>NC_134356.1:253899629-254594629 GCF_048569485.1 Anomaloglossus baeobatrachus
GAAGTCATCATCCAATCGCGATGAAGAGAAAGATCGTGTAGCTACTTTGAAGATGTCAAATCTGTCTTATTTTCCCATTGCTTCCAGGGTGCTGATTATGGTTTCCTTTCAATCGATCTTAAAAAGGGAAGTAAGAAATATTCTGAATGCTGATTCCGATGGTGGGAGTAATCTGGATTCATCAGAAAGGAAAGCCTTGGGGTTTTGAAAAATAATCCCAATTTTGTGATTAGATCTTCAGATAAGAGTGGGTCTGTCGTAGTGTTGAACAGTCTCCTCTCTAGAAGGGAGATATTGAGGATTCTATCTGACACTAATACATACCTACCCTTGTCTGGGGACCCTACTTCTGCGGTCCAAATTAAATTAAAATGTCTTCTTCATGAGGGTATCAGTTTAGGAGGTTTAAAAACAAAGGAGTTAGAACATATTGATATTGTCCTACACACATGCCACATGTTCCATGCACTTCCTGAAACCCTAGCCTAACTTTCCCCCTTCTTTCCGCCCTAATGTGGCAGGGATTGGATCTTTAAATTAAAAACTGCCTGAATGGGTTGATAAAAGATTACAGCCTATGGTGATGAATATGATTGGCTATACTAGGAACAAAAGGTATCTCTGAAGCAGTCAAGTGGTGTAAGAACTCCAAGTGGATCACATGTAATGGGATATCCCTATATTCCTGCACACCCCACACTACAGCCCTTAAGGCCCTTGATTTGACTCTCCTGGACTTTGGTTTATACACATCTGACATTAATAAATTCATCACCATCATGTCTGTTGAGTATTTGTTAAAAAATAACTTTTTTAAGTTTGACAAATTATATTTTTTGCAGACATGTGGCGGCCCCATGTGGGACACCCTAGAAAAAACATTTGTCCTGTTGGAAGTAGTCCACCGAAAGTGTGGTACACGAAAGTGACCCAACTGAAAAGTCTCTTCTTCTTCTGGCTGCAGCAATAAGATGAAATCTTAATACAATTCTCCAATGCTTTGCAGGAAACGTAGAATGAAGTACAAAAGCATGATCCAGAGGCCAAGTGGGCCTTTCAGGAGGTGGAAATGCTGTTGCAAGACCAGTTCATATTTGGTTTAGCTGATGAGTTCTTACAGAAGAAATTGCAAGAGATGATCTGGACGAAGGCCTACCTGCTGATTTACAGTATCTACTTGGCGAGATGAAGGAGGAGCCCACGTGTGTGTTTGAGAAAGCAGTGAGTAGTACACAGGTGACAGGACACCAGGCTATGCGAGCAGCACATAATAATCTCTGGCTGCTAGTGTCTCAGCTGAAAGCAAAAATGCCCTTGCCTACAGGGACTGCCCCAGGACTCCACGTCCCTCCATCTGTTCCGACTCAGGTGTGGGGGCCAACCAATGAAGCACATCTGATGTTTGAATAACTAAGAGGCTCCTCTGCTGATATTCTCAACATTATGGTCACATTGTCAGGGATAGCAATGCCCGGACTGACTCCTAGATGGCTGCACTGGTTTTAAACTACCAACTGCTGCAGTTGCTAGGCTTTCTGCAGTGGATTCTGATTCATAAAGTCCTCAACATGGAGGACATAATCTATATTCATGTACTCCAGTGGTCAACGCTGATGTCGCGGGCGGGGAGGAGGGTGTCGGCACACTACGCTCACCCCTTCTGCTCGGGTCCGGCAGCTGCTCAGTGGTGGCTCGAGCTGTGGGCCGGATCCCGGGGTTTCTCGAGCGACACTCCTCGCCCGTGAGTGAAAGGGGTTTGTGGTTGGGTGTGGGGGATTGTTATAGTTCGTGACGCCACCCACGGTTGTGGTGATTTCACCACCGCTGCTCAATTCGGGGGTCCCGGGGATGGCGATGCGGAGCAGCCAGGTGTTGTGTTGTCCCTCCGTGGGTAGGGGTTGGTGATCCCGGGGCCCGGTGGTGGAGAGGGAGGTGCGGGTGCCTGGTGGGCGCAGGGACGCGGGGGCAGCGCTGTGCCTTGCGGCACTGTGGTACTCACTCAGCCTGAGACATGGACACAGTTTGTACGGTAAACCAAACGGCTGGTAGGACGGTCCCACAGACGGCTGCACCTGCACTCCCGGTAGGTGACGGTGATGTACCTCTTCCTTGCACCTATGTTTGACTGGTGGTAGCGGTGGATTCCCTCCGGTTACCCGCTCCCCGACTGCAATCTGGGCCGGAGGAGCTCTACACTTTGCCCGCAGGCGCTGGCCCTGAGAAACTGGTGCCGTGGCGGTGGCGGTGTCTCTCTGCTTCAGGTTGGGCTGTTGCCTTCAATCGGGACTTGGTTGTTGGGGGATCTACGTCCCCTTCACTGACGGATTCGGCAAATTTGGCGACTCCTAGCCTTGCCGGGGTCCGAGAGGCCCCTGCCCTGGTGCTGACTGTCTTTCGGAACACTGCTCCAGACCACCGGGCACACAGCCAACGGGGTCCTTCCAGGAACTTCCAAACGGTCCCCCTCCAGACAGTCACCGCCGTCGCTGACCTTGCTGATCTGGCCCTACACAAAGCTGGACCCTTCAGGCTTTCCTTCCTTCTTGTCACCTCACTTGCTTTCCTCCTTTACCACTTTCTTACTTTCACTACTTTCACTTAGTTGTTTACTCCTTCACTCCCCTAACTGTTCTGCCTGGTTTCTCCCGCCTCCAGAGCTGTGACCTCCTTGGTGGGCGGAGCCAACCGCCTGGCCCACCCCCTGGTGTGAATCATCAGCCTCTGGAGGAAGGCAACAAGGGTTTCTGGTTAGCATTGATGTGCCTACCTGGAGTGTGGGGTGTGGTGGTGTTGTGACCTGTGACCCCTGGCTTGCCCAGGGCGACACACTGACTTTGATAGGAAGAAGATGAGGTGTTTGTAGACGTCTGGTCTGAATGCACCATCATGTCACTAGAGGTCTTTGAGAACCACTTCAGCCATATGATGGAACCCAAAGATTGAAGTTTTACTCGTTTCATGGTCATTAACAATGGCCAGCTGATCATGAAGGAAATCGTGTGGATGAAGGTTAAAATATGCAGCAAAGACATCGGCACAAAGGAGTGGTTCTGGTGGCTCATCCCCATAGGAGGAGAATGGACGTGACAGTAGGAATGAGTATATTACAGGACCTGTACCACCATTTTTCGCTAAGGACGCTGTCACGAACAGCCGGGGGGGACACTCAGATATCCCGCAGCTGTTCACTAATTTGTCACAAACACGACTACTCTCTAATGCCCCTCTTGTCGGCAGGCCACTTTTGGTACTGCAGGACAATGAATAAAATGAGGCTGCTGAGCTAATAATGTCCAGTATTGGAGGTCTCACAGCAAGGGTAAATGTATATATCACAGATTCCCGCTAATGGAATATATATATCTCGGTACCCTTAACCCCTTCACGACCATGGATGGATATATCCGTCATGGAGCGTGTCCCGTTAAGCCCCACCCCCTGCCGCGGGCAGGCGGCGGCAGTCGGCACACATATCATCTGTTTTCAACAGTTGACAAGTGTGCCTGCATGTTGCGAGTGGAATCACTTCCACTCGCAACATTTAACCCCTAAATCTCGCTGCCAAAGTCTGGCAGCAAGATCTATATGCGCGCGGCCATGATTTTTACTTACCGCCGCCCCCACCGGAAGTCACGTGCATGATCACGTGACTTTCGGTGGTTGCCATCGTAGCACAGGGTCATGTGATGACACCTGCAGCTATGAAGTTTCACTTTCGTTTTTCCTCGGCCGGGAGCAGAGAGAAACAGGAAGTGACTGAATCTGCTGTTTACAGCTGTATAGCTGTGATCAGCAGATAGATAAGAGCGATCGGATTGCTGATCGCTATAGCCCCCTAGGGGTACTAGTAAAAAAAAAACAAAAAACCCTAAAAGTTCAAATCACCCCCCTTTCCCCTCATTGAAAATTAAAGGGTTAAAAAATAAATAAATATACACATATTTGGTATCGCCGCGTTCAGAAATGCCCGATCTATCAAAATATAAAATCAATTAATCTGATTGGTAAACGGCATAGTGGCAAAATAATTCCAAACGCCAAAATTACGTTTTTTGGTCGCCGCAAGTTTTACGCAAAATGCAGTAACAGACGATCAAAACATAGCATCTGCGCAGAAATTGTACCATTAGAAACGATAGCTCAAGATGCAAAAAATAAGCCATCACTGATCTATAGATGCAGAAAAATGAGAACGCTACGTGTTTCGGAAAATGGCGCAAAACGTGCGCCACTTTTATTGGACAAGCTTGTGAATTTTTTTTAACCCCTTAGATACAAGTAAACCTATACATGTTTGGTGTCTACAAACTTGCACTGACCTCAGGCATCATACCCACACATCAATTTTACCATATAGTGAACATCGTGAATAAAACATCCCAAAAACTATTGTGCCATCACACTTTTGTTGCAGTTTTTCCACACTTGAAATTTTTTTGCTGTTTTCCAGTACACCATATGGTAAAACTTATGGTTTCCTTTAAAAGTACAACTTGTCCCGCAATAAACAAGCCCTCATATGGCAAGATTGACGGAAAATAAAAAAGTTACGGCTCTCGGAAGAAGGGGAGCAAAAAACAAAAACGCAAAAACGGAAAGTGCCCCAGGGCTGAAGGGGTTAATGATAACACCCCAATAATTCAATGCAATAATAATTACGCTGCCATCACCCGACTTTCAGGGATAGCTGGGGACCCATTTCAGATAGCAGAAGGCTTTTCGGACGGGTTTGGGTTCGTATATAGAACAGAAGGAAACAAACTATTACATTTTATATATTTAATCCGAAAATAGGCAGTGTTTAAAAAAATATACAAGAATTTACCCAAGGGAACAATACAAATACAATATAGACAGTTACATAAAAATAAAAGGTATAACCGTGAGACTTACTACACTCGTGCCATAGATGTGACGTCCGAATTTAGGGAGGGAGGGGCTCCAAGAGAAGAAGATGGTAGAAAGATGGCCAGCATCACCACTTACTGATGCCCTCCAGTACTGACTCCCCCCATCAAAGAGCTAATCGCTCTTATGCCCTCAGGTAACCACCCTCTCTGTGACCTCATTTTACGGTCTCTTGTGGGCTGTGTCAACAGTGTCACAAAGTTCTTTAATTCTAGCTTTTCACATATCTTTGCCCCTGGGCCACACAGGTGAAAGATATTAGCGTCATATTTTATATCTCGATTTTACCTTTACATAGATACCAAACACAACGCATCTAGCATGATTTTACTGGCCAATACTAATTTGTCGTGATACCAGCGATCTCCCAGTCAAGCTAAACGGTGCACTGTGTTCAGCGCTCCACAGGGATTCTGGTAGTATGTTTTTCATTTTTCTAGCATTAGCGGGCCACGTAAAAAACTGTATTAGGAGTTTTCCCTCCAATAGAACAAATTATTGTCTTTTCTGTACATCTTTTGGCTGTAGCTCTACCATCACCCGAGTCATAAATTCCTAAACTTTCAGGCTGATCAGATAATCGTCATGACGATCTGTGGCTGATAGTGGGGAGGGGGGTAAGGCCCCTTCAAGAGTTTTACATGACACCTCCCCCTTTTTGAGGTAGCATGGGAGATTGATTTGCCGATCGTCTCCTAAGCCTACCTCGCTGGCATCCCCTTGCCGGGACAACCCGTCAGCGTTGCCATGTTCAACACCCTTCCTGTGTTGAATTGTAAAATCATACTGCTGTAGTGCCAAGCTCCACTGCAGTAGCTTACCATTGTTGCCGGCAACCCGGTGTAGCCAGCTGAGAGGGTTGTGGTCTGTTACTATGGTGAAGTTGCTTTAGCTTCCAGAGAGCCCACACTATAGCAAGGCACTCCTTCTCCACAGTGGCATAGGCCACTTCCCGGGGTAAGAGCTTGCGGCTGAGAAACACCACCGGATGCTTTTCCCCCTCCCCATTTACCTGGCTGAGTACTGCAGCCAGGCTAAATGCATTGGCATCTGTCTGAACTATGAACCGTCGGGTGATGTCTGGGGCTTGTAGGATTGGGGAACTGGCAAGGGCAGCTTTCAATGCTCTGAAGGAGCGCTCACAGTCAGGTGACTACTTGCGGTAGCTTCTTTTTGGTGAGGTCCGTCAACGGCTTAGCAAGAGCACTATAATTAGGAACGAACTTCATATAGAACCCTGCTGTACCCAAGAAGGACATCACCTGCTTCTTGGCTTGGAGGTAGGCCAGGAGGTGATGGCCTCAACCTTCCCTGGCTCTGGTTTCAGGGTCCCGCCATGCTGACATGGGGTTGGTACGTCTGTCCCATCCCCCTGACAGACAGTGGATCCAACTTTCCCATCATCTGGACAGGCGATGGGTACAACTTTCCGATCATCCTGTCCGGCAGGGGAAAAATCCTCCTCCATACCTTGGCATTTTATGGGTTCTGCTTCCCCATCACAGTGACAAGTGAGGAGCACAACTTTCCTATCTCCCTGGCAGGTTAGGGGGGCTGCGTGCCCCTCCCCCTGATAGGCAGTGAGCAGTACCCTCTCATCCTCCATACAGGCGATGGACACAGCTTTCCCATCATCCTGACCAGCTGTGAGAGACACTTTCGCACTACCATGACAGGTTATGGGGCCTGCTTTCCCATCACCTTGACAGGTAGTGAACACAACTTTCCCATTGTCCGGACAGGTCATGGTTCCGACTGTCCCATCACCCTGTCCAGCCGGGGAAAACATTTTCCTCTCATCATATAGTACCACAGAACCAGTGCTAATCATGGAGCAGCTACCACCGTCCATGTCACAGTCCATTGTGACACTGACAAGCTGCACACAACCACCTTCCTCATGGCTGCCTTGCCTGTCTCCATCTTCCTTAGCAACGATTCTTACAGCTGTGAGGGGATCGTCAGCTACATCACACCGTAGCATGACATGGCTGAGTTCTCCTGTACCATGAGACGCATCACTCTGTGATACCTCAGACATACCTCCCAACTTTTCAAGAAAGGAAAGAGGGACAAAGTATGCGGCGCGCGCAGCGCGCCGCGGCAAATTTTGGCCACGCCCCTAGCCACACCCCTAGCCACACCCATTTAGCAGTAAGGGTCATTCAGCAGATGCCCCGAACTGTTCATTCATATTTATAGCAGTCAGAATTTTTTTATATTTCTATGTTTCACTATATGACATGTTGCTTATTTGTGCCTATCAATCCGTGTTCACACGTTGCATAAATTCTGTTTCTTTTTGTTTCTGTCTGCACCAAACTACACAATAACAATCTTCTCTGTTTTTTTGGTTCAGATGTGAATCTGCGTTTTTAAGTGTTTTTATCGTACAGAGAAGCTTTTTCCTGCATTTTTTAAGCTCCACATAGAAACCTCCAGAGAACCCCCCCCCCCCCCCCCCGAAAACCGCAGAATTCAGCAGCGTCTTTTCATGGAATCACATACACTTTACTTGGACAATTACACACAGCAGAATAAATGTGCAAAGAAACAGCAGAAAAAATGCAGCATTTACACTACATGTGAATATGGACTAATTGTCCAAGCAAAGTGGATGAGACGTCCTGAAATCTCCGCTCCTGGTGCGTGTCAGGAAAAAACTGTGGAGGAAGAAAGCGCAAAATAGGGTCTTATCTGGTGGACAAGAGATTAAAATGTAAAGAGACAGGTACTCACCTGTTTCAGTTGTGACAGGCACAACTCCTCTGCGAGCATTTAGGCAGAAAGTGCATATGGTGGTCAGCTGCAGCCCCGATGGGAAGGTAGATCACAAGATGTATGAGAAAAACGGGTTTGATGCTGCGCTAAAAACCACAACTCCAGTGGATTTGATGAAATCCTTTTCTTTATTTGCACGGGTCAACGCGTTTCGAAGGCACAGCCGCCTTCTTCATCAGGACAATACAAAGCAAAAAAGAACAGCATAACACATGTTGCTGCACACAGTGAGATATATAGTAATGAACAAGCAACAGGAATGACGTCAGAAGACCAGTGACTAATCGCCACGTGGAGTTCTCAGAGTAGAGAAAAAAAAGGGCGGGTGTAACTGTGAGATGAGAAAAAAGGAAAAAAAAAAAAAAAAGGGAAAAAAAAAAAGAGAGGGTGTAACCAGTATTGGTCTCAAAGGTGCTGGAAAAATACATTGATAACATTAAATTAATGAAAATAAATTGTGAAAAATATATATATGCACATGTATGTATATCTGCAAAAAAATACACATGCATAAAAAGCTGCAAAGATATGAATTTATATAAATAAAAATGAATTAATAAGAAATATATGAAAAGTGTACAGTGAACACATGAAGGTATCTGATATATCCATATTCTTCTTCAAAAAGAAGTGATAACTGTTAGATAAAAATATTGTTTAAGGGGTTTAATTTATTAGATTCATTAAAGCGACCGATAAAGTATATTTGGTGCAGGACTATTGTGGTTGAACAAGTGTGGAGAACCCTTATCTAGATCGAGGTGAAGAAAGTTCAAACAAGACCGTGGGAAAAAAAGATACTGAGCATGCGTGAGCTAACCCAGCTCATTATCACAGGGACCCGCTCGCAAGGGTAATGTGCGGACAGAGCGTGGGAAAAAGGAAAAAACACATGTGTAAAAGGAAAAAATAAACGCAGCAAAGGGAAGGATTAAGAAATATGCCTGCGAAGGCTAAAGATAGGGAAAAAGGGGGGGGGGAGGAAGAGAAGGTCCTACATTGAATCAACTGTAGGAAACCAGTTGAGATGTGTTCATAAAATGGTAGAACATGTCCTGCAGAAATGTGGCCGACAATAGTAAAATGAGCTCCTGGTGCGTGGAAAGACGCCGCTGAACGGTGCGGATTTGGTGTTTCTTTCTTTATAAGCTTCAGGATTCACATCAGCAACAAACATGTATCAAATAAGGGGAACAATGCATAAAAAATACCGCAAACACGCAATAATCAGAGAACATTGTTATTGCACTCGTGGCGCGGACACCTGCAGAAAAAATGCCGCATTTACGCTATGTGTGAACACGGCCTCAGTGATCCATTTTTATTACATTTTTTATGGGTTTTAATAAAGAAAAATAATAAATTGCGCCTTTTTTTTCCCGCCATTTACCGATCCCCATAAATAACCTGATCGCTGTGTTGTTCAGGTCATTACGATTACAGGGACACCAAATATGTCCATGTTATTTGCTGATTTGTGATGTTTATTATTTTATAAAAAAGTGCAATAAAATTACATTATTCTATTTTTTTTTATTATTTTTAGTAACTTTATTAGAAGAAAAAAAAAATCCTCTTTTCCTCTCCCTCCAGAATACAGGAGATAGAGATGCTGCTCTGTACAATGTAGCTGTGTCCTGTGTAATCTGCTGTGTAAGAGGCTGCATTGTAGGTTCATTTATGTGAAATCCTCCCTCTGACATCATCAATCCTAGTGGCTCAACAGCTAGAGCAGCTAGGAAAGCCAGGAGGTTGCTGGACACAAGTTTTGAACGTTGCTGGTTTGAATCCAAGGTGGTGAAGATAAAAAAAAAAAAAATTGTATTTGTATTTTTTTCCTCATTTCTTTATAGTAGTTTTATGGGAACAAATGAATCTGACTCTTTCACCAACATTGAGATACAGTATTTATCTATCTATCTCTATCCCTCTATCTATCTATCTCTATCCCTCTATCTATCTATGATTCTATCTATCTATCTATCTATCTATCTATCTATGATTCTATCTCTCTGTCTATCTATCTATCTATGATTCTATCTCTCTATCTATCTATCTATCTAGCGATCTATGATTCTATCCCTCTATCTATCTATGATTCTATCTCTATCTATCTATTATCTGTCGTGTATCTATATATCCCTCTATCATCCATCCATCCCACTATCATCCATCCCTCCCTCTATCCCTCCCTCTATCTCTCCATTCATCCCTCCATTCATCCCTCTATCCCTCCCTCTATCCCTCCATTCATCCCTCCATTCATCCATCCATCCCTCCCTCTATCCCTCCATTCATCCCTCCATTCATCCCTCTATCATCCATCCATCCCTCCCTCTATCCCTCCATTCATCCCTCCCTCTATCCCTCCATTCATCCCTCTATCATCCATCCATCCCTCCCTCTATCCCTCCATTCATCCCTCTATCATCCATCCATCCATCCCTCTATCCCTCCATTCATCCCTCTATCATCCATGCATCCATCCCTCCCTCTATCCCTCCATTCATCCCTCCATTCATCCCTCTATCATCCATCCATCCCTCCCTCTATCCCTCCTTTCATCCCTCTATCCCTCCATTCATCCCTCCTTCTATCCCTCCATTCATCCCTCCATTCATCCCTCTATCATCCATCCATCCCTCCCTCTATCCCTCCATTCATCCCTCTATCATCCATTCATCCCTCCCTCTATCCCTCCTTTCATCCCTCTATCCCTCCATTCATCCCTCCTTCTATCCCTCCATTCATCCCTCAATTCATCCCTCTATCATCCATCCATCCCTGCCTCTATCCCTCCATTCATCCCTCTATCCCTCCATTCATCCCTCCCTCTATCCCTCCATTCATCCCTTCCTTCATCCCTCTATCATCCATTCATCCCTCCCTCTATCCCTCCTTTCATCCCTCTATCCCTCCATTCCTCCCTCTATCCCTCCATTCATCCCTCCTTCTATCCCTCCATTCATCCCTCCATTCATCCCTCTATCATCCATCCATCCCTCCCTCCCTCTATCCCTCCATTCATCCCTCAATTCATCCCTCTATCATCCATCCATCCCTGCCTCTATCCCTCCATTCATCCCTCTATCCCTCCATTCATCCCTCCCTCTATCCCTCCATTCATCCCTCTATCCCTCCATCCTTCTATCCCTCCATTCATCCCTCTATCATCCATCCATCCCTCCCTCTATCCCTCCATCCTTCTATCCCTCCATTCATCCCTCTATCATCCATCCATCCCTCCCTCTATCCCTCCATTCATCCCTCCATTCATCCCTCTATCATCCATCCATCCCTGCCTCTATCCCTCCATTCATCCCTCCCTGTATCCCTCCATTCATCCCTCTATCATCCATCCATCCCTCCCTCTATCCCTGCCTCTATCCCTCCATTCATCCCTCCCTGTATCCCTCCATTCATCCCTCTATCATCCATCCATCCATCCCTCTATCCCTCCATTCATCCCTCTATCATCCATGCATCCATCCCTCCCTCTATCCCTCCATTCATCCCTCCATTCATCCCTCTATCATCCATCCATCCCTCCCTCTATCCCTCCTTTCATCCCTCTATCCCTCCATTCATCCCTCCTTCTATCCCTCCATTCATCCCTCCATTCATCCCTCTATCATCCATCCATCCCTCCCTCTATCCCTCCATTCATCCCTCTATCATCCATTCATCCCTCCCTCTATCCCTCCTTTCATCCCTCTATCCCTCCATTCATCCCTCCTTCTATCCCTCCATTCATCCCTCAATTCATCCCTCTATCATCCATCCATCCCTGCCTCTATCCCTCCATTCATCCCGCTATCCCTCCATTCATCCCTCCCTCTATCCCTCCATTCATCCCTTCATTCATCCCTCTATCATCCATTCATCCCTCCCCCTATCCCTCCTTTCATCCCTCTATCCCTCCATTCATCCCTCCTTCTATCCCTCCATTCATCCCTCCATTCATCCCTCTATCATCCATCCATCCCTCCCTCTATCCCTCCATTCATCCCTCAATTCATCCCTCTATCATCCATCCATCCCTGCCTCTATCCCTCCATTCATCCCTCCCTCTATCCCTCCATTCATCCCTCTATCCCTCCATCCTTCTATCCCTCCATTCATCCCTCTATCATCCATCCATCCCTCCCTCTATCCCTCCATTCATCCCTCCATTCATCCCTCTATCATCCATCTATCCCTGCCTCTATCCCTCCATTCATCCCTCCCTCTATCCCTCCATTCATCCCTCTATCATCCATCCATCCCTGCCTCTATCCCTCCATTCATCCCTCCCTGTATCCCTCCATTCATCCCTCTATCATCCATCCATCCCTCCCTCTATCCCTCCCTCTATCCCTCCATTCATCCCTCCATCCATCTTTGCAGCTGAATAACCTGCTTCTGGTGTCTGACCTGCAGTATATAGGTCAAGATAACAAAATCTTCCTATTGGTTTCAATAGAGGCAGTAGCTCAGTGGTAAAGCTGCTGCCTTTGAAACAATGACTCACAGCTCCACGAGTTCGAGTCCCGGCCGCCCCGAAAATCCAGAGCCGATGATAATTTAATTTAATTTATTCACTCCACTGAGGGGAGGAGCCGGGACATCAGCTGTGAGCCGCGGGAGTGCGGGAAAGCCCTGATAAATCGTGCAAGTCCCGCAGAATCCGGGACGGTTGGGAGGTATGCCTCAGGGTCTGCACTAATTATGGGGCAGCTACCACCGGTCATATCACAGTCCGTCATGACACTGACAAGCTGCATGTGACCACCTTCCTCATGGCCCCCATGCCTGCCTCCTTCTACCTTAGCGCAGACACTCACTACCTTGGGGAAATCCTCAGCAGCGTCCCCCCGCAGTGTGACATGGTTGAGGTTCCCCGCACAGTCATCCACTTTATTTTCATGCACAACATTAATAATCACCTTCTGATCATCAATATTCGGGTCACATGACAACATTTGCATCACATAACCTCTCATTGATGCATGCATCACATGACTTATTAACAACATTTGCATCACATAAGTTATCAACGGCGCTTGTGTATCGCCGCTCGGGTCCGGGCTCGCGTGTGTCGGTGGCTCGAGCGCCTCCAGGCCAGGGGGTCACGTCGCTCTGGAAGGGTGTTTGGCGCTACGTGCGGGGAGAGGAGGAATGCGGGTGTTTGGTTTTGGGATGATTGCTCGTGACGCCACCCACGGGTTGTGGTGATGGTGGACACCACCGCTGCGGTGAAGGTACGGGGACTCCCGAGAGCGGTGTAGTGGCGCAGCTAGGTGTTGACCCCTCCGTGGGTAGGGGAGGTTGGTCCCGGGGCCCGGTTGTGCGAGGGCCGGGGTGCAGGGCGCCCGGCTGCGATGCGGCACGGTGCCGGATGGCACTGGTGTACTCACGATTAAACCACACAGAGTCACTGGTAAACCAAACGAAGGTATGAACGGGGCTCGCAGCCAGCTGCAGCTTCCTAGTTGGGTTGGCAATGTCCGCCTTTCTCCGGCACCTGTGTTTGTAGTGTGATCAGCAAACTCCTCGGGGGGCGTGTCTTTCCACCTGACTCCGCCCACCTGGTGTGCCTGTCTGACTCTGAGGGAGGCAATCAGGTCTTTGTGGTTGACTGGTGGTACCTTTCTAGTGTGGGGGTGTATGTTGTGAGTGTAGTGACCTGTGACCCCTGGGGTCCAGGGCGTCACATTCCCCCTTGGTTTAATACAGACCGTCCGCAGGCTGCCCGTCCACACCGGTTTTATTTTTCTGTAAGATAGCAACAAGTAAAACGTTCAAAAGCATTTATTTTCCATTCCTTCCCTTACGGGAGGCACATCACTTGAACCGTTGCAAACGGGAAAACATTTTTAATAACATTAACCGGGATGGGTCCATCCGCTTTCCCACCCAAGCAACCTGAACCTTGATGCTGCCCCTAAGAAGCAGGCAGCACCCCTTTTCCCCAGTCCAGAAAACGGGAACTGGCCCAGGCCACCCAAGCGGGAACGGGTACGATGATACGCACCCGACAGTCCTTCAGAGGCCCCACGTCCAAGCGGACCCCTGACCCGTAGTATGGTCACCGGTCCTGGTGGTGACCGGACCCCAGCCTGCTCTGCTGCGGGTCTTTCCTCCAACCAGCCTCTCCGGGGACTGGCAATTGCGGGAAGGGACATTTGGGGACTATTTACAAACCCAATAGTTTTTGGGTGGCTTGTGAGTTCTCAGCCTTGTCTTTAGGGAGAAATGGGGACAACATCAGTCCCAACCAGGACGGGCACTTCAGCAGCCAACGGGCTACCACAAAATAAACTGTTGGTCCCAATGGGGACTGTCACTGTTGAATCAGGTGAAAGCCTCGGGTGATTAATGCTCATTCATTCAGATATTTACACAATCAATACATCGCACCCCTAAATAGCAGTTTCCCTGTACCTAAGCGGGGGCCTACCTAGGTTGAGTCGTGTGGACCTTCTGGGCCCAGTGTCATCAGTGGGAGGTAGTGGGACAGAGGGGATAACTGGCCCCTCTTCCCTTGTGTCAGGTATGGCAGGTAGAGACCTACGGGGGCGTAGTATAGGTGCATCCCTGGGCACGGGTTTGGCTGGCTCACTGGTGGATCTCTCCGTCTCTCTTTCTTCCACGGGTTGTGGGAACATTATCACGGGAACAATCACCACGCCATGCTGCATAGGCCAATCCGCTGGAAAGTCGCTCATTACGGTATGAATCACCTCCTTCTTCTTTTCCCCGCTCGGCATGGAAGCCGGAGTCCCATCTACCAGCCTTAGGGGATCTGGGCATCTCTTCAGGTGGTCTCTGGAAATGGTAGCCGTGGTCTTCCCCTGGTCGCGACTGATCAAATAAGTCTTCTCATTCTCCCATCCAGTGGGTTGCACGACATATGGGGTCCTTTCCCACTGATTATCGAGCTTATGCGTCCTTCTCTTGCGTTTTAGTACCACATCCCCGGGTACAAAGGAGGTAGCCGGGGCCCGCTTGTTAAAGCGCTGCTCTTGTTTCTCTCGACTCTGGCGCAGATTCCTTTCCACATATTCCTGGATCTGTTGGTACTGCATCTGCCGCTTGGCATCCCAGTGGTTAGTGGAGGAGAGGGCTTCGGGTGCTTCTATGTCCATCTCCAGGTTTACGGGCAGCCGTCCCGGTCGGGCTGTCATTAGATATGCAGGCGTGCACTTGGTGGAACTACAGGGGATGTTATTGTACATATCCACCAGGTCAGGCAACTTCTCAGTCCACAGGTTACTTTCCTCCAGCGGTAGCATCTTGAGGAGGTTCAGGACCAGGTGATTCATTTTCTCACACATCCCATTAGTCTGGGCATGGTATGGCGTAGTCCGGATCTTCTTACACCCATACAAGTGACAGAACTCCTGGAACAAATCCGCTTCAAAGGCTGAGCCCTGGTCTGTGAGAACCCTTTCCGAGTAGCCGTGCGGTCAACAGAAGTAGGCCTGGAAGGCTCTTGCTGCGGTATGGCCCGTCAGATCTTTAACTGTGACAACCACCATGAACCTGGAGTAATGGTCCACGATGGTCAGGGCATATGTGTACCCGCTTTGGCTGGGCGTGAGCTTGACGTGGTCCAGGGCAACCAACTCCAATGGCTGGTGGGTGATGATCGGCTTAAGGGGGGCCTTCTGGCTGGCCTCATCCCGCCTTGTCAGGGTGCAGGGGCCACATTCTCGACACCAGGCCTCCACAGACTCCCACATCCCACTCCAGTAGAACCGCTCTCTGAACAACATCTCCAACTTCTTCCAACCAAAGTGTCCTGCACCATCGTGGTAGGCCTTCAGGACCCTAAGTACACTGGCTTTGGGGACCACCACTTGGCGAACCTTCTCATGGGTCTTTGGATTGATCATTTCCCGGCACAGCTTCCCCTGATGCAGGTGCAGCTGGTTTCTCTCCTTCCACAACCATTTGGCTTCTGAGGGGGCCTCGGGATCCATCCGGGAGGAGCCCTGCGCGATCATGGCTTTAACCAGCTGGACCGCAGGTTCCTGATCCTGGGCTTCCTGCCACCCCTGACCAGGCAGCGAGTCAAGGTTCACCTGCTGTTGCTTAACGCAGGGCTTCTCATCCCGGGGCCGATGCAAGGCGGGTAGCTCGATTTCTTCAAGGTCGTCGTTCTCCACCCCGTCATCAGGCAAGTGCGGCATTCGGGACAGCGCATCTGCATTGGTGTTCTTGCGGCCGGCCCTGTACTTGATAGTGAAATCGTAATTGGACAGTCGAGCCATCCACCGCTGCTCCAGGGCACCCAGCTTGGCTGTGTCTAGATGTGTCAATGGATTGTTGTCCGTGTAGTCAGTAAAATTCGCCGCTGCGAGGTAATGCTTGAACCTTTCAGTTATTGCCCACACAAGGGCTAAGAACTCCAGCCTAAAGGAACTGTAATTTTCGGGGTTCCGTTCCGTCGGCCAAAGCTTCCTGCTAGCGTAGGCGATCACCCTTTCCTTCCCATCCTGCACCTGGGACAGGACCGCGCCCAGGCCCACATTACTGGCATCGGTATAGAGAACAAACGGGAGACCGTAGTTCGGGTAGGCCAGGATTTCTTCCCCCGTCAGGGCCGATTTCAACTCGTGGAAGGACTCCTCATGTTTCTCACTCCAGACAAACGGGGGGCCGGGGGCTCTCCCATTATTGGTCTGTCCCATGAGGAGGTCTTGCATGGGCGTGGCCATTTTCATGTACCCCTTGATGAAATGGCGGTAGTAGCCCACCAGGCCCAGGAACTGCCAGACTTCTCTCACCATAGTCGGTCGCGGCCAGCTCTGGATGTCGGCAACTTTCTCCGGATCCGGGGCTACGCCTTCGGCGCTCACCACATGTCCGAGGCATTGCACTTTGGGTTTCAGCAGATGGCACTTGGAAGGCTTCAACTTCATCCTGTACTTGGAGAGGGCTGCGAACACTTCTGCCAGGTGCTCCAGGTGGGCCTCGTACGTCTTGGAATACACAATCACATCGTCCAGATACAATAGTACAGTCTCGAAGTTGAGATGCCCCAAGCAGCACTCCATGAGTCGTTGGAAGGTCCCCGGGGCATTGCATAGCCCAAACGACATACTGTTGAACTCGCAGAGTCCCATGGGGGTAGCAAATGCGGTCTTCTCGTGGTCTTCTGGTGCGACCGCCACCTGCCAGTACCTGCTGGTAAGGTCAAGGGTAGAGAAATAATTAGCAGTTTTTAGTGCAGCCAGTGACTCTTCAATGCGAGGGAGAGGGTAGGCATCTTTATGCGTTATCTGATTGATCTTTCGGTAATCCACACACATCCTCATGGTACCGTCTTTCTTCTTTACCAGCACCAACAGAGCTGCCTAGGGACTACAACTATCCCGGATGACCCCTGCCTCCTTCATGTTCCTCAACATGTCTTTGGCGCATTGATAGTGTGCTGGTGGTATTGACCCATACCTCTCTTTGATGCATGCGTACCTGTGGGGATATGATGTTGAACCCCTTTAATCCTCCCAAAATCTAGCGGGTGCTTGCTAAAAACCTGCCCATACTCTTGTACTACCCTGTATACCCCGTCTTTGTGATGTACCGGGGTAGATTTCGTGCCGACATGTAGCTCTCGGCACCACTCCTGTAGGGGCGGAGATGGAGTGTTACTACTCATGTCGGGTGTAGAGGTAGTGGTGGTGGTCTCATGGATGGCTTGGGGGTCGAGGGTAAGCTCAACACTTCTCCCATACAGTGCTCAATCACATTGGTCCCGAGGACCACTTTTGGGTTACGGTCACTGGACTCATTCAGCACCACAATCATCCCTTGGCGTTTCAGCTGGGTCCGTCCCACAGTCAGGGTCACTTCCCTGAGTCCCACTTGGGTCATAGGGAGCCCATTGGCTGCAATAACGGTCATGCTATCATTGGGAGGGACGAGTTCACTATCGGCCCAATATCGTTGATACAATGAATAAGGCATAGTGGTTACCTGCGATCCAGTGTCCAACAGGGCCATAGTCGGGACACCGTCCACCGCCAGAGGGATGATGGGGCGGCCTCCCACAAAACGGTCTCTCCAGTCAGCCGGGCCATGCGGGTCTACTCCTGAGGATTGGCCCTTGGCCTCAGGGGTTGCTCGTTTAACGGACATCACCTAGAGTAATGGCCAGGCTTGTTGCACCTGTAGCACACGGGTGGCCCATACCGCAGGTCGGTGTTCTTCCTCCGCTGCATCCATGGGACGTCCTCCGGGCTGTCAGCGAGCTGAATCTTCTCCTGGGGCTTGACTCTCGTTGGGAACTGGAGTGCGGCGAGGATCCGGGTAAGATCTTCATTCATACATTGGACCTGCGAGGCCAGCGCTTCTATTGTCCCGACGGGCTTAGCAGGGGCCGGCAGAGCCAAGGGAGGGGGTGCCACTGAGACGGGAGCGGTTTCAACCGGCCAAGGGGCAACATCAGGAGCGCCACCAGTTTATGTTTGCAGGGCTTTGATGGCCCGCTCCTTTAGTACTGTAAAGTCTAAGTCGGCGTGCTCCAGAGTTCATAACTGTAGCTGTTTGCAATCTTCAGCAGACCTCAGTCCCTGTAGAAAGTTCTCCACCAACATCTTATTGCTGTCGGCGTCGCTGATGGTGTCCACCCGCCTCAAGGTCCGGAGGGCCATCTGCAAGCGCAGGGCATAGTCTCTGATACTGTCTGCGGGCCGCTGCCGATATTGATAGAACTGCATCCGCAACTCAGTCTCGGTCTGGGTCTCAAAGGCGGTCTGGAGTTTTTCAAAAATAGTAACTGCCGAGACCCGGTCCGCGTCAGTCCAGGTCTCCGTCTCCTGCTTGGCTGCGCCGGTCAGCTGCCCGAGTACCACTGTCGCCCGCTATCTGCCAGTCATGGCATACAGGTCAAGAATTGGGTTTATCTTTTTCCGGAACACCTGTAAGGCATCCTGCTTTCCATCGTACTGGGGTAGCCAAGTAGTACCGGGCACGTACGGCAGGGAGATCGGCATTACTTGGGTGACCGCTGGACCTGCGGCCTCTCCTGCTCTTGCGACCGGAGCGAGGGCCGCCACATTCCCCTCTTCAGGCGCCGCCGCTCCTGCAGCTGACGCCTCTCCACCGTCTCCGGTAGGTGCGGACATCTTCTTCCCGTTCCCCCCCCCTTGGTTTTTCTACAGCACTTCTCCCTTTAGGGGCGGGGCTTCACTTTCGCGCCTCCACTGCTCGGGGAAGACTACTCGAGCGGGAAACTTTCGCGCCCAAGATGACGGAACTTCAGATTTTTCAGCGGGACACCGCTGACTAGAACCACAAGGCGCACTTCTACCAGTAAGTAGACTGGTTATATCCTGTTCGTGACGCCAGAAGAGTCGATGTGTACCGCCCCGCGGCCTCGACTGCTACCGCCGAGCTGGGGGTCATGTCGCTCTGGAAGGGTGTTTGGCGCTACGCGCGGGGAGAGGAGGAATGCGGGTGTTTGGTTTTGGGATGATTGTTCGTGATGCCACCCACGGGTTGTGGTGATGGGGGACACCACCGCTGCGGTGAAGGTACGGGGACTCCCGGGAGCGGTGTAGTGGCGCAGCTAGGTGTTGACCCCTCCGTGGACAGGGGAGGTTGGTCCCGGGGCCTGGTTGTGCGAGGGCCAGGGTGCAGGGCGCAGGGCTGCGATGCGGCGTGGTGCCGGATGGCACAGGTGTACTCACGATTAAACCACACAGAGTCATTGGTAAACCAAACGAAGGTATGAACGGGGCCCGCAGCCGGCTGCAGCTTCCTAGTCGGGTTGGCAATGTCCGCCTTTCTCCTGCACCTGTGTTTGTAGTGTGACCACTGTGCCTGGGCACTGGTAGTCCACTCCCTGGCGTGTATGTGTCGTAGGAGCCCCTTTTGCCCACAGGCGCTGGCCTTTGGCTCTTTGGCCTCTGGCAGTGGCTACTATCCGGACGGGTTGGGCTGTTGCCTTCAAACGGGACTTTGGTGGGAATGAACCCCTGAGGTCCAGACCGCAATCAGTTAATTCGACTATGGTGGTGGCGTATAGCCTAGTTCGGGGTCTGAGTACCCTGCCTGGTGCTCCGGTATCCTGTTAGCTCCTCGGTTCGGTTCCGGCGTGTCACTACCCTGTCCCGGTCCCTCACGGTTCCTCAGGTCGTATTCCCGGTCTCCTGCAGGCGGCCACTGCCATCTGCCTGCCTGACAGATCTGGGGTCCTAGGCTCCAGCCCAGGCCCCAAGCAGCACTGTACTCTGCTACCCTCCACTCCACTGTACTGTACTCGACTCTCTGTCTACTGTTTTCCTGCCTCAGGCCAGCAAACTCCTCGGGGGGCGTGTCTTTCCACCTGACTCTGCGCACCTGGTGTGCCTGTCTGACTCTGAGGGAGGCAATCAGGTCTTTGTGGTTGACTGGTGGTACCTTTCTAGTGTGGGGGTGTATGTGGTGAGTGTAGTGACCTGTGACCCCTGGGGTCCAGGGCGTCACACTTCCATCACATGACTTAACAACATTTGCATCACATGACTTATAAGATTGAGGAAGGTTCTTCAGGTTCCTTTAGAAGCATTCCATGGTAGCTGAGAGTCTGCTATGCGGGGGGAAGAGTGTTCCAGAGTATTGGGGGGGCACGCAAGAAATCTTGTCTGTGATTGTAGGAAGAGGAGATAAGAGGGGTCTTGTGAGGATCTGAGATTGCGTGCGGGTAGGTACCGGGAGGCTAGGTCACAGATATATGGATGAAACAGGTTGCGAATGGCTTTGTATGCCATGGTTAGTGTTTTGAACTGGAGCCTTTGGGCAATGGGAAGCCAGTAAAGGGATTGGCAGAGAGGAGGGGCCAGGGAATAGCGGTGATAGAGGTGGATTCAATGGGCTGCAAAGTTTAGGATAGATTGGAGGGGTGCATGAGTGTTAGAAGGGAGGCCAGAGAGAAGAAGGTTGCAGTAGTCGAGACAGGAGAAAATGGTTGATTAGGGTATTGCAAAACAAGCAGAGACATCATAAAACATTACCTATGGTTTGCCTTGCCGAAAAATATATCTAGCACAGATCCATTGGCAGTGATAAACAGTAGTAGAACCTGTTTTCTACCTACCACTTTCCCCTACCACCAAACAAAATGACTGACATAACTAGAGTATTCCTGTCATATGTTCCACTGCTGCCTATGGAAACTATGTGCTGACACCAGTTATTAAATGCTTTGCTGTTAAACTGTACCCTTAGAGTAGCTCTACCATCTCACACCCAGTAAATAATCATATAGATTTCTAAAATGCTAAAATAGTAAAATATACGTAAAAAGTAGAATTTACATTTTAAACATGTAAAATTATTTTTTCCTGTTAAAATGTTTTGATGCATAAAATATCTGTAAATTTATCATTCTTGGCATCTTATGCCACGGCCCATGTGTGTCTAGCAGCCAGAGGCAATTTATAATCTGGTGACAATGAATTGTGGCCTGGGACCCAAGACTCCACGAGACCAATAGCATATCTGCTTATTAACAACTAGAAGGTGGCCCGATTCTACGCATCGGGTATTCTAGAATTTACGTATTGTGTAGTTCATGTACGATTTTTGTTTATATATATATATATATATATATATATATATATAGATGTTGTTGTGTGTAGTTACCAAGTGTTTGTGTAGGGCGCTGTACATGTTCTGGGTGTTGTCTGGGTGTGATGGGGGTGAGAGCGGTGTTGTTTGTGTGTTGCGTTGTTTGTGGAGCGCTGTGTGTCTGTAGCGTTGTGTGTGTGTTGCTCGGTTTGTGTGTGTGTGGTGTGTTTTGGGGGGAGGTATGTTTTGTGCAATGTGTGTGTTGTGCGGTATGTGCGTATATTTGTGTGTGCAGCGTTGTCTGTGTGTGGGTGTCTGTGTAGGGCAGTTGTTTGTGGTTCCCAGTGTGTGTGTGTGTGGTGTGTTGTGCAGTGCGCGCGTGTGTGTGTGTGTGTTGGGGGGAGGTGTGCACTTCCCATCGTGCTCCATCCCCCATGCAGCGCACTCCCCATCGTGCTCCATCCCCTATGCTGCGCACCCCCCATCGTGCTCCATCTCCCATCCTGCGCACTCCCAAAGGTGCTCCATCCGCCATGCAGCGAACTCCCCATCGTACTCCATCCCCCATGCTGCGCACTCCCAAACGTGCTCCATCCGCCATGCTGCGCACTCCCTTTCGTGCTCCATCCCCCATGGTGCGCACTCCCAAACGTGCTCCATCCCCCATGCTGCGCACTCCCAAACGTGCTCCATCCGCCATGCTGCGCACTCCCCATCGTGCTCCATTTCCCATGCTGCGCACTCCCAAACGTGCTCCATCCGCCATGCTGCGCACTCCCAAATGTGCTCCATCCGCCATGCTGAGCACTCCCAAACCTGCTCCATCCGCCATACTCTGCACTCCCCATCGTGCTCCATCCCCCATGCAGCGCACTCCCCATCGTGCTCCATCCCCTATGCTGCGCACCCCCCATCGTGCTCCATCCCCTATGCTGCGCACTCCCAAACGTGCTCCATCCGCCATGCTGCGCCAGCATCAGCCTCTCTGCCCGCAGCATCAGCCTCTCTCCCCGCAGCATCAGCCTCTCTGTCCCCAGCATCAGCCTCTCTGTCCCCAGCATCAGCCTCTCTGTCCCCAGCATCAGCCTCTCTGTCCCAAGCATCAGCCTCTCTGTCCCCAGCATCAGCCTCTCTGTCCCCAGCATCAGCCTCTCTGTCCCCAGCAT
The DNA here is from genome assembly GCF_048569485.1 of Anomaloglossus baeobatrachus. Classification (NCBI taxonomy): domain Eukaryota; kingdom Metazoa; phylum Chordata; class Amphibia; order Anura; family Aromobatidae; genus Anomaloglossus; species Anomaloglossus baeobatrachus. Next base: position 253,922,024 of record NC_134356.1, read on the forward strand.
CAGCCTCTCTGTCCCCAGCATCAGCCTCTCTGTCCCCAGCATCAGCCTCTGTCCCCAGCATCAGCCTCTCTGTCCCCAGCATCAGCCTCTCCATCCCAGCCTTCCCCAGGATCAGCCTCTCTCATCCCAGCATCAGCCTCTCTGTCCCCAGCATCATCCTCTCTGTCCCCAGCATCAGCCTCTCTGTCCCCAGCATAAGCCTCTCTGTCCCCAGCATCAGCCTCTCTGTCCCCAGCATCAGCCTCTCTGTCCCCAGCATCAGCCTCTCTGTCCCCAGCATCAGCCTCTCTGTCCCCAGCATCAGCCTCTCTCATCCCAGCATCAGCCTCTCTGTCCCCAGCATCAGCCTCTCCATCCCAGCCTTCCCCAGGATCAGCCTCTCTCATCCCAGCATCAGCCTCTCTGTCCCCAGCATCAGCCTCTCTGTCCCCAGCATAAGCCTCTCTGTCCCCAGCATAAGCCTCTCTGTCCCCAGCATCAGCCTCTCTGTCCCCAGCATCAGCCTCTCTGTCCCCAGCATCAGCCTCTCTCATCCCAGCATCAGCCTCTCTCATCCCAGCATCAGCCTCTCTCATCCCAGCATCAGCCTCTCGGTCCCCAACATCAGCCTCCCCATCCCAGCCTTCCCCAGGATCAGCCTCTCTCCTCCCAGCCTCCTCCAGCACGCCATGCTCCTCTGCCGACACTCACAGATCCGATCGCATACACTCACACACACCGACACACACCCGATCGCATACACTCACACACACCCGATCGCATACACTCACGCACTTACACATTGACGATATTGCACATACGCGCTCATACTCGCAACAGCTGGAGATACCACATGCTTCTGGCCATGTGATCCTCCGGCAGGTCCTGGAAGGTCACAACAGCACAGTATCGAGGCCGAGAAGCAAGCGATATCGCCGGATGCTGTGAGTGTGTGGATGCGATGTGTGTGTGAGGTGTGTGTGAGGTGTGTGTGAGGTGTGTGTGAGGTGTGTGTGAGGTGTGTGTGAGGTGTTTGTGAGAGTGAGTGTGATCTGATGTGTGTGTATGTGTGTGTGTGTGCTGTTATGTGTGTGCGTGTGGATCTTCCGCCGCTGCAGGACCTTGATGTGCTGGTAACTATGCTAGCATGGTTACCAGCTGGTAACTATGCTAGCATGGTTACCAACGTATCCCGTCCCCCGCTCGCACGGGAGCCCACACCAGCATACGGCGGCAAGGCCAGCAATGCGAGGGTAAGTGTCAGCTGGGTTGGCGGCGTACGCTGATGTGGGCTCCCGTTGGGGGGGGGGGGAAGTACAGTACTCACCTGGGGGTCATGGCTCCGTGACCGTGTCAGTTCTGGGAATGCGCGGGGGGGGCGGGGCCAGAGCTAGCGTGCATTGCGTGAGGGGGGCGTGGCGTGGCCGAGTTGCCAATGCCTGCAGGGTGCCGGGGCGAGAGGCCAATCTGTGGGGGGGGCGGAGCCTGGGCAAGCGGCTGGCCAATCCGTGTGGGGGCGCAGCCTGGGCGAGCGGCCAATCCGTGTGGGGGGGCCAATTTTGGAGCATGACAGACAGACAGACAGACAGACAGACAGACAGAATAAGGCAATTATATATATAGATGCCTCGACAGTCACAGAAAAATCGAGCTGTAAGCACACATGATACAATCAGGGGGATGCATAAGTTACATGGCAGATACTAGCGCAGCTCAAGATTTATTAATACATCAACTATATGTCCCAGGGTCATACTTAAAGTATATGAATTTACAGTTGTGTTCTTAAGGCTATGGGGTTAACACATTTCCTATGTGGATTTTCAGATTTTGTTTGAAATTATCCCAATCCTTGGCAAATGTCAAATCTCTGAAGGAAATTAACACAATTTTGTATGAAACTAAAACCTATAAAGTCAGTCTAGACTTATCCTGCAATTTGTGAATAAACTTTTGAAATCCCATAGACTTCCAGAAGTGCTAGAAGCCTGGTCAATTTTTGCCTATGCAGCAACCACAAAGCACTGACCATCCTTCAAGGGAATCTGTCACCAGGTTTTTACTATGTAATCTAAGAGCACCATGATGTAGGAGAGCCTGATTCCAGCGATGTGTCATTTACTGGGCTTACTGTTTTGCTTTTTAATACAATTAGTGTATTAACCAGTAAATTATCCCTACAGGACAACTGACCTCATGCAGGGTATTCTAACCACATCCCCAGCACTGATTAGAAGCTCTCTGTCACTATACAATGTACACAGAGAGCTGGGGTTGTGGTCGAGGTTATACACAGCTCAACAACTGAACTCTGAGAGATCTGCAGAAGAGAAAACTGTGATTCTATCATAACTGCTGCACTTAGTAAACTAATTGATACATCGCAAGATTCAGGGTGTCTAACCCTACCTTATGGTTTTGTCAGATTACATAGCAAAAACCACTGACTGATTCCCTTTAGGCATCAGACCCTCATAGACCTCTGTGTGTATTGAATGTCCAAGGAGCAACTAGTAAAAACTCTTTTTAACTCTACTTAAAGGGAAGGGGTCATGTACAAAAAAAAATCAATAACTGAAAAAATGTAAAGTATTAATGTTTTAATGTTTTGTTTAAATATTATTATTTGTTTTTAATTCAGCAAAATATAAAAAAAATAAAAAGTTTGATATTTTCCACTGTTAAACACTAGGGGGAGTAGCTGCTGAAATCCTACTGTAGAAGTAGCTTACATTACAGCTGCAGTAAAAGTGGGCAGAATCTGCTCTCCTGTGTGTGATGTCACAGCCCCCCTCCCAATCTAGGTGTTTCCAAAAGGAAAAGAGAAGATAACGTTTAGGGACACAGTGTGGAGCCATTTTGGTGGTGACCACAAATGTCTAAAGTGTTCCCAAGGGCAGCTGGATAGTGCTCCCCACATAGCGCTCTGCACGCCCCGATCCAGCAATGCTCTGCCACATGCACGCCCACCTGCAATGTTCTGCCACATACACACCCGCAATGCTCTGCCACACGCATGCACACACACAAAGCTCTTCCACAAGCATGCCCGCAATGCTCTGCCACATGCATGCACGCACACACACAATGCTCTGCCACACGCAAGCACACACACACCCGCAATACTTTGCTAAACGCACGCCTGCCCGCAATGCTTTGTATGTATGCATGCACGCAATGCTCTGCCACATGCACGCACTGCAATGCTCTGCTCCAAGCACTCACGCAGTGCACTACCATACGCACGCCTGCAATGCTCAGCCACACACAGGCACACACACAATGCTCTGCCATATGCATGCCCGCAATGCTCTGCCACACACACACACACGCCTGCAATGCTCTTCATCCACACACGCACACCCACACGCAATGCTCTGCATGCATGCACACAATGCTCTGCATGCATGCCATGCTCTGCATACACGCACATATGCTCTGCATGCATGCACGCATGCAATACTCTGCATGCACATATCCCCACACACAATGTTCTGTATGCACTCCCCCATGCAATGCTCTGCATGCATGCCCGCATGCAATGCTCTGCATGCATGCATGCCCGTATGCAATTCTCTGCATGCACACACATGCAATGGTCTGCATGCATGAATGCAATAATCTGTGTGCACGCACGCAATGGTCTGCATGCACGAACGCAATAATCTGTGTGCATGCATGCAATGCTCTGCATGTACGCACACCTGCATGCAATGCTCTGCATGCATGCACGCCCACATGCAATGCTCTGCGTGCACGCATGCATGCAATGCTTTGCATGCACACATACAATGCTCTGCATGCATGCACGCCCGCACGCAAAGCTCCACATGCATGCACGCCTGCAGCGGCAAGGAGAGCGGGGGGGAGAGTAGCGGTGGCGCGGGGGGATGTCATTGGAGATGGTAGCAGTGGTGGTGCGGGGGGGAGAGTGGGGATATTATTGGAGATGGTGGTAGCAGCGGCGGCGGGGGGTGGGACGCCGGTACTCACACAGGCCAACAGGTGACAGGCTGGGACGGAGAGGAGGGTGTCATTGAAGACGGTGGTAGAAGTGGCGGTGGGGGGAGGGGCACCAGTACTCACACAGGCCGACAGGTGACAGGCCGGGGTTGAGAGGGGTGGTGTCATTGTAGATGGTAGCAGTGGCGGCGAGGGGAGGGGTGGCGGTACTCACACAGGCCGACAGGTGACAGGCTAGGAGGGGAGATCAGGGGGTGTCATTGGAGACGGAAGCAGTGGTGATGGGGGGAAGGGCACCAGTTCTGATACAGGACATGTGACATGCCGTTGGGGGAGAGCGGGAGGTGTCATTGGAGACGGTAGCAGCGGCGGTCGGGGAGGCGGCACCAGTACTCACACTGGCCCAGCAGGTGACAGGGGGAGCTGTGAGCTGCACAAAGAAGGCGCTGATCTCCTCCCTTTGCTGCGATCTGGACAGCCCAGGGGGTGCGTCCAGGTCACAGCAGGGAGCTGTCCTGTATTAAGTATAGAGTTGTTACACACAGTAAATCCAAGATGGCAGCACCCAGGGCTTCAGTAAAACTGGAATTAAATGACAACTAAATAAACAGTGAGTTTAATTTTGTATTAAAAATACTTGATTTAATAATTACTATTATTAATACAAAAATAAAAAATGCGGCACCTTCCCTTCAAAGCCTCCTCCTCTAGTATCATTAGAAATTAATCACACATGGTTTACTAATTGTTAATGGCTGCACAACCATGGAAACCACTACCAATAAGCAATCAATCTGCACTTAATTTCAAGTTATAAGAGGAAAGACAATGCAATTGGAATCCACTTCAAAGATGTGTGCTGCTACATGGGCAAATATTTCAGATTGTGATTAAGCTACAGATGGTATATTCTTCTCAGCCACCTTTATTATATAAAGCACCCCAAAGCCCAATCCTGCATGATATGACTCTGTGCCGCCCCTGCAGTGGTCGAACTGCTCGGATCTGGGGTCTGCTGTGGCTCGAGGGTCTCCGGACCTGGGGGCTCGCGACCACTTCAAATGAGAATGGGGTATTTACAGGGGATAAGAGTTAGTCACACCACCTGTGGTTCGCGGTAAGGGGAGTACTGCCGCTGCCGATGGGAGTACCCAGGGGCGATGGAGTGAGGGGCAGCCAGATGTCGTTCCCTCCACGGGTAGCAGAAGTCCCGGGACTCTGGATGGTGATGGTGTAGGGGAGAGCAGGGCTGGTTGGAAGCATGGGAGGACCACGTACTCACTCAGGCAGTGTTGGTGGTGAAGCAAATGCAAAGCAGACTCTGACACAAAGGTAAACCAAGTCTCTGGGTGCCGTTGCCTTCTTGGGGGAGCTCGTCCGGGTGTCCGTTGTGACGACATGGACTCTCATGGGTTAAAGTTTCTTAAAATTCAGCCAGACAGGATGATAGATTGTTTAGACGGGGGGATAAGTCCCTCATTGTTTCTACAAGACTCTTGTTGACTCATGTAATTGTGTTGGCCACTGAAAGCCAGACGTATTGTTTCTCTAGACTCTTTCAGTAACCATTGTAACGTAGTTGTGTATTGCTAATGTGATTACCTTAGTAGCCATTGTCGAGTCTGTGACTTGCAGACTTCATGTAGATATCCTCAGTCTTTCTGTAGACATCATTTGGATGAACATTGTCCATGAAGCTTGAGACTCATACAATGGGAGAGGCGCTCTTGTCCAACCAATCGATGAGGACGCAGTGTATCCAAGTGGAAGGCTGTGGCTATAAAAGGGATTTCTTTAAGCCACCAGGTGGTTGTTGATGGATGCTGATGGATCCAGTCTAAGCTCTAAGGAGCTGACTAGAGGATCAGGATATCTTATGGCTTTAATCTAGGAACTCCAGTTCCGGTTGGAGACCATATCCACAGCCTAGGGATTTCGACCCCGGCTGCCAGGATTGTATCATCATACCAGGAATATCTAAGGAGGACACTCAGGTTGGGACAGTTCAGTCACCTGTTACAGACTTTGCAGACCTCAGCCAGCTTCCTAAATCTGGCGTTATTCCTTTCTCGGTGGGTGCCCGCCAAAAGCGGGTTGCTGCTGGATTGGAGTAAGTGGCCCTGGAACCTCTGAGGCATGGACATTCTAAATCCCTGGTGAGCCAGCGGAAGGGTGAGACTCTGTTGCCTGTTACATTTGTGTGTTTTGCTGGTTATGTGTTATGTCCCGTTAATTGTTTGGGGATCCAATAAAGTCTAATTATTGTGATTCCCTCACCCTGTGTTGTCTGAGTTGTGTTACGCCCACGGTTAAGGAGGCCGGCGTTCAGTTGGGATGAGCCCTGAGCCACGCTGTCTTTCTAAAGGCGGCGGGTTTTAGTGAACGAGAGCACCCACTGTCTCCTTTGGTACTGCCGGATGATCCGGAGCCTGCCTCCGTGCACAATTTAGGAATGTTCTGGTGGCCCGTTGGCTTACAGCTGTCCGGGCCCTGCTCCCTACTTGCAGGCAGTGGAGCTGCGCTCTCAAGGGCTCATGCTTGGGATTTCAGTGGGCTACGTGGGTTGGAAAGCCCTGTCCCCCTTGTTGTGCTAGTGTTTTTGATCTCTGAACTTCTTGGGTACAGTCCTTGAGACACTATCCTCCACAGGCTAATTGCCGGGTTGCCTGAAGCCACTCCCCGACCTAGGGTCCTGTACTTCGCCATGCTTTCGGTAGCTGACCAGTTATTAAGCTTGAGATGCTGACTGTCCTCCAAGACTGGGTCTAGATACCCAGCCTCAATACCCTGCGACCGGGTCTCCTCCGGGCAGAGACCACCGTCTGCGAACCAATGTACAGCATACAGGGAGCCACCACTCCCTCAGCTCCTCACTTCTTGAGGGCTAACACTCTACTCTCCTACTTCCCTCCCACTAGTCTGCCTGACCCCTAGGTGGGCAGCCCTATTCCAGCTACGCAGCCCACTTGTGTGCCTGACAGGGTGTGATGTAAGGTGTGGTTGGGATTTGGACGCTGATGGAGGCAGTACCATAGGTGGGGAACCTAGAACCATGAGGGGTTGAGTCCTGCACCAAAGGGTAGAGAGCGCAGTACCCTGTGACGCCCTGACTAGTCCAGGGGCGTCACAACTCTACAGCCACATCCTGAAGAACATCACTCCAAATCCCAATCCTGCAAGTCAAGACTTTACAGCCGCATCCTAAAGAATATCACTTCTGCATGTGTGCCGCCCCGCTCGCAGCAGCCGAGCTGCTTGGATCTGGACCTTCTGTGGGTGGCTCGAGGGTGTTCGGACCCGGGGGTCTCACAGTCACTTTGATCAAAAAGGGGGGTTTGTAGTGGTGGATGTAGGACCTATATGTACGGACTGAGCCGTATTAAGTTCGTGACGCCACCCACGGTATGTAGTGAGGTTGGACACCACCGCTGCAGTGACGGGGCACCCGGGGGAGATGTTATGCAGCAAGTTGTTAACCCCTCCGTGGGCAGGGATGGTGGACCCGGGACCCGTTGGGATTTTGGTGCAGGTAGATGGGCGACCGCAAGATGCTGGTGCACTCACCATTGAAGGAAACACATGAGTCTCTAGTAAACCAAGGTGATGGTGGTTGGTGCCCGCAGCCGGCTGCGTTCTGGTTCCCCCACCTGACTGGTGGTCTCTGTCTTTCTCCTGCACCTTTGTGTAATGGTGCACTGCCTGTGCTTGCAACGTAAGGAGTCCGCTCCCGGCTGGATGTGGCCTAAAGAGCCCTTGCCCACAGACGCTGGCCCGTGGGATCTCTGAGCCCTGGCGGTGGCCTTTTATTCCCCTCGGTGGGCTGTTGTCTTCTAATAGGGACTTTGGGTGGGACAGGACCTCTAGTCCTGGCCTCAATCGGTGAATTAACAAGTTCCAGTAGCTTCTGGACTTGGCTTCAGGGTCCGAGTACCCCCCCTGTGTGCTCTGGTTTCCGAGTCGGTTCCTCGGGTCGGTACTGGCGGGCCACTACCCTGTCTCAGTCCACCTCGGTTCCACCGAGCCGTCTTCCCGGCTCCTGCAGACAGAGATCGCCGTCTGCCTCCTAGCCAAAGGCACCAGGGCTCGTACCCCGGCGCCGCACAACCCGGGGTATTCGCCCCTGCTGGAGCCGCACACAGCTCCAGCCCACACTCCTCTTCAACCCAAACTCCAACACTCAACTGTTTACTTTCCCGCCCCGGGCTGTCCAGACTCCTTGGTGGGCGTCTTCTAAACGCCTGGTTCCGCCCCCTGGTGTGTCCATCTAGCCCTGCGGGAGGTGACCAGGGTTTTGAAGGTTGGCTGATGTCACCTGTGAGGGAAGGTGTTGTGCAGGCGCCTATTTGTGGCTACCTGGCCCGGCCAGGGCATCACACTCCCCCTTGGTTAAACACAGACCGTCCGCGGTCTGTCCGACCACCACCAGTTTATTTTGTTTAACTGTAAAAGATAAAAGATTTTTAAAACAGATACAAGTATAATAACATATTTACATTCATGGATACTTTGATTTCTTCCCTTAACGGGAGGCATTTTACTTTAATGTTGCATAACATTTTTATTAACCGGGACGGGATGAGACCATGTCCTTTTCACCTTAGCCCACCCAAACAAACCTAGCCCTGGTGCCACCGCTAAGCACTGGTGCGCACCCCTTTTCCCCAGTTCAGCAAACGGGTCCGGGTCCGGGTGGTGCCCACACGGGCCGAGTAATAAGTTCCTTACCTAGCAGTCTCTCTCAGAGGCCCCACGTCCAGGGAACCTCGGCCTACTCTGCTGCAGGCCCTTCCTCCAACCAGCCTCTCCGGAGACTGCGGCATGATGAAAAGGGTGGTCTGGGGCTATTTACAAGACCCAATAGTTTTTGGGTTGGCCTGCAAGTTCTCAGCCATGTCTTTTTATAAATGCAGCAAAACAAACAGGAACATAAACAGGGTCCCAACAGGGACTTTGCAGAAAGGTAGCCGGGAACCGCTACCTCTTTAATACTCTTCTTCAGAACTTGATGGCTGGGGAGGGGGATGGGTGCACCTCTGGGCACTTTTGCTCACCCCCCTTTTCACATCGAGGGCAAACCACCCCCTCTCCCCGCAGTGTTGGGTGTATGTCACCAATTCTCCGGGTTCCAGGTCCCTGTCAGGATGGCCAACAGGAAGATGCGGGTACACGTCCCTCCGGGACACGAAGATTTCTGCCTCCATGCCCGACTCAAAGATGAAACCCCATCCTCTTCGGGGGTCGGAGTGCCGGACCTGGCCTTCGTGTGTCAAGCCCCTCACCCGGAAGGTGGCGTTGCGGAGGTTATCCTTCTCCGAATAGGTCCGGGACAGCACCTCCGCCTTCCTGTTCTCGCGGGCGGCGATCTTTCGGCCCAGCTGGCGCTGCTGCCGCTCCCAATATGGAGCGTCTGCGGCCTTCTCCAGTTCGCTCTGCGCGGGGTCGGGCCCAGCCGGAGGTCCCCCGTGCCGGCCACGACCGACACTTTCTGCACTGGGAGACCCCGCTGTGACGTGGCCTGCTCGGCTGCTTGACAGCTGCAACCCCGCAGCGCCTCAGCCGAGGCTTGGAATCTAGGAGCGGCTAGCTTTGCTTGCTGGGCTGGCTTTCGGTTAGGGATCACCTCCACCTTGGCCAGGCGGAGTGCCGGAGCCGTTGTCATCTGGGGCGCGGCCTCTTCCAGGATCGGTGGCGGGTCCAAAGAGGGACAGGGCACCTTCCGGATGCTGGTCTCTGCGAAGCTGGTGTTGGTGCCGGGGCGGTGACGGGCTGACCGTTAGCGGCCTCTTCGGGCTGGTCCTCGCAGGCCGACTGCACAGGCACCGCTGCCGGTGGTAATGACAGCGGACCGAGCGGGAAGGCAGTCACGGGTGCTGGCAGTGAGGGAGGCAACACGGCGGGCAGGGGCAGACCGGGCCCTTCAGCCTGGACGGCCGGTCCCTGAGGGACGCAAGGGTGTGGGTCGCTTACCCGCTCCTCCGACGCTGTATCCACTTCACGAATCCTCACAGCCGCAGCTATCTCTGCCATCTCAACTGCCCAACGCCTTAGCAGGCAGGTCGCCTGAGCCTGGATGCGGCGGCACATCTGCTTCGTCTGGGCTTCCACCCAGGCCGCTGTTCCGGGCGCGGGCTCCTCCACCGCGGGCTTGCCAGATGGTGCAGCCAAACTGCTTGGCTGATGTCCAGGAATGGGGAATGTGGCAGGGTCCTGGAATCCCTGCCCTTTATCTGCTCGGCCACATGGTGCGAGATCTTCACCCGCCCCCCTCCCTTGGTCTTTTGCTGGCACTCTTCTCTTAGGCCGGTAAGTTTCATTTTGCGACTTCCGGCCTTGCTTTCCGGCCGTGTTCCCAGGGGGTGGGGCTTCGGCTTTCGCGCCCTTTTCTCGGGGAGGAAGACTCTGGGTGGGAATCTTCGCGCCCAAAAATTGCAGCAAGATGGCGGTTTCTGAAATTTCTGCAACGGATCACCGCTGACTTCAATACAAGGCGCACTTCCACAAGGTAAGTGGATGGGTATTTATCCTGTTCGTGATGCTAGAAATCGAGGTATGCCACCCTGCTCGCAGCAGCCGAGCTGTTCGGATCTGGACCTTCTGTGGGTGGCTCGAGGGTCTCCGGACCCGGGGGTCTCGCGGTCACTTCAATCAAAAAGGGAGGTTTGTAGTGGTGGATGTAAGGCGTATATGTACGGGCTGAACCGTATTAAGTTCGTGACGCCACCCATGGTATGTGGTGAGGTCTGACACCACCGCTGCAGTGACGGGGCACCCGGGGGAGATGTTATGCAGCAAGTTGTTAACCCCTTCATGGGCAGGGATGGTGGGCCCGGGACCCGTTGGAGTTTTGGTGTAGGGAGATGGGCGACCGCAAGGTGCTGGTGCACTCACCATTGAAGGAAACACACAAGTCTCTGGTAAACCAAGGTGATGGTGGTCGGTGCCCGCAGTCGGCTGTGTTCTGGTTCCCCCACCCGGCTGGTAGGCTCTGTCTTTCTCCTGCACCTTTGTGTAATGGTGGACTGCCTGTGCTTGCAACTTCAGGAGTTCGCTCCCGGCTGGATGTGGCCTAAGGAGCCCTTGCCCGCAGACGCTGGCCCATGGGATCTCTGAGCCCTGGCGGTGGCCTTTTATCCCCCTCAGTGGGCTGTTGTCTTCTAATAGGGACTTTGGGTGGGATAGTCCACCGTTCTAAAAAGGTGCAGGAGAAAGACAGAGACCACCAGCCGGGTGGGGGAACGAGAACGCAGCCGGCTGCGGGCACCAACCACCATCACTTTGGTTTACCAGAGACTCGTGTATTTCCTTAATAGTGAGTGCACCAGCACCCTGCGGTCGCCCATCTCCCTGCAAAATATCCCAACGGGTCCCGGGGCCACCATCCCTGCCCACAGAGGGGTTAACAACTTGCTGCATAACATCTCCCCGGGTGCCCCGTAACTGCAGCGGTGGTGTCCAACCTCACCACACACCGTGGGTGGTGTCACGAACTTAATATGGCTCAGCCCGTACATATACGTCCTACATCCACCACCCCCCACCCTTTTCATTCGGAGTGTCCGCAGGACCCCCCCGGGTCCGGAGACCCTTGAGCCACCCACCGGAAGGTCCGGATCTGAGCAGCGGCAGGCTGCTAGCACGGGGGCGGCACACCCCGAAACTTGGCGTCACGAACAGGATAGATACCCGTCCACTTACCTTATGGAAGTGCGCCTTGTATTAAAGTCAGCGGTGATCCGTTGCAAAATTTCCAGAAACCGCCATCTTGCCGCCATTTTTGGCGCGAAGATTCCCGCCCAGGGTCTCCTTCACCGAGAAAAGGGCGCGAAAGCCGAAGCCCCACCCCCTGGGAACACGGCCGGAAATCGAGGCCGGAAGTCGCAAAACAAAACTTACCGAGCCTAAAAGAGGAGTGCCAGAAAAAGACCAAGGGGGGGCAGGTGAAGATCTTGCGCCATGTGATCGAGTGAATAAAGGGCAGGGACTCCAGGACCCTGCCACATTCCCCGTTCCTGGACACCAGCTGAGCAGTATGGCCGCACCATCTGGTAAGCCTGCGGTCCCTCAAGGACCGGCGGTTCAGGCTGAAGGTCCCGGTCTTCCCCTGCCCCCACGCTGCCTCCCTCGCTGCCCGCACCCGTGACTGCCTCCCCGCTTGGTCCACTGCCACCAACACCGGTAGCGGTGCCCGTGCCGTCGGCCCGTGAGGACCAGCCCGAAGAAGCCGCCAGCAGTCAGCCCGTCACCGCCCCGACACCGACCCCGGCTCCACGTACCACCAGCATCCAGAAGGTGCCCCGTCCTGCCCTGGATCCGCCACTGATTCCGGAGGAGGCCGCGCCCCAGATGACAACGGCCCCGGCAGTCCGCCTGGCTAAGGTGGAGGCGGTCCCCGACCGGAAGCCGGCGTGGCAAGAAATGCTGGCCGCTCCCAGACTCCCGGCCTCGGCTGAGGTGCAGCGGAAATGTGCCTGCGGGGCAGCCATACAAGCCATGTCACAGCAGGGCCCTCCACTGCAGAAGGTGGCGGTCGTAGCCGACATAGAGGTACTCTGGCTGGGCTCGGCCCCCGCGCAGGTTACCCTGGAGCAGGCTGCAGATTCTCCATATTGGGAGCGGCAGCAGCGCCATCTGGGCCGGGAGATCGGCGCCCGCAAAGAGAGAAAAGCCGAAGTCTTGTCCCAGACCTACACGGAGAAGGACAACCTCCGGAATGCAACCTTCCGGGTGAGGGGCCCAAAACATGAAGGCCAGGTCCGGCACTTCGACCCCTCAAAGAGGATGGGGTTTTATCTTTGAGCGTGGTAGGGAGGCCGTATTCTTTGTTTCCCGGAGGGACGTGTACCCGCATCTTCCCATCAGCCATCCCGACCGGGACTTGGAGCCCAGGGAGTTGGTGGCCTACACCCGGCACTGTGGCGAGAGGGGGTGGTTTGCCCTAGATGTCCGGAGAAGGGTAGCCAAAAGTGCCCAGCAGTACAGCCACCCCTCTCCGCTACTCTCCAGTCCCGATGAAGAAGAATATTAGGTAGTGGTTCCCGGCTACCAACAAGTTCAGTTCCCCGTTCGGTCCCTTTGATGTTTCCCGTTTAAATGCACTTATAAAAAGACAATGGCTGAGAACTTGCAGGCCAATCCATAAACTTTTGGGCCTTGGAAATAGCCCCAGACCACCCTTTTCATCATGACGCAGTCTACGGAGAGGCTGGTTGGAGGAAGGGCCTGCGGCAGAGAAGGCCAAGGTCCCGTCACCATGGAAACCGGTGACAATCCTCCGGGTCAGGGGTCCCCTGGATGTGGGGCCTCTGAGAGAGACTGCTGGGTAAGGAACTTATTACCTGGCCCGTGTGGGCATCACCCAGACCCGAACCCGTTTCCTAGACTGGGAAAAGGGGTGCTGACCTGGTTTTTAGAGGCAGTATCAGGGCGAGGTTTGTTTGTGTGGGCTAAAGTGAAAAGGACATGGTCCTGTCCCGTCCCGTCCCAGTTAACAAAAATGTTTATATGCAACGTTTAACCTGCCTCCCGTAAGGGAAGAAAAGCAAAACATTCTTGCAATGTCAATAGGTTATTATACTTGTATCTGTTTTAAAATCTTTTATCTTTTTCAGTTAAACAAAATAAACCGGTGGTGGTCGGACAGCCAGCGGACGGTCTGTGTTTAATCAAGGGGGAGTGTAACGCCCTGGCCGGGCCAGGTAGTCACAAATAGGACCCTACACAATACCTTCCCTCACAGGGAACAGCAGCCGACCTTGAAAATCCTAGTCACCCCCTCAGGGCTAGATGGACACACCAGGGGACGTAAGCAGGCGGTTGGAAGACGCCCACCAAGGAGTCTAGACAGCCTGGGGCGGGAAAGTAAACAGTCTAGTGTTAGAGTTCAAGTTGGAGAGGAGTGTGGACTGGAGCTGTGCCCAGCTCCAGCAGAGGCGAATACCCCCAAATTGAACGGCACCAGGGTAGGAGCCCTGGTGCCACTGGCTAGGAGGCAGACGGTGGTCTCCGTCTGCAGGAGCCGGGAAGACGGCTCGGTGGAACCAAGGTGGACCAGGACAGGGTTGTAGCTCGCCGGTACCGACCCGGGGAACCGATTCAGAAACCGGAGCACACAGGGAGGTACTCGGACCCTGAAGCCGGGACCAGAAGCGACTGGAACCGGTTAATTAACCGATTGAGGCCAGGAGTAGCGGTCCTGTCCCACCCAAAGTACCTATTAGAAGACAACAGCCCACCGAGGGGAATAAAAGGCCACCGCCAGGGCTCAGAGATCCCACGGGCCAGCGTCTGCGGGCAAGGGCTTCTTAGGCCACATCCAGCCGGGAGCAGACTCCTGAAGTTGCAAGCACAGGCAGTCCACCGTTCTAAAAAGGTGCAGGAGAAAGACAGAGACCACCAGCCAGCTGGGGGAACCAGAACGCAGCCGGCCGAGGGCACCGACCACCATCACCTTGGTTTACCACAGATTCGTGTATTCCCTTAATAGTGAGTACACCAGCACCCTGCGGTCGCCCATCTCCCTGCACAAAACCCCAACTGGACCTGGGGCCATCAACCCTGCCCACGGAGGGGTTAACAACTTGCTGCATAACATTTCCCCCGGGTGCCCCGTAGCTGCAGCGGTGGTGTCCAACCTCACCACACACTGTGGGTGGCATTACAAACTTAATAAGGCTCAGCCCGTACATATACGTCCTACATCCTCCACCCCCCACCCTTTTCATTCGGAGTGTCCGCGGGACCCCCCCGACCCGGAGACCCTCGAGCCACCCATCGGAAGGTCCGGATCCGAGCAGCGGCAGGCTGCTGGCACAGGGGCGGCAAACTCCCATTTCCTCTCGTGCCCGCTACCTGGCTGTGCGGCACTCAGGTCTTCATCTTTCCACAGTCTCTGTCATGATGTAGATGCACTTTGACCCCTGAAACCTGTTCTCTTCACTCTACAACAGTAATTTTGCCCATGACTAGACCTCTAAGGCTTGGTAATGTGAAGAGGTCCTATTTTAGAGTGAAAACAGAGGAGTGACTGCAGAAAGAGGTGTCGCACACAGGGAAGAGGGTACTCGATCCCGGGCGGTAACAAATGGGAATGTCACTCTGGTGGCCGTTGCCCGCTCCCGTGCCCTGGTGCTTCTTTTGTAAAAGGGGGTATTTACAGGGGTGAATAGAGTTAATGTCATGTGACGCCACCTGCGGGTTGCGGTTAAGGATAAAGAACCGCCGCTGCTAAGTGTGGGTACTCCCAGAGCTGGTGGTGATTGCAGCAATGGTGTTAGTGTGACGCCCTGGACCCCAGGGGTCACAGGTAACAACATCTCCCACATTACACACACACCCCATCCCCTATGGGGACACACCTGTCACCCGAAAGGGAGACCTGATGCCTTCCTCAGGGCCAGTAGGGCACACCAGGTGGGCGGAGTCAGGCGGAAAGGCACGCCCACCGAGGAGACTACTGTCCTGAGGCAGGAAATACACAGAGTTTTGGAGAAGAAGTTGTAGAGTGACAGTTAGAGGAGTGGAGTTGTAGAGCTGTCAGGGACCCGGGTAGGAGCCTGGGACCCTTGAAACGTCAGGAAGGCAGACGGTGGTGGCCGTCTGCAGGAGTACCGGTACAGCAACCGGCAGAACCGTAGGGACTGGGCCAGGGTTGGAGCCCGCCGGCCCTGAACCGGGGAGTCAACCGTGTACCGCAGCACCAGAGACCGGGTACTCAGACCCTGTCCTAGCTTAGAAGCCACTGAGTTTAGGCAAATTGACTGATTGCTGGCTGGACCTCACGGGTTCATCCACACCCAAAGTCCCGAAAGAAGGCAAAAGCCCACCGATACCAGGTGAGAGCCACCGCCAAGGGCCAAACATCCGACGGGCCAGCGCCTGCAGGCAACCGAGGGCTCCTCCGGCAGCTCAACGCCGGGGAGCGGGCTACCACTGTCCAAGCAGGGGAGCCGAAAAACCACAACAAGAGGTGCAAGGGAAAGGGGCCACTATCAACCTCACTGGGGACACAAGCAGCCGGCTGCAGGACCCGACCATACCCGAACTTTGGTTTACCAGTGACTATGAGTGTGAATTAATCGTGAGTACACCAGTGCCATCCGGGCATGACACTGCACCGCAGCACGGCACCCTGCACCCCGACAACAACACCGTCGCCAGCAGTCTCCCCCACCGGGCCCCGGGACACACCGGCCCTACCCACGGAGGGGCTAACATCTAAGCTGTGGCCGCAACACCGATCCCGGACGAGCCCACCTTCACTCCAGCAGCAGCGGTGGTGCACCCATCACCACGACCCGTGGGTGGTGTCACGACCCGTAGGATGACAACTAGTGATGAGCGAGCATGCTTGTTACTACTCGGTACTCGCACGAGTATCACTGTACTCGGGCTACTCGGCGGGGACCGAGTAATCTCGCGATACTCGTGCTGTACTCGTGGTCTTCATCCCTGCATGTTGGCGCTCTTTTGAGAGCCAGCCCTCATGCAGGGATTGGCTGGCAGACCACTGCAATGCCACAGCCCTATTAGTTGTGGAATTGCAGTGATTGGCCGGCCCGCACAGCGTGACCGAGCCTTTATACCGGCCGGCGCGCTGTGCTCTGCTCACAGCCATCCAGACAGTCAGTGCAGGGAGAGTGTCGCTGCTTCAGGGAAAGGTTTGCGGCCCTTTATAGCTATTTCCGTAGCAGGGCTGCAAACAGTGTGACCAGAAGTCCTTCTCAGGACTATTCTAGTTGTATACAGGCAGGCAGGGTATAGCCAGGTCGGAGTACAGTAGCAGAGTCCTTCTCAGGACTATTGTTGCTGTATACAGGCAGGGTATAGCCAGGTCGGAATACAGGCTAGTGACCAGAAGAGTCCTTGTCAGGACTATTGTAGCAGTATACAGGCAGGCAGGCAGGGTATATAGCCATTCCTAGTGGTGACCGTATACCAGCCTTCATCATATCTGGGGCTGGTGTACACAGTCTAAAACAGTCCAGATAGTGTCAGACTTCTCATTAATTGTCGCTCCTAAAAACCTGTTAGGTTCTTAGTGCGTCCGTGCTTGCATTTAAAAACCGCACGTGTGTGCCTGTCGGTGGCAGCGTACAGGTGCACTTGTGTGCGTTTTTACCAAACTATTATATAACGCACAAGTGTAGTGTATAATACACGTCAGTCAGCAGTGGCTGATAGTGTCAGAGTTCTCATTAATTTTTGCTCCTAAAACCTGTTAGGTTCTTAGTGCGTCCGTGCTTGCATTTAAAAACCGCACGTGTGTGCCTGTCGGTGGCAGCGTACAGGTGCACGATTTGCACAAACTTGGATATAACGCCCAAGTCTAGTGAATACACGTCAGCACAGCATTGCAAAATGCGCAAGGGCGTTGGCAACGAACAAGGAAGTGGACGTGATGGTGGTGCAGGCAGAGGCCGAGGTCGTGGGCAAGCTCTAATTTCGCCACAACAAAGGGCCACATCTAGTCGCTCGCACGTCCTGTCCCAAATTCTTGGGGACCGCAGCAGTACACCGCTCTTGAACCAAGACCAGTGTCAACAGGTTGTTAGTTGGATAGCGGATAATGCTTCCAGTCAGATTGGCACCACCACAAACACTCTGTCTTCCACACGGTCAAGTGTCAGTAGCCGTGATACTGCACCGCACATTTCAGAACCTGATCCTCCTTCCTACCACAAGGCTGAGTACACGTCCTCGGACATTAATGATCCCACACTTGGACACTCGGAAGAGCTGTTCACGTTTCCATTCGCACATTCTGGCCTCTCGCCAGCTCATGTTGAAGTGGGTCATGAGGAGATCGTATGTACAGATGGCCAAATATTTGAGCAGCCACGTTCTCACGAAGTTGGCAACGTGTCTCAACAAGGGGTGGACGATGATGAGACACAATTGTCAGGAAGTCAGGAGGAGGAGCAGGGTGCGGAAGAGGAAGACGACGTGGTGGATGATCCAGTAACTGACCCAACCTGGCAGGAGGATATGCAGAGCGAGGACAGCAGTGCACAGGGGGAGGGAGGCGTAGCATCCCAACAGGCAGTAAGAAGCAGGGTGGTGGCTCCAGGCAGAAGTCAGGCAACCGTTCCCTGGAACAACAACACGACACAAGGTGCCTGTACAAATGTTAGGTCTTCCAGAGTCTGGCAGTTTTTTAAGTTGGCTCCAGATGATTCTAAAAAGGCCATTTGCAACACCTGCCGTGCCAGCATCAGCAGGGGTACCAAACCTAGCAGCCTGACCACCACCAGCATGATCAGGCACATGTCAGCCAAGCACCCGACTTTGTGGGAAGTACAACAGAGTCGAGGAGCAGTGCTTGCTGATGTCACTGCTACGTCTTCGCTCGTTGTGCATGCGAGCCAATCCCCTGTCCATGCTGCCTGCGAACAAGCCTCCTCCGGTCCTGCACCTGCAGTTGCCTACGCAGAAATAACACCATCATCAAGCACGTCCTTGTCCCAGCGCAGCGTTCAGTTATCCATTCAGCAAACCTTTGAACGCAGGCGCAAATACACTGCCAACACCCCACATGCCACAGTTCTAAATGCTAACATTTCGCGACTGCTTGCGCTGGAAATGTTGCCTTTTAGGCTGGTGGAGACAGAAGCATTCCGCGACCTGATGGCGGCAGCTGTCCCACGTTACTCGGTCCCCAGCCGCCACTATTTCTCCCGGTGTGCCGTCCCCGCGTTGCATAACCACGTGTCACAAAACATCACACGTGCCCTGAACAACGCTGTTTCACCCAAAGTCCACCTAACCACAGACACGTGGACAAGTGCTTGTGGGCAAGGCCGCTACATCTCGTTGACGGCACACTGGGTTAATATTGTGGAAGCTGGGACCCAGTCTGAGCGAGGGACGGAACACGTCCTTCCCACACCAAGGTTTGCAGGCCCTACCTCAGTCAGTGTTTCACCCACACTCTACAGCTCCGGAATGTCATGCTCTTCAGCCTCCTCCTCCTCCTGCGCATCCTCATCCACTGTACCCTCCACACCAGTCCCAAGCTGGAAGCACTGCAGCACTGCCTCGGCGAAGCGGCAACAGGCTGTGCTGAAGCTAATCTGCATAGGTGACAAACCCCACAATGCAGAAGAGGTGTGGACAGCTCTGAAACAGCAGGCAGATCACTGGCTCACACCTCTGAACCTAAAGCCAGGAAAGGTCGTGTGTGACAATGGCCGGAACCTGGTGGCGGCTTTGAGGCGAGGCCAGCTGACACATGTTCCATGCGTGGCCCATGTGCTCAACCTCGTGGTTCAGCGGTTTCTAAAGTCATACCCAGAGCTGTCTGATCTGCTGGTAAAAGTTCGCCGCCTGTCTGCACATTTTCGAAAGTCACCTACTGCTTCAGCCGGCCTTGCCGGCTTTCAGCGCCGTTTGCATCTTCCGGCTCACAGACTGGTGTGTGATGTCCCCACGCGTTGGAATTCAACTCTGCACATGTTGGTCAGGATATGTGAGCAGAAGAGGGCAGTTGTTGAGTACCTGCATCACCTAAGCCGTCGGGAAATGGGTCAAACTCCACACATAACACCTGAGGAGTGGAGATCGATCTCCTACCTATGTACCATCCTCCAAAACTTTGAGGACTCCACCAAGATGGTGAGTGGTGATGACGCCATTATTAGCGTCACCATACCGCTACTCTGCCTTCTAAAACGGTCTCTGCTGAAAAACAAACATGATGCATTGCAGGCGGAGCACGATGAGTTGCAGCAAGAAACAGTAGTGGGTGTGGGTGATAACACACAGCCCAGCCTCGTCTCATCACAACGTGCAGTGGAGGACTATGACGAGGAGGAGGATGAAGACATGGAGCAAATCTCCGGCCAAATTGAGGATATGACATGCACACCAGTCATATCCTCGGTTCAGCGTGGCTGGCCAGAGGACAGGGTAGATGAGGAGGAGGAGGAGAAGGAGGAGGAGGAGGACAGCATGTTCAGTCATCGTGTTGGTCAGGCTACTGAAGTCCTGGCTGTTAAGAGTCTGGCGCACATGGCTGACTTTATGGTAAGCTGCCTGTCTCGTGACCCTCGCGTTAAGAACATCTTGGCCGACAATCATTACTGGTTGGTAACACTGTTAGACCCACGCTACAAGGAGAACTTTGTCTCTTATTCCCGAGGCGGAGAGGTCAACCAAAATGCAGCAGTTCCGGAAAGCCATAGTCACGGAAGTAGGCAAAGCATTCCCCTCACAAAACGCTAGCGGCATAGGTCAGGAATCAGTGGACAACCAAGGCGTACAGCCGAGAGAGGCACAAGTCCAATCTGCCAGAGGTAGGGGAACAGTCTTTAAGATGTGGGACAGTTTTCTCAGCCCCTCACGTACCACAGCCCCTGAGGTGCGGGGTAGTGCCACAAGAAATCCTAAGTTTGCCCAGATGCTCAAGGAGTACCTTGCAGATCGAACAACTGTACTCCGACATTCCTCTGTGCCTTACAATTATTGGGTATCCAAGGTGGACATGTGGCATGAATTGGCTCTCTACACCTTGGAAGTCCTGGCCTGCCCTGCCGCTAGCGTTTTGTCAGAGCGTGTTTTTAGTGCCGCAGGTGGAATCATTACAGATAAACGCACCCGCCTGTCAACTGAAAATGCTGACAGGCTGACTCTGATCAAGATGAACAAGGGTTGGATTGGGCCAGACTTCACCACACCACCAGCAAATGAGAGCGGAATTTAAAGTTTGTAACGGGAATTTGCCATGTACCTCCAGTCACCCATGGGTACACACTTCTGGACTTTGGATAATCGCTGGACTGCTCCTCCTTCTCCTCATGCGCCACCATGATGACCGTTACAATAGTTAGGCCTTTGTTTCAGGTATATTTAGGTATTTATTTATAGGTAAATTTTTTCGCCCATTCTTTGCAGAATGGACATTACAACGACAGGAGACCCGCTCCTTTGCAATGGGAACAATGTTTTGAGGCCCTCATGCACGTCTCTATCCAGGGACAACGTGGAGCCTCCCAATTTTTGGCTGCCCTGCCAAAGGGCTATACTATAATACACCCACTTCCTGACAATGGACACTTAATGTTTTGAGGCCCTCATGCACGTCTCTATCCAGGGACAACGTGGA
Organism: Anomaloglossus baeobatrachus; assembly: GCF_048569485.1. Classification (NCBI taxonomy): domain Eukaryota; kingdom Metazoa; phylum Chordata; class Amphibia; order Anura; family Aromobatidae; genus Anomaloglossus; species Anomaloglossus baeobatrachus. The sequence goes on from NC_134356.1 coordinate 253,943,064, forward strand.
GCCTCCCAATTTTTGGCTGCCCTGCCAAAGGGCTATACTATAATACACCCACTTCCTGACAATGGACACTTAATGTTTTGAGGCCCTCATGCACGTCTCTATCCAGGGACAACGTGGAGCCTCCCAATTTTTGGCTGCCCTGCCAAAGGGCTATACTATAATACACCCACTTCCTGACAATGGACACTTAATGTTTTGAGGCCCTCATGCACGTCTCTATCCAGGGACAACGTGGAGCCTCCCAATTTTTGGCTGCCCTGCCAAAGGGCTATACTATAATACACCCATTTCCTGACAATGGACACTTAATGTTTTGAGGCCCTCATGCACGTCTCTATCCAGGGACAACGTGGAGCCTCCCAATTTTTGGCTGCCCTGCCTAAGGGCTATACTATAATACACCCACTTCCTGACAATGGACACTTAATGTTTTGAGGCCCTCATGCACGTCTCTATCCAGGGACAACGTGGAGCCTCCCAATTTTTGGCTGCCCTGCCTAAGGGCTATACTACAATAGACCCACTTCCTGACAATGGGCACTTCAGTTTTACAGGCCATCATCCACGTCTCTATCCAGGGACAACGTGGAGCCTCCCAATTTTTGGCTGCCCTGCCAAAGGGCTATACTATAATACACCCACTTCCTGACAATGGACACTTAATGTTTTGAGGCCCTCATGCACGTCTCTATCCAGGGACAACGTGGAGCCTCCCAATTTTTGGCTGACCTGCCTAAGGGCTATACTACAATAGACCCACTTCCTGACAATGGGCACTTCAGGTTTACAGGCCATCATGCACGTCTCTATCCAGGGACAACGTGGAGCCTCCCAATTTTTGGCTGCCCTGCCAAAGGGCTATACTACAATAGACCCACTTCCTTACAATGGGCACTTCAGGTTTACAGGCCATCATGCACGTCTCTATCCAGGGACAACGTGGAGCCTCCCAATTTTTGGCTGCCCTGCCTAAGGGCTATACTACAATAGACCCACTTCCTTACAATGGGCACTTCAGGTTTACAGGCCATCATGCACGTCTGTATGCAGGGGCATTGGTGAACCTCAAAATTTTGGACTGCCCTGGCAAAGGAAAATACTACAAAGACTCACTTCCTCAAAATGGCCACATTAGACTCAGAGGCCTTTATGTACGTCTCTTCTCAGGGACATCGGAGTGCCACACAATGTTTTACGTAAAATCTTTCATGTATTGATCTCAAAAAGTAACATACATTAGCTCTATCTCACTATTGGGTATGTGCCCTTAACATTTCCGCCATGAAAATTCATTTTGGTGTCATTTTGGAAGGTTTTCTGGTGAGTCCGTAAAAATGGCGTAAAACGCGGACAAAATTGTTCACAGCTGTGACTTTTGAGTGATAAATGCTTCAAGGGGTCTTCCCCATGCTGTTGCCATGTCATTTGAGCACTCTTCTGAGACTTTTGTGACATTTTTAGGGTTTCTACATGCTGCCGGTGGTCATTTCACAAAAATACTCGGGTCTCCCATAGGATAACATTGGGCTCGGTGCTCGGGCCGAGTACACGAGTATCTTGGGATGCTCGGCCCGAGCCTCGAGCACCCGAGCTTTTTAGTACTCGCTCATCACTAATGACAACGCGGCCCACCCGGCTGCGCACCTCGTCCCACACCACCACCACCCCACTGCCTCCCCTCTAACAGAGCGACGTGGCCCCCGGTCTGGAGGCGCTCGTGCCACCGACAACCCAAGCCCGGACCTCGAGAGGCTCGGCCCGAGCAGCGGAGAGCGGCCGGGCCCCTCTCAGGGCGGTACACATCGACTCTTCTGGCATCACGAACAGGAGTTGGACAGTCCACTTACCTGTGGAAGTGCACCTTAGAAGTATCCGTCAGTGGCGTCCTGCCAAAAAAGTTGAAGTCCCGCCATCTTGGCGCGAAAGTTTCCCGCTCAAGTCGTCTTCCCCGAGCAGTAAAGGCGCGAAAGTGAAGCCCCGCCCCCGAAGGAGGAGTGCTAAGAGAAAACCAAGGGGGAGGCGGGCGAGGAGGCTGTCTGATGTAACCGAGAAGATAAAAAGGCAGGGACTACAGGACCCTGCATCCGTTCTGTTCCTGGACCCCGACTGTGCAGCATGGCGACTCCCGTCCAGCGTCCCGATACCCCAGAGCCTGCGCCCGGAACCGCAGCATGGGTGAAGACCCGGACAGAGGAGATGTGTCGCCGCCTCCAGCACCAGGTAAGCTTCCTGGTGGAGCACTGGGCGGCGGAGATGGGGGAGATAGTGGCTGCCGTGCGGGCCCGTGAAAGGATGACGGTGTTGGCAGGGTGGGAAGGTGACCCACGTTCCTATGCCCTTGAGGGGTCGGCCATCGCGGCTGAGGGGCTCGGTCTTCTGCTGCCCGCCATACCGCCTCCTCCATTGCCCGCAGTGGTTGTCGCTGCTCCTTCCTCCGTATCCCCACCCCCGACACCGGTGGCGGAGTCCGTCCCGGGCGCTCATGGGAAGCTGCTTGGGGAGGCTGGCCCGGACCTGCTATGGAACCCCGCCACACTGTGCCCGTTGCCCGAGGGGACCCGTTACCGGCCAGCACCTGATCCCGAGGCGATGTCGAATGTCCCAGAAATGACCGCGCCCAGAAGAGTGCCCAAGCCCCAACAGTCCGCCCGGCCAAGAAGGCTCAGAAGACAAAGCAAGCCGCTCCAGAGTCGCGGGGCTCGGCTGAGGTTCCGCAGGGAGGCAGCTGCAAGGCAGCAGAGCCGGCCGCGACACAGCGGTGTTCCCCTTGGAGAGTACCGATCGTGGTTGGCACCGGGGAGCGCTGGCTGGGCCAGACCCCCACCGCAGTAGACCCCGGGCGTGCAAGTGCCCCATACTGGGAGTGGCAGCCCAGCCAACTGAGCCAGGAGATAGTGGCCAGGGAAAAGAGGAGAGAGGGGGTATTTGCCCGTACCATCGAGGGGAAGGAGCACCTGAGGAGCGCTGGATATTGGGTGCGGTGCCCCACCTACCAGGGCCAGGTCAGGAGGTTCAACAAGGACAAAGGCTGGGGATTCCTGTACGACCCCGAATTGGATGGAGAAGTTTTCTTTTCCCGGCGGGATGTAAATGCCCATCTCCCGTTCGGGCACCCAGACCGTGACCTCCTGCCCGGCGATCTGGCGCACCACACCCTGCACCGAGGGGAGAGGGACTGGTTTGCCCTGGATGTCCGGAGTGGTAGACAGCCCCCTCCTCCACCGTACAGCCCCGAAGTGGAGGTGGAAGAAGAGTTCCCCATTGCAGAATAAAGCTGGTAGCCCGTTAGCTACTAAAAAGGACCCGTCCCCATTGGGACTTGTGTTTAAAACCCCGTTTACCCCTGTTGCGTGAGTGACTGCTCATGGACAAGGCCGTGGACTTGCCGTCCACCCAAAAACTTTTGGGCTTGTAAATATTGCCCCAACCTGCCCCCTTCTAACATGCCTTCCCGTTCCGTTAGCCTCCGGAGAGGCAGATTGGAGGTAGGACCCACACTAGAGCAGGCTGGGGTCCGTTCACCACCGGGACCGGTGATCATCCCCTGGGGAGCCCTTGAACAACTGTCGGGTGCGCCGCACCGTACCCGTTCCCACCTTGGTGATCTGGCCATGTTCCTGTTTCCGGACTGGGGAAAAGAAGTGCTGCCCATTTCTTAGGGGCAGCATCAAGGCTAGGTTGTTTGGGTGGGAAAGGCGGAAGGACATGAACCCATTCCGTTTAATAAAGTTATGAAACGTTAAAGCAAAATGCCTCCCTTTATGGGAAGACCTTCAGTAACCATAGTTTGTACAAATGTTATTATAATTGTAAATGTTTCCCGTTTTACCGTTTTACAGTTCAAAGAAAAATAAAAATAAACCGGAGTTGGTCGGGCAGCCCGCGGACAGTCTGCATTAAACCAAGGGGGAATGTGACGCCCTGGACCCCAGGGGTCACAGGTAACAACATCTACCACATTACACACACCCCATCCCCTGTGAGGACACACCCATCACCTGAAAGGTGACCTGATGCCTTCCTCAGGGCCAGTAGGGCACACCAGGTGGGCGGAGTCAGGCAGAAAGGCAGGCCCACCGAGGAGACTACTGTCCTGAGGCAGGAAATAGAGTTTTGGAGAAGAAGTTGTAGCGTGACAGTGAAAGGAGTGAGATGAGTTGTAGAGCTGTCAGGGACCCGGGTAGGAGCCTGGGACCCTTGAAGCGTCAGGCAGGCAGACGGTGGTGGCCGTCTGCAGGAGTACCGGTACAGCAACCGGCGGAACCGTAGGGACCGGGCCAGGGTTGGAGCCCGCAGGCCCTGAACCGGGGAGTCAACCATGTACCGGAGCACCAGAAACCGGGTACTCAGACCCTGTCCTAGCTTAGCAGCCACAGAGTTTAGGCAAATTGACTGATTGCTGGCTGGACCTCACGGGTTCATCCACACCCAAAGTCCCGAAAGAAGGCAAAAGCCCACCGATACCGGGTGAGAGCCACCGCCAAGGGCCAAACATCCGACGGGCCAGCGCCTGCGGGCAACCGAGGGCTCCTCCGGCAGCTCAACGCCGGGGAGCGGGCTACCACTGTCCAAGCAGGGGAGCCGAAAAACCACAACAAGAGGTGCAAGGGAAAGGGGCCACCATCAACCTCACTGGGGACACAAGCAGCCGGCTGCGGGACCCGACCATACCCGAACTTTGGTTTACCAGTGACTCTGAGTGTGAATTAATCGTGAGTACACCAGTGCCATCCGGGCACGACAATGCACCGCAGCACGGCACCCTGCACCCCGACAACAACACCATCGCCAGCAGTCTCCCCCACTGGTCCCCGGGACACACTGCCCCTACCCTCAGAGGGGCTAACATCTAAGCTGCGGCCGCAACACCGATCCTGGACGAGCCCACCTTCACTCCAGCCGCAGCGGTGGTGCACCCCGTCACCACGACCCGTGGGTGGCGTCACGACCCGTAGGATAACAACGTGGCCCACCCGGCTGCGTGCCTCGTCCCACACCACCACCACCCCACTGCCTCCCCTCTACAGAGCGACGTGGCTCCCGGTCCGGAGGCGCTCGTGCCACCGACAACCCGAGCCCGGACCTCGAGCGGCTCGGCTCGAGCTGCGGAGAGCGGCCGGGCCCCTCTCAGGGCGGTACATTAGGCCCTCCACAGGTAGGGCCATGCCTGGGAGATGATGAGGGATAATAACGGAGACCATACCAGGTTGTCTTTAACAGTCTCTACTCACTTGGATCCAGGGGTTCCTGGTTCAGGTCCCTTGGAGTATCAGTGCCAATGTAGTGACCCAGGTTGCTCTGTCCCCGACACTCTCTGTTGGGTAGCGTGGAGCGTTTTGTGCCCGACTGTTCCTTTTGGGGTACAGTCTCCTTCTCCGTACGGCGGGCAGTGCGAACCCTATGGGGAGGTAGGTGTCCGAACCCCGATCCTAGTTTACTGCTGATGCCCTGGATTATTTGGTTCGGTGAAGTCCGTGAAGGTGTCCTCATCGGGCAGGTATTTGTCAAGCCGTGTAGAACTGCCGCTTGATCTAGGGCCCTGTGCCCGTGCGTGCTCCGGTCCCAGCGGTATCTCCGGTACCCAATCTGTCGATCTCTCTCCTGTGCCCCCGGGGTCACGCTGCACGGACCAAGCTCAGGCACGTCCGCACACCTTTCCTGTGTGCCACACATCTCTAGACTGTCTATTGACTGCTGACCCCTCCCACTAGGCTGGCTAATCCCGGGACTCGCTCCTTCCATGCCGATCATCCCCTTAAATGGTTAACCCTCTATGCCCAGTGTGGAGTGGAGAACTTGGATTTTGGTTGTGCTTTGGTAGTATCGGCACTGGTACTCCAGGTCCCAGGGGGTAGGTCCTGAATATCCCCAAGAGGATGCAGTTCCCTGTAGTGCCCTGAGTGTCTCAGAGGCGCTACAAGAGGCCTTGAAGAATGAATGACAGGCAGCATCCAGTGAAGGCAGTACTGCTTGGGCAGGTGGGTAGTGAGGTTAATATTACGTTATTTTTGTTTTGTAACTTCTTGCCAGACCTCTACAGTTTAGCCAAAATTTACTGAATATGTGACGCCCTGGAATAGCCAGGTAGTCACAGACATAACACCACACACACTCCCTCCCCTGGATAGTCACACCAGTCAAACAAAAACCCTTGTTTCCTCCCTCCAGGGTCTGATGTCCACACCAGGTGGGGCGGAGCCAGGCGGTTGGCCCTGCCCACCGAGGAGTTCACAGGCCTGGAGGCGGGAAAAGTGACAGATTAAGTTTGGAGGTGAAAGTGAGAGGTCAGAAACTGTCGGTGTCTGGGTAGGAACCCAGACACAAACAGCAAGGTTGGCAGACGGTGGTGGCCGTCTACAGGAGTTAGTGGATCTCTGCGAACCCCTAGGGCCGGGGTCGGGCGGTGGCCCGCCGGTACCGAACCGGGGAGTGGAGTGAAGCTAAGCACACAGGCAGGGCCATCGGACCCCGACTAGGCTTGGAGCCGCCGACAACGGTCAAATCCGAGTGTGACCGGAACCCCAGGGGTTTCCTAACAATCAAGACCCGACAGAAGGAGACAGTCCACACCGTGAGGATACACAGCCACCGCCATAGGCTATAGATCCAAGGGCCAGAGCCTGCAGGCAAAACGGGCTCCTTCAGTACCTATACGCCGGGGAGCGGACTACTGGTGGGCAACCACAGGAGTCAGAACATTCTAACAAGGTGCAGGGAAAGACAGCCACAATCACCCTGTCCGGGGAAAGCACAAACACACCAGCCGGCTGAGGGACCCGTCCATGCAGGCGTTTGGTTTACCAGAGACTCTGTCATTGACTACCTGAGTGAGTACACCCGTGCCATTCGGCACCGCGCCGCTCTGCCCCTGCAACCCTGCACCCCAGCCATCCAGCCTCCCCGTATCACCATCCGGGCCTCGGGATCACCAGCCCCTACCCACGGAGGGGACAACATCCTAGCTGCTCCCTACCATCTCTCCCGGGATCCCCGTCACCAGCAGCGGTGGTGCCCATAATCACCACGACCCGTGGGTGGTGTCACGAACTATCTTCAAAAAGAAACCACCCCCTTTTCACTCGTGGGCGAGGAGCGCTGCTAGAGTCCCCGGGTCCGGCCCACCGCTTGAGCCACCGAGCAGCAGCAGACCCGAGCGTAGCGAGCGCGGCCCCTCCGCCCGCGACAAATACACATTGTGTATTGGAGTGAATTGAAAAATAAAATCTATATTCTGGAAAACAACAATCTTTGTACAATTTGAACAAAATTCGATTCCACATAAATAAATTCGCCCCTCTTTACTGGTGAGCTTATCTTCTCTTAATTTTTCCTGTAAGGTTAAAGGGAATCTGTCAGCAGGTTTTTCCACCTAATCTGAGAGCAGCATAACGTAGTGGCAGAAATCCTGATTCCAGCGATGTTTTACTTACGGGCTGCTTAGTGTAGTTTTGATAAAATCACTGACTAATCAGCGGTAGATTATCATTAGAAGACTACTTAGTGTGTTGCAGGTAGTAGAGCATTTTCATGAGGTCTAAATGGCAGCTTTCTGTGTACACTGTATGTGAGCAGAAAGCTGCCAATCCTTAAGCTGTGTGTGCACTTTGCGTTGAGTTACTTGCAGTTGTAAATTTGATTTTGACCACAAAAACGTTAAAAATACGCATGTGTTTTAATCGCGTTTTGACCGCATTTTACCGCGTCTTACATGCTTTTTCATTGCTTAAAGTCAGATGCGTTTTGAATACAAATACACTACTAAATAAGGTTTAAACATTCAAACACTATGAAAAAAAGGGAAAAAATGATAACAAAAGTCATGCTTAAAATCATACACAAAATAGCTGATTTTAATAAAATGATAACTGTGATCTAATAGTATATATTTCAAATAACGTTAAATTATTGATTTTCAAAAATTTAATTGTCGGACTATATGTGTGTGTAAAGGGACATATCCTGCCCTTAATATAATGTCAAAAAGCCATGTAAAACGCTTGGATTTTAATTTAGGATGCGCTTAGAAACTTCTCATTGACTCTAATGTTAGCAAAACGCTGCCGAAATGGCAAAAACAATTGACATGTTGCTTCTTCAAACGCAGAGATTTTGACAAATTTTCTGCAACTAAAACGCTGCGTTTTTAACAGCATTGTCCACACAAGAAAGCCCAAATCTCCATAGACTTTGCTTGAAAATCAAAATGCATGCATTTTTGCATTAAAACGCTGCAGTTCAAAACGCTGCGGAAAGGCATGAAAAAACGCAAAGTGTGCACATAGCCTTAGGCGGGCTTTGCACACTGCGACATTGCAGGTGCGATGTCGGTGGGGTCAAATTGAAAGTGACGCACATCCGGCATCGCATGCGACATCGCAGTGTGTAAAGCCTGGATGATACGATTAACGAGCGCAAAAGCGTCGTAATCGTATCATCGGTACAGCGTCGGCGTAATCCATAATTACGCTGACGCGACGGTCCGATGTTGTTCCTCGTTCCTGCGGCATCACACATCGCTGTATGTGAAGCCGCAGGAGCGAGGAACATCTCCTACCGGCGTCACTGCGGCTTCCGTAGGATATGCGGAAGGAAGGAGGTGGGCAGGATGTTTACATCCTGCTCATCTCCGCCCCTCCGCTCCGATTGGCCGCCTGCCGTGTGACGTCGCAGTGACGCCGCACGACCCGCCCCCTTAACAAGGAGGCGGGTCGCCGGCCACAGGGACGTCGCACGGCAGGTGAGTGTGTGTGTGAAGCTGGCGTAGCGATAACTTTCGCTACGCCAGCTATCACCACATATCGCTGCTGCGACGGGGGCGGGCACTATCGCACTCGGCATCGCAGCATCGGCCTGCGATGTCGTAGTGTGCAAAGCCCGCCTTAGTATGGTTAAGTTATACATCTCCACTTTCAAATAACTGGTAGATCAGCAGAAAAGAACACAGTAATTTTATCAAAATGACAGCAATCAGCCCAATAAGTGATACAACACTGGAATCAGGGTTTCTGTCTCTATATTGTGCTGCTCTCTGTTTGGGTAACAAAAACCTGGTGACAAATTCCCTTTAAGGATAAATTGACTGTTTATCATGTCAAAGGGATATGTTCAAGCACACTGTTAGCACTATATCAAACTCTGAAGGGACACACCCTATTGAAAAAGGTAACAGCCAATTGTCAATTTATTCTTACATTTCTTAAAGGAATGCTGATTTTTTTTTTTAATGATTACAGAAATAGATGTGATTTATTTTTAGCCTATTGCATTCTCACTAATACATTTTAGTGTATGCGTTGCATGGTGGCTAAGTGACTGTATTTTGTCCAGATGTGCAAAATAATTCAATGTATGTTGGGAAATTCCTGAACACACACTGCTTTAATTTACATTATAATAGTTTAATCGTAATTCCAATATACAATTGAACAGGCCACTCTTGATCAGTAGTCAGTGAGACCTGGGCCTATCTACTGAGCCCTTGCTAGAACACCAGTGACAATAATGCCTAAGGTTTACATTAAATAGGAAGGCTATGACATATTGTGCTTATCATACCTCAATGGAAATATGCCTCTATTTATCAGGAACAATTGTCACCTAGTGATGGGTGAGCATGCTTGGCACTGCTCAGCACTCAACTGAGCATCGGGGTGGTCGAGATGCTAGATACTTGAAGAAGTATCCTGGTACTTGGGCGTCATGCTGTAGTCCTCGCTCCTCATGTTTTGCAGCTGTTTTTCAGCCAGTAAACATGCGGGGATGGCCTGCCAATTATGGTAATGCTGTAGCCATGTTGATTGGTCGACCGCATCTCTATATCATACCCAATGATGCCATGGTCAGCCTCTGGTGGGGGGCATGGGGCAGGCAGTGCTTGTAGTAGTCGGGCAGGCAGGGGAACAACAAGTCACAGTACAACCTGTCATTAACCCCTCGCCTCCCCGTCGCTGCACTACACACAGGAGGACTCCGTAACAGTCTCAGGCAACACCACATTCACATTCTCAGGAAATAAAGTCCAGTAACAGTCTCTTTTCTCAACAACAAAACAACTTTATTTTCCTTTGTCTTCAACAACATCTCGGTCCGCGCTTCGCTGGTAGTGGTATTCTTCCCTGAGGGGTTCCTTACATATTTTCTCTCATATATCATTTAGCAGCAGGCCGTATCTCTGGCACCTGGGCAGTTTCTGTCACCTAGGCCTCTCCTTCCATCACTACACATCACACTGGCACAAACTGGGTCATGAAGTCCATTGGGCCATTTCACCCCACCCACAGGGGATGCTATCACGTAAGAAGGACTGCAACTGAAGGGGTTCTCAATTCTGTGCCCAGGCCATCCAGCCACACTCTTCTACCATCATCTGACCTTTCAGTGAGTGAGGAATTCTTTGAGCATTAGCAGCCAGATGAAACGGATGCCAGATCCCTGACTGTTGGACTAAACCCCTTTCCTTGGGTGATGTGTGGCGCCCTAGGACCTGGTCGCCACAACGGCATTGCCCTCCTGAGGGTTAATGCTGAGCCTGGAGGTAATGGGGAAATCTACTGGCCAGCAAGTTAACATCCACCGCAGTTTCTCCCTCAGGCCAGTAGGGGGAGCTCTGAACCTGAAGTTTCAGGGAGCTTCCTTAAGCCTGACCTGGGGGAGGAGTTAGTTAGTCTGTAGGGAGCAGCAGAAGTGAACAGACACAGAGTGAGTTGTCCTGTGAATCTGGGGCCTAGAGCTGGAGCAGTTTGGCCCAGAGAAGCAGGAGTAGCTGAGAGGCAGCAGAGAGACTCGGACATCGGAGTCTGTGGTTGCCAGGGTATAAAATCCGTCCCTGGTAGCCGAATCCGAAAGGCAGGGGAGCTGCAAGCCCCTGGCCCAGACACATCCAAGGTACAGCTGCAGAATCAGGGCCCGGTGTGGACCCCAGCAGAGAAGCACCAGGGAGTGGGCCTGCGCAGCCACCTACAGAGGGAAGGGACGTGCTATTGGTCCCAGCAGCGAAGAGGGCCATTGCTGGATTCAGAGAAGCAGGGTCCTATCATCACCAAGAAAGGTACAGGAGTAGGCCTCATACTCAGCTGGCCAGAAAGATCACCCCAAGTACTTCCAGGCCGACCGGATCCCCATCACCACCTGTAACGGTCTCCCAGGACTGGACTGTTCCCAGAGTAAAAGAGGAAAAGGTAAAGAGACTGTTGTTGTGCCTGGTTCTTTCCTCGCTTGTCGGTCCTGCACCGTGTTAGTCACACAGCACCATAGACTTTCACAAGCACCAACTGTGCCCCGGGCATTGCTCCACCTGTGGGGAGCAGTACCATCATAGCTGCCATAATATCATCCCGGAGGCCTCACACAGCAGCGGCGGCTTATTAGCCGCATACCACAGGTGGCGTCACGAACACAACCATTAACAAGCAAGCCACATATTCTACTGACACCCACCAGGGCCACGGAGCCGGGCCCAGCCACCACTGACTACCACCGGACTAGTCCAGCCCGGCGCCGGGTGTCCCATAGCCCTGGGGTGGGCGAGTCAACTTTTGGCGTCACGAACAGGATTTCGTGCCCGGTCCCACCGGGTACTGTGCGCCTGCCGGAATTGTGCTTAAAAGATTGTGTACTGGCTGCAGACCACCGCCGCCATTAGCCTCGCCGAGCGCAGGAAGAAGGGGGGCGTGCCTGACAAAGAGCGCGAAGGGAGCGCGCCATCAGAGCAGAGCGCTGTTAACCCCGCGCGACCCGGAAGAAAGTTTGAAAAGTGAACGGAGCCTGGTAAGGTTCACTAAGGGGGAGGAAGATGTCCGACTCAGAGGGAGGGCAGGTGGCTGCCATAGCCCGAGACGCCGCAGCACCAGCAGAAGCAATCCCAGTCGCCGTCGCCCCGGCCCCCACTGTAGCGCCGGTAATGCCGATCACCATGCCATACATACCGGGAGCAGAATGGCTGCCGCAATACTCCGGGGAGTCCCATACCTTGAGTGACTTCAGAGAAAGCCTGCACAGCTTATTCCGGGTGTATCCGCTGACTGAGAGCCAGAAGGTGGGCATATTAATGGGACAGCTAGCCGGCGCAGCCCAGCGTGAAGCGAAGTCATGGCCTGATACAGATAAAGGGACAGCAGCCCAGATACTGGCCAAGCTAAAGAGTACGTTTGACACTCGCACCGCAGCAGAGATAAAGATGAGATTCTTTGGGTGCAAGCAGCGGGCCACAGACAGCATAAGGGACTATGCCCTAAACCTGCAAGAGGCCCTGAAAGCAGTTAAACAGGTGGACCCAGAGAGTGTACGTGAAGAAGACAAACTCCTAACTGAGCAGTTCATAGAGGGGCTCCTGTCAGATGCCCACAGGACCCAGCTGCGTATCCTGGTCCTGCAGAACCCTGCTCTGGACTTTGCCAAGTTTAAGGACCAGGCCATCAGGGTACTGAGAGAATCTACGCCGAATGACCCAGTACCCCTCCGGCCTCCTGCTATCACGTACCCCGGGGTGGTGCCTGCAACACGAGCCACTGCAGGGGCTGAGGCGCAGTCCCTGGATAAGGATCCCACTGCGGAGCTCAGACAACAGGTCCAGGAGCTGACCAAGACTGTGGCTGCCCTTGCCAAGACCGTGCAGTCTCTACAAATGACCCCCTCGCCTGCGAAAATCGAGTTGGCCTCCAGCCCAGAGGACGTCCCATGGATGCGACAGAGAAGGATTCCGCCGACCCGAGGCAGAGACACAGACCGGTACGATTCAACAGGACAACCGATCTGCCGCAACTGCAACCAGGCGGGCCACATTGCACGACGCTGTCCTTTAAATGGGCCGAGCCTGGGGCCAGGAGCCGACCCCCAGGTGTAAGGAAGCCCGGCTCAACCCCCAGCCGCAGCAAGTATGTGGGAGGACGACCGGTCCTTCCTATTGTGCTGGATGGAATCCCTTTGAATGCCCTCCTGGATACGGGGTCCCAGGTAACAACCATCCCCCACAAACTGTACAAAAGATATTGGGCCGATTCAGACATTGACCATGGCCCAGATGATGATTTAACAATTGTGGCCAGTAATGGTCAGCCCTTACCTCAGATTGGGTACAAAGAAGTAACTATTAAAGTGGGGCGGGTGGAATTGCCATGTCAGGGGATGATAATTGTAGATATTGATCGCAAAGAATCTGACCCACTGCTAACTCTTGGTACAAATGTGATAGAAAATTGTATTGCCGAAGTGATAATTTTGTTGCAACAGGCGTCTGAAACCGCCAGCTCCGGGCAGCAGCGTGTCCTACAGAGGGAGATCAGAGCCCTGATGAGGAGGCAGCAGGTAGAGCTGGCCGGAGGAGAAATTGGCAGTGTGAGGGTAAGTGACCCCCTCCCCATTGCAATACCCCCAAGAAGTGAAATGTTGATATGGTGTCGGGCAGCAATAGGCCTCAAGGGTCAGGATTACCATGCCTTGGTAGAACCAATGTATTCAGACAGTAGGCCTGGAGTCCTGATAGCCAGAGGGGTAGCGGACGTCCGCAAGGGGAGAGTGCCCGTCCGTGTCCTGAATTGTGGGGAGGAGGAGGCCAAATTGCCCCGGTATGCCACTGTGGCAAAATTGTACACTGTCAGCAACAATACCATTAAAGCAGTGGAACCCTTGATCCCGTCCGACCAGGCGGAAGACAATGGCTCCAAGGGGCAGCCGGAAGACTGGTGCCAAAAATTACATGTGGGCACCGACTCCACCCCCTCACACCAAAAGCATGGGGTTTACCGGGTGGTACAGGAGTACGAGCGGGTCTTCAGCAAACACCCCCTAGATTTTGGGCAGGTGAAAGGGGTTCAACATCAAATCCCCACGGGTGATCATCATCCCATTAAAGAAAGATACCGCCCTGTACCCCCCGCACAGTATCAGTGTGCCAAGGAAATGTTACGGGAAATGAAGGAGGCTGGAGTTATCAGAGATAGTTGTAGCCCCTGGGCAGCTCCACTAGTGCTCGTAAAGAAAAAAGATGGTACAATGAGAATGTGTGTAGATTACAGGCAAATTAACCGCATTACACATAGATGCCTATCCACTACCCAGAATAGAGGAGTCACTAACAGCCTTAAAGTCAGCTAACTATTTCTCCACCTTGGATCTCACCAGTGGGTATTGGCAGGTTCCCGTGGCAGAGGCGGACAAGGAGAAGACTGCATTCACGACACCAATGGGTCTCTGTGAGTTCAATTGTATGCCATTCGGGCTCTGCAACGCCCCAGGGACATTCCAAAGGTTGATGGAGTGCTGCTTGGGCCACCACAACTTCGAAACCGTGCTGCTGTACCTGGACGACGTAATAGTCTACTCCAAGACTTATGAGGACCACCTGAAGCACTTAGCAGAAGTGTTTGAGTCCTTGTCGAAATATGGCCTGAAGATCAAGCCGTCCAAATGTCACCTCTTGAAGCCAAAGGTACAGTACCTGGGTCATGTGGTCAGCGCAGAAGGCGTGGCACCTGATCCGGAGAAAGTCACGGTAATTAAGGACTGGCCAAGACCCACCACGGTGAAGGAGGTGCGGCAGTTCCTTGGACTGGTGGGCTACTACCGAAGGTTCATTGATGGGTTCACCAAGATAGCAGCGCCCCTTCAAGATCTCCTGGTGGGCCAGCCGAAGCAGGCTAAGAAGCAGAGCCCTCCATTTGAATGGGGCAGCCAACTGGAAACATCCTTTGTCCGGCTGAAAGGGGCTCTCACGGGAGAAGAAATTCTGGCCTACCCTGACTACAGCCAACCGTTTATACTGTACACAGACGCCAGCAACGTGGGACTGGGAGCAGTTCTGTCCCAGGTACAGGGAGGCAGAGAGAGGGTAATAGCGTACGCCAGTAGGAAGCTTCGGCCCACGGAAAGGAATCCAGAAAACTACAGTTCCTTCAAGCTGGAGTTCCTCGCTATTGTGTGGGCAGTGACTGAACGCTTCAAGCACTATCTGGCATCGGCCAAGTTTACCATCTTCACGGACAACAATCCGTTGACACACCTGGCAACAGCCAAGTTAGGTGCGATGGAACAGCGATGGATGGCCCGGCTGTCTAACTTTGACTTTACCATCAAGTATCGGGCTGGCAAGAAGAATAACAATGCTGATGCGCTGTCCAGAATGCCTCACTTACCCGAGTCTGGAGAAGACCTGGATGAACTCGAAGAGATAGAGTTACCGGCTTTCCATCACCAGGGTGTTTCACAGTGTGAGCATGCTGTGGGAGTGAAGCGCTTAAACCAGCACGAGGTCTCGGTCAATCCATTACTCCACCATAATTGGGAAGAAACACAGAATGGTGACCCGGCCGTGCGATTGGTCAAAGAGAAGCTAGCGCAAGCTGAGACCCATCTTGGCCCAGACGCTCCAGAGGAAGCCCAGCAGCTGTGGAAGGAGAGGGGACGACTGTTCACCTACCAGGGCAAGCTCTGCAAGAGATATGTCAACTATCGAACAAATGAACTTGTCTGGCAGATAGTGGTTCCGCAGAGGGATGCTCCAATGGTCCTAGCAGCGTATCATGATAACGCCGGGCACTTCGGGTGGAAGAAGTTGGAGGCCTTACTCCGTGATCGGTTCTACTGGGTGCACATGAGAAAGATGATCGAGAAATGGTGCCGAGACTGTGGCCCGTGTAACTTGAGGCGGAAGGATGATGCCAGCCAAAGGTCTCCCCTACAGCCAATTGTCACGAAGCAGCCCCTGGAGTTGGTGGCCCTGGACCACGTGAAGTTAACACCAAGCCGGTCAGGCTATGTGTACGCCCTCACCATTGTGGACCATTACTCTCGTTTCCTGGTAGTAGTGCCTGTGAAGGACCAGACAGCCAGGACGGCAGCTAGAGCGTTCCAGGCATCCTTTTGTCGACCGCACGGCTATCCGGAAAGGGTACTGACGGATCAGGGTCCTGCATTCGAGGCTGAAGTGTTCCAAGAGTTCTGTAACATGTACGGTTGTAAGAAAATTCGAACCACACCGTACCACCCCCAGACCAATGGACTGTGCGAGAAAATGAACCATGTGGTTATTGATATGCTGAAGACCCTACCGCTGGAAGAGAGGAACCAATGGCCAGAAAAGTTGCCAGATCTGGTAGACTTGTACAACCACATCCCAGTGAATTCGACCAACTGCAGCCCCGCTTACCTGATGCGAGCCAGACCAGGCAAGTTGCCTGTAGACTTTGAGATGGGGACTGTGTCGCCTGAGGCGGTTCAAGAAATAGAGGATTGGGATGCAGAACGGCAGCAGCGGTACCGTAAGGTCCAGGAGTGCGTGGAAAGGAGCCTGTCTCAAGCAAGAACGAGACAAGAACAGCATTACAATCAAACAGCCCCAGCAACTCCCTTAGCACCTGGAGAACAAGTCCTCAAGAAGAAGCGGAGGACGCATAAATTGGATGATCAGTGGGAAAACGAGCCCTACACCATTATCCCCTCCAACTTTGACAATAGTAAGGTATGCCTCATAAGCAAAGATGAAGGCAAGACCTGTCAAGCCATTTCCCGAGACCGCCTGAAAGCGTGCCCTGAACGGTGCCGAATCCAAAGAGAAATGGAAGGAGTACAAGGAAGTCCCCAAAGTCAAGAGAAAGAAGGGGAGATGATTCAAACCATCCTTGGGAAGTTCCCCAAAACTTGGACCCGAATCAACAATGCCATAGTGGTACCAGTTTTGGCGTTTCCGCAGTTGGTCGAGCCAGAAACAGAAAAGGTTCCGGATCCACCTAAAGAATCGTCCGCTCCAGCACGAGATGACACGCCAGCAGTGGAACAGGAGGATCAACCCCCTGTCAGTGGTGAACCTGTCATACCCTTGGCGACTCCTGGACCACAAAGGCAACCATCACGCTTACCTATTGGGGTTAGGCCCACCTGTAGTGCTGAGATAGAAGACGTACCACGTAGTCAGGGGCAAACACCAGAGCTACGTAGGTCCCAGCGCAGCACTCGGGGACAACCCCCTCTAAGGTATAGGGAGTCTACTGTATAAAGTAAAGAGTACTTATTAGAGTGTAAATAGTTATGCAAAATGTCTGTCATGTTGTGCACAAAATGTTTTCTTTCTCTTTGATTGCGAAAATGGACAATTGGGCCACTGGACTATGGGTGGCCAACACCTAAATTGTTCATAGTTAGCACCAGTGTGCTCAAACACCCCTGAAGAAAAACCCGTCCGGCGTGCATAGAGTGGGGTCATCAATGCTCTGACGCACGCCCAGAGCCTACGTTGGGGGTTTGATCGCGGCGGGTCCCCCATGGAGCAGTGTAATGGACACCCGGCAGGGAGCCACACTGGACTCTTATAGAAATGTTTAAGATTGTAACGTTAAAGAGAATGTGCCTCCCATATTGGGATGAAATGTATGACATGTTATGTTTTGTTTCTACAGTCCGGGAGTACTGAATTTAACTAAGGGGGAGTGTGGCGCCCTAGGACCTGGTCGCCACAACGGCATTGCCCTCCTGAGGGTTAATGCTGAGCCTGGAGGTAATGGGGAAATCTACTGGCCAGCAAGTTAACATCCACCGCAGTTTCTCCCTCAGGCCAGTAGGGGGAGCTCTGAACCTGAAGTTTCAGGGAGCTTCCTTAAGCCTGACCTGGGGGAGGAGTTAGTTAGTCTGTAGGGAGCAGCAGAAGTGAACAGACACAGAGTGAGTTGTCCTGTGAATCTGGGGCCTAGAGCTGGAGCAGTTTGGCCCAGAGAAGCAGGAGTAGCTGAGAGGCAGCAGAGAGACTCGGACATCGGAGTCTGTGGTTGCCAGGGTATAAAATCCGTCCCTGGTAGCCGAATCCGAAGGGCAGGGGAGCTGCAAGCCCCTGGCCCAGACACATCCAAGGTACAGCTGCAGAATCAGGGCCCGGTGTGGACCCCAGCAGAGAAGCACCAGGGAGTGGGCCTGCGCAGCCACCTACAGAGGGAAGGGACGTGCTATTGGTCCCAGCAGCGAAGAGGGCCATTGCTGGATTCAGAGAAGCAGGGTCCTATCATCACCAAGAAAGGTACAGGAGTAGGCCTCATACTCAGCTGGCCAGAAAGATCACCCCAAGTACTTCCAGGCCGACCGGATCCCCATCACCACCTGTAACGGTCTCCCAGGACTGGACTGTTCCCAGAGTAAAAGAGGAAAAGGTAAAGAGACTGTTGTTGTGCCTGGTTCTTTCCTCGCTTGTCGGCCCTGCACCGTGTTAGTCACACAGCACCATAGACTTTCACAAGCACCAACTGTGCCCCGGGCATTGCTCCACCTGTGGGGAGCAGTACCATCATAGCTGCCATAATATCATCCCGGAGGCCTCACACAGCAGCGGCGGCTTATTAGCCGCATACCACAGGTGGCGTCACGAACACAACCATTAACAAGCAAGCCACATATTCTACTGACACCCACCAGGGCCACGGAGCCGGGCCCAGCCACCACTGACTACCACCGGACTAGTCCAGCCCGGCGCCGGGTGTCCCATAGCCCTGGGGTGGGCGAGTCAGATGCGGTTATCCAATCCGGACCAGATCCTGCATGTCACAGCCACGGGGGTGACCCATAGGATCAGAATTTTCATGATATGGTTGTTACTCGTACTGTACATCTTCCCAGGGAATCTCCTGCCATCTACTTCCTATATCACCCTTTTCTTCTGCTCTCCTGCTCTCCTCCTCTTCCTTAACTCTTTCTCTGCTCACCCAGATGCCAGGACAGCCATGCTACAACACTGCTACCTGGTGGCTTTTTATACAATTCACATGCACATTATACATTTTACACATTATAAATAGAACCATCAGTGTGACGGCTTCTTCTGCAGGGGTGGGCATAACCCTGACCCCCTACAAGCTCACTGTACCTGGAAATAGTGTATGAAGAGCTTCTGCTAGAATAGTATGTTATAGCATGACAGTACCTGCTGTCCCATTAACCAACAGTCCTTTTCAGGACTAATTAAAATAGATCCTATTCCACAAGAATACAGCTCTTAGTCTGCAATTATTGTAGGTTAGTTTCTGGAGTAGGGATAGTGTATTAGAAGCATTTAGGCAGGGTTCATTGAGTTACAGTCCTTGCTGCTGCCACATATAACCAACAGTTCTTTTTAGAGCTAACTCAAATAGATTCTATGCTATAATAATACCATTCTTAGCTGCAATTAATGTAGGTTTAGCTGCTAGAGTAGGGATAGTGTATTAAAGGCATTTAGGCAGGTTTAATTGTGTTACAATTCTTGGTGCCGCCTTCCCTTTGTACTGTGCCTCAAAAGTAGTTTTCGATCACATATAGGGTATTGGCACGCTCAGGAGAAGTTGCACAACAAATGTTATGGTGCATTATCTCCTGTTACCTTAGTAAAATTAAATGGGAGAGAAAAGGCGCAATAGGGTCTTACCCGATATATTGGGCAAAAATCATATAGAAGTGGTGCCCTGATCGGGTTGTGCCAGTCACAACTCCTTCAACAGCAAAGAGTGAGCGCCTAAGCGGTCCAGCAGCAGCCCTGTTGCACAGGTAGAACATCAAAGGGAACTGGAGGAAAAAACAGGTTTTTCGCCGCGAAAAAATTCTTTTCCCTGAAGAAGGAGACAGTTTGTGGTCTCCGAAACGCGTAGAAATGAAATAAAAATAATCATCTGATTGACACCAATGTCTGTGGTCTTCAAGAGCGGCGAAAAACCTGTTTTTTCCTCCAGTTCCCTTTGATGTTCTACCTTAGTAAAATTGCAATTTTCGGGTTAAAGAAACATTTTTGTGGTTAAAAATGTATTTAATCATCATGTCTTTATGTTATAAAATTCTGTGAAGCACTTGAGAGTTCAAGGTGCTCACTCAACATCTAGATAAATTCCCTGTGGGGTCTAGTTTCCAAAATGGGGTGAATTCTATGGGCGGTCCACTGTTTAGGCACAACAGTGGCTCTTCAAACACAACATGGCATTCGTTATCTATTCCAGACAATGTTGTGCTCTAACATTTAAATGGCGCTCTTTCCTTCCTGAGCCCTAGCGTGCGCCCAAACACAAGATTTCTATCACACATAGGGTATTGGTGTGCTCAGGGGAATTTACACAACAAATAGTAAGGTGCATTTTTTCTTGTTACCTATGTGAAAATAAAAAGTTTAAAAGATAAAGTGCCAGGACTGTCATGAGGACTGGATGCGACAAATCCGGACAGCTGCTGGCTGATATTTTTAGGCTGAGGAGAGCCTAATAACCAAAGGCTTCCCCAGTCTGAGAATACCAGCGCCCAGCTGTGGGGCTCTTTCTTGACTGGGTATCAAAATTGGGGGAACCACACGTCGTTTTTTTTAATTTATTTATTTATTTTACTGTACGATTTATTTTACTGTACAATTGTTACTGTTACTCAGCATGAAGGTGCGTCTGAATGCAACCAATCACAGATGCCGGTGGGCGGGGGAAGCAGTGAATATGTATGAACCTAATGAGCGGCACCGAAAGAAGAATGAGAGGTCCTGGTAGAAGTGACAGCTACGCCGTGCTGGTGATCGGTGAGTATGAAGCGCTTGGAGAGAGACAGAGAAAGAGAGAGAGAATGAATTTATCCTGGAACAATGTGAGTGACCTGCATTTTTTGTGACAAAAACGCAAATATAACACATGCAAAATGCACAAATTTGGTAGCATGCATTTTTCCTTGCATTTTTCATCCCCTCCTTGATTTCACATAGAAGTAAGACACCTTGCCTTTTGCGTAATAGTCTTATCAATTATAGATCTAGCGGGCTATGGTGGTTTCTTGGGACACTCTGGAATAATGAAAATGGAGTATGACTGTGAAAAAGAGGCCGCTTTAGAGAGATGAATGTGCGATGCCTGGACTAAATCCAGAATGTAGAGGAACTTCTCCATCAAATGGCATGGTGACTTGCGAAATGTAGGGAGCACTATGTTCTTATTAAGATGTGATGCTTGGTCTTCCAAGAAGAACAAATAGATGCTGTGGAGGGTCTCAAATGGAGAAGCCTGCAGTATCTCAAACACCAAATTTAAGTTCCAAGGTAAATAGGAAGATAATAAAGGAGGGCCGCATGGGCCACTCCCTGCAAGGAATTTTGAATGGATGATATGGTCATCAGTGGACACTGAAACAAAACAGAGCTGCAATTTTAAGAGAGCTCGGCTAAAGGGGCCAAATCCAAGTGTAAAGGTGAAAGAAAACTGTATTGATCTGTATGGCAGGTCCTTACACCAATGGAAGTAGATCTTTCAAATTCTGTGGTGAATATGAGAGGGGGACAATTTTGTGTCATTTATCTGAGTAACCTGTTTTGAGAATCCTCTTGCTCTTAAATATACAGTTTCAACAGACACATTGGTAAATGCAGCACAGCCCAATGCAGGTGTAAGAGAGGTTCTGGACACAGAAGATCTCGGCAAAGAGGCAGACGCCAGGGGATGTCTAATAGAAAGTTTCTTAGATTTGTATTATGCTGATCTGAGCCAATCTGGGGCAGTGAGGATTACAGGTACCATACTATGCCCTCTGCTTAAATCATTTTTAGGACTTAAAGAAAAAAAAAAAGAAGAGAAGGGTTGGGATAGCTCAAACTATTTCTGTGGGATGAGAAGGGCATCCACTGCTAGATCTTTGGGATACTGTGATTTGGGTATATTTCATTAGGTCAACCTTCAGATATCCCAATCTTAAGCTTAGTTTGATCTGCTTTTCTGGGTTGAATTGAATGAGACAGTTGAAAATCTAATTCTGAACTCTTGGAATATGAACTGCCAAGATGGCTGATATGTGTATGTTGGCCCATCATAGGATCTTGGCTATTTCCAGCAAAGACACTGTGATTGCCGTTGTCTTGACTGTGTATACTTTGAGTGATCTGGGTCCAGGAGAGAAAAAGATAGCACTTAATTAAAGATGAGCAGATCCGTGAAAGTTTGCTTCGGTGGGTTTAACCAAACTTTAATATAATATCAGTTTCGGACCTGAACTTGACCTAAACCCCTGAACCCCAATGAAAGTCAGTAATTGGGCAGGTCGGATCTGCACCCACATGCAGCTAGCCATAATAAGATGACTTATGGGGGCAGTAGAATGGGGTTTTCCCATTTTTTTGGGGGGGTGCAAACTACATCTGATCATGCTATTGTAGCGCCCCTGAGCCTCTTGCGGCACTACTAGGCACTGAATCCTGACCAGGATGCAGGGCCTACCTCCAAGGACCTGGAACACCAGTGCCAGTAACAACTAGACACACCAAAATCCCAGTTTCCACTCCACCCCAGGGGTAATTGGCTAGTCATAGACAAGGGTATGGCCACCTAGAGCGTGGAGCTAGACCAGGGGACTAGACAGCCTGGTGGGAAGGGAAAGTAGTCAGTAAGTAGTAGAGAGGAGAAGTAGAAAGATGTGCCTAGAGCTGGGTCATGTAACGGTGACCCGGGGGCACAGGAGAGTGGTTGCCAGGGTAGGTACACCCGAGTACCTCTGGGACCAGAGCACCGACGGGGCACAGGGCCCTAGGTCAGGCACCAGCTTCACGTGGCCTGGCAATTACCTGCACAGTGAGGAGACCTTCACGGACCTCACTGACCCACAGATCCGGGGGCACCAGCAGTAAAGTGAGGATCAGGGTCCGGGACACAGACCGTCCCTACAGGGTCCACATTGCCTGCCGTACGGACAAGGAGACTGCCAAAAAGGGACAGTCGGGCCCCAAACCACTCCAAGCTATGGGAACCCAACCACACTGAGGGTGCCGGGGACAGAACAACCGAGTCATTAAACTGGCACTGGAACTACAGGGACCTGAACCAGCCGTCCAAGGGCCCAAGAGTGAGTAGAAACTGTTAATTACAACCCACGGTGTGGCCTCCCTTCTTAGGCAAAAGTATCCACCATACATCTCCCCGGGCTCAGCCTTACCTGCAGAGGGCATACCACCACAGCTGCCATTACCACAAGCCCAAGGGGTAACCAACTCAGCAGCAGCGGTTGCATCTTATTAACCGCAACCCACAGGTGGCGTCACACCAATGACTTTAATCTTCCCTGTAAATACTCCCAATTAAGAAAAGCACCCTGGGCACTGGGCTGGGCAACTGCCACGAAAGTGACATTCCCCAGTTGTAAACCGCATGGGCCCGAGTGCCTCATTCCCTGGGCGACACACTATTGTTACCCCCAGTGTGAGCCTTTCAAACACTGCAAGCGGCTCGCACTGGGCTGAGAACCAAGCGTATCTGAACACAGCAATGCTCATGCAAGTGGTAATCAATCATATGTAAATCACCCAAGCTCCAAATCCAAAATCTCTTTTTATGTGTAAAGTCTATGTTCAGTATGAACACTGAAAGAGAACCTCAGGTTCGCTCATCTCTACATGTAATTTCAGGATGTTGATTAATAGTTCATACTCTTGAGAAGACCAAATCATTAGATTACTTGATCTTGAATAACTTCTTCCCAACCATGGAGCTTGGTATCCATCATGGTGACTTGTCATTGAATAGGAGGAAGGACCAGGGTCTGATGAGGCATTCATAGAAGCAGAATCTTGTGATGGACTCTGCATTTGTCATAGGTGAATTGTGCCTCATCAGATGGTGGACTGAAAGGTCCATAACTGGAGAGGAAAATCATCTTTCCAGTACATACTCTGGAAAGGGATACAGGATGTCAAAAAGTTTAGGTTCAGGAAAACGCCAGTCCAAAAAGTTCCACTCATTGGAAAGCTCATTGTAAAAGTCCAGATTTTGGGGTAAAAATCTAGGAACCTAAATAGAGAGACAAAAAATAAATATTCTCCAGGGAGTAAGAGGAATCAATGTCAATATATGTGATATACAGGGTCTCCTTGGTGGCCGTTGTAAGGATATAAAAAATTGAGGACAGTTTGAAGGTCTGTACTTTATCCAAGTCTGAATCTGACTGAGGAATTTCTTCTGCAGAGAGGTCCTCAATTCTGGATGAAACTTCTGATTATCTTCCCTAAGGCAGAAGAGAGGGCAAAGAGCAAAGGCATACATAGAAATCATAGGGCCTCATAGGAGAATTGTTCTAATTGGGTACCCATCCTTCCCCCCCCAAAAAAAATAAAAAAAAATAATAAAAATATCTGGAGAGGTCACAGAAGAGCATATCTCACACCTTTGCTACTCTTACAATTTATACAAAGTAATTTACTCCTTTGCGCATTTGGAGACTTCTTTCATGGCCCCCATAAAGTATTATCCCAACAAAAGTGCCCCTCAAACACAGTATGGTACTGCCACATGGAATTTCAACATAGTACCCTCCACACAGACAGTTTTATGACAGTATATTATCCCCAACCTGCAAAATGTGATACCTCCACAGTGACACAAATTATGATGTTTCCGACACAGCCCTCCATACAGTATAATGGCCCTTTCGACAGTATAACAGCCCTTCATACACTGTATAATGGACTGCATAATTGGCTCTTACATAGTCCTCCAAACAATATAGATGGGCACCACATAGCCCTCCAATGGCCCCTACTTATCCTTCCAAACTGTATAATGGTCCTCACAAAGACCTGCAACTGTATAATAGCCCTCACATAGTCCTGTAAAGTGTGCAATGGCTTCCAAAGAACCCTGCAAACTGTATGATGGAAAACTTTGCAGCCTATAAAGAACTGCTAAGCTATAAGTTACAGTGGTCCCTGCTAGTAAGCTACAATAGTGTTAAAGAAGTTGGCCACTACTTTAACATTGATGGCCTATATTTAGGATAGGTCATTAATGTCTGATTGGCCGGGGACTGATACCTCTCACCCCCCCTGATTAGCTGTTCTCGATGACGGCA
This sequence comes from Anomaloglossus baeobatrachus, assembly GCF_048569485.1. Lineage (NCBI taxonomy): Eukaryota > Metazoa > Chordata > Amphibia > Anura > Aromobatidae > Anomaloglossus > Anomaloglossus baeobatrachus. Next base: position 253,967,859 of record NC_134356.1, read on the forward strand.
TTGGTAGCATGTGGCAGAAAATGCCCACTTCTGGAGTTGCCCTGTCAACTGATAGTGGCTGTGGCCAGGTACTGCACATCTCCTCCCAACTCAAATCAATAGGAGGTGTATGTGTAGTACCAGGCCGCTGTCACTATCAGCAGACAGGGCAGCTCCGGAACTGAGCATTTCTGACAACCTGCTGCACATACAACAGCTCATCTATGGGGGTGTCAGACCACAGCTGTCATAAGCATGTCACGGCCTGATGTGATCTCTGGCAGATCTAGAATCAAAAGGCCACAGCGTATTGTTGATTGCAGATCCGTTTTAGTGCCAGCTCGTTGTTTACCCTGAGTTAGAGCATATTTCATTCTATCCTGTACTGAAGGGATTAAAGTTCATATTCTGCAGTGATCTAACAGTTAGTTGTAACCTTAGCTGTAGCCACTCCCTTCTGCTATAAATATTCGCTCCTCACTCTTCCCTAGGCCAGCTATAGCTTATTATATAACTTACCACTTTGAAGGAGCCTGGCTCTGGAGAAGCTAAGGTGTTGTGTTTGTTGCAGCTGAGAAGCTTCCTGCTGGGTAGCTGTGAAGAACTATTTGTTGTGCCTTTCCGCTGTTTGTTACACTAGCGTGTTACTGGCCTTTGCAATAGTCAATGTAAGTTCATGGAGCATGGGTGGATTGACTCCTTTAGGGATATTAGGAAGTGCAGCTGTCAGCCTCAGGTGAGTATTAAGAGGTGACCTCGCTCCCCTCTCCCTAGCACCAGGGCCATTTATTGTATTGGTTTAGTGGTGTACCCTTTGTTGTGCATCCCTCGCCGGGGCTCCTCTCATCCCTGGAATCACACCGCTGATCAAACATTGATGACCTATCCTAAGGGGTACTTTGCACACTACGACATCGCAGGTGCGATGTCGGTGGGGTCAAATTGAAAGTGACGCACATCCGGCATCGCATGCGACATCGTAGTGTGTAAAGGTTCGATGATACGATTAATGAGCGCAAAAGCGTCGTAATCGTATCATCGGTGTAGCATCGGCGTAATCCATAATTACGCTGACGCGATGGTCCGATGTTGTTCCTCGCTCCTGCGGCAGCAGACATCGCTGTGTGTGAAGCTGCAGGAGCGAGGAACATCTAATACCGGCGTCACCACGGCTCCCATAGGATATGCGGAAGGGAGAAGGTGGGCGGGATGTTTACATCCCGCTCATCTCTGCCCCTCCGCTCCTATTGGCCGCCTGCCGTGTGACATCGCAGTGACGCCGTACGACCCGCCCCCTTAATAAGGAGGCGGGTCACCGGCCAGAGCGACGTCCCAGGACAGGTGAGTCCATGTGAAGCTGCCGTAGCGATAATTTTCGCTACGGCAGCAATCACAAGGATATCGCAGCTGCGACGGGGGCGGGGACTATCGCGCTCGGGATCGCAGCATCGGCTTGCGATGTCGCAGCGTGCAAAGTACCCCTAAGGATAGGCCATCAATGTTAATGTAGTGCCAACCTCTTTCAGCTCCGTTTAAGCTGTGTATCCTGTTTTTCTGGAAGTATTGCAGTAAAAGTATGGTTAATGCGTCAATGTTCTTCTCTCCTTATGTAGGGTAATGGGGTGAATATTTAACCCTGTATTGACAACCAGAAAGGGAAGAGATAAAACAGATATAAAATAAAAAAAGATACTGTAAATAAAATGTATTTGTTGAGCCGTCTGCGTACAGCATACTAAAACTGATTTGCCCACTCCCTGCAGGAGGGGATTAACTGGTGGGAAAAAAATATTAACTAATTCACCTCCTAGTGGCAGCAAACTATAGGTGATAATCATCAGTTATCCAATGGCATGAACAAGACATTGGGGGAAAAGAGGGGGTGTTGTATGTTTTCCCAGCTATCAGTGTTTAAAAGCCCCAATATAAATAACACGCTTTGTTATTGCTTTCTGTATCATCTGAACATAAGTATTCCTATTGCCCAGGAGAGACATAGAGATAAGGTCATTTTTCAAACCACAATTGTTGACCTAGTTTTTATGTGTGTTACATGCATTTTGCAGAAAAATGTATTAACCTGTCATAGTAATTGTCTAGTTCTTATTCTTGCTGGGTGAGCATTTCTAAATGCTTATTACTTCATAGCTGCCAAATATCTCATTGCAGAAAACTGATTTGCCTTGGTACTAAAAAAAATAACTGGAAGTTGCATATAAGAACGTATTTACTTGTGCCAGTATTGAAGCATTTGTTGTCACAAATTGAACAAAATAATGAAAAAATTAACACTGTGACTAGAAAAATATTGTTTCTGCCAATTTAACTTACTTTTTCTTTGTGGCGCTCCCTGTTCGTGGGAAGCATCAGAATATGTTATTAGTTTGCACAGTTATGCATGTGATTAAAAAATTGTAATTTTTGTATTGTTTAGATTTTATTTGATATGTTCCAGAAAAAGAGTGGTGCTATAAACATATTTATATATTCTATAGTGCTATTAATTCCACAAACCCACTCAAACACAGGGACAACAAACAAACTCCTTGCAGATGTTGTTGGTGGGATTTAAACTCAAGAGCCCAGTGCTACAAAGCAACAGCGCCAACCACTGAGCCACCATGATATAGATGATATACATTCCATATATACATGATAGATAAATATATATATAGATATTTGTACAGTGTGTGTGTGTGTGTGTGTGTGTGTCTGTGAAAAAGTGTTTGCCCACTTGCTAATTTCTTATTTTTTTGCATGCTTGTCACACTAAACCTAATAACTGGTTGGGTCACCCTTAGCAGGAAAAACTGCAATCAAGTGTTTGCGATAACTGGCAGTGAGTCTTTTACAAAGCTCTTTAGGAATTATGTCAGACTCAACTCTGCAGAATAGTTCTAATTCAGCCACATTGGAGAGTTTACAAGCATGAACTGCCTTTGGTCATGCCACAGCATCTCAATTGGATTAAGGTCAGGACTTTGACTAGGCCACTTCAAAATCTTAATTTTGTATTTCTTAAGTCATTTAGAGGTGGACTTGCTGGCGTATTTTGGACCATTGTACCGCTGCATAACCCAAATGCTCTTCAGCTTGAGGTCACTAACAGATGGCTGGACATTCCACTTCAGGATTTTTTGGTAGACAACAGAATTCATAGTTCCATATACCACGTCTTCCTGGTCCTGAAGCAGCAAAACTACCCCAGACTATCACACTACCACCACCATATTTTACTGTTGGTATGATGTTCCTGATGTTTTGCCATGCACTTGGTACTTCCCTGTACCTAGCGTGACAGTATTCTAATGTCACAGGTCATCTCATTGCTGAAATACAGCAATAATACCTAAAATATAACTTTTAATAATTCCTCTAAAAATAGGGAAGGATCACCTTGCCTATGCATAAAAAATCAATTCAGGGAATAAACTGCTGGAATTCTCCAGACTTACGCCGAATATGATGACACACTGACCTTCTGAGAAGCAAGATACCAGGATTTGGGTGAGATTGTTCCCTGATAGAGAGCATCAGGTTAAACAATGATTATTGCATCCCTGGATACTGTTTTTCAGTGTCAACCAGTTGTGAAATGACCTTTAATTGTACTGGTAGCTGGGGTCTCTTAAGGACTTCTTGCTATTAGTTAACTGGTGGTTAATAATCTGATGGATGACGCTGCTGCTAGTGATATCAACAGAGTGTGAATAAGCAGCTGTGTCGTGAAAAACTGTACATCTGGTTGATTATTTAAAAGTATATTTGCCAACACCAAGTGTTTTTGAGGTGTGCTTGCTACTTCACAGGGTTTACTGGTTTCTCCTTTAAGTCTGGAGAATTCCAGCAGTTTATTCCCTGCATTGATTTTTTATGCATAGGCAAGGTGATCCTTCCCTATTTTTAGAGGAATTATTAAAAGTTATATTTTAGGTATTATTGCTGTATTTCAGGTCTTTCACATTGATATACCATACCAGTGTGGCTGCATTATATATATATATATATATATATATATATATATATATATATATATATATATATATATCATCTCATTGCTGGAAGCATTAGGGCAGAGTGAAGGTGGAGAAAGAGTACATCTTCTGCTATGGAGGACTAAAAAGAGGCCAGAGGCAGTTGCACAGAAAACCAAATAGTTGGACAAATGAGAGGCAACATGAGTATGTATTTTTAACAAGCCTCTTTACAAGAAATTGGAGGGTTTTTTTTGTAAAATTTGGAGTGTATGGAACCAATTTGATCATCTTTATTATTTAACCATCAAGCTATTTGCTCTATTTTCAGTATACATATATATATTGTTCAAGTTTGTACCCTATTTAAAAGACTGTAACCAGCAGTTTGAGTTGTCTTAAAGGGCTTGTCCGGTCTAAAATGATAAGTCTGCAGTCCCTCTGTTGACTGCAGGTTTATGAATCGTCCCAGCACACACATTGCGCTGCGAGGATTCACCCATTTTTGAGCCGTGAACAGCAGTTCATGTGACCGCAGATGTGAGATATGCATGTTCCTGCCAGAACCCAAGTAGTGGGCGCGACTCTTTCAATACAAGTGTATGGATGGATGCATCTGACTAGTAGGCCTGGGCGTCCAATGGGAGCGGTCTTACTCAATACATTTGTATGGAGTGAGGCCATGCCCACTAGTCGAGTTCTGCATATCGCACAATTGGGGTCATGTGATCACCGTTCCCAACTCAGAAACCGACAAATCCTCGCAGGGCACAGTGAGTATGCTGGGAAGAGTCATAAGTCTGGTATCACACAGAGGGACTGCAGACTTATCATTTTAGACTGGACAACCCTTTAAATTGAGTAACACCTGTTTTACATTGAACGTGTTCTGTTCTCTGTAATTCCCAATCATACTAAATGCTGGTAAATTGTTTGGGGTAAAAGCCTCTTCCTAAAAATTAACCATAAGTCTGCAGGCACTCTTTGTGTCACTCCATGTGACTGCAGACTTGTGAATTCTCCCATCGCACATACTTTGTGGTGTGAGGATTCTCTGATGTCAGAGCCAGTAACGGCAGTCACGTGACCATGAGTATGCGATATACAGATTCCCATCCAGAATCCGATTAGATGGGCGCAGCGTCACTCAATGCAATTATATTGCGTGAAGCAGGGCCCATCTAGCTGATTCTGGTCGATAGTATGCATATCACATAGAGTGATGGCAGACTTCTGGATTTAAGCGGGCTTTACACGCTGCGACATCGCTACCGATATATCGTCGGGGTCATGTCGGTAGTGATGCACATCCGGCGACGGTAGCGACATCGCAACGTGTGACGCAAATGAGCAACGATCAACGAGCGCAAATACGTGCGATATCGTAGCTCATTGTCACTTCGCTCATTTCCATAATATTGCGCAGCGACGGTATGATGTTGTTTGTCACTCCAGCGGCATCACACATCGCTGTGTGTGACGCCACTGGAATGACAAACATCTCCTTACCTGCCTCCACCAGAAAAGGAGGAAGGAAGGAGGTGGCCGGGAGGTTCGGGACGCTCAGCTCCGCCCCTCCTTTTCTATTGGGCGGCGGTTCAGTAACGCTGCTGTGACGTCGCTGTGATGCTCAACGAACCGCCCCCTTAGAAAGGAGGTGGATCGCCGGTCACAGTGACGTCGCAGGGCAGGTAAGTGCGTGTGACACTGCCGTAGCGATAATGTTCGCTACGGCAGCGATCAACACATATCGGCCGTACGACGGGGGCGGGTGCTATCGCGCTCGGCATTGCTAGCATCGGCTAGCGCTGTCACAGCGTGTAAAACCTGCTTTAGACTGTCTGACCTCTTTAATACAATAATAATGTTCCATATAGTTATAGCTCAATGTAGTTATGCTTTATAATATCTGGAGTCTAGCCTGTTTTAGTCGCAGTTGAAATATTCACAAGGACGTTTACTTCCAAAAGAGTGGGTAGAGCATTACTGCAGCACTGTGACTTGTAACTGTACAGTGCCTCTAAGACATATTTTCCATTAAGGACAAGTTTTATTTTGTAGTATGAATAAATGACAATGGATTTAATTATTACTGTTTCTTGGGTGGGAGTGGTGTAGGGGGTAGAGGGGATAGATATACTTTCATTTTTCGTCTTTATTAAAGCTATCTTGCTGCTTTTACAAGCAACTTCCTTTTTTTTTCTTCCAGAAATGAACATGGTATTCATTATCTATTGTATTTCTTTCTATACTTTGTGTATATAGAATACCTTTACAGTATATAAATTGTATACATTGACTCAATTGTATTATGATTTTGTAGTATCCTACAAATAATGCCGGAAGTACTTCATGTGTATACAATTTAAAGAGAATCTGTTTTTTGTCACTTAATCTAAGAGCATCATAATGTAGAGACAGAGACCCTGATTTCAGTGATGTGTCACTTACTTTGGCTCTTTGATTTTATTTATTTATTATTATTATTTTTTTTTTTTTAAATCGGTGTTTTACTAGAAGGAGATCACCACTTGACTAGTAAACATGCTGCCATGTAGTCCTCCATGTTCATAAGCTCTGTATATCATCACTTCCAGAATTGATTCACAGCTTTCTGGCTATGCACAGTGCACACAGAAAGCTGTCAATCAGTTGTGTAAAGTTATACAGATGTTAGCATTCATAGAACTAGTAGATCTGTAGCAGATAAAACAGGAATTTTTATTAAAGCTGCAGCAAGAGGGCCAATAATGGTACATCACAAATAGAAGTTCTGTGGTATCCACACAGTGGGTTGAAGAGAAGATTTTCAGCATTATTACAGGGTGCTGGGTGCAAAATGACTTTGCAATAAAGGGGCTCAAAAAAATAATGATTTTTGATGGAGAGTAAAACTAAAGGAATTCGATATAGTGCTGGAAGACACACCACTATATTAGAAGGCATTCAACAAGCTACTGGGGAACAGCTTTTCCTAATTCTTCTTGGCTAAGTGATAGCAGCACCAAGACGTTCCTTGTGGCTTTGATCCTGAGTATGATCAAGTGTCAACATGTCGCGGGCGGAGGAGGGGACGCTGCGCTCTCCCACTGCTCGGGTCCAGCCGCTGCTGCTGCTCAGTGGTGGCTCGAGCAGTGGGCCGGATCCCGGGGACTCGAGCGGCGCTCCTCGCCCGTGAGTGAAAAGGGTGGGGATTGATTGTGGGGATTTGGTATTGTCCGTGACGCCACCCACGGTTGTGGTGAGATTGGTGACACCACCGCTGCTCTGGACGGGGATCCCGGGAGCGATGACAGGGAGCAGCCTGGATGTTAATTCTCCCCTCCGTGGGGAGGGGGTTGGTTGTCCCGGGGCCCGGTGATGGGGTAGTGATGGATGGCAGGCGGGTTACGGGGCCTGGTGAGGTGCAGGGTCGCGGGGGCAGCGCTGTGCCGCACGGCACGGTGGTACTCACTCAGCTAGTAACACACACGGAGTCTCTGATGAAACAAACGGCTGGATGGACGGGTCCCACAGACAGCTGCGGTGTTTTCCCCTGACCCCAGGTTGGTAATGTAAGTCCTTTCCTGCACCTTCCGTACACTCCTCCTGCACTCCGGTTTCCAGCTGGCTCCCCGGTTTGGTACCGGTGGGCCACCGCCCAGCCCCGGCTACCTACGGTTCCACCAGACTGTCTTCCCGGCTCTCGCAGACGGCCACTACCGTCTGCCTGACTGCTGCATGAGGGCCCTAGGCTCCAACCTAGGCCCCAGTCTGCGTCTGCCTCTCTGCAGACCTCCTCTCTCTTCCTCTGCCTGGACTTGTCTGGACCTGCTTCCTGCCTCAGGCCAGCTAAACTCCTCGGTGGGCGTGCCCATCTGCCTGACTCCGCCCACCTGGTGTGTCTGTCTGAACCCGAGGAAGAAACCAGGTCTCACTGGGGATGACTGCTGTGAACTGCTGGGGGTGGGTGTGTGTGTGTGTTGTTACCTGTGGCCCCTGGCTTGTCCAGGGCGCCACAAACACGCGTTAGGACCAAAGTCACAAGGACATCTTGGTGCTAATATCGTTTGCTTGAAAGGAAAGATCAAAAGCTGCAAAGATATCACAAAGTTCGGAACTATGAACCAAAGCTGAAATGGAAAGAACAGGACTCAACTTAATCGGAATTAACAAACTATTATGGACTCAATGTGGACATTTCCACTCAAATGAACATTGGGTCTACAATTCTAGCTATGATAACTGAAGCAGGTCCTACAAAGATGGTTACAGCATAACTTTGATAAAGGGATGCCAGGGGTAAAAGAAAGATTCCAAAAAGGCAGACAAACAAGAGATGCAATTGCTAACATTAGGTAGATAATGGAAAAGACCAAAAAAAACAAGGAGCTCTATTTTTGCTATTTTTGTCGACTACAACAAAGCCGTTGACTCTGTTGATCACCAGAAACTTTGGAATACCATGAGGGATATGGGTGCGCCAAACTGTCTGATCAGCCTCATCTCTCAGCAACCTTTACATTGACCAAGAAGCAACATTCCCAAATGGAACACAAAGACAAGGCTGCATCCTTTCACCATTTCTCTTCAATTTAGATGCAGAAGATATTTTCAGGAAGGCTGGACTTGGCAAAAAAGAAGGGATTTAAATTGCTGGATGAATCACCAGCAAACTAAAATATGCAAATGATACAACATTGAGAGCAACAAGCATTCCTGGAATAAAAGACTTATTACAGAGTCTCAAGATCGAAATCAAGAAGGAACAAGGCAAAGAGGAAGACCAGCTTGTCCCTGGTGGATCTTTCTAGGCTTACACAATTTCAATCTTCCTACAGAGCATTCATTCATCATGTTGCCATGGCTCAAGATAGAGCTGAAGGCCGTTAAAAAAAAATTAAAGCAAATGCTCAAATAAGTGTGTAGAAATATCACTTCTCCTGAAAGGTGATTGGGTGTCTACAGAAATTAGGTCTCCTTTTCTATTGTCCAGTGTCTTCATTTAAAACTAGATGAAAATAGATCAATCTATGGTATCTAGAGGACAAAATATTAAAAAACGGACTGTTGGATGCAGTGTTTGACAGCAAATCAAACAACACCTAAGGGAGAATCCCCATGTCATGCACTACTTCTTGAGGACCTTTACTAGACAATATACTGTATATGTTTTGCCTGGAGTGTCCTAAATGTTTTGGGAATTTCCATTATTGCTTTGCTATTGTTAATAGTTTTACCATGCGTCACTAAATAAGCTACCTTTTGTTTTTGGTCTAATAAGGATAAATTATACAGCAAAATAAGTAACGTAACTGAAAGGTCTCTACAATATTAGTAGCTAGCAGTCCCGGTCCTTAGGTTATAAAAAGATTGATCTGTAGGATAACTTCTTTCTGTACATTTTAGCCCTGATTCACTAAGATGGGAGATTTCTTCACCGGTCTTGATGAGAGCGCATTATGGAGTTAGCTGCTACTGATTCACTAAGAAGTGAATGCCTCTTAATAAATTTGGAGCATCGGACAAGTAGCATGTGCCTTTGTGCACTATGCCATAAATTTGAACCCAGTCAGCGACTGGAAGAAGTCTGGCATAAGGTACACCACAGCTTATCATAAATTAGATGATTTGTGGCATCACGACCCCATTCTTGCCCCATTTCCACCCATTTTGGCAAAATGGTGTGAAAATGCCAAAATGCAAAAAAAAATTCTACGCTTTTTACACCAGTTTTGTGATGGAAATGGCATTGATGAATCGGAGCCTTTGTGATTCCTTGTTTACACACATGGATCTAATATAGCCAAAGGTATTCAATACTTGTGAAAAAAACATCATTAGTCAGCAACAAGATTTTAAGAATGTAATCCCAGTAGTCACAATATGCTCCAAGGCAAGCACTTTGCCTCCATGCATTTTTCAGACAATGTCTTCAATTGTATGATATAGATAAAAGCATGTTTTTGAAGTGCATCTTCTTGGTTATCCCTCTATTTGCACTTAACCTGTTGGAATGCTTTCATCTGCTTATCAGAGACAAGCGATGAGTGTCTACTTATGATTGTCCAAAACCAAAAATCTTCTCTGCGTTTTTTGCTATTATTATTTGCTGTTCACTAATGCAGCCCAATCTAAAGTGAATGGCCAAGATGTGTGAGTGAATATATAAATAATTCTGTTTAACCCCTTAAAGATCAAGACACTTTGTACGTTAATGACCAAGCCTCATTTTTCAAATCTAACCGGCTTTACTTTATGAGGTAACAACTCTGGAACGTTTCAACATATGCCAGTGATTTTGAGACTGTTTGTTCATGTTTTACTTTGTTAGTGGTAAATTTTACTTAATATTATTTGCATTTATAAAAATATCAAAAATTTGTCAAAAAATGAGAAAATTTCACAATTTCAAAGCTTTGAATTTTTATGTCCTTTAACCAGATCGTTATACCACACAAAATAGTTATTATATAACAATTGCAACATGTTTACTTTACATCAAAGAAGGAGAGGGTGAAGGTTTATCAGCAGTTTCTCCTTTTTCTAACAAAATTTACAACTCCAACTTTTTTAGGGATCACATCATATTTCAAGTGACTTTGAGTGGCCTATGTGACAGAAAATAGCCAAAAAGAACAAAATTTTACTTGTACCCCACAAAATTTAACTGCTGCCCTCTGCTCCTTAAAAAACCTTTATAATTACATATTTTTTTAGTTCTATTTTGCTCTTAAGACACAAAAACTTTAGAATCAGAAGAAAAGCATAGCAATGTGTGGGTGCGGCTGGTAAAGTTGTCTAGTCAGCCAAAGGTACAGACAATTACTGTATTATGCACGGCTGGTTCAACGTAATGAATGTGAGCTTTCCTTTTTCATTGCTTGCCAGGATGGAGGCCTTTAAAATGATGTATCTACCTAAAATTATCTATTTCTTTAGATAACTCCCTCTAAAATGTCTAGGTCGACTTATTGGGAAATTGCAAGCACTAATTGGGAAATTCATCTGGGCCAGGAAAAAAACAACGGTTGTTTTTCAGACATTAACCTTTCCATTTGCACTTGGTGCTATGGGGATTCCAAATTTACAGGCCTACCATAAATTGGCACTATTGGAAGCCATACAGGACTGGTGAGTGGGTGATCCCGAACATAGGGGGCTTCAAATAGAGCCTTTATTTACCCCATCTGGTTCCACCTGGAGACTTTTGGAAATGGCACTCCTTAATCCATCTAAATTTAAACCTCTTCTTACGATGCTTGGACTCCTTTATTGGTGGTCAGAATGAGGTGGGAAATTTGCTACATTTCTTTTATATGAAATATCTATCAGAACCCTGGAAGCCCATATTCTGGACATTAATCTTTCAAAGTGGGATGCATAGGGTAAATATGCTCTTAAAGACTTGTTTGATGGATTTAATTTAATTCAATTTTCAGAGATGGAAATAAAGTTCCCTCTACCACCACACTGTAAATTACATATAACTGTTAAAGACCTATCTCTCATTTAGAATTTTTTTTAATTCCCCCTCTTCTGGTGTAAAATTTAAGCATATTTCTAAGTGGGAACATTAACTGGCCCTTTCTCTCCCTCTGTCAAGTTGTCAGTTCACTGCAAAATAGATCCACAGGTCCTCGGCTTGCTTGAAGCATGTGGAACAAATTAAGAATATTAAATATGGCCTGGTATATGTGTGACGCCCTGGCCTATCAGGTTGTCACAGGGTATTGTGCAATCTGCCCTTCTGCATAGTATCCAACCTCCTTGGTTACGGATCCTGGTCCTTTGGTGTTGCTAACAGCTTAACCAATCAAAATCCTAGAAACACTTTGTACTTTTCCCACCAGACACACCATTGGGGGGCCTGAAGGGAATAGGGCCGCCCACATGGGGGGTTGGTGAGGGAGAAGTGAAGAAAGTGGCAGTTGAGCTAGAGTTGAGGAGGAGAGAGGAGGTGAAGTGGTGACCCTCGTGAGGAGAGGTCCCGGAGCAGGGCTCCTGAGCACTAGGTGACAGACGTTGGTCTGGGCCTGGTAGGAACTGGAACCCCGGTCGCAGGGGATTGTGTCGAGGGGCACGGACAGCCGAGGAGGACAGCCGGCGGCCTTCAGCTATCACCGGGCAGGGGCCAGGGCACGACGAGGTACGTGGACCCTAGACCGGAAAGTAGCTTCACGCGTTCCGGTAATTTACCTGACGGAGTGAAGACTTCAAGATTCATCCCCAACTCGCTCCAAAATCGGGGTACTAGTGCACCGATGGGATAGGACTTTCCCAATACAGTCCAAAGAAATCCTACGCGTGAACCCTGAGAGCAAGCTCATTCCGTTAGCCACACGGGTGAGCGGGACCCAAAGAGTTTTATACACGAGGGTCCAAACAGAGACAAAGGTGCCAAGGACAGGGCCACAGGCTAACAGCAACACCAAGGGCACGGACCCAAGCGTGCTCCCTACAAGCTGAAGTGGTGCTCAGAATTCAGGTTTACAAGCTATCAGTGGGGTTATTTCCTGGACTGAGTGAGTACACTGAAAACCCCTGTCCCAATCCCCAACGGCACCCAAGCACCAACATCCAACGGGCCCCGGGACACAAACCCCCAACCCACAGAGGGGTTAAATATCAGGCTGCCACACGATCGTCACTGGGCTCCCCAACGGCAGCGCTGGTCCCTCACATTACCACACACCATGGGTGGCGTCACGAACTTTCTAACCCCTTTCTACATATACCCCCCTCTTCTTTTAATTTGAGTGTCCGCGCGGACCCCACCGGTTCCGGAGACCCCTCGAGCCACCGCAGCTCTGGATCCGAGCGGCTCGGCCGCTGGCGTGGGGGCAGTACATATGAACCCGGTACGATTAGCCAAATTTGTCCCCAATTATTCCTCTCTTTGCTGGAAAGGTTGTCTTGGTTAAGAGACCCTCTGCCATGTTTAGTGGTCATGTCCAAACATGAAATTTTTTTGGAACCAGCTGTTTGATATGATCAATCTTTTACTGGGATGTAGAGGCAGCGGCAACATTAGCAATTTTGCACATAGGCTTGGATAATTTTCCAGAGGATCTGAGATGGTCTATTTCACATGTTCTGATAGCTGCAAGACAGTGCTTGGCTGCCAAAGGGAAAGATCCAGAGGTTCTCTCCCTTGAAGATGTTGTAACTAACTTAAATACTCATTTTCAGCATGAGATGACCTTAGTCTCCACTGTTTATAAAAAGTCTTGGAGAATGAAGCAATGTAACTTCTGGGACTCTTCCCCACTGGCACATAAGATGGTTACTCAATAGATCTGTATTTGTGTTATCCTTCTACGCCTGTTTCAGCTACCAGATGCCTGCCTTGTAACCCTAACCAGTTTTTCTGCATCCTATATTGGATAATATTGAATGTTTTCCCCTCAAGGTCTTACAAGCTGATATTTGTATTTTCTTAGTCATAGTGTTATTTGTTTTCATGTAATGTAAATCTGTAAACATAATAAAAAATTATTGGTATGAATGTGAGTTTTCCCACACAGTCAAGATTGCCAGAGTTCCCCCATAGAGCACCCAATTTTAAACAGGGCTCTAAACAGCTGCTTTAACCAGTTGATCCTCACAGCCAAGATTGACTGAAATTCACCACAGAACACCCAATTTTTAAAAACTCCCCTAAACAGCTTCCTTTCCCAGTTGACCCTCCCAGCCAATATTGTCCGAGATCCACCAGAGAGCAACCAATTTTTAAAAGGCCCCTAAATAGCCTCTTTCCCAGTTGACCCTCCCAGCCACGATGGCCTGAGATCCACCACAGAGTACCCAGTTTTTAAAAATTCACATAAACAGCCTCTTTTCCTGGTTGACCCTCCTAGACAAGATTGCCCAAGATCCACCACAGAGAAACCAAAAAGGCCCTAAACAGCCTCTTTTCCTGGTAGACCCCCTACAGGCCAGATTGCCAGAGTTCACTTGCAGAACAACAATTTTAATCAAAACCCTGTTACAGCTGACCCACAGTTAAGATTCAGCCCACAGAAACTGGTACACAATGGCCAAATAGAGCTTGTTATAGATTAGCCACGCAGAGCCTGGTGCAGTGCACTAAAAGCTTTTTCAGAGATTGAGCCCACAAAAACTGGTGCACAGTGTCCACACACAGCTTTTTGGCAGATTCAACTCACAGAAACTGGTGCACAGTGGCCACATAGAGCTTGTTATAGATTAGCCACACAGGCTTGGTGCAGTGCACTAAAAGCTTTTTCAGAGATTGAGTCCACAAAAACTAGTGCACAGTGTACATGTGACGCCCTGGCCTATCAGGTCGTCACAAGGGTGCCGTGCAATCTGCCCTTCTGCATGGTACCCGCTCCTCCTTGGTTACGGGTCTTGTCCCTTTGGTGTTGCTAAGAACAGGGATACACAAATCCTGAGGAACACTCTGCACCACACCCACCCATTGGGTATCCTGAGGGGAATAGGGCCGCCCAGATGGAGGGATGATAGAAGGAGGGCCAGTAGTGTCAGGAGTGAGAGAGAGAAGTAGTTGGAGAGAAGTGCCAGTGAGCGGTGACAGGAAAGGTCACGCTGCGGAGCTGGGCTCCTGTAACAGTCCCAGGTGCCAGACGTTGGTCTGGCCTAGAAGGAGCTGGAACCCCTGTCGCAGGGGGTAGTGACAGGGGGCACGGTACTGCCACGGAGGGCAGACTGGCGATCTTGTGATACAACCGGGTAGGGGCCAGGGCACGACGGGGTACGCGGACCCTAGGCTGGGAAGTAGCTTCATGTAGCCCAGTAATTCACCTGACGGGAACGGAATCTTCATGAACCGCTCTCCACCCGCTCCAAAATCAGGGTACTAGCGCAGCGATAGGGATAGGACTTCCCAAAACCGTCCAGAAAATCCCAAGTGTGAACCCTGAGAGCAAGCTCACTCTGCTAGCCACACAGGTGAGCGGGACCCGAGTAGTTCTAAGTCCCCAGCCTGCCAGCGCCTAGCCCCGGGACACCTTCCCCTGCCCATGGAGGGGTTAACATCAATTGCTGCCATTCCATCGCTCCTGGGCGTTCCCCTCTCCCCTAAATGCAGCAGCGGTGGTATCCCAATTTTTACCACGAACCGTGGGTGGCGTCACGAACATTATCCAACCACCCTTTTTACCCCCCTTTTATTTTCGAGAGGCCGCACGACTCCGCCTCGGGTCCGGAGACCCCTGAAAACACTGCAGATCCGGATCCGAGCAGCCCGTCGGCTGTCGCAGGGGCGGCACATACACACATAGCTTTTTTCGAGATTCAGTTAACATAAACTGGTTCACAGTGCACACACATAGCTTTTTTGGAGATTCATCTCACAGAAATTGGTGTACACTGGCCAAATAGAGATTGTCCACACCAGTCCTAGTGCATTGCAATAAAAGTTTTAATAATTGAACTCGGTGATGGGCATTGATGTCACAATAACAGTGGAGTTTATTGCCACAGGTAATGAACTGAGTTAACCTCGTGATATCAGCGCTCGTCAATGCCCGCTGCCGCTCACACAATGCTGTGTAGCCCCTACGGTGACCTGGACTGACCTCATGAGGTTATCTCAGGCACTGCTTCTCACAGCAGGATGAGAGCGCACCCATTGACTTGTATTGCTGAGGTACTGAGCCACTCACTGCATGCTGTGATTTGCCCCTCACAAAGGAGAATACAAGTGATAAAAGTAGCAGATGTGGCCTGCTCTATTGGTTAACATTGGTGCGAGTGCAGTGCAAAGTTTTCTCGCATTGCACTTGCAGACTTTATACGCAGATGTGACTGCACCCTTAAGGAGAGGGACTCCTAGAGTAGTAAGGATAATACACTATGATCAAGGGCTGCCAAAAATTAAAAAGAGGGACTCAATTACATGTTGGAAGACACGTAGAGCAGGGCCTCAGAATACAATTTTTCCCACTAAAAAGGAGTGTGACTTCTTCACTAGTAAGACCTATGCACTGTGTGCAAGGACTGCAGAATTAGAAGGAATGACTGCAATACACCCTGGAAGACATGTAGAGGAGGCCCTCAGAATACAATTTTTTCCGATTATTAAGGATTGGGACTCTTACACTAGTAAAGCCTATGCAGTATGTGCAAAGGCTGCCAAAAATTAGGAGACACACCAATACCCCGTAGAAGACACATAGTGAAGGGCTTCAAAATACAATTGTTTCCAATTAGGAGTCAGACTCCTTGACTAGTAAAGCCTATGCACTATGTACAAGAGGTGCCAACATTTAGCAGGAGGGACTGCAATAAACCCTGGAAGACACATAGAGGAGTGCCTCATAATACCAATTTGTCCAACTAGGAGTTTGACTACTTGACTAGTAAAGCCTATGTACTATGTGTAAGGGCTGCCAAAAATTAGAAGAATGCCCTGCAATATACCCTATAAAACAAATAGAGGGTTGGCACAGAATACAATTTTTTCCTACTGTTACGAGGTGGGACTTACTGACTACTAAAACCTATACACTATGTGCAAGGGCTGCCAAAAATCAGAAGAAAGGACTCCAATACACCCTGGAAAACACATAGCTGAGAGCCTCAGAAGACAATTTTTTCAAATTATTAGAGAGTGAGACTCCTTGACTAGTAAAGCTTATGCATTATGCGCAGGGGCTTTCAAAAATTAGAAGCAGGGACCGCAATACACCCTAGAAGACTTAGAATACATTTTTTTAGCATTAGGAGTGGGACTTCTTGACTAGTAAATCCTATGCACTATGTGCAAGGGGTGCCCAAAATTAGAAGACGGTTCTGCAATGCACTCTGGAAGACACATAAAGGAGGGCCTCAGAATACACTTTTTTACCATTATTAAGTGGTGGGACTCTTTGACTAGCAAGACCTATTCACTAAGGGCTGCAAAAAATTAGAAGAAGGGACTGTAATACACCTGGAAGACACATTGAGGAGGGCCACAAAATACATTTTTTTCCAATTATTAGGGAGTTATGATGCAGGTTAAGGTATGGTATGGTTTTGATGCCGTTTCGGTGCAGTTTTCTTTCAGGAGATGAATATCAGGTAATGAAATGTCTGCACCAGATTTCAGGACCATATTTGTACCTCGTGGCAGAAAACTGTACCAAAATGGCATCAAAACTGTTTGTGCATTTTGTTTTGCCAAGAGATGCAGATTTTGTGCAGAAACTTCTATAACAACATATTCCTGCACACAGTCTACACCTCCTGGCAAAAATACGCATCAAAACCTTATCATAACGCATGCAAATAATGATGCCATTTTTTGCCATGAGGTGTAAACAGGGCGCAGGAATATGGCATAAAAATTTCAGCATCAAATCTGCATCTCTTGCTAATCTTATTTATTTATTTTATACCATGATAGAGACTCCCACACATCGTCTGTGATTCCAACCAATCACAGATGATGTCTGGGGGGTCTGACAGTAGCCAATCAGATACACTGGTGGCCAGAGTTAGCAGTGAATATATATGAGGATAATCAGCGGCCCCAGAAGTACAGCTGTGGGAGCAATTACAGCCACGGGAGCAGTTACAGTTGCAGGGAGACTCGGTAAGTATGTCCTGCTTTATTTTCTTTCTTTTACAGCTCCCTATACTATTTAACAACACATAAGTTTGGCCTCTCATTGAATTCACTGGGTTGGTATGTTCGAAGAACAGGTTCGCCAAACTGTTCTGCAAACACCCGAAGGCTCAGCAAATATCAGCAAACCAAACTTTGAAAGGTTCGCTCATCTCTACTTGTGGAAGTTGGGACAGAGTCAGATCCTGGGATGCCACATGTACTAACGACACAGAGGAGTGAGGCCCTAGATCCATGAGGGCTTCCTCTACCTCCTACCACAGTTGCTGTAACCCTCCTCCTCCTCATCCTCCATCTCCGACTTATCATCTCTGAGAACGTAATCCACATGTGTACCAAGGTGGAAGCATTGCAGCACTGCCATGGTGAAGTGGTAACGGGCTCTGCTGTAACTAATTTGTTTAGGTGACAAACAGCACATCGCCGCAGGGTTGTTGAAAGGTATTACAGACCAGACAAAACAGTGACTCTTTCCGCTTACAACCAGGCATGGTTGTGTGTGATAATGTACCGCCCCTATGTCAGCGGCTGGGCTGCTCGGATCCAGAACCCCGGTGGCTCGAGGGGTCTCCGGACCCTGGGGTTCGCGCGGTCACTCGAGTTTGAAAGGGGGGTATATACAGGGGAGTTAGAAGTTCGTGACGCCACCCACGGTGTGTGGTAAGGCCCCCTTCACATGTCCGGGAAACACGTTCGTGTTTGGTCCGTTTCCGTATGTACTGGAGACACAGACACACATACTCCAATATTATTCAATGTTTGGAGTTATACATGCGTTTTTCCATTAGGTTCGTGTGTCCGTGTGCATGATACGTATGTGTATCCGTATAGCATGGATGCATGTCCGTTTTCTGCATGGAACACGCACACACGCACCAAATGAAAGTCTATGGGTCCGTGAGCACACGTACGTGACACGGATGCATCATCGTATGGTCCGTGTATGTTGTGTGCTTTTTTGAAGCGATGTCAGTCATTCTTTTTTTTTGTGCATGTCAGTCAATCTCAGTCCGTCAGTCAGTCTCTCTGTCTTGTCTGTCCCTCTCTCAGTCTGTTGGTCAGTCCCCCCCCCCCTCTCTCATACTCACCGTTCCCCGATCACTGCCGTGGTGCTGCACTTCAGTGGATCCTCCAACTGTGACAGCAAGTCGCCCGAGTGACAATGATGAAGTCACAGGTAAGTTGCGGTCTCAGGTGGAGGACTCCAGATAGCCGAGGGTAACCTGAGTGACAGCAGCGCTAATCGCGTTGCTCACTTCAGTTACTCACGGATTAGCGGTCACCGGTGAATCCTTCACGGGTGACCGCTAATCAGTACGCGACACAGACAGAGCCGCGGGATGACAATGAAGTCGGGTGCAGTTCACCCGAGTTCATTCTCATCGCGCGACGCTGTCTGTCTGCTGTCAGTGGGCATATAGCAACACCATTGTGCATCACACATGGACATTCCACACGGGCAACACACGGACATGTCACTTACGTATCTCACGCACACACGGACATCCCACACGGCTAGCATACGCCATTCACACGGATGCCACACGTACCATAAAAAAGAACATAAAAACGGAACACTGACCCAAAAAACAGAACGTAAGGCACGTGGAGCTGACAGGAGCGGCAGTGTCTTCTGCAGCTCCGGTCACCTTCATGCAGCACAGCTGGATGCGACGCTGGACCATCCTGGAGTACGCCGGACATGGAGGGCTTTTTCGGGCTTATTAAATTGGTGAACAAGGCAATTTGTTAGTGGGGTTTTTTTTCTAATAAAGGATTGTTCGGGTGTGTGTGTTTATTTACTGTAATTTACAGATTAATCATGGAAGGTATCTCGGGGAGACGCCTGACATGATTAATCTAGGACTTATTGGCAGCTATGGGCTGCCAAAAACTCCTTATTACCCTGATTTGCCAACGCACCAGGGCAAATCGGGAAGAGCCAGGTACAGTCCCAGAACTGTCGCATATAATGTATGTGGCAATTCTGGGTGCCTGATGACTGATATTGTTAGGCTGGGGGGCTCCCCATCCTGAGAATACCAGCCTTCAGCCGTATGGCTTTATCTGGCTGGTATTAAAATTGGGGGGGACCGCACGCCGTTTATTTTAATTATTTATTTATTTTACTGCACAGTATAGACACGCCCACCGGCTGCTGTGATTGGGTGCAGTGAGACAGCTGTCACTCAGTGTGGGGGGGCGTGTCTGACTGCAACCAATCACAGGAATCTGTGGGTGGGGAAAGCAGGGAATACGAGATTAATTAATGAGCGGCCGGCATATTCAAAGTAATTGTTGCCGCGTATTCTCTGCACAGCTGTTCCTCGCCGCGCTGGTGATCGGGGAGCGGTATGAGCCGGGGGAAGAAAAAAACCGAGCGCCAATGTAAGTATGACTGAGAACAGCAGAAAAAAAGTAAGTATACTGACTTTAATTTAAAAATAAACCAAAAAATAAGATCTCTAGTGTAAAAACGCACACGCACGAAACGTGCTGAACACGGACATACTCCGTGTGCGGTACGTGCAGGCACGGACCCATAGACTAAAGCGGGTCCATGCCTGCGTGCTGCCGGCCAAAAATGGACATGTTGTCCGTGTAGAAAAGCGCACACACGTACTTACAACACGGTCACATGTTCCGTGTGATTTTACGTGTGTGTGCCATCTACCATTGAATAACATGGGTCTCCGTGTGTACGTGTCTCCGGTACGTGCAAATACGTACCGCACATATACAAATTAAACGGATGTGTGTTGCGGGTCTACAACAGTTTCCCTAGATGTGGGTGTTTTTGATCACTGTCAAGTTGGAAAAGTGTCTGCCTGCCAAGGGCACTGATTGATGCTAGCATTTTTTCTTTCAATATAGTATAGTATATCTTTGAGTTCATAATACCATGAATAAAATGCTGTTCCCAAGCACCAGGAGCACTTATGCAGCCCCACATAAGGACACTGCTACCAAAATGTTTCACTATAGGCCCCATGCAATTTCCTTTGTACTCCGCATCTTTGTGATATCATACAGTGTTGAAGTTATCAGTTCAAGAAATATTTATTTTGGTCTCATCACTCTAGAGTGTAGTGTCCCAGTAGGCCCTGGCAATTGTAGGCAGGCTTTTTTGTGCACGGGCTTTAGGAGAGGCTTCTTTCTTGTATGGAGTATTGTGTCCCAGGAAACACTCATCCCAATTTGGCTTTCTAATTCTTTAGCTTATGACCTAGCTTAAGAAATTATTTTCTTTTTCGAGTCTTGTGACATTTCTCTTCCATGTGGTGCCATTAGTGACACCATGAAATGGGAAGGCATTTTCTTTGTTAGGAAAAACTCTCTTACAGGTACCAATTTCATTAGATGTACTAATGTTTGCAACATAAGCCTGCTTTACACGCTACAATTACACATGCGATCTCGTATGCGATCGTACACGCCCCCATCGTATGTGCGGCACGTTCAATTTGTTGCCCGTGTCGCACAAACGATTAAATCCCGTCACACGTACTTACCTTCCATACGACCTCACTATGGGCGGCGAACATCCTCTTCCTGTAGTGGGAGGGACGTTCGGCATCACAGCGACGTCACACGGCAGCCGGCCAATAGAAACGGAGGGGCAGAGATGAGCGGGACGTAAACATCCCGCCCACCTGCTTCCTTCAGCATTGCAGGCGGGACACAGGTAAGATGTGTTCATCATTCCCGGGGTGTCACACACAGCAATGTGTGCTGCCTCGGGAACATTGAACAACCGGACGTTCAATTTTTAGAATTTGAACGATGTGTATGCGATCAACGTGTTTTCGTACAATCTCAATCGCACGTAGGTTTCACACGCTACAACAACACTAACGATACCGGATGTGCGTCACTTACGAAGTGACCCCGCCAACACATCGTTAGATTTATTGTAGCGTGTAAAGGCCTATATAGTCTTAAATGGATTTGTTAAGAAAATTATTTTTTGCATTGTAGAAATTAATGGCACACATTTGCGAGTTTTTTTTAAATATTGTGTTGCATAGAAAATTTTGAATCTAAAAGGAAACTAAAAGTTTTCTGACAAATCTGTTGGGTTGTACTCATTTTTGTTGAGCTCTGTATATTAACATCTTTCATGCCATGGTTTTTATATTCTAAATACACTTTACACTGCATCTAGCAACACATATAACTAATTGTAAAAAAAACCCCATTCATTTTATTTCTTTAGTACTTGGCATAAAATCGAATTTATAGCTTAACACAATCCGCTAACACTTAGACTATTACAACACATCACAATGACTTCTTTATTCATTGATATTACTGTAGACCTGGGTATTTTGAAACCAATCTTTCATATGAAAAAAGATCTCTAGGCGACAAAGCCAAAACACTATTATACACAACATACAACATCCGTTATAAAACTGAAGAAATGCTTAGGGGGATTTGATTTGAGGGATATCTGGATCCACTCTTACAACTTTAATATTCACATTGTCAATGACTGCCAAAATACATTTAGGAAAATGTTACTTTATATATATTGTCAGCGTTACTGAAGATTACCTGTGTGCACACGCATTTCATGGTTAACTATACAGATGTAGCACATTTTATCACAATGTTATATTTGTGTTTTACATACTACTGCAGGATAACCTACAGAATCCTGGGTTTGAACACTACCATGGCCATTGTTCAATCTAACTTATGTGAGTTTGTAAAGAAAGACTTTAAACAGCATTCTTATAAAGTTAATATGTCCAATTGTAGTACCACCTTTGCGAGGTTTGGAATATTTGACTCTTTAATAATTCCATTTCTCTAATTATGCAATCTATCATTTTCAGAACCCAAATTTAAAGGGGATGGGTAATCAAAAAATAACCAATTTAAATCAAGTTTTCATGTTAAATATTTTTTTTTTTATTTGCCAAAATATTCATTTTTTCAGATTATAATATGTAGTAAGGTAAGAAAAAAAAATAGAAATCTTTAATTTTAAAACTGGTAATTAGGACTAATTTAAGCTCATACTTTTCATTATTTCAGGAGCCTCCTCATAATCTCAGATTGGTTTACAATGACAGATAACACCTCTATAAGGCTATGTGTGCACACTGCGTTTTTTTGACGCTGCGTTTTTGTGCATTTTTTGCCACAAAAAGTGCACAAAAACGCACCCGCAGCATAAACGTATCGGTAAAAACGCATGCGTTTTTGCCGCGTTTCGGTGCGTTTTTGGTTGCGTTTTGCTGCGTTTTTGATCTCTGCGTTTTGCTGTGTTTTTCCAATGCATTGCAAGGTTGTAAAACGTAGTGAAACGCAGAAAAGATTTGACATCTCCGATTTTTTTTTCAGCTCAAAAACGCAGCAAAAAAAAAAAAAAAAGTTGTGTGCGGACAGCAAAAATGAAAACTCATAGGCTTTGCTGGGGAAGCAAAGTCATGCAGTTTTGAGCCCAAAAACACACCCGAAAAACGTGCAAAAACGCACTGTGCGAACATAGCCTAATAGTTGCTAATGCAGGATCCCCCAGTTACAATAGGTCACACCTTCCCATGCCCTCCCTTCACAATGACATTTGAGTTTGAATCAGTGTTTGCTGCTAATATACTTGTATATGTGAATTCCCAAAGTAAAAGAAATTAGGAGTCTAAATCAAAGCCAGTGTAAAAATTGCAAGAATTCTATATATATATTTTTGATATATATATTTTTATATATATTTGTGATAATAAAGAAAAAAAAAGTACCAAAAATATAAAACAAACATAAAAATGTGACTTTCTTTAAAGAAACAGTGATAAGGTCTAAACTTGTTAGTTTATTTAAATGCTCAGGTCACAGGAGGACACTGATAGCTTGTGGCCCCTGTGCAAGAAATTCTACCTGGGCCCCCTTGTTTTATGGCAACAAAACTGCAGATACAGATATATCTCTTTTGTTGTGTACAGCACCATCCCTTACATATCAGTTTTCCTTGCTATTTTTTAAATTTATAGCGCCTTGTTTTTATTTCATAGTGCCCTTGCTTGTTAGATATAAAATGACATGACTGCTGATGGAACATGGTAAGGATTATTTTCTAAAGGAGAAGCTGTTGGACTGGTCTTCTGGTCAGATATCGCTCCATCAGCAGGTATTTTATATCTAACAAGAGAGGACTAAGTAACAGAGAGGGTGCTGTGAATAACAAAAATAATGAGAATACGCTATATAAAAGATGGTGCTATACATAACAAGAGAGGAAGCCATATAATAAGGGACAGCGGTTCATGCATCTGGTGACCGGTTCATGCAGCTGTATTTGAATCCCCTATTTATTGATCGCTGGACCATATATGATAAACTTTTTCTCCCCAGCCCCTCCCCTTCAAAAAAAAATGTTTTACCTTTTGTACCTCGACTACTTCCTTATTGATTGTAAGCTTGTAAGCAGGGCCCTCACTCCTCTTGGTATCTGAATTTCGTTATTCTGTAATGTCTGATATTGTCTATATATGTCTCCTTTGAATTGTAAAGTTCTGCAGAATATGTTGGTGCTATACAAAAATATATATTATTATTATTACAGTGCCATACATAACTAGAGAGAATGCTAATAAGGGACAGTATTATATATAATAAAAGAAGAAACTATGTAGTTAAGGACGGAGCTTAACATAGTGAGTACACTGAATACTAACTGACGGTGCTATACATAATGAAGCTACATTCCTGCATTCGTGTGCAGTGTTATTGTGCTGTCTGACTTTTTTTCTCGGACAGCACACAGACCCATTGAGTATGTCCTATTCCTAATTGGATCAAAACAGCACATGCTCTGAGTCTCACAGATTAGATTCTCGGCTCTGTTATTTTCATGAATATGTGAATGGATCTATGAAACTCTATGCCGTCTGATAAAAGTTTGGCAGCACACAGAAATGTCACACAAATGAGAGAATGTGGCCTAAGGGGTTTAACATACAAAAGCATTACTCCAAGTCATACACCACAGAGTAAATATTTTCATAATGGTACTTACCGCTGACATCTCATCTGATAAATTTTCTGTTATTTTCTGTTATTGTGTGTTTTTTCTTCTCCATCTGATCAGACCTTTATGCTGACATCTTCCAGCCACGACTCGTTTTGTTCCTGATCCCCACAGCCCTGAAAATAACAAGGTCAGATATATTGTATACATATATTTGCCTCCTGAATAAAAAATCCCCCACACTGCACCCCTGAATATAAATATGTACCAGACTACATGTTATGCAAAAACCAGAGGAAAAAGAGTTCATGCTGAATCAAGAATTATTTAATGAAAATTGCAATAAAGTGCAATCGTGCATAAAAAGTAAGGCAGGCTTTGCACGTTGCGACATCGCAAGCCGATGCTGCGATGTCGCACGCGATAGTCCTCGCCCCTGTCGCAGGTACTATATCTTGTGATAGCTGGTGTAGCGAAAATTATCACTACGCCAGCTTCACATGCACTCACCTGCCCTGCGACCGTCGCTCTGGCCAGCGACCCGCCTCCTTCCTAAGGGGGCGGGTCGTGCGGCGTCACAGCGACGTCACACGGCAGGCGGCCAATGGCGGCGGAGGGGCGGAGATGAGCAGGATGTAAACATCCCGCCCACCTCCTTCCTTCCGTATAGTCGCTGGCGGCAGGTAAGAAGATGTTCCTCGTTCCTGCGGCTTCACACACAGCGATGTGTGCTGCCGCAGGAACGAGGAACTACATCGTACCTGTCGCGGCACTGGCATTATGGAAATGTCGGAGCCTGCAGCGATGATACGATAACGACGCTTTTGCGCTCGTTCATCGTATCATCTAGGATTTACACACTACGACATCGCAAGTGACGCTGGATGTGCGTCACTTTCGATTTGACCCCCACCGACATCGCACCTGCGATGTCGTAGTGTGCAAAGCCGCCCTAAGAATAAGAGGAGGGATATAGCAAGTACAAATGGAGAGTGGAATAATTGTGTATGCAGGACAATGAGAAACACCACACAAAGGAACTCTAGGCAAAAAAAAAATCGGTTAAGATGAGCTGCATGCAGGAAGAGGTATAAAGGTTACATGTAAACAAGTGATTACTGCATGCAGCCCAGAAAAACCAAAGTTGTAAAATAACAATAGATCAAAGTATTTACCTAAATAGGAGTAAAGCCCAGGGTCCGGAGTGGTGTACCCCAAAGCACATTTCATGGCCTATGGGGTCACTTAGCACTTCATCAGGGGAAAGAAGGAAGTGGTAGCACCATTTCTAAGTGCAGCAGTAAAATAGGCCCACCACCGGAAGTATAGATGGCCGTAGTAACCTCCTACATGAGTGGTCATAAGATGGCGCCTTCGCACACTCGCCGGCCCAGCACAAACCCAGCCATCAATGCAGCAGGGCACATGCGCAGGAGCCGGGACCTGTCACCAGGGCTTCCGTGCATGTGCGGACGTGGCAAGATGACGCACTGAGCCAGGAAGGAAGCGAGCGAGCAGACGCAGGCGCACTGGCCACTGGCAGGAAAAGTAAGATGAACAAGCAACATTAGGTACCAAAAAGGCTATGTATATATACAGTTAGGTCCAGAAATATTTGGACAGTGACACAATTTTCGCGAGTTGGGCTCTGCATGCCACCACATTGGATTTGAAATGAAACCTCTACAACAGAATTCAAGTGCAGATTGTAACGTTTAATTTGAAGGTTTGAACAAAAATATCTGATAGAAATTGTAGGAATTGTGCACATTTCTTTACAAACACTCCACATTTTAGGAGGTCAAAAGTAATTGGACAAATAAACCAAACCCAAACAAAATATTTTTATTTTCAATATTTTGTTGCGAATCCTTTGGAGGCAATCACTGCCTTAAGTCTGGAACCCATGGACATCACCAAACGCTGAGTTTCCTCCTTCTTAATGCTTTGCCAGGCCTTTACAGCCGCAGCCTTCAGGTCTTGCTTGTTTGTGGGTCTTTCCGTCTTAAGTCTGGATTTGAGCAAGTGAAATGCATGCTCAATTGGGTTAAGATCTGGTGATTGACTTGGCCATTGCAGAATGTTCCACTTTTTTGCACTCATGAACTCCTGGGTAGCTTTGGCTGTATGCTTGGGGTCATTGTCCATCTGTACTATGAAGCGCCGTCCGATCAACTTTGCGGCATTTGGCTGAATCTGGGCTGAAAGTATATCCCGGTACACTTCAGAATTCATCCGGCTACTCTTGTCTGCTGTTATGTCATCAATAAACACAAGTGACCCAGTGCCATTGAAAGCCATGCATGCCCATGCCATCACGTTGCCTCCACCATGTTTTACAGAGGATGTGGTGTGCCTTGGATCATGTGCCGTTCCCTTTCTTCTCCAAACTTTTTTCTTCCCATCATTTTGGTACAGGTTGATCTTTGTCTCATCTGTCCATAGAATACTTTTCCAGAACTGAGCTGGCTTCATGAGGTGTTTTTCAGCAAATTTAACTCTGGCCTGTCTATTTTTGGAATTGATGAATGGTTTGCATCTAGATGTGAACCCTTTGTATTTACTTTCATGGAGTCTTCTCTTTACTGTTGACTTAGAGACAGATACACCTACTTCACTGAGAGTGTTCTGGACTTCAGTTGATGTTGTGAACGGGTTCTTCTTCAGCAAAGAAAGTATGCGGTGATCATCCACCACTGTTGTCATCCGTGGACGCCCAGGCCTTTTTGAGTTCCCAAGCTCACCAGTCAATTCCTTTTTTCTCAGAATGTACCCGACTGTTGATTTTGCTACTCCAAGCATGTCTGCTATCTCTCTGATGGATTTTTTCTTTTTTTTCAGCCTCAGGATGTTCTGCTTCACCTCAATTAAGAGTTCTTTAGACCGCATGTTGTCTGGTCACAGCAACAGCTTCCAAATGCAAAACCACACACCTGTAATCAACCTCAGACCTTTTAACTACTTCATTGATTACAGGTTAACGAGGGAGACACCTTCAGAGTTAATTGCAGCCCTTAGAGTCCCTTGTCCAATTACTTTTGGTCCCTTGAAAAAGAGGAGGCTATGCATTACAGAGCTATGATTCCTAAACCCTTTCTCTGATTTGGATGTGAAAACTCTCATATTGCAGCTGGGAGTGTGCACTTTCAGCCCATATTATATATATAATTGTATTTCTGAACATGTTTTTGTAAACAGCTAAAATAACAAAACTTGTGTCACTGTCCAAATATTTCTGGCCCTGACTGTACATATATATATAATCTAATATATAAAGCTGAGTGTATGTGTGTATGTATGTATGTGTGTATGTCCGCTAAAGGAATTCGCACCGTCGTATTTACAATCACAAAATTTTGCACAGACGCCTCATGTGACTCAGGGAATGTCATAGACTATGTTTTGATGGAAAAATTTAATCCAGCGCTTTTCAGTTACTCACCAAAATCCTGCCTCCATTAGACTGAATGGAGGTGGGACCTACAGGCTATTAATAGCAACTGTCAGTAGTTGCTATAGGAACAAAATAAACTGTTAGTATAAGAAGCTTATGTGTGAGGTAATATGATGTCGGTGGAGAGACTGATAAATAGAGACAGACAGACAGACACAGACAGACCTGGAAAGAGACAGACCTGGAAAGAGACAGATGGGGAAAGAGACAGATGGAGAAAGAGACAGACGGGGAAAGAGACAGACGGGGAAAGAGACAGACGGGGAAAGAGACAGACGGGGAAAGAGACAGACGGGCAAAGAGACAGATGGGCAAAGAGACAGATGGGCAAAGAGACAGATGGGCAAAGAGACAGATGGGCAAAGAGACAGACCTGGAAAGAGACAGACAGGCAAAGAAACAGACGGGGAAAGAGACAGATGGGCAAAGAGACAGACCTGGAAAGAGACAGACCTGGAAAGAGACAGGCAGAGAAAGAGACAGACGGGGAAAGAGACAGATGGGCAAAGAGACAGACCTGGAAAGAGACAGGCGGGCAAAGAGACAGACCGGGCAAAGAGACAGACCGGGCAAAGAGACAGACGGGCAAAGAGATAGACGGGCAAAGAGACAGACGGGCAAAGAGACAGACCGGGCAAAAAGACAGAAGGGGAAAGAGAGAGACAGATAGACATACACATAGAGACAGACAGAGATAGAGAGAGACAGACATAGAGATGGATTATATAGAGAAGGTATGCACACCAGTGACTATGCAAGGGGAATATATTTAATAGCAGTAACTGCTGTGTGAATACTGGCCTGAAAAATACAATAGCTACATGTAAAAATGAAAAAAGGACAATGGAATCTGCATTACTGCTATGACATATGAATAAAGAGAAATTTAGCTATTGAATTGATCAATGCAACAGAGCCAAAAAAACCTCTTCACGGTATTCTTTTATTTTTGGGGTCCCTAGGTAATGTGTGTCCTCTCATGCCGTTAAAAAACTTACCATGTATGGGAAGCTGAGAGCCAGGCTATATATGTGTAATGTGGACCGGCAAGGTATGGGTGGGTCGGGTTCACAAACGAAAGACTACTAACAAATAAGGAAATAACGTTTGGAACACCATTCTAAAGGCCACTTTACAGCCACTTTACACGCTGCGATCTCGCTAGTGAGATCGCTAGCATGCGTACCCGCCCCCATCGTTTGTGTGTCACGGGCAAATCGCTGCCCGTGGCGCACAAAATCGCGCAGACCCGTCACACTACTTACCTTCCCTGCGACGTCGCTGTGACCGGCAAACCACCTCCTTTCTAAGGGGGTGGTTCGTTCGGTGTCACAGCGACGTCACTAAGCGGCCGCCCAATAAAATCAGAGGGGCGGAGATGAGCGGGACGTAACATGCCGCCCACCTCCTTCCTTCCCCATTGCCGGCGGCCGCAGGTAAGGTGAGGTTCCTCGTTCCTGCAGTGTCACACATAGCGATGTGTGCTGCCGCAGGAATGACAAACATCATCGTACCTGAAGCAGCAATGATAATTGAGAATGGACCCCCATGTCACCGATTAGCGATTTTGAACGTTTTTGCGACGATTCAAAATCGCTCATAGGTGTCACATGCAACGACATCGCTAATGCGGCCAGATGTGCATCACAAATTCCGTGACCCCAACGACATCGCTTTAGCGTGTAAAGCGGCCTTTAGACTGAACTGGGTGCAAAAACCTAAAAAACTTCACTATATAGAGAGAAAGTATGCACACCAGTGACTATGCAATTAAGTTTTTTAATTGCACCCAGTTCAGACTTAGAATGGTGTTCCAAACATTATTTCCTTATTTGTTAGCCATCTTTCATTTGTGAACCCAACCCGACCCATAACTTGCCGGTCCACATTATACATATATAGCCTGGGTCTCAGCTTCCCATACATGGTAAGTTTTTTAACTGCATGAGAGTACACACATTAGCTAGGGACCCCAAAAATAAGAGAATAGCGTGAAGAGGTTTTGGGGCTCTGTTGCATTGATCAATTCAGTAGCTAAATTTCTCTTGATTCATATGTTCATGGCAGTAATGCAGATTCCATTGTCCTTTTTTCATTTTTACATGTAACTATTGTATTTTTCAGGCCAGTATTCACACAGCAGTTACTGCTATTACATGCATTCCCCGTGCATAGTCACTGGTGTGCATACCTTCTCTCTACCGTATTTTTCGGACTATAAGACGCACCTTTTTTCCCCCAAATATGGGGGAAAGTGGGGGGTGCGTCTTATAGTCTGAATGTAGGGCTGCGGGGAATGAGGGTGCTGTGGTGGAGCTGGTCATCAGGGGCACGAGCAGGCTGTAGCAGTGCTTGCCGTGACCACGTGGACCCGCTCATTTAATATGCACGACCATCCTCCCCCCCATCATCTCTCAATGCTGAAGCCAGCGCTGACAGGTTGGCGGGGTGATGGGTGGGGAATACGCGCTTATTAAACAGCCGGCCGCATGATCACCCCTGGCAACTACAGCCTGGAGTGATTATGTGCGGCTGTATTCACTGCTCCCGGCGCATCATCATCAGCGTGGGGCGCAGTGAATCAGTATAACTCACCATTCACTTCCCTGCAGCACCGCCATCTCCTCCTGTCTGTGCCAGCTGGGTGTGGACACGTGCACACAGCGATGACATCATCACTGTGAGCACCGCTAGTCTCCAAACAGCCGCGCAGCCGGCACAGACAGGTGGACATCTCGATGCTGCAGGGATCGTGGCCGGCTCCACACAGCGCTGCCAGCACAGTCAGGAGTAGGAGTGATGCTGCATGGAGCGAGGAAAGGTGAGTATAAACGTATTTTTTTTTTTGTGTGCCACAGGATGCAGGACATAGAGCAGGATGGGGGTATATGAGCAGAATGATGGCATATGAGCAGGATGATGGCATATGAGCAGGATGATGGCGTATATAGCAGGATGATGGCGTATATAGCAGGATGGGGTACCTTAGTAGAGAATTTGGGGACATTACCCCCATAACAGTGTCAGCAGCAGATCCTCGCCCCATAACAGTGTGTCATGACCACATTTTTTGCTTATTTTCCTATTTTCCGTTTCTAAAACCAGGGTGTGTCTTATGGTTCGTTTCATCTTATAGTCCGAAAAATACAAATAAAAATAAAAGTATATAGTAAGGTTTTTTTTAGGATTTTGCACCCAGTTCAGACTTAGAATGGTGTTCCAAACGTTATTTCTTTTTTTTTAAGACACAAAGATGGAGACAGACTGATACAAATACAGACAGAGATAGAAACAGACAGACAGACACATAGACACAGACAGACAAGGAAAGAGACAGACAGACAGCGACACAGACAGAGACTGGGAGAGAGACAGAGAGACAGTTACTATCCCGGGCAATGCCCGAGTACTACAGCTACCATATATACAGTAAAGACAAAACGTTTGGACACACCTCATTTAAAGAGTTTTCTTTATTTTCATGACTTTGAAAATTGTAGATTCATATTGAAGGCATCAAAGCTATGAATTAACACATTAGGAATGAAATACTTAACAAAAAAGTGTGAAACAACTGAAAATATGTCTTATATTCTAGGTTCTTCAAAGTAGCCACCCTTTGCTTTGATTACAGCTTTGCACACTCTTGGCATTCTCTTGATGAGCCTCAAGAGGTAGTCACCGGAAATGGTTTTCACTTCACAGGTGTGCCCTGTTAGGTTTAATAACAGGTGTGCCTTATAATTGGGGTTGGGACCATCAGTTGTGTTGTGCAGATGTCTAGTGAATACACAGCTGATAGTCCTACTGAATAGACTGTTAGCTGCCTCTTTCTTGCCGTAATACAAATTCTAAGTAAAGAAAAACGAGTGGCCATCATTACTTTAAGAAATGAAGGTCAGTCAGTCCGAAAAATTGGGAAAACTTTGAAAGTGTCCCCAAGTGCAGTGGCAAAAATCATCAAACGCTACAAAGAAACTGGCTCTCATTAGGACCGTCCCAGGAAAGGAAGACGAAGAGTCACCTCTGCTGCAGAGGATAAGTTTATCCGAGTCACCAGCCTCAGAAATCGCAGGTTAACAGCAGCTCAGATTAGAGACCAGGTCAATGCCAGACAGAGTTCTAGCAGCAAGAAGGGAGGAGAAAACAGATACCGCATACAAACAGGGGCACACCTACAACAATAATGGAGGTTATAAATAGGCTTTATTCAAACACACAAGGGTAAAAACATTTAAAAAAATGTGAAGAGACAGCACACTCTGAGCAAAGCTTAAACCAAATGTTCATGGCAATAGAAGATCATACATGTACAAAAAATGTGGTTGAATATATATATATCTATATATATAATTGCCTTATTCTGTCTGTCTGTCTGTCTGTCTGTCATGCTCGAAAATTGTGTCCTTACGGTGACACAAAGCTGATTGGCCGCTGGGCTCGCCATGGCTCGCCCCCCCACACGGTATGGCCTCTCGCCCCGGCTCTCTGCAGGCCCCGCCCCACGCACGCAATGCACGCTCGCTCTGGCCCAACTGACACGGAGCTCCGATTCCCAGGTGAGTACACACACACACATCAGATCACACTCACTCTCACACACACCTCACACATCACATCACACTCACTCTCACACACACCTCACACATCACATCCACACACTCACAACATCCTGGGATATCGCTTGCTTCTACACCGGCTCCGTCAGGATCCCAGCAGCGCCAGACATAACCTTGCGATGCTGGGATCTTGACGGGGCCCGTGAACGCTGGTAAACATTATACACATCCGGTAACTAAGGTCCCTTGGTTACCCGATGTGTATCATAGTTACCAGTGTACACCGGCTCACACTCTCTCTCACACACACCTCACACACACATCACATCGCATCCACACACTCACAGCATCCGGAGATATCGCTTGCTTCTCGGCCTCGATACTGTGCTGTTGTGACCTTCCAGGACCTGCCGGAGGATCACATGGCCAGAAGCATGTGATATCTCCGGATGTTGTGAGTATCAGCGCGTATGTGCGATATCGTCAGTGTGTGTGTGTGTGAGTGTATGCGATCGGGTGTGTGTGAGTGTATGCGATCGGGTGTGTGTGAGTGTATGCGGTCGGTGTGGGTGAGTGTATGCGATCGGATCTGTGAGTGTCGGCAGAGGAGCATGGCGTGCTGGAGGAGGCTGGGAGGAGAGAGGCTGATCCTGGGGAAGGCTGGGATGGGGAGGCTGATGCTGGGGACAGAGAGGCTGATGCTGGGATGAGAGAGGCTGATGCTGGGATGAGAGAGGCTGATGCTGGGGACAGAGAGGCTGATGCTGGGAGAAGAGAGGCTGATGCTGGGATGAGAGAGGCTGATGCTGGGGACAGAGAGGCTGATGCTGGGGACAGAGAGGCTGATGCTGGGATGAGAGAGGCTGATGCTGGGGACAGAGAGGCTGATGCTGGGAGAAGAGAGGCTGATGCTGGGATGAGAGAGGCTGATGCTGGGGACAGAGAGGCTGATGCTGGGGACAGAGAGGCTGATGCTGGAGACAGAGAGGCTGATGCTGGGGACAGAGAGGCTGATGCTGGAGACAGAGAGGCTGATGCTGGGATGAGAGACGCTGATGCTGGGGACAGAGAGGCTGATGCTGGGGACAGAGAGGCTGATGCTGGGGACAGAGAGGCTGATGCTGGGAGAAGAGAGGCTGATGCTGGGGACAGAGAGGCTGATGCTAGGGACAGAGAGGCTGATGCTAGGGACAGAGAGGCTGATGCTAGGGACAGAGAGGCTGATGCTGGGGACAGAGAGGCTGATGCTGGGGACAGAGAGGCTGATGCTGCGGGGAGAGAGGCTGATGCTGCGGGCAGAGAGGCTGATTCTGTGGGTAGAGAGGCTGATGCTGGTGCAGCATGGCGGATGGAGCACGTTTGGAAGTGCGCAGCATGGCGGATGGAGCACGTTTGGGAGTGCGCAGCATGGCGGATGGAGCACGTTTGGGAGTGCGCAGCATGGCGGATGGAGCACGTTTGGGAGTGCGCAGCATGGCGGATGGAGCACATTTGGGAGTGCGCAGCATGGCGGATGGAGCACGTTTGGGAGTGCGCAGCATGGCGGATGGAGCACGTTTGGAAGTGCGCAGCATGGCGGATGGAGCACGTTTGGGAGTGCGCAGCATGGCGGATGGAGCACGTTTGGGAGTGCGCAGCATGGTGGATGGAGCACGTTTGGGAGTGCGCAGCATGGCGGATGGAGCACGTTTGGGAGTGCGCAGCATGGCGGATGGAGCACGTTTGGGAGTGCGCAGCATGGCGGATGGAGCACGTTTGGGAGTGCGCAGCATGGCGGATGGAGCACGTTTGGGAGTGCGCAGCATGGGGGATGCAGCACGATGGGGAGTGCGGAGTATGGCGGATGGAGCACGTTTGGGAGTGCGCAGCATGGCGGATGGACCACGTTTGGGAGTGCGCAGCATGGCGGATGGAGCACGTTTGGGAGTGCGCAGCATGGGAGATGGAGCACGATGGGGGGTGCGCAGCATAGGGGATGGAGCACGATGGGGAGTGCGCTGCATGGGGGATGGAGCACGATGGGTTGTGCGCAGTATGGCGGATGGAGCACGTTTGGGAGTGCGCAGCATGGCGGATGGAGCACGTTTGGGAGTGCGCAGCATGGCGGATGGAGCACGTTTGGGAGTGCGCAGCATGGCGGATGGAGCACGTTTGGGAGTGCGCAGCATGGCGGATGGAGCACGTTTGGGAGTGCGCAGCATGGCGGATGGAGCACGTTTGGGAGTGCGCAGGATGGGAGATGGAGCACGATGGGGGGTGTGCAGCATAGGGGATGGAGCACGTTTGGGAGTGCGCAGCATGGCGGATGGAGCACGTTTGGGAGTGCGCAGCATGGGAGATGGAGCACGATGGGGAGTGCGCAGCATGGCGGATGGAGCACGTTTGGGAGTGCGCAGCATGGCGGATGGAGCACGTTTGGGAGTGCGCAGGATGGGAGATGGAGCACGATGGGGGGTGCACAGCATAGGGGATGGAGCACGTTTGGGAGTGCGCAGCATGGCGGATGGAGCACGTTTGGGAGTGCGCAGCATGGGAGATGGAGCACGATGGGGAGTGCGCAGCATGGCGGATGGAGCACGTTTGGGAGTGCGCATCATGGGGGATGGAGCACGTTTGGGAGTGCGCAGGATGGGAGATGGAGCACGATGGGGGGTGTACAGCATAGGGGATGGAGCACGATAGGGAGTATGCTGCATGGGGGATGGAGCACGATGGGGAGTGCGCTGCATGGGGGATGGAGCACGATGGGAAGTGCACACCTCCCCCCAACACACACACACACGCGCGCGCGCACTGCACAACACACCACACACACACACTGGGAACCACAAACAACTGCCCTACACAGACAATGCTGCACACACAAATATACGCACATACCGCACAACACACACATTGCACAAAACATACCTCCCCCCAAAACACACCACACACACAAACCGCGCAACACACACACAACACTACACACACACAGCGCTCCACAAACAACGCAACACACAAACAACACCGCTCTCACCCCCCATCACACCCAGACAACACCCAGAACATGTACAGCGCCATACACAAACACTTGGTAACTACACACAACAACATCTATATATATATATATAACAAAAATCATACATGAACTACACAATACGTAATTTCTAGAATACCCGATGCGTAGAATCGGGCGACCTTCTAGTATATTTATATACAGTTCCACAAGTATATACAATCAAAAGAACGTAATGTGACACCATGTGTTCCTGTGAATCTAATACCGTAAGGGGAATAGGCACAATATCCCATGCAAAGGAGTCAATCTGTCACCTGCACTGTTATATGAGTATTATAAGAGGAGTACCGGAAAACAGTGCTGGAATGCCCAAGCCTGGGGATAGAATATACACAAGCCCTATCAGTAGCAGCTGGTTCTATAGAACCAATATTGTGAGAGAGACAGCAATTTCAGTGGCAACAGATCAAAACATGGACGTTGCTGAATTGTAGAAAATACAAAAAAGTGGCCAGTATGTTGGAAAACAGTATAACCATGCTGATGTGCAAGAAGCTGAAGATGAAAAACTAGGTAGCCTGTCTATTAACGCCGCAGTCAGCATGTAACACTTATAACACTTCTAAGGCTTAATACAGTTAGGTCCAGAAATATTTGGACAGTGACACAAGTTTTGTTATTTTAGCTGTTTACAAAAACATGTTCAGAAATACAATTATATATATAATATGGGCTGAAAGTGAACACTCCCAGCTGCAATATGAGAGTTTTCACATCCAAATCGGAGAAAGGGTTTAGGAATCATAGCTCTGTAATGCATAGCCTCCTCTTTTTCAAGGGACCAAAAGTAATTGGACAAGGGACTCTAAGGGCTGCAATTAACTCTGAAGGCATCTCCCTCGTTAACCTGTAATCAATGAAGTAGTTAAAAGGTCTGGGGTTGATTACAGGTGTGTGGTTTTGCATTTGGAAGCTGTTGCTGTGACCAGACAACATGCGGTCTAAGGAACTCTCAATTGAGGTGAAGCAGAACATCCTGAGGCTGAAAAAAAAGAAAAAATCCATCAGAGAGATAGCAGACATGCTTGGAGTAGCAAAATCAACAGTCGGGTACATTCTGAGAAAAAAGGAATTGACTGGTGAGCTTGGGAACTCAAAAAGGCCTGGGCGTCCACGGATGACAACAGTGGTGGATGATCGCCGCATACTTTCTTTGGTGAAGAAGAACCCGTTCACAACATCAACTGAAGTCCAGAACACTCTCAGTGAAGTAGGTGTATCTGTCTCTAAGTCAACAGTAAAGAGAAGACTCCATGAAAGTAAATACAAAGGGTTCACATCTAGATGCAAACCATTCATCAATTCCAAAAATAGACAGGCCAGAGTTAAATTTGCTGAAAAACACCTCATGAAGCCAGCTCAGTTCTGGAAAAGTATTCTATGGACAGATGAGACCAAGATAAACCTGTACCAGAATGATGGGAAGAAAAAAGTTTGGAGAAGAAAGGGAAAGGCACATGATCCAAGGCACACCACATCCTCTGTAAAACATGGTGGAGGCAACGTGATGGCATGGGCATGCATGGCTTTCAATGGCACTGGGTCACTTGTGTTTATTGATGACATAACAGCAGACAAGAGTAGCCGGATGAATTCTGAAGTGTACCAGGATATACTTTCAGCACAGATTCAGCCAAATGCCGCAAAGTTGAACGGACGGCGCTTCATAGTACAGATGGACAATGACCCCAAGCATACAGCCACAGCTACCCAGGAGTTCATGAGTGCAAAAAAGTGGAACATTCTGCAATGGCTAAGTCAATCACCAGATCTTAACCCAATTGAGCATGCATTTCACTTGCTCAAATCCAGACTTAAGACGGAAAGACCCACAAACAAGCAAGACCTGAAGGCTGCGGCTGTAAAGGCCTGGCAAAGCATTAAGAAAGAGGAAACCCAGCATTTGGTGATGTCCATGGGTTCCAGACTTAAGGCAGTGATTGCCTCCAAAGGATTCGCAACAAAATATTGAAAATAAACATTTTTTTTTGGGTTTGGTTTATTTGTCCAATTACTTTTGACCTCCTAAAATGTGGAGTGTTTGTAAAGAAATGTGTACAATTCCTACAATTTCTATCAGATATTTTTGTTCAAACCTTCAAATTAAACGTTACAATCTGCACTTGAATTCTGTTGTAGAGGTTTCATTTCAAATCCAATGTGGTGGCATGCAGAGCCCAACTCGCGAAAATTGTGTCACTGTCCAAATATTTCTGGACCTAACTGTATATATGATCTGACCAATATATATAGTGTAGAAGAATCTGAGAGCAATGTGATGCTCAGTCGTACCAAAAATGCAAAATAGAGGATGGAACAATCGCATCACATGCGGCAAAATAACAATTGCACCATCATAGTATTGCCCACACATGGATAAAGAAGGGTCAAGTGCTAAGAGGGGAGCAAGCATCCCACAGTGCAGGGCGTCCAGCAATATAAAGTTCACATGGACAGAGTACCATGATAGATCTCAAGCACTAAGGAGCCATGGAGCTACCATTAGGCGTGAGATCAAAAAGCACAGGATGGCTGATAAAAGGAACACAGGGTCCAGAGGAAATAATTACCATGTGGTAAGCATAGAGTAGCTCAGAGTGGGTGACTCTATGCTTACCACATAGTAATTATTTCCTCTGGACCCTGTGTTCCTTTTATCAGCCATCCTGTGCTTTTTGATCTCACGCCTAATGGTAGCTCCATGGCTCCTTAGTGCTTGAGATCTATCATGGTACTCTGTCCATGTGAACTTTATATTGCTGGACGTCCTGCACTGTGGGATGCTTGCTCCCCTCTTAGCACTTGACCCTTCTTTATCCATGTGTGGGCAATACTATGATGTTGCAATTGTCATTCTTTTGCCGCATGTGATGCGATTGTTCCATCCTCTATTTTGCATTTTTCGTACGACTGAGCATCACATTGCTCTCAGATTCTTCTACACTATATATATTGGTCAGATCATATATATTAAGCCTTAGAAGTGTTATAAGTGTTACATGCTGACTGCGGCGTTAATAGACAGGCTACCTAGTTTTTCATCTTCAGCTTCTTGCACACCAGCATGGTTATACTGTTTTCCAACATACTGGCCACTTTTTTGTATTTTCTACAATTCAGCAACGTCCATGTTTTGATCTGTTGCCACTGATATTGCTGTCTCTCTCACAATATTGGTTCTATAGAACCAGCTGCTACTGATAGGGCTTGTGTATATTCTATCCCCAGGCTTGGGCATTCCAGCACTGTTTTCCGGTACTCCTCTTATAATACTCATATAACAGTGCAGGTGACAGATTGACTCCTTTGCATGGGATATTGTGCCTATTCCCCTTACGGTATTAGATTCACAGGAACACATGGTGTCACATTACGTTCTTTTGATTGTATATACATGTGCAACTGTATATAAATATATATATATATATTCAAACACATTTTTTGTACATGTATGATCCTTTATTGCCATGAATATTTGGTTTAAGCTTTGGTTAGAGTGTGCTGTCTCTTCACATTTTTTTAAATGTTTTTACCCTTGTGTGTTTGAATAAAGCTAATTTATAACCTCCTTTATTGTTGTAGGTGTGCCCCTGTTTGTATGCGGTATCTGTATTCTCCTCCCTTCTTGATTGTTTGCACACCGCATCAGGGAGCACCCACTTTGATTATTTCTAAGATTAGTGGTGCGCACCAGTCCTATCACCTTCCCCAGAGTTCTAGCCGCAGAGACATCTCTAGAACAACTGTTAAGAGGAGACTTTGTGCAGCAGGCCTTCATGGTAAAATAGCTGCTAGGAAACCACTGCTAAGGACAGGCAACAAGCAGAAGAGACTTGTTTGGGCTAAAGAACATAAGAAATGGACATTAGACCAGTGGAAATCTGTGGTTTGGTCTGATGAGTCCAAATTTGAGATCTTTGGATCCAACCACCGTGTCTTTGTGCGACGCAGAAAAGGTGAACGGATGGACTCTACATGCCTGGTTCCCACCATGAAGCATGGAGGAGGTGTGATGGTGTGGGGGTGCTTTGCTGGTGACACTGTTGGGGATTTATTCAAAATTGAAGGCATCCTGAATTGGCATGGCTAACACAGCATCTTGCAGCGGCATACTATTCCATCCGGTTTGCGTTTAGTTGGACCATCATTTATTTTTCAACAGCTTCTCTTGAACCTGTGATATTTCCATCTATTGGGGGTCTGGTTGCAACCCTGTTAGTGCATTAGTTTTTCTTGCCCTGAGCAGTTCATCACTGCTTTATCCTGCTGTGAGTATTCTAAATTGTGGAGGATATTTTGTCCTCTTTTTGATATTTTGCTATTTTTCCAGATAGTCACAGAGTTAAAAAGAAAGAAAGGCAGAACAGTAAAAAATGGACACTGACCACAGGCGGTAGTTGAATAGACTGCATGGGACCACTACCACCCACACTGCACCTCATACGGGTACTTACAGCAGCCGCCATAAAGCCGCAGGGAACAAGAGTGCAGCCCTCCCCAGCAAAGACGACACTTTTCCCGCCACGCGGAAACCCGTCCACCCAAGTTCTCAGCAATCCGCAGCTGAGTGCACAATGTCTCGAAGCAACGCATCTTCACTAGAGATGAGCGAGCCTCTGAAGGCTCGAGTTCGGTTCGGCTCGTCGAACCGTTCGACGAACCTCTCGAACCCCATTGAAAACAATGGGAGGCAAACACAAACACATAAAAACACATTATACATATACACATACAGTTAATAAACATTGCCATAACACTTACAGGTCCCCACGACGAGTCCTGCACTCTGTCTGTCGCCGCTTTTCCTTCCGATAATCGCTACGTCCTCCCGGTAACCAGCACTGATGATAGGACCTTCCGTGACGTTAAAAAAAGTATGTGACCAGTCACGTGTCTATTATCTCATTGGCTACAGACTAGTCACATGGCTATGACGTCATGCTAGGTCCTGTCAGTGCATCTCTCTGGTACGCGGTGATCGTTCCAGCATGTCCGTGTACCAGCGAAATGCTCTGACACATGGTCGACTCCCCATTCCTGCATGTGTGCGCTCTTTACAGAGTCAGCCCACATGCAGGGACTAGCTGTCACAGCCGGTAAATAGCGGCGTTGGGAGTCACGTGATCCGAGCACTGTTGCTAGGGTAACCCGCTTGTCAGCGGTGACGTCACCGCTTACAGCCCGCAGCGTCTACTCACTCTCACTGAGTGATTAGACTGCACAGGGAGCAGCAGCGTCTTCCTCCCATGCAGTGCTGCCTGATGTAGCACAGCTGCATGGGTTGAAGGAGAAAGAAGACAGAAGATCGTGGAGGGCTGACAGGGAGTAATAAACATGTAGTCTCTAAGTGTGTCTGTGTATTTATTTTTATGAAAGTTTTTTTTCTCTGTGTGGTGTCTTTATTTTTAACCCTTTATTGGAGATTCTTAATGGCCGGGTCAAACTTGCCTGACATTAAGAATCTCTGGCTTATTACTAGCTAGTAAAACAAAGCTAGTATTAACTCATTATTACCCAGCGAGCCACCCGGCTTCAGGGCAGCTGGAAGAGTTGGATACAGCGCCAGATGATGGCGCTTCTATGAAAGCGCCATTTTCTGGGGTGGCTGCGGACTGCAATTCGCAGCAGAGGGGCCCAGAAAGCTCGGGCTAATCTGTGCTGGGGATTCCAATCCCCAGCTGCCTAGTTGTACCTGGCTGGACACAAAATTGGGGCGAAGCTCATGTCGATTTTTTTTTTTTAAATTATTTCATGAAATTCATGAAATAATTAAAAAAAGGGCGTCCCTATATTTTTAGTTCCCAGCCGGGTACAAATAGGCAGCTGGGGGTTGGGGGCAGCCGTACCTGCCTGCTTTGCTTGGCTAGCATACAAAAATATGGCGAAGCCCACGTCATTTTTTTGGTGGGCAAAAAACTCCTGCATACAGTCCTGGATGGAGTATGCTGAGTCTTGTAGTTCTGCAGCTGCTGTCTGCTCTCCTGCATACACTAGTGAATGGAGCACGCTGAGCCTTTTAGTTCTGCAGCTGCTGTCTTCTCTCCTCCATACAGCTACCCCCAACCCCCAGCTGCGTATTTGTACCCAGCTGGGAACCAAAAATATAGGGAAGCCCCTTTTTTTTTTAATTATTTCATGAATTTCATGAAATAATTAAAAAAAAATGACGTGGGCTTCGCCCAGTTTTTGTGGCGGTAAAAAGCCGGCCTCACCGCTCGACTTATAGTGTCAGCTGATTCCGTCAGGTGACCGCATCAGCTGATCATCACCAGGTCTGAGAGAGAGAAAGAAGAAAGAGAAAAAAGAGAGAAAAAAGAGAGAGAAAAGAGAGAGAAAAGAGAGAGAGGGAGAGAGAAGAGAGAAAAGAGAGAGGAAAGAGAAGAGAGAGAGAGACAGATAAGAGAAAGAGGAGAGAGAGAGAAAAGAGGAGAGAGAGAGGTAAAGAGAGAGAGACTGAGAAAAAGAGAGAGAAAAAGAGAGAGAGACTGAGAGAGACTGAAAGACAGAGAGACAAAGAGAGAGAGAGAAAGAGAGAGACTGAGAGAGAGAGAAAAGAGAGAGGAGAGAGAGGAGAGAGAAGAGAGAGAGAAGAGAGAGAGGAGAGAGAGAGAGAAGGGAAAAAGAGAGACTGAGAAAAAGAGAGAGAGAAAGAGAGAGAAAGAGAGAGAGACTGAGACTGAGAGAGACAAAGAGAGAGAGAAAGAAAGAGAGAGACTGAGAGAGAGAGACTGAGAGTCTGAGAGAGAGAGAGTGAGAAAAGAGAGAGAGGAGAGAGAGAGAAAAGAGATAGAGGAGAGAGAGAGAGAGAGAGGGAAAAAGAGAGACTGAGAAAAAGAGAGAGAGAAAAAGAGAGAGAGAGAGAGAGCAATGCAGCCTCATTCCATGAACTGCTCCGATTTTAGAGGTGTGGCTCACAGCTGATGTCCGGCTCCTCCCCTCAGTGCATAATTAAATTAAATTAAATTATAAATAATAAATTCTCATTTAAAAATAAATGAAATCTTTTACAGGATTAGAACTCGTGAACTAATGCTTCTGAGTCTAGTGCTCTAACCATTGAGCTACTGACTCTAATGAAAAACAGGCAGATTTGGTAATCTTGATTTCTGCATTGCAGACTGAAGTCTCAGATTACAGCGCGGTTCACTTCAGGTGCTACGTGGAGAGGACACAGAGCGCTCCCTGTCATCTTCATGTAGCAGAGCTGACAGTGTCGTGTGGATCACTTCGGACCTGGATTGTTGTTTTGGGATTAATAAAGAAAGAGGTAAATGAGATGTTTTTTGTCTTTTATTCCAAGTAAAGGATTTTCGCTGTGTGTGTTTCTTTACTTTCACTTTCAGGTTGATCATGAAGGTGTCTCGGGGAGACGACTAGCATGATTAACTCATTATTACCCCGATTGCCACCGCACCAGGGCAATTTGGGATGAGCTGGGTGGAGTCCCGGGACTGTCGCGGCTGGATGCGGCAATTCTGGGAGGCTGCTGGGTGATATTGTTAGGGTGGTGGGCTCCCCATGAAGTGGAGCTCCCCATCCTGACAATACCAGCCTCTATCCGTGTGGCT
This sequence comes from Anomaloglossus baeobatrachus, assembly GCF_048569485.1. Lineage (NCBI taxonomy): Eukaryota > Metazoa > Chordata > Amphibia > Anura > Aromobatidae > Anomaloglossus > Anomaloglossus baeobatrachus. Next base: position 254,011,000 of record NC_134356.1, read on the forward strand.
CTATCCTGGCTGGTATCAAATATGGGGGAACCGCACTTTTTTTTTTATTAATTTATTTATTTTACTGCATGATATAGAGCCACCCGCCGGCGGCTGTGATTGGTTGCAATGAGACAGCTGTCACTCAGCGTGGGGACGTGTCTGACTACAACCACTCATGGGCACTGGTGGGCGGGAAAAGCACGGAATAACTAATTGAATAATGAAGCGGCAGCCATTTTCAAAAGAGGAAATGCCGCTTGAGATTTGTGACAGCCGTGCAGCGAGAGACCCGTGATTGGTGAGTAGGAAAGAGAAAGGGATTGTGCTGGGGACGCAGGAAGCATGCAGATAGCAACGTGTGCACATAGCCTTACTGTGTGGTGCTCGAACCGTTCTCGAACGTAACTCAAAATGTCGAGCTTTTAGTAAAACGCTCGAGTTCGTGGAACGTCTCGAACACCCCCAAAATCACTCGAACATGAAATTGGCGAACCTCGAACCTCGAACATCGCTCATCTCTAATCTTCACTCAAGACGAGATCATGAGCAGGCTCTAGCAAGTCTTCAATAGTTGAACTTGCCGCTGTCGCTTGCGCCGAAGCCGAGGCAGCCAAAGCAAGGTACTCTTTCACTGTACAAGAGATACAACTAAGACTGACCCAGGCAGAGCAAGAAGCAGAGAGTGCATGCTTGTGAGCGTCTCTAGAAAGACTTGCCACAGATGAAGAAACAGCAGCTGCACTAGCTAAAGCAGAGTACTTGGAAGCTAAGAAGGATGCCGATTGTGAGAGACAGTAACGTTCTGGGACCGGATCTAGACCAGCAGGACTCGGCATAGCGTGTCGTGGAGTATGTCCGTCTACATCCCAGGACAGACGACAGCCAAGAGGTACTACGTCATCCAACCTTTGCCGACCATCGAGTCGACCATGATAGAGTTACAGGAGGAAGGAGATTTGCTCAAATTGGCATTCTTGGAGACTGCCGAAACTTCCTTACAACCTATAAGAAAAGTGCGTCACATGTGGTTCATGGTACAAGCAAACTCATAACGTGCCGTTTCCTCCTTTCACTGTAATTGTAGATTTCGTTGCTCATCAAGTTAAAGTCAGAAATGAACCCAGTTTTGATTTCACCCTGTCGTGTCCCACTATCCCCGGTGTCAAACTCAGTAGGACACCCGTGACAGTCTATAAAACTAATATTGTTTCCACAGGACCTTCTCAACATGCTATTAAGCCACCTCCAGAAGAGAACAGACCTCAAGATGTCAGTAAGCAGTGTCCCCTACACAGGAAACCACATCTTCTATTAAAATGCAGAGCGTTCAGGTATAAGTCTTTAGAGGATCGCAAAGTTTTCCTCAAGGAAAACAACATTTGCTTCAAATGCTGTGCTGCAACATCGCACCTCACCAGGAACTGTGAAGCTAGCATGAAATGTGCAGAAACCAGCAGCACGGATCACAATACAGCCTTACACCTTGAACCACCCCCACGAGTGTTGTTGCAAACAAAGGAGCGCAATGAAAAGCAGAAGGATACTGATGTGGACTCCCCTGAGGTCACCCCTCAATGTACCGAGATCTGCGGAGGACCCGTAGGAGGAAGATCCTGTTCAAAAATATGCCTTGTCCGAGTCTACCCAGCAGGACATATGGACAAAGCGATCAAGAAATATGCAATCCTGGATGACCAGAGCAACAGGTCTCTAGGCGCATCCCTCTTCTTCGACAAATTCAGCTTTGTAAGCCCTGGTTCTCCCTACTCCTTGAAGACGTGTGCAGGTACCGTTGAGGAGGAAAGTGACCAGATACAAAGTGGAGTCTGTAGATGGCAAGATCTATCGATCATACTGGAGTGCAATCAGATTCCCGACAACAGGTCTCAGATACCTTAACCCGAGGTAGCAACTCATTACCCCCATCTGAAGCATATAGTTCACCTGATACCTGAGTTGGACGCAGAAGCCCCAATAGCTTTAATTTTGGGAAGAGGTATATTACGAGTTCACAAGACTAGAGAATAATCAAAGGCTTCCAAAATGCTCCATATGCACAGAAACGCAATCTTGGATGGGTCATTATAGGAGATGTCTGTCTAGGAGGAACACACAAGCTGACCTCAGTCAGCAGTATACTCACCAGCACATTAGAAAATGGGTGCCCGTCTCTCTTCCAGCCATGTCAGAATAGTCTGCTGGTAAAGGAGTTACTGCGCAGCACTCCTCTGCCTTGCCCTTTCTCAGTTCCTTCAAACGAAGACCACGCTTGTGAAGGCGAGAAAAACCACATAAAGTGTACCATCTTCCACAGACCAAAGGAATACAACAAGACAGCGATATCCATAGAAGACAGGATGTTCTTGGACACCATTGATCAAGAAATAGTCAAAGACAAATCGAACAGTTGGGTTGCACTGCTACCCTTTCAACCTCAGAGACGATGCCTAGCCAACAACAGGGAAATGGTCTACAGTCACTTCATCTCCCTCAAGCACAAACTTCAGAGGTCACCTGAGACAAAAGAACATTTCTTTACCTTCATGGAGAAGATCTTACAGAACAACCACGCGGAGATCGCACCTGTGCTTTGAGACTCTGAGAATGTTGGTACTTACCTATCTTCGATGTTTACAATTCCAAAAAGCCAGGCCAGATAAGAGTGGTATTCGACTCAAGCGCCAAATGCGAAGACGTCTCCTTGAATGATTTCCTACTGTCGGACCCAGACCTCAACAACAGACTCCTAGAAGTACTACTCTGTTTTCGCAAGGATATAGTGGCATTCATGGCTGACATACAACAGATGTTCCACTGTTTTCTCATCAAAGAAGAACACACAAACTATTTGAGGTTCCTCTGGTATCATAAAAATGATGAATAAAGACATTGCAGAGTACCGGATAAGGGTACACATCTTCAGGAACAGTCCTTTCCTGGCAGTCGCTATCTACGGCCTCCGAAATTCTGGCAAAAAGGACAAAGAAAAGTATGTGTCAGATGTCAGATCCTTCGTAGAAAAAGACTTCTACGTAGACGACTGCCTGAAGTCCACACAAACAACTGAGGTTGCAATCAGTCGCCTAAAAAGGGCTCAAAAAATGCTTGCGCTGTTTAACCTGAGGTTGCATAAAATTCCTCCAACAGCCGAGAATTAATGGAAGCCTTTCTCTCTCAAGACTATTCCAACGATCTAAAGGACTTAGACCTAAGCATTGACTCCCTCCCCATGCAGGGGAGCCTTGGATTGCTTTGAGATTTGAAGACAAATGCCTTCACCTTTCAGATCAGCAAAGAGGAGAAACCCTTCACGCACAGAGGAGTTCTTTCCTTTGTGAATAGCTTGTACGACCCGTTGGGGTTCGTGGCTCCAGTAACTATCCAAGGCAAGATGATGCTAAGAGACTTCACCCAAGAGACATCTGATTAGGATGACCCACTTCCAGCAGGAAAAGCAGACTTGTGAACCGAGTGGAGGAAGTCTCTCGAAGCCTTGACCAACCTTCGTGTAAAATGACCGTATGCTCCTGTGCCATCCACAGAAGTCAAACATACAAAACAAAATGAGAAAATAGGGGCGCAAAATGAGAAGCACCAGTGGGAATTAGTGAAGTTTTCCTTATTATATTGCTCACCTTAAAGGGTTGTGCGCCCCCGCACAACCCCAGTATTAAGTTTGATATTAGTAGCAGAGTTCCTCCTCGGACCGCAGGCTAGTATTATATCTGTAGTATGCTAACGTCCAGACTCCATGTAACCAAACGCAGTGTGATCCTCTGGTCTCGTAGTACACGTCTGGTGTCCAACGTGTATAGTGCTAGTTAGAGTTACAATCTCCCTTAATCTAAGCTGCTCCTGCCAGGCTTCCCACATGGGAATAGTTATATACAAGGAAAAAAAGACGCCAGTCTGATGGAGTGCTATTTCTGATTAAAGGAAACCAGGGAATGTTTTTTTAGAGATATTTTTAAAAAACAATCCTTTTATTAGTAGTCTATTATAATCACAATGCGTTTCAACAACAATGTTGTCTTCCTCAGGTGAATCACAAACTTATCTCAGATGGGATAAATCTGGAGATCAAAGATGTCGAATTTTATACAGACAGCAAAGTAGTCCTCGGGTATATCTGCAACGAAACGCGACGCTTCTATGTCTACGTCAGCAATCGGGTACTGAGGATAAGAAGATCCACTTACCCTAGTCAATGGCACTACTTGTCTACCCACCACAATCCTGCAGACCATGCAACTAGATCCATTGCACCAAGTCATCTTATAGACACTACATGGTTCACGGGTCCCGCCTCCTTGTACCGTTTGACTCCCGACATCAGAAAGTCTGATACATTCGATGAAGTGGACCCAGATGCCGATGAAGAGCTTCATCCTCAAGTGTCCGTTCTACATACAGTGACCTCCAAGTCATCACTTCAAATCTCAGCGATTCAGCAGTTTTTCGACTTGGAAGTCATTTGTTCGAGCCATTGCTTTTTTACTTCATGTAGCTCAGTCCTACAAGATAACACTACCTACAAGTCAGAGACCTTGTAGAGTATGGCATCATTGCAAGCATGTGTTGTCTACTTATAACCAAGAAAGAGCTATGATTGCGATACTCCATTGTACAAAATGAAACCTACACCAGAGAAATAGAAAATCTCAACAAGGGACAACCCATTCCCAGAGACAGTGTCTTGAAAAAGCTCGGCCCGATCATTAACCAAGACGGACTGCTGAGAATAGGTGGTCTCCTTCAAGAAACCAAGGTAGAAATTTCAGAGAAACACCCTGTAATAATCCCTGGATTTCATCACGTCATGACTCTGCTCATTTAGCATCATCATGTCTTAGTGATAGTGAGTAGAGATGAGCAATGTTCGAGGTTCGAGGTTTGCCAATTTCATGTTCGAGTGATTTTGGGGGGTGTTCGAGAGGTTCGTCGAACTCGAGCTTTTTGCTAAAAGCTCGACAGTTTGAATTACGTTCAAGAATGGTTTGATCAACAAAAACGTGGCTTTTCACAGTAAGGCTATGTGCACACGTTGCTATCTGCATGCGTCCTGCGTCCCCAGCACAATCACTCTCCCTTTCCTACTCCCCGATCACGGGCGTCTCGCTGCACAGCTGTCAGAAATCTGCGGTGTCTTTTACTCTTTTAAAAATGGCTGCCGCTTCATTATTCAATCAGGTATTCCGTGCTTTCCCCGCACACCGGCGCCCATGATTGGTTGCAGTCAGACACGCCCCCACGATGAGTGACAGCTGTCTCACTGCAACCAATCACAGCCGCCAGCGGGAGGGTCTATATCATGCAGTAAAATAAATAAATAAATAAATAATATAAAAAAAAAATGAGGTTCCCCCCATATTTGATACCAGCCAGGATAAAGCCCCACGGCTGGAGGCTGGTATTGTCAGGATGGAGAGCACCACGTTATCGGGAGCCCACCACCCTAACAATATCACCCAGCAGCCGCCCGGAATTTCAGCATCTATTAGATGCGACAGTCCCGGGACTCCACCCAGCTAATCCCGAATTGCCCTGGTGCGGTGGCAATCGGGGTAATAAGAGGATAATCATGACAAGCGTCTCCCCGAGACACTTTCCATGATCAACCTGAAAGAGAAAGTAAAGAAACACACACAGCGAAAAATCCTTTATTTGGAATAAAAGGCAAAGAAACACCCTGTTTCACCATTTTATTAAAATCCCCAAATACCCCTCCAGGTCCGACGTAATCCACACGACACTGTCAGCTCTGCTACAGAACAAGAGTGCTCTATATCAGCTCCACATAGCAATGAAGTGAATCGCGCAGTCAGCAGAGACTTCAGCAAGGCAGACTTCAAGATTACCAAATCTGCCTATCTTTATAATTATGTATAATCTTTCTTTATTGAGTAGAAGAGAAAAATACAGAAACATAGGAAAAAACGTACAAACAACCAAGGTTATGGGAGGATCATTGCATATGATACCACATTTTGAATAACATTTCTATATTATAATTCCACTTATGACTTAGAATCATTCACTGTTGCCAATCTTACGTTCCTCTCTTTCTGTCCCACAAGCTCCAGACTACTGTCTGTTTTGTTTGGTAACCGACCTTCCCGTATAACCTTGAACCTTAGCCTATCTCTATTCGTTATATCTTTATCAGTAAGATTGAAAAAAGTAATAAAAACCTTCAGAAATGACCAAAGAAGAGAAATAAGTAGACCAGTATGAAGTAGAAAAGAAAGCTGAAAAAACAAGGAGGGAGAAAGGGGGGATCTTTTCAGGGTTGGGGGGTCGGGGGGGGGGGGGGGCACACACAAGTCCTATCCTTGCCTCTCTCCTATCTCTGTTCATATTGCACCAGCTGAGCCTCAAAATACCGTATGGTAATCGTCTGAACTTTTAAATGTTATCCATGGCGTCCAAATTCTCAGGTATCTTTCAGTATGTCCCTCTGCCTCAGCCATTAATTCCTCCATATGATGAATGTGTTCAAATTCCTGTGTCCATTCCCTTAATGACGGGGCCTCCTGTGTTCTCCAATGTCTTGGAATCACTGCCCTTGCTGCCGCCTGACAAAACCGCAGTATATCTCCCTTTTGGGCTTTAATTGAGCCGGGAAGCATTGACAACAAGGCTATTTGTGGGGTCCGTGCTGTTCCCTTTCCTGTTATTTTTGTATATGTTTGAAAAATTGCCTCCCAAAATGGCTTTATTTTATCACAGTCCCACCATATATGAATCATTGTACCCTTTAGTGTTCCACATCGCCAGCACATCTCGGAAACAGAAGGAAAAATTCTGTGAAGCCTCACCGGATACTGATACCATCTTGTTAGGATCTTATAATTTTTCTCCTTGGTGTACCCTGCAATCGACATTTTATGTGTAAATATGTAAGCTTTCTGTTTTTCTGTGTCTGTAAATGTCGTTTCCATTTCTTCTTCCCACTTGGTCATGTATGTGGGATCCGAGCCTGCATAGGGATCTGCCTGTCCAATCATTTTATATATAAGTGACATCAGATGTGTATGTATAGCGTCCTGCATAAATAACTTTTCAAAGGGTAGGGCCAAGCCCTCTGATACTCTGTCCATTCCTTGTGTCTTAGAGTTCACGAATGAATAGAGTTGTCTATATTCTATCCAGGATAATGTCTGGGGAGGTTCCATATTTTGCATATCCTCAAAGGATCTCAGTTTAGACCCCCTAATGGTATGATATATCCTACCATCTTGTTGTGCTTCCCATCTTAGGAATTTAGTCCGACCAACTCCCAGAGGAAATTCTGGATTGGATATGATAGGAGCAAGAAGAAAAGGGCATCCCACCAATCCGCCATTCTGTTTAACCTTTTCCCATGTCCTCAGTGTAGCCTTAATAAAAAGACTCGCCGCAACCGATTTCACCCCCTCCCTGGACCCGACCCATGGTAGAAATTTCAGTGGAATTGATGAGCCTTCCTGTTCAAGCTTGACCCATTTCTTATTCTGGTCGTTAAAATGCCAGTCAAACATTCGGACCATCAGTGCCGCCCTATGATATCTGCGCACGTCTGGTAGTCCTGCGCCCCCTACAGTGATATGTCTAGTGAGTGTGTGGTATTTTATCCTAGCCCTAGAGTGCCCCCATACAAATTGAGATAGAGCAGACCTGAGTGTCCGAAAAAACCCGGTAGGGGGAAGAAGCGGGACTGCCTGAAATATATATATAAACCGTGGGAGAATGTCCATTTTAAATGTGTTTATACGGCCAAATCAGGACAAGGGTTTTTTATGATATGACCTAAGCTCTTTAATTGTTCGTGTCAATAGCGGTAAATAGTTCTTGGAGTACAATAATTCCAAATCTGCCGGTACATTTATGCCTAGATATTTCAAAGTCTGGGATTGCCATTTAAATGGAAAGTTACTTTGAGCTAGTGAAACCTCATGGGGCTGCAGTGTGATATTTAAAGCTTCAGTTTTTGAGCCATTAACTTTGAAATTACTTCATAGTTTCATAGTTTCATAGTTTTTAAGGTTGAAGGGAGACTCTAAGTCCATCTAGTTCAACCTGTAGCCTAACATGTTGATCCAGAGGAAGGCAAAAAAACCCCAATGTGTCAAATAAGCTCCAATGGGGAAAAAATTCCTTCCTGACTCCACATACGGCAATCAGACTAGTTCCCTGGATCAACACCCTGTCATAAAATCCAATATACATAACTGGTAATATTATATTTTTCAATTAATGCGATCAGGCTCTGCTTAAATTTTACTTGTGAATCCCTCAATACAACATCATACGGCAGAGAGCTCCATAGTCTCACTGCTCGTACAGTAAAGAGTCCTCATCTGTGATTATGATTAAACATTCTTTCCTCAAGACGTAGCGGATGCCCCCGTGTTCCAGTCGCAGGCCTAGGTGTAAAGAGATCTTTGGAAAGGTCTCTGTACTGTCCCCTCATATATTTATACATTGTGATTAGATCCCCCTAAGCCTTTGTTTTTCCTAACTAACTAACCCCAAGTTTAATAACCTGTCTTGGTATTGCAGCCCACCCATTCCTCTAATAATCTTGGTCGCTCTTCTATCTACCTGTAAGATTATGCTATTTATAACCTTCTATACTTTTGCTAACAAGAAATGCATCCATTCCTCTCTTAAATTCATTCAGTGAGTTGGCCATCACCACTTCCTCAGGAAGAGAGTTCCAGAGCCTCACTGCTCTTACCGTGAAGAACCCTCTTCTATGCTGATGTAGGAATTTTCTTTCCTCCAATCGAAAAGAATGCCCCCTTGTTCTTGTCATAGTCCTTGGTACAAACAGATCATGGGAGAGATCTCTATATGGCCCTCTGATATATTTGTACATATTTATTAGGTCTCCCCTAAGTCTTCTCTTTTCTAGAGTAAATAGACCTAATTTTGATAACCTTTCCGTGTATTGTAATGCACCCATTCCATTTATTATTTTAGTAGCCCGCCTCTGAACCCTTTCAAGTTCAGTAATGTCTTTCTTCAGCACCGGCGCCCAAAATTGCACACAATACTCCAAGTGTGGTCTGACTAGTGATTTGTACAGAGGGAGAATGATGTTTTCATCTCGTGCCCCCAGACCTCTTCTAATGCATCCCATCACCCTATTTGCTTTGGTGGCTGCTGCCTGACACTGGGCACTCCAATTTAGATTCTTATTCACTAAGACGCCTAAGTCTTTTTCCATGTCTGATTTCCCCAGCAGTTTCCCATTTAGTAAGTAATCGTAGCATCTGTTTCTCCTTCCCATGTGCATAACCTTACACTTATCTGTGTTAAACCTCATTTGCCATTTTTCAGCCCAATTCTCCAATTTACTCAAGTCCATCTGTAATTGCAAACTGTCCTCCTTTGTGTTAACTACCTTACATAGTTTTGTATCATCTGCAAATACTGATATTTTACTCTGTAAACCATCCACCAGATCATTAATAAATATATTAAATAGTAGGGGGCCCAATACAGACCCCTGTGGCACCCCACTAGTAACCCTGGCCCAATCTGAGTATGCACCATTAATAACCACTCTTTGTTTTCTACCACTAAGCCAGCTACCTACCCATCTACACACATTTTCCCCGAGCCCAAGCTTTCTCATTTTACTTAGCAGTCTTTTATGTGGGACAGTGTCAAATGCTTTACCGAAGTCGAGATAAATGACATCCAATGATTCTCCTCGGTCCATGTGAGAGCTTACATCCTCATAGAAGCTGATCAGGTTAGTTTGACAGGAGCGATCCTTCATAAATCCATGTTGATATGGAGTTAAACAGTTATTAACATTGAGACATTCCATAATAGTATCCCTTAAAAACCCTTCAAACATTTTACCCACAACAGATGTTAAGCTTACCGGCCTATAGTTTCCAGGTTCCCTTTTGCACCCTTTTTTGAATATTGGTACCACATTTGCTAGCCGCCAATCCAGTGGAACAGACCCAGTTTCTATAGAGTCTTTAAATAAAAGGAATAGAGGCCTGTCTATCACATTACTTAACTCCCTTAATACCCGAGGGTGAATGCCATCAGGGCCTGGTGATTTGTCAATTTTAATGTTACTAAGTCGGTTCTGCACTTCTTCCTGGGTTAGGCAGGTCATACTTAATGGGGCATTTACATGATCACTCTGCATTTCCCCTGGCATATGCTTTTCCTGTGTGAACACAGTTGAGAAAAAAGTATTTAAAACATTTGCTCTTCCCACATCGCTTTCTATGATTTTACCCTCATTATTCTTTAAAGGGCCAACACCATCAATTTTAATCTTTTTTCTGTTTATATAATTAAAGAATAGTTTGGGATTTGTTTTGCTTTCCTTAGCAATGAGTCTCTCAGTTTCTACTTTTGCTAAATATATTTGTTTTTTACACATTTTATTTTTTTCTCTATATATTTTTAATGCTTCCTCGCTGCCTTCTTGTTTTAGCTTTTTAAATGCCTTTTTCTTATTATTCATTGCCCCTTTTACATCCTTATTAAGCCACATTGGTTTTCTCCTGTTCCTAGCCCTTTTATTTCTGTATGGTATGGCTAGCTCGCAGTGGGTGTTTAATACTGATTTAAAAATTTCCCACTTATTTTCTGTGCTCCCATTTTTGAGGACATTGTCCCAATCAATTTGGCGAAGGTCTTCTCTAAGTTGATCAAACTTTGCTTTCCTGAAATTCAGCGTTTTTGTAACCCCCCTCCAAGGCACCTTACTAAAGGACAAGTGGAATTGTATTATATTGTGGTCACTATTCCCTAGGTGCCCATCCACTCGTACGTCTGTTATTCTATCTGGCCTGTTGCTTAAAATTAAGTCCAGAAGGGCTGCCCCTCTAGTTGGGCCCGGCACAAATCTCTCGAACTCCGCTATCAAAGAGGGGAAAGATATGTGTGGCTGAGACACGTATATCAACAAGTCATCCGCATATAATGCCGTCTTGTATGTTTTCCCCCCTACATCTATACCATGCACATTGGGATTTCTCCTGATTGCATTGGCCAGATGCTCCATTGTGATAACATATAATAGCGGAGAAAGAGGGCACCCCTGTCTTGTTCCATTTTTGATTTGTATCGGCTGTGATAAGAAACCATTTGCCTTTATCCTTGCCGATGGACAAGTATAAAGTGCCAATACTTTATTCAAAAAGCCAGGGCCTATCCCTATTTGTATTAAAGCCGCCCTCAAAAAATCCCACTGTACCCGATCAAACGCTTTTTCTGCGTCTACTGATAATATTCCCAGGGGCTGATTCGTGCTTTTAGCGTGCGCTATGAGCAGTAAAGTTTTGTTGACGTTATCTCGCGCCTCCCTACCCTGTATGAATCCTACTTGGTCTGTATCTATGATGGAGGGGAGAAGGGGAGCCAGCCTGTTAGCTAGGATCTTGGAGAATATCTTTATATCTACATTTAGTAAAGATATTGGTCTGTAGTTCGCCACTATCATGGGGTCTTTGCCAGGTTTCGGAAGGACCGTGACATGTGCCTCCAGTGACTGAGCCGCAAAGGGAGTCTCCTCTGAGATTGCATTAAAGACCTTAGTCAGAAATGGGGTAAGCAATTCCCCACATGTTTTATAAAATGTAGGAGAAAATCCGTCCGGGCCCGGACTCTTCCCCTTTGGGGTATTCCTGATTGCCTCTCCCACCTCCTCCTCTGAGAACCGGTTTTCCAATTGTTGCACTTCCTCATTTTTCAGGGTTGGCAAAGCCGTGTCTATCATGTACCCCTTAATGCGCTCAGTCAATGCTTGTGACGACATGCCAGAGAACCTCCCTTGAATGTTATACAATTCCGAATAGAAGCCCCTTAATTCTTCCAAGACCTCCGCCGGATTGCTTACTTCCCCTCCTCCCCGTCTCCGCAGGCTAGGTATTAATGTGGTGAGATTGCGGGGGTGTAAAAGGTTGGACAAGGATCTACCGCATTTATTAGAATGTTGATAGAGGAAGCGTTTATAATGGTTCCGGTATCTGAGAAACCTTTCATTCAGTACTGTCCTAAGTTCCTCTCTGCATTTTGTGAGTTCTGCTAGTGTTCCCCTCAACTGTTTATTTTTGTGTGCTGTTTCCAACTTATGAATCCTATCCAACAATTCTTTTATGCGGATATTCCTTATTTTTTTGGTACGCGCCCCATGCTTTATCAGCACCCCTCTTATGACACACTTAAACGCTTCCCACTGCAGTGGCAACGAAGTGGGGTCCATTTCGTGAGAGGACATGAAGACCCTTACTGTCTCCCTGATGTCATTCATACAGATTACATCTTTGAGCAAATTATCGTTGAGTCTCCATGTCCACTCCCGTTTCCTTCCATCTGGGGGGGCAAAGGCCAAAAAGACAGGGGCGTGATCGGACCAAACTATACTACCAATCGTGGGATTCGGTCTCCAAGCCAAAACACACTGACTCACTAAGAATAGGTCTATGCGGCTATACGAATCATGGGGAGTGGAATAAAAGGTATAATCCCTACCCGTAGGATGCATGCTGCGCCACACGTCATTAAGGTGCATCTGATGTATGTCTCGCTTCAAAGAGGTCAATCTTTTTGTGGAAATGTTGCTCCTTCCAGCCGAGGTATCTACCAAGGGATTCAAAGACAAATTAAAATCTCCCCCCAGGATCATTATTCCCTCTGCGAACTCGGATAAAACCTTTAGAAAGGCCCTGCATTTCTGTGTCTGTCCCGTATTAGGGGCATACCATCCTGCCACCGTATACACTTTACCACTGAGGAAGGATTCTCCGGTCGTGATGGTTAGTATACCCACTTAACCTAATAAATAACACACCGACTGCATGTGACTTGGTTAATCAAATTGGCCACAGCAGCCTTTATTACCTATTATTAACATACTAACACAAGGGGGCGCCGTCCAACGGGCGACCCCAAACAAATAATAGGTAACACATAAATAATAACTGTACATGTAACCCCATGTAGGCCCGGTCCAGAAACCACTTCCTCCACCAATATCCCTGGCCGCAACACTCCGACCCAGAGATGAGGTATTAATCACCCCGTGGATTAATACCCCCCAAACCTTGCAGAACCCCGTGCCTGCAATTTACCGGAACCCGGAGACACCATACCAAGACAGTGCCTCTCAGTCCAGCCACCAATCCCTTACAACCGCCTCTGGACCAGACCTACCCCCGCTGCTGCGACAGAACATACGACTCTTTTAACCTGTATTCACCTTTTTTTTTTTTTTTTTTTAAAACCGCATCATTCCATTTTCTCATTTTGTTTTCATTTTTTTTTTTTTTTTTTTTTTAAAAAACCAACATAGCCAAAACGAACTTGCAAAACACAAGGGCGGGTGGGCGGGAATCCTTTACTGTCCGGAGTCACAAGGAAGGTAAGACCCCTCCCCTATAGTTTATATACTAGCCCCCTCCCCACCCTACAGTGACCCTATTCCACCAATCCCCTATAAGGGCCCATAATGCCCTTTAATTCACTTTATTAACCCCTCACTCCCTCCCTTCCCTCTGGTCATGTCGCCCCTCCCCCCTATGGGGTCCATGGCTTTCTTGACCACTGAGGAAGGATTCTCCGGTCGTGATGGTTAGTATACCCACTTAACCTAATAAATAACACACCGACTGCATGTGACTTGGTTAAACAAATTGGCCACAGCAGCCTTTATTACCTATTATTAACATACTAACACAAGGGGGCGCCGTCCAACGGGCGACCCCAAACAAATAATAGGTAACACATAAATAATAACTGTACATGTAACCCCATGTAGGCCCGGTCCAGAAACCACTTCCTCCACCAATATCCCTGGCCGCAACACTCCGACCCAGAGATGAGGTATTAATCACCCCGTGGATTAATACCCCCCAAACCTTGCAGAACCCCGTGCCTGCAATTTACCGGAACCCGGAGACACCATACCAAGACAGTGCCTCTCAGTCCAGCCACCAATCCCTTACAACCGCCTCTGGACCAGACCTACCCCCGCCACAGGACAGGACACGTGACACCTTACGTGGCCTGGACCCGCCACACACCCAAGGCTTGCTCCACCATCACGCAAACCCAAGGCCCATAGATCAGAACCAATCTCAGTAAGGTGAACCCCATCACCCCTTCGAAACTGCCACTTTGGCGACTCCAGATCCGCACTTCACACTACACTGCCGCCGTTTCTCCGCACGAAACGCGCAACCACCCTGTTCACATGAGCCCGGGCGCGATTCAGCTTCTCAACTGACCGTGCCCCCCTCCACACCAATGTGGCCACAATCCGACCATACCACTATCAAACCCGGATACCTGGTCCATAAACCCAATAGATCCATCTTGATGTCCCAGATCAAATCACGTGATGCCCGCGCTCCCAAGTCATTTCCCCACCCACGTGCAAAAACCAACACGTTCGGAGGTCTATCCACCCTGCAATAGTATTCAAACTCCGTCACGACCCTGCTCCATTCCATGCCCCGCACACCGAGCCACTTGACCAACGCAAGCGATCTGTCCACCCAACTGCCGACCATTCAGGCGAGCATCGGCCCGACGGGCCCCCCAGAACACGAAGGAGAGCCCCAGAATCCATATCAGGCAGATTCCTACAACCACAGAAACTTTACCAAACAAACCCCACCAACACCAATTTGTTAGCAAGGAACCCCGACAAAGCCACAACCAACTACTCCATAAATCCCTCCCTGGGACAACAACTGTGGGCGCACATAACCCCGAAAAACGATAAGACTCCCCCCAACCGATTCGTCTCACCATGTCATCACCCAGGCCACAACGCGAAGCCTCCGCAGCCGCCCCGATCCTGAAGGAATGAGGCTCGTAATCTCCCGAGCATTCCCCCGCACAGCGCAAACAACTCCTCAGTACGGCCACAAACTGGTAACGAGACAAACCAAGACCCATCCACGTACCATAACAGCAGGCCCGGAGGACCGCCCCCCAAGCCGCAAAACTTCCTCACCAACTGCACCGGGCACAACGCATCCATCACAACCAACCTGCCTCGACCCATCAGGTCTGTTTTTGGACCGCCTAAGCTGACACTCTACTCTCCGTCCCACCAATGCCACAAACCTCGGTCATCAGACCACCCCCCCTGAACCTGGAAGGGCTCACCAACGCCCCAAAAAGGCTATCACAAAAGCCGTTTCAAAAGCACCCTTTCATAAACTGAGACACAAATTTCCCGCAAACCGTCCACCAATCGCCGTAACAAAACCAAAGAAATGGGCCGCCTAGTGTCCCGCTCCTTCGCCCCTTTTTCGAAAACCCTTCAAGGCCTGCCGCACCCAAAATTCCGCGGCACGCCCCACTCACCCCTGACCTTCAACCAAAAAGGCCACAGCCGCCACCCTAAGTATCATTGCTGATGCTGACTTCCCAGCCCTGAAATCCTCGCTCACTAGTGCCAGTAGCGCCAACAAGTAATTTGCTCGCCCGTCACCAAACAGAACTCCCAGCATCTCCTGCCACTCACCGAATTCCTAATGAAACCCGCAATCAATGCCTCACCAGGCTCCACAAGTCCTCTGGACACACTGCTCCGATCTCGTCTGCCCCCCGGCATGAACTCCCACAACCTGTGGACTGAAAATGAGATAAAGCGTCCGCCACCCCGTTATCAACCCCCACCACGTGTTTCGCAACCACATGAACGTTCCACAGTAAACACTTGAGCACCAAATGCCGCAGATAAGCCACTACCGGTCCGGACTCTGCTGACAAGCTGTTTATCGCATGCACCACCGCCTGATTATCGCAGTGATCGCACACTTTACATCCCGAAAATTGCGACCCCCCCACAATTCCACCGTCACCACGATCGGAAATAACCACAGCAAGGCCAGATTCCTTACCAGACCAACCTGCCGCCATTCCTCAGGCCACCTCCCAACGTACCAATGTCCCTGAAAAAGGGATGACGAAACCTGCCGACCCGGCCGCGTCCCTGTACAGTTCTAGCACACCATTGGGCACCACCTTCTTCAACCACAAGGCTCGGCCGTTAAAACCTTGCAAGAAAAACATCCCAAACCAGAAAAATCCTCCTTGATCTCCCGCGTGACCCGCACAAAATGCGCCGGGGACCGTACGCCTACCATATCTGCCGCCAAAATCTTGGCGAACACCCGCCCCAGTGGCATAATCCTGCACGCAAGGTTCAACTTCCCGAGCAAAGACTGCACCACCTTCAGCCGCCCTTTCCGTGCTGCCAGCATTGCTGCTACCACTCACCACAAGGCCACCATCTTCCCCTCCGGCAGCCTGCATTCCATAGCCAAAGAGTCAATCTCAATCCCCAAAAAAAAAAACCGCATAACCGTCGCCGGCCCCTCCGATTTATCCTGTGCTAAAGGGATCCCAAAGCTATCCGCCACTCTCTGTAAGGCGAACAACGAGCCAGCGCAAACCATGGATCCCGCCGGACCGACACCAAGAAAATCATCTAGATAGTGGATAATGGAGGACAAACCAGACACGTCCCGCACCACCCACTCAGCAAAGGAACTAAATGCCTCAAAATACAAACCAGAAATTGAAACAGCCCCTAGGCAAACAATGATCAACATAAACTCATCACCCCACCAGCAACCCAGAAGGTGCTGGCTCTCCGGATGCACCGGCAGCAAACGAAACGCCGATTCTACATCCACCTTTGCCATCAATACACCGCATCCCGCCGCCCGCACCAAGTCCAGCGCTTTGTCAAACGAGACGTAGTACACTGCCGACAATTCTAGCGCGATGCCATCATTCACTGACGACCCCCCCCGGAAATGAAAGATGATGGATGAGCCGAAATTTATCCGGCTCCTTCTTTGGCACCACCCCCAAACGGGACACCACCAGATTACTGCACGGCGGGCTCTCAAATGGACCCCCCCATCCTGCCCAACTCAACCTCTGTCCCCAACTTCCCACCCACAACCATAGGGTGGTCCCTCGCCGACCGTAAAGTACGACAAACCGGAGGCCATGCCTCAACCGCCGACGGAATCTGAAAACCGTATAAAAAACCAAACCGCAAAATTGATGCCGCTGCCCCGCCCGGATACCTATTTAAAGGATGACGCCATCGCCCCTATTTTCACTGGCGTCCTCCCTTTTACCAAAACCCGTCCCCCTCAGCCGGAGCACTCATGCTCGAACCTGCATGCTGCCCCAAATTTGCACCGGCCGTCGTCAACTTGCCAGCACAATCCCTTTTTCTGGGTACCCGAGGGCCTGGCTCCCGTTCCCCCCGGCGCCGCCATGAAAGGGGGGGGGGTTGGCTCGGGGCCGCCATTAAACGCATCCATAAGGAAATGTCCTCACGGTCCCACCGCATGCCGGGCCGCAATGCCTTCCGCCGCCTAAACCGCTCATCATACCGCAGCCATGGCAAGCCCCTGTCCGTGCGATACGCCTCCCCCATTGCATCCTGATAATCAAACAGAGCCGAGCAGTGCTCCGGCTCCTTTTCCCCTATGACACTTGCCAAATTGCGAACGCCTGCAGCCAATTGGAAAAAGGGGGCGAGGAATGAGCATATAACGGCGTTTTTCTTCCTCTTCCCCTTCCTTCTTGGAGTCGTTCGGCTTCACCTTGTCCAGATTAAATTTTTTTTTTTTTTTTTTTTTTTTTACAGGGGTAGCAGGGAAAATATCTTCACATACTCCCCCTTCCCAATCTTGTCCCTCACCTCCCTCTTGAGGTGAGCCCCTAACGGTCCCTCAAAGCACACGTAAACTTAGCCCTATCCGCCAAACGCACCACCTCATCCCCATTTTCCTTTTCTACCGCTGTTTAACCCACGGGCTCCACTACTCCACCAACCGCACCCGTCCCTACCGGCGCCGCCTCGCTGCTGACCGACGCTGCGCCATCCACCGTCGACCCGTCCAGGCCGCTGCTGCCGCCGGCGCGCGCGTTAAACCCTGCAACAAGCCCAGCAACTGACTAAGCAAGGCTGACCCCCCTTGGCGCTGCCGTGCCCGCAGCCACCTCCCCCAAAACTAGCACCCCGCGCCGCAAGCAATGCCGAATCCACGGCTAGCTCACCCGACCGTGGCGCAGAAATGAAAATTGGAACCATGACGTCCTCCGCCATCTGCTCGTCAGATTCGTCCCCCCGACCTGAGGGCTCCTTCTTCTTCCTCGCTGTAGTCGTCCTCCACCATTCCAGCTCCAGGGGACGCAGCCGATGCATCCCCTCCACCACGGCCGCCCTCCTGGGCCGCCGCGTGGGCACTGGCGGTGGGCATCCGTCTCTTCCTGTGCGGCGACAGCCCGCGAGACCGTCCTGTCCCCCGGGCCGCCGCTGACCGAATTCTCTTCCTGGAGGAGCCTCTCCCTGAGCTCAGGGGGCTCCCCACCGTCGCCTCCAGCCCTCCAGGGGCCCCAACCGTGGCATCCCGCTGGGTCCTCCCCGGGAGGGGGAGACCGCTGCTGCCGGGCGCAGTACTGCTGACCTGAGGGACCTGGCGGGAACCGCAGGGCTCCTGCCGTCCCCCCTGCTCCCCGCAGCCTCACGGGTATCCGGGTGCCGCCTGCACACACCGGTCCCCCCGCTGGCTGCCTGCGCCCAGCCCCCCCCGCCACCCACGGGGGGTACTGCTGGCCTCATTCAAACTGCAGGGCCCGCTCCCAGATGGAAGCTGCCGCAGGGCCACGTCACACCGCCGGGTGCCCGTCACCAGGAGCAGGCCACCAGGCTGGGCGCGCCCACTCTCAAGCCTCCGATCTCCGCTGGGCACGCCCCCCGGTCCCGGGCTGCCGCTGGCCTGGAAAATTGAGCCCGAGGCCTGGGACCGGAAGTAGGCCCCAGGCCGGGCCCGCCTCCGTCCAGGCCGCCGCTGGCCTCAGATCGTCGCCGGGCTCGCTCCCGGCCGGGAGACGCCGCTGGGCTCCTCACTCCAGCCCGAGGCCCGACATCCGAAGAAGGCCCCGGGCTGGCCACGCCCCCTTTGCGGCCGCCGCGGCCTCGCCGGAGATTCCTCCCTGCGGCCGGGGCAGACGCTGGAAGCAGCCGCTGCCCGCCCCGCCGCGGAGGGTCCCGAGGGGGGCTCTCACTGGGCCTCCTTGCCCCTCCCTGCGCCCGAGGAATACCTGATGGGGGGGAGGCGGGCCTGGAACGCCGCCCGCGGCCGAGGGGGGGGACAAGGGGCAGGTGCCGACGGGGAAACCCAGGCAGCCCTGAAGTGGGACTGCACTGCCTGGGCCCCGTGCACCGCCATCGCTGATCGGATCAGTCCGTCCAGTGCCTGGAGATCCGCCATGCCGGTGGTCAGGTCGGAATCCTTTACTGTCCGGAGTCACAAGGAAGGTAAGACCCCTCCCCTATAGTTTATATACTAGCCCCCTCCCCACCCTACAGTGACCCTATTCCACCAATCCCCTATAAGGGCCCATAATGCCCTTTAATTCACTTTATTAACCCCTCACTCCCTCCCTTCCCTCTGGTCATGTCGCCCCTCCCCCCCTATGGGGTCCATGGCTTTCTGTGTCATAAATCCGTAGCTTGACTATAATGTATCTGCCTTCTAAGTCCTGTTTCGTGTCTAGAATAGAATGAGGCAGATTTCTGTGTATGGCCAGCGATACCCCCCTTGACCGAGATTCAGCGTTGGCGCTGTGGAACCATGATATATAGTTGCGGTCTCTCAAGTTTGGGACATGTCCCACTTTAAAATGTGTTTCTTGAAGGAGCAATATGTGAACTTTCTGTTTGTGCATTTCAGCTAATATTTGGGTCCTTTTTTGTGGCGTATTAAAGCCCTTTGTGTTGAAAGATCCAAATTTTAGTTCCGCCATGTCTATTTCTAGCTGTTAGACGGACAAGGGAAGAACACGTATGGACGGGGAAACTATCAGCAAGGGGTTAGATCAAGTGAGATTTGAGAGATTTATAGTAAGGGTATAGGAAAACCCGGGAATAACGGAAGAAATAGTAAGTTGAAATAGAAATAGAGAAGAAGAAGAGAAGAAGAAGAAGAAGAAGAAGAGAAACCAAAAAAAACACAACAAAATTTGTTCCCAAGTATAGGAAGGTGGTGTTGGACTAAGGCACCAGTAACTATATCCTGGTGTTCCAACCCACCTACTTTGTTAGGGGAGGCTGTATCTAACTATACCTTGTCCAGCACGGTATAGTACCCCCTTGAGTGCAGTAGTCTTTCCAGGGAGAGTCGCTCCCCGCCGGCGCAGATCTGCATCATCTTTCTGAACATATATTTCCCATCTATGTTAACTGTATATTAACTATGTTAGTCCATGGATAAATTGAAACTTGGTCCAACATGTATTACTACGTCACTATTCCATGTACCTCTCTGACTCCACCATACTAGATCATACACCATTTTCTGCTATTATTCCCCTTTCATATCAAAACCCCTTTTTTCAATTTGACTTTAACTGTAACTATAACAATAAGTCATCTTCCAGACTTCAACTGTATTATCCTATTTGTATACTATCTTTAGGACAAATCAAAGTCTCTTTTCCCGCCCATTGAGACTCCATATTCAACCGAGATCCATAGGCGCCTCTCTTCGCCTCCTCTGAGGAGCTTCTCTAGGTGAAACCCCTCCGGGGGCCCCCGGAGGCAGAAATGGCCAGTCCCGAATTGTCACTGAAGGAATTTGGAGGGCTGCGGTGAACGCAGGTATGCCCCCTGGATGACTGAGGACGTGCATCCTTCCTGCCCTCCGGACTCTCAGGCGGAATGGGAAGCCCCAAGTGTACTGTATGTTCCGTTGGCGTAATATGTCCAATAAGGGTCTCAGAGCCTTTCTCTTCTGGAGCGTCCACTTGGACAGGTCAGGTAGAATTAGGATCTTTTGTCCTTTAAAGGAAATATTGTCAAGTTTCCGTGCTTGGGTCATGATATTATCTTTCAACTTATACTTGTGTACTTTGCATATGACGTCTCTGGGGAACTCTGGATCCATTCCTTTAGGGCCCAGTGCTCTATGAGCCCTGTCTAGCTCCAGAGGAGAGTCTATGGGTATTTGCAGTATGTCATTGAAAATGTGGCATAAAGTCTCATCTAAGGCTGTGTGCTCAACCGTCTCAGGAATGCCGCGTACTCTAATATTATTACGCCGATTTCTGTTTTCAGCATCGTCTAGCATTTCTGCCAGATACTGAAGTTGTATATTATGAGATGCATATCCAGCCTCCTGTTCTGTTGCCCTTACTGACAGAGCCTGGACTGTGGACTCTGCTGTTGTGACTCTTTCTCCCAACTGTTGTACTTCATCTTTGAGTCCAGAAAGTTCAGCCTTATATGAATTCTCCAGCCTGGAAATATACTGCTCCATGTCCTTTTTTGTGGGGATGCTTTTAATATGGGAACTCAGCTCCCCAATGGTCCTCCATAGCTGGCTGATATCTTGATCCCCTTGCAACCTTTCCTGACTAGTTATATGTGACATGTCAGTATTTGGGAGTTTATCAGGGGCTGAGGAGATAGCTGTCATCTTATTTGGCTGCAGAAGGATCTGTGTCTGGGCTTGGGAGCCTGCTGTATGCTCTGTTCTGTGCCCTTCTGTGGCCCCGTCTGCTCCTGTACACTCTGACCGCTTCTCCTCGGGCATTGCTCAGTGGCCTCCCCCACTGCTTTTCTGTCTGCTGGGCTCCGGCGTCTCAGCGCCATTTTGGGCCTCCAGCGCGGCCGCCCCGGCTACCCCATTACCCCTGGGCTGACCGGCACTCACCGCTCCCCGAGCTGCCTCCACTGTCTCCGTTGCCTCCACCGCCCGCGTCTCTTGTGCAGCTTCCTCCCTCTCTGCAGCCGCCGCCATCTCTCTGCAGGACGCGCGGCTGCTTCTGGTTGTTACCACAGTGTCGGCCATTATGGGAGCGGGCCCTGCAGGCGCTGTCCGCACCATGTATCGCCGAATGCTCTGGTCTGGGGTACTTGAGCAAGATGAGGAGAGCTGGGGGTCCTCCTTCTTTCTTCTATTGCCCATTCGTTACTTTAGGGGTCCTGAAGTGTTGCTCTTATATGATATTTCCCTGCGCCGGCTGAGGAGCTGGTGTACAGCACTTCTCTATCCCTCCATGGCCAGGCCACGCCCCCCCTATCTTTATAATTAGAGGCAGTAGCTCAGTGGATAGAGTGCTCGCCTAAGAACTAACTTCATGAGTTTTAGTTCCGGTCCCAGTAAAGAATTTAATTTATTTTTTCTTTTATTTTTTTATTTTTAATTTTAAATTATAATTATTATATATTTATAATTTTAACTAACTGTAGCACCCGACGCTGCCCGAGATAGTAACTGTCTCTCTGTTTCTCTCCCATTCTCTGTCTGTCTCCCCCTCTGTATCTATCTCTGTCACTTTCCTGTCTGTCTCTTTCCCTGTCTGTCTCTTTCCCTCTTTCCCTCTGTCTCTTTCCCTGTGTCTGTCTCTTTGTCTGTTTCTTTACCTGTCTGTGTCTATCTCTTAACCTGTCTCTCTCTTTCCCTCTCTTTCCCTGTCTGTCTCTTTCCCTGTCAGTCTGTCTCTTTGTCTGTGTCTGTCTCTTTGTTTCTGTCTCTTACCCTGTCTATGTCTGTTTATTTCCCTGTCTGTGTCTGTCTCTTTCCCTGGCTGCATTTTGACATGCCAACATTCCATTTAAGGGCGTGGCTGGCCATTCTTCTGAAGTTCTGGCTGCACTGTGGCTCCCAGCTCCATTCGCTTTAATGGAGGCAGTTTTTTTTGTGAATAACTGTAAAACACGGGGTTAAAATTTCCCCTCAAAATATAACCTATGACGTTCTCGGGGTCCAGAAGTGTGAGTGGGCAAAATTTTGTGGCTGTAGCTGCGACGGTGCAGATGTCAATCCCGGACATACATACATACATACATACATACATACATACATATAAACATACACACACACGTACATACACACATTCAGCTTTATTTATATATTAGACTAGCTGTAGTACCCGGGCGTTGCCCGTGATAGTATTTGTCTCTCTGTCTCTCTCCCAGTCTCTGTCTGTGTCTTGCTGTCTGTCTCTTTCCTTGTCTGTCTGTTTCTATCTCTCTGTATTTGCATCAGTCTATCTGTCTCAATCTCTGTATCTGTCTGTCTGTCTGTCTGTCTCTCTCTGTCTCTTTGCCGGGCTGTCTCTTTGCCGGGCTGTCTCTTTGCCCGGCTGTCTCTTTGCCCGGCTGTCTCTTTGCCCGGCTGTCTCTTTGCCCGGCTGTCTCTTTGCCCGGCTGTCTCTTTGCCTGGCTGCCTCTTTGCCTGGCTGCCTCTTTTCAGGGCTGTCTCTTTCCCGGGCTGTCTCTTTCCCGGTCTGTCTCTTTTCCAGGGCTGTCTCTTTGCCGGGCTGTCTCTTTCCAGGGCTGTCTCTTTCCAGGGCTGTCTCTTTCTAGGGCTGTCTCTTTCCAGGGCTGTTTCTTTCCAGGGCTGTCTCTTTGCCCATCTGTCTCTTTGGGCATCTGTCTCTTTGCCTGGCTGTCTCTTTGCCCGGCTGTCTCTTTCCCGGGGCTGTCTCTTTCCCGGGCTGTCTCTTTCCCGGGGCTGTCTCTTTTCCAGGGCTGTCTCTTTTCCAGGTCTGTCTCTTTTCCAGGGCTGTCTCTTTTCCAGGGCTGTCTCTTTGCCGGGCTGTTTCTTTGTAGGGCTCTCTCTTTCCAGGGCTGTCTATTTCCAGTGCTGTCTCTTTGCCCATCTGTCTCTTTGGGCATCTGTCTCTTTGCCTGGCTGTCTCTTTGCCCGGCTGTCTTTTGGGCATCTGTCTCTTTGCCCGGCTATCTCTTTCCCAGGCTGTCTCTTTCCCGGGCTGTCTCTTTCCCGGGCTGTCTCTTTCCCGGGGCTGTCTCTTTCCCGGGGCTGTCTCTTTTCCAGGGCTGTCTCTTTTCCAGGGCTGTCTCTTTCCAGGGCTGTCTCTTTCCAGGGCTGTCTCTTTGCCGGGCTGTCTCTTTCTTGGTCTCTCTCTTTCTAGGGCTCTCTCTTTCCAGGGCTGTCTATTTCCAGTGCTGTCTCTTTGCCCATCTGTCTCTTTGGGCATCTGTCTCTTTGCCCGGCTGCCTCTTTCCAGGGCTGTCTCTTTACCTGGTCTGTCTCTTTGCCCATCTGTCTCTTTGCCCATCTGTCTCTTTGCCCGGCTGTCTCTTTGCCCGGCTGTCTCTTTCCTAGTCTGTCTCTCTGTCTTTCTGTCTTTTTCTGTCTCTCTCTATCCGTCTATCCTATCTTATACTAACAGTTTATTTTGTTCCTATAGCAACCACTGACAGTTGCTATTTATGGCCTATAGCTCCCAAGTCCATTCAGTTTAATGGCTGTAGGATTTTGTAGCCTAACTGGAAAGCACGGGGTTACATTTTCCCGCCCAAACATATCTGTTTGTCTATGACATTCCCTGAGTCACATGGAGTGTCTGTGCAAAATTTCGTGATTGTACATGCGACGGTGCGGATTCCTTTAGCGGACATACACACATACACACACACACACACACATACACACACATACACATACACACACACATACACACATACACTGAGCTTTATATATTAGATTTAATTTAATTATGCACTGAGGGTAGGAGCCGGACATCAGCTGAGAGCTGCGGTACACACCTCTAAAATCGAAGCAGTTCACGGAATGAGGCTGCATTGCTCTCTTCTCTCTCTCTTCTCTCTCTCTCTCTCTCTCTCTCTTTCTCTCTCTTTCTCTCTTTCTCTTTTTCTCTCTCTTTTTCTCTCTCTCTTTCTCTCTTTCTTTCTCTCTCTCCTCTCTCTCCTCTCTCTTTCTCTCTTGTTCTCTCTCTCTTTCTCTCTTTCTCTCTCTCTTTCTCTCTCACTTTTTCTCTCTCTTTCTTTCTCTCTCTCTCCTCTCTCTCCTCTCTCTCTTTCATTTTCTCTCTTTTTCTCTCTCTCTCTTTTTCTCAGTCTCTCTTTTTCTCTTTTTCCCTCTCTCTCTCTCTCTCTCTCTCTCTCTCTCCTCTCTCCTCTCTCTCTTCTTTCTCCCTTCTCCCTCTCTCTTCTCTCTCTCCCTCCCCCTCTCTCCTCTCTCTCTTTCTTTCTTTTTCTCTCTCTCTTTTTCTGTCTCTCTCTTTTTCTCTTTTTCCCTCTCTCTCACTCTCTCTCTCCTCTCTCCTCTCTTCTCTCTCTCTTCTCTCTCTTTCTCTCTCTTTTCTCTCTCTCTTTTCTCTCTCTCCCTCTCTCTCCTCTCTCTCCCTCTCTCTCTTTTCTCTCTCTTTTTTCTCTCTCATCTTTCTCTCTCTCTCTCTCAGATGCATCATCTGATTGTATAAAAGCTGTTTATACAATCAGCTGCTGTGTCATGTGATTCAGGCCCTTGAACCTGACACATCATCTGATCGCTTTGCCTTCCAGCAAACCAATCAGGTGATATTGGATCCGGATTGGACGGCGCGGGACTCTTGACCCAGGATTACTGCGGAGGGGGGTTCTTTATTTCAATAAAGATGGAGTCACTATTTGTGTTGTGTTTTATTTCTAATAAAATATTTTTCTGTGTGTTGTGTTTTTTTTTCTGTACTAGAAATTCATGGTGGCCATGTCTAATATTGGAATGACACCATGAATTTCGGGCTTAGGGCCAGTTGATAATATACAGCTAGCCCTAACCCCATTATTACCAAGCGAGCCACCCGTCACCAGGGCAGCTGGAAGAGTTGGACAGCGCCAGAAGATGGCGCTTCTATGAAAGCACCCTTTTATGGGGTGGCTGCATACTGCAATTCACAGCAGGGGTGCCCAGAAAGCTTGTGCACCCTAAGCTGCGGATTCCAATCCCCAGCTGCCTAGTTGTGTCTGGCTGGACACAAAAATTGGGCGAAGCCTACGTCATTTTTTTATTTTAATTATTTAATGAAATTCATGAAATAATAATAAAAAAAAAACGGGCTTCCCTATATTTTTGGTTCCCAGCTGGGTACAAATAGGCAGCTTGGGGTTGGGGGCAGCCCGTAGCTGCCTGCTGTACCTGGCTAGCATACAAAAACATGGCGAAGCCCACGTAATTTTTTTGGGGGGCAAAACAGTCCTCCATACAGTCCTGGATGGAGTATGCTGAGCCTTGTAATTCTGCAGCTGTTGTCTGTCTGTATGGAGGAGAGCAGACAGCAGCTGCAGAACTACAACACTCAGCATACTCCATCCAGGACTCTATGTAGGAGTTTTCTGCCCACCAAAAAAATGACATGGCCTTCGCCATATTTTTGTATGCTAGCCAGGTACAGCAGGCAGGTGTGACTGCCCCCAACCCCCAGCTGCCTATTTGTACCCGGTTGGGAACTAAAAAAATAGGGAAGTCCTTTTTTTAATTATTTCATGAATTTCATGAAATAATTAAAAAAAAGTCAACATGAGCTTTGCCCCATTTTTGTGTCAAGCCAGGTACAACTAGGCAGCTGGGGATTGGAATCGGCAGCACAGGTTGGCCTGAGCTTTCTGGGCCCCTCTGCTGCGAATTGCAGTCCGCAGCCGCCCCAGAAAATGGCGCTTTCATAGAAGCGCCATCATCTGGCTCTGTATCCAACTCTTCCAGCTGCCCTGAAGCCGGGTAGCTCGCTAAGTAATAATGAGTTTATACTAGCTTTGTTTTACTAGCTAGCATTAAGCCAGAGATTCTTAATGTCAGGCAAGTTTGACTTGGCCATTAAGAATCTCCAATAAAGGGTTAAAAAAAAGACACCACACAGAGAAAAAAGCTTTAATAGAAATAAATACACAGACAAACTTAGAGACTTCATGTTTATTACTCCCTGTCAGCCCTCCACGATCCATGGTTTTCTGTCTTCTTTCTCCTTCAACCCATGCAGCTCTGCTACATCAGACAGCGCTGCATGGGAGGAAGGACGCTGCTGCTTCCCGTGCAGTCTATAGCACTCAGTCAGTGAGCAGAGGCTGCAGGCTGTAAGCGGTGACGTCACTGCTGACAGGTGGGTTGCTATAGCAACGGTGATCTCCGTTATTGACCGGCTGTGGCAGCCGGTGAATAACAGAACGGGGAAGCCGACCATGTGCCAGAGCATTTTGCCGGTATACGGAGATGCTGGAACGATTACCGCGTACCGGAGAGATGCAATGACAGGACCTAGCATGACATCATAGCCATGTGACCAGTCTATAGCCAATGAGATTATAGACACGTGACTGGTCACATGCTATTTTTGATAAGTTCAGAGTAGAGCTGGGCTCAACTATGGGTATGGGGGAGGTGCTTAAAGGGAAAAACGTTACAGTAGTTAAACTAATCCCAAGCACACAATCAATTGCAACAGGGTAATGCAAAAAGTGATTTTTATTACAATTATGCAAGCAGAAAGAGAATGCCACTACCGAAAAAGCAAAGACAAAGCCAAGCCAACGTTTCGGCCTTCACAAGGCCTTTGTCAAGGACTTGCCTGTAAAAAAATAATATAGAACCCACAGACAAAAACAGTCTTCTTCTCTACAGTAGCTGTCACCCGAAACATACCAAGAAATCTCTGCCTATCTCCCAGCATTGTAGAGTAGAAAGGAACGTTTCCAATCCCACAACGCGCACACTCAGACACCAAGAAATGAGCAGGAAATTCAAAGCCAGGGACTATCCGCACCATATTGCAACTAATATTTCCCCCAGACGCAGTCCAGAACCTAACAAAAAACAACGCATACCGTTCGTGAATACGTATCACCCGTTCTCCCCTTCGTTCAGCCAGGTTATTAAAAAACATTGGCCAATTCTCGGCAGTGCATACCCGGACGTTGAGGAATTTCAATCTCCACCTTTGATTTGTCACAAACGCCCTCGCAATATCAAAGACACTTTGGTCCGAGCAGACATTGGTTCATCCCTAAACCGGGACAGACAGAGTTTTTTGGCCACGCCACGTAAGGGAACATTCCTGTGTCTCCATTGTGTACAGTGCTCTAACGTCACCAGAGGAGAGTTCGTTACACACCCCAGAACTGTCAAACAATATCCCATCAGAGGTTTCTACACATGTGACACGAACTTTATTGTTTACCTAATCAAATGCCCCTGCGGTCTCGGATATGTTGGGGAAACGACCCAACATATCCGAGACCGCATTAGTAAACATAAATCGACTATACGGTGCGGCCAAACTGTACTCCCCATTCCGGCTCACTTTGCGGCCAGAGGTCACTCAGTCTCCCAATTAAGGTTTCAAATATTAGAACATATCCCACTACCCAGAAGGGGTGGCAATAGGGTACAAATCCTCCGGGACCGTGAGGCATACTGGATACACACTTTACAAACCCTCGAACCATGGGGCATGAATAGAGAATATGAAACTAATTATTAATCTTGCCTGTGCACATATGTAGACCATTGCCATGTATTGAGTTTTATGCATTTATTTGTTGCCTATATAACAATTTTTCCTAACCTATCTCATTTTCTTTTAGAGATACTGATCACCTGCTCCACTGATCGGATCCCACCCATGCACTTTTTCCACGACTGGCACCTCCTCTTCACCAGGTAGCATCCTTACCCCATCACTATTCCCTCCCTTTCCAACACGACCCCCCCCCCACCCCACGTCACACACTGGGACACACGTGCTCTCCAAACACACAACATTGACATACATATACTACATATCTTCTTTACACCCAAGCAAACCATTACATTCATTTCCATTCCATCCCCCACCCTGCCTTGA
The DNA here is from genome assembly GCF_048569485.1 of Anomaloglossus baeobatrachus. Taxonomy (NCBI): domain Eukaryota; kingdom Metazoa; phylum Chordata; class Amphibia; order Anura; family Aromobatidae; genus Anomaloglossus; species Anomaloglossus baeobatrachus. The sequence continues at coordinate 254,039,635 of NC_134356.1, forward strand.
TTGTCTCCCTCTTCTCCTACATGTATACACTTCTACCATAGGACTTTTTGCCTATACCAGCTATATACCAGCAGTACATACCAGCCATATACCAGCTATTTGTCTATACCAGCTATATACCAGCAGTCTTTACCAGTCTAAACCAGCTATATACAAGCAGCTATATACCAGCAGTATATAGCTGTATACCAGCTCCATCGTCCCACCCATTTTTCCTAGCCCCCCTCTACAGTCACATACAATCCCCCCTTTACATCCTAGATACTGACTCCTCATCTGCATACCACACATACATTTTACACACAGTCACCCATAATATGTTTCCCCACTGCACATATCCCGGTTCCATGAATGCAATGCGCTGGTACACACCGGCGTCCATAACCACATACAGGGACTCGTACCTCTTAATTACATTTGGCCCCCTAGATGACGTTACGCTCTGACAAGCACCCACACCACCGTTCACAGACTGATACTCCCCTTACCCCGCCCCCACCTGTGACGCGACGCGCGCACGTGCTTAGTCTTGTGACCCATGCTGCCAGGGATCACGTCCCTGGAGTCTGCCCCCTCTGTGACGTCCTGCGCGCATGCGCACTTAGTAATGTACAACACCATCTCACAGCACCTCTCCTGCTCCCCACTGACGTCGGACGCATGCGCAGTAACAAGCCCACGTCATCACTGACATCACGGGCGCCTGCGCACCTGCCCTCAATGAGTCACACCAGGAAGTACTGCCCGGGCTACAAATAGCCGCTACTTCACAGACCCCATTGCCACATGCCTCCTGCCTGCACCTCTGGGACCCTGTCCCCCTGCCCCTGTGCCCTGTAAGGTAATTGCACTGTCTATACTCCGTACCTCTACTTGCCTGGTCTCCACATGCATAGCAATTTGTATTAATGTATCCTGTCTCTCCATAGGCACTTCCTCCATCTACCCATTCACCTCTCATGCCTCCTTGATTCTGGGTATGTTTTTAACCTCATACTGTCTACTGCGCTTATGTACTATGTATTGTTTATCTGTATACCATTGCTAGCGTTTTCTATACATGCTATATTTAGTTTAAATCTTAGGCGCCTGACCATTAAGATAGCAGTTACACTGTTTAATCTGCTGCCTCCTCCTGGTTCTGCCCGTCCGGTAAAAAGTGCTCTGTTTATATCTGTATTACTAATGCAGTATGTCCTGCATTGTCCACCATGTTACCCATCTCTGATGGTTCTGAACGTATAGGGATCATTTTATGATTTCATTGCCCGCCGGCACTACCATTTGATCGATTAATGTACCAGCGCGTGCTTGTGGTTACTGTACGTTTTGCTTGCTATCTTTCCCATGGTGCTTATTATTGTTGTATACCTCTCTCCATCCAGCAAGTTGTTCTTTGAAAGCAAAACGCAATACCAGTGGTTCACCCATTTGACGTCTAATCCGTCTATACCCGTCATTCCTGGATACACGTATGTGTTTATATATACTCCTTGTAAATATGTATATTTTGTTCACTCATTGGTGTGTATATAATCTTTATTATTTTTTTACAGGCAAGTCCTTGACAAAGGCCTTGTGAAGGCCGAAACGTTGGCTTGGCTTTGTCTTTGCTTTTTCGGTAGTGGCATTCTCTTTCTGCTTGCATAATTGTAATAAAAATCACTTTTTGCATTATGCTATTTTTGATGTCACGGAAGGTCCTATCATCAGTGCGAGTTACCGGGAGGACGCAGCGATTATCGGAAGGAAAAGCGACGGGAGACAGAGTGTAGGACGAGTCGTGGGGACCTGTAAGTGTAATGGCAATGTTTGTTAACTGTATGTGTACATTTATAATGTGTTTTTATGTGTTTGTGTTTGCCTGCCATTGGTTTCAATGGGGCTCGAGAGGTTCGTCAAACGGTTTGTCGAACCGAACTCAAATGGAGCCTCCGTTCGACTAACCGAACCGAACTCGAGCCTTCAAAGGCTCGCTCATCTCTATTAGTGAGACTTTGAGGTCGTCTGTTTACCGAAGGGAATCATCAGGCAGCCGGACTATGGAAAGTCAGAGCGAAGAGAAACGTGAGCAAACTCATCTTCAACTGCATTACATGTCGCAAACTTCGCGGCATGTTCCAAAATCAGAAGATGGGCAATCTACCACCGGACAGACTTAGTACTGAACCTCCCTTCACCAATGTCGGGCTAGATGTGTTCGGCCCTTGGTGCGTGGCCACATGACGCACTAGGAAGATCCATGCTGAAACGAAGTGCTGGGCAATTCTATTCACTTGTTTATTCATCAGAGCTGTCCAGATCGAGGTAATCGAATCTATGAACACTTCAAGCTTCATAAATGCTCTTCGACATTTCATCACGATCAGAGGCCCTGTGAAGCATATTCGTTCTGATAGAGGCACAAATTTTGTTGGAGCGGCAAGAGAACTCCAAATCCCTTCTAACCTGGACATTGTTAATATAGAAAGGTATCTAGGCGAGCAAGGGTGCACCTGGACTTTCAATTCACCACATCATCACACATGGGAGGAGCCTGGGGAAGAATGATAGGGGTAGCATGCAAAATACTAGACTCCATCTTCTTACAAGAAAACACCAGACTTGCACACGAAAGTTTGACTACATTCTTAGCCGTCGTTTCAGCCATCATGAATTCTAGACTGCTGATAACTCTTTCTGGTGATTCCGGAGACCCAACCATCCTTACTCCTGCTATGTTACTCTCGCAGAAGACTCTTGTTCCAAATGCTCTATTTGGAGAATTCAACAACAAGGACCTCTATAGACTACAATGGAGACAAGTGCAAAGCGTAGCAAATGTCTTTTTGGCACAGATGGAAAAGGCAGCACCTCTCCACTCTGCAAACCAGGATAAAGTGGCAGAAAAACCACCCAAACCTTAAACTTGGCGATGTTGTACTTGTGAAGGACAGTCAAGCACATCGAAATGAGTGGCCACTCGGTTTAGTCACCAAACCTTTTCCAAGCAAGGATGGGAAAGTACGTAAGGTAGAGGTCAGAGTGTGCAAGCTTGGGGAGACCAAGTTGTTCCTCAGGCCAGTAACTGAACTTGTGTTGCTGTTTTCCCCAAAAGAACCAAATAGTTGCATCCGCCAAGCGGGGAGTGTTCTGCCATGTATGGCAGTTAGATAATTTCATTGATTGTAATTTTTGTTACAACCCCTAGAGGTCATTGTTACCCTTTATTCTGTTGAGTTCCTCTCTTTTTATGTGAAGTGTATTCTGGGTAGAACCACCTCTTTATCTTCTGAGGAGAAGGTCTGCAGCCATTTCTTCCTGAATTTGTGGGAAACAGACCTGTGCTTTGCTTCTCCTTTCTTTACACTCTCCTCCTGCCTTGTGTAATTCAGTGAGTCAGATGCAAATTGCATGTATTCTTGTGTTAGAATCTTATGTAGAAGACTGTGTATTGAATGCATTGTACATTGTAATTCTACACCTGAGTGCTGTCCCCACTCTGCTTATATAGATATGATTCTGTATAGTGTGGAGTTGCTGTAGGTGACCTTTTCCCCAGATTCTCATGATAACTGCATCTTATGTAATGTTGTGCTATGTTATCACTGTACTTTACCATGTATTGACTGTTGTCATTTCTTGTTATAGTTTTTACCCATGTATCCTGGATATTCAGTATATTCCGTATACTTTGTATATTCTTCCATCAAGTTCATGTTACCACCTAATAAATCAAGACTACTGAACTCCTACAGTCTGTTCATTGGGAATGTGAACGAGGGTTTAACTGTATGCAAGATATTCACAGAGTTACGTGAAAAAAGGCAGAACAGCCCTCTAAAATTTATTACCAAGGGTTGCCTGATGGCCCTCTAAAATTTGGAGTGAGGGTCTGATAACCATGTTGATATGGTGGAGGAGAAAGACAAGAAAAAGAAGATATCATAGACCATATACTATTTTTTGGGTGGGAAGAGGTGCATGAGAATACCCAAAAAAAGATATATTTATATAATATTTAATTTGGCTCTATCCTCTGCAATCATTTGGCTATTAAGGCTTTTTTCACAAGTTGCATTTTTGCTGTGCTCTTTTTGAAGCAATGTGTATGCAAATTAAAAGCTGATTTTTATATTACCAGCAAAAGCTATGAGATTTTATAAAACTAACGCACACTATTGTCTTTTTCCCCTCACAGAAATGGAAAACTGCTGCATTTTTGAAAGAACGCAATGTGGTCTAAAGCAGGGGTACAAAATTCAGCAGGGTATACAGGTCAAACAGAGAAAAATTGAATTTTGGGGCTGCATTCTTTGCAGGATAAAGGGACATTTTTATATCATATATTTTTTAATACACTTTTTGATCATTTTTTTTAACATTTTTGTTTTTTATTTTTTTTTTAAATAGCAGTCATTGTATGGGTTATGGTACAGTTTTATTCCTTAGGTTGTTATGTGATAACAAATAAGCACTTTTTTTGTATACTTTACACATTGGAAGCATAGGAAGGATGAAATTACAGCTACAGCGGCGACCGTCTGATAGCCCAGCTTGACTATCCATCTCTACTGATGACCTTTTCAGATTTTTGAGAGCTGAATGGAGACATTGTCCCACAGCTGCACCCCAACAGTTTGAGCAGAACTCTTAGAAGGGTTTATTCCCACATTGCACAGTTAAGTGCAGATTTTCTGCACCTAAAATTGCATCTCTAGGCAGGAAAAACGCTGCGGAAAAAATACCATTTTTTTTCCACAGTTTTGTATTTTTACTTGGGTTTTTTGATTCGTCTTTTTTATGCATTGAGATAGGGAAGACGCTAGGAAAAACGCTGAAACAATTGACACGTTAATTGTTTGGTGCAATTTTTTTCTGCACCAAAATCTGCAAAGAAAAAAATCTGCAACGTGGGCATAGCACTTCAAGATTCTCATAGACTTTGTTGGGATGCATTTTTCATTGCATACTGATTAAAATCTGCAAGAAAAAGCGCTTCAAGAAATGCAGCGTGGGCACACAGCCTAAAGGGTGCTTTACACGCTGCGACATCGCTAACGATATGTCGTCGGGGTCACGTCGTTAATGACGCACATCCGGCGCCATTAGCAACATCGCAGCGTGTGACACCAAGGAGCGACGATCAACGATCGCAAATGCGGCAAAAATCGTTGATCGTTGACAAATCGCTCTTTTTCATAATATCGTTGGTGGTGCATGCCGCTGGTTGTTCGTCGTTCCTGTGGCATCACACATCGCTATGTGTGACACCGCAGGAACGACGAACATCTCCTTACCTGCGTCCACCGGCAATGAGGAAGTAAGGAGGTGGGCGACATGTTCCGGCCGCACATCTCTGTCCCTCCTCTGCTATTGGGAGGCCGCTTAGTGACGCCGCAGTGACGTTGCTATGACGCCGAACACACCTCCACCTTGAAGGAGGGATTGTTCGGCGGTCAGAGCGATGTTGCTGAAAAGGAATGTGCGTGTGACGCTGCCGTAGCGATAATGTTCCCTACGGAAGCAATCACCAAATGTCGCACGAATGACGGGGGCGGGTGCTATCGCGATGTCGCAGCGTGTAAAGCACCCTTAAGAGTCAATACCCTGAGACCACAGGGATCATCCTATGTGACAAATCACCTTGTTACATAGGATGATCATTCTCCAGGGGTGGTTCTTGTGGCAGGATGCAGGTCTGGACAGTTGTAGTTATCCTATTAGAGATACAGTATAATTAATGTATGTGTGCGTTGCTTTATTCATGATGGAGTGAATGACTAGCCTATAGCAGGTGAAGGAGGCGGGTTTATTTACACATTTTTATTTTGCATTATATACAAGTCATCATTAGAGATGAGCGGACTCGCAGATAAGCGGGACCGACAGGTCCCTGTTATCTTTTTTTAAAAATCTGATTCCGGTCTCAAATCTGGTCCTCATATAAGTCTATGGGGACCAGAAGCCAGAGATTAAAAATGTTGGTAGAAGGGATGGGGAATAGGAGTAGGCGTGCTGTACTCACCGAGGATTCGTCATGGCGGCACATGGCTTCCAGGTTGTGTATTCACTTCTGGTGCTGCACATTAGGCCCATCGCAAATGCACTGCTTTCCCTGCTTTCCCCGCCCACCGGCCGTCCTGACATCTGTGGTTGGTTGCAGTCAGATGCGCCCCCAGCCTGTGACAGCGTCTAACTGCAACCACTCACAGGCATTGTCTTGGGAAGGTTTGTGATATAGAAATATATAAATAAATAAGTAAATAAAAGAATTGGCATAGGGTCCCCCATATTATCATACCCAGCACAAATAAAGCCCATGGCTACAGGCAGCAGCGTCCAGCCTTGCGCTTATCTTGGCTGTGTATCAAATAAGAGGATTTTACAGTCCAGGTCTGCTCATCACTACTCATCATACAAGAATGTTTCCTAACATTTTTGTTATGTAAAATCCATTTTATATTCAGTTTTGTATGTTTATTGTTACTCCGTGAATGTGGCGTTATACTCTGACACCACTGTTCCAACCAGATACCTGGGAGTCAGAGATGCATCCAGGTATCTTCCCCATGTTGTTTGGTACTGTTTCCATTCATTTCAGCAATATGTCTGCCTGGAAAATATTCAAGTTTCCCATTGACTTCCATTATACTTGTTACTTGAGTTGAGCACCTGAGCAGTCCGACTTGCACGATTCAAAGTAACAAGCACATGAGCATTTTACTGCTCGCTCATCACTATTCGTAAGGTTTATACCATAGCAGAGAAATCAGTAGAGCAGCTGGCAAACATCTACCTCATGGGCATACTAAATAGAGATTCTGTGTTCATATTCTCAAAATCCCAACATCGATACATTTTGCTTAGCTGTTAGATGACTTAAGTAGGTCACTGTAAACAATGGAACTGTATTCTAATTTTCTGGCTCATATCACATAATATGGATGATGTCAGTCAGTGAGATTAACATGAAGCAAGAGATTAACATTCAGACATTGGCAGCATAGGAAGCAACAACAGATTACAGAATATCCGGGGGCAATATACATTTAACTAAAGCATCAAGCAGACATGTAATGACAATTGAATGTTCACAATGCTCCCACCCCACATCAGATATATATACATTTTCTACCTACTTTGATCAGTCCTGTATATCATATTGTATAAATAAATATTATAGATGTCTGTATTTTTTTACAACTGCAGGTATGACAGCTATGGACTGAGAAGAAATGATACATTTAGGTCCATAAATATTTGGACAGTGATTGAATCTTTATGATTTGGCCTCTGCATGTTGCTATTTTTTATTTAAAATTAAACAACTGAGATATAGTTGAAGTGTAGACTTGCAGCTTTAATTAAAGGGGTTTTGACAAGAATATCCTGTGAAATGTTTAGGAATTGCAACCATTTTTCTGCAAAGGCTCCTCATTTCAGGGGCTCAAAAGCAGCATTACAATAAATAAAATGTTCATTTTTAATACTTTGTAGAGAATCGTTTGCAGTCAATGACATCCATAAGTCTGGAAGCCATAGACGTAACCAAACGCTGGGTGGTTGCTTGTTTGTGGGTCTTTTTCTATTAAGTTCTGTCTTAAGTATGTGAAAAGCATACTCAATAGGGTTGATATCTGGTGATTGACTCTGCCATTGCAGGATATTTCACTTATTTGTCTTAAAAAAAACTCCTGGTTTTCGGTTGCTTTTGCGGTATGTTTTGGGTCATACTCATTGTCCACCTGTATGGTGAAGCATTGTCTAATCAACCTAGCTGCATTTGGTTAAATCTGAGTAGAAATTTTAGCCCTCCAGCTGCTTCTGTGTTCAGTCACATCATCAATAAACACTAATGATCAGTGCCTTTGGAAGCCATGTCTTGGCCATTACACTGCCTCCACAATGTTTAACAGAAGATGTGATGTGCTTTGGATCATGAGCCGTTCCAAGTCTTCCCCATGCTTTCTTCTTCCCATTATTCTGGTACGGGCTGATTTCAGTTTCCGTTATCCAAAGATGCTTTCCAGAATTAGGCAGGCTTTTTTAGATGTTTTTTGGAAAAGTCTTATCTGACTTTTCTAATTTTAAGGCTGATTAATGGTTTACAACTTGTAACCCTCTGTATTTGCTCTCATGAAGTCTTCTTTTTATGGTAGACGTAAATGCTGAAACACCTACTTCCTGGAGGATGTTCTTTACTTGAGAGGATCCTGAAGGGGGGTTTCTTCACCATGTAAAGGATTCTGTGATCATCCATTCCTGTTGCCTTCTGTGCACATTTCAGCTTTTTTGCTTTCCCAAGCTCACCAGTGTGGCTATTTTTGCAGAATGTACCAAGTTATTGATTTGGTAACTCCTAACATATTTGCTATCTCTCTGATGAATTTGTTATTTTTTTTAGCCTAATGATGATTTGTTTCTCTTCCATTGAGGACTCCTTTGATGATACGTTTTGGGTTCACAACATCAGCTTCCAAATTCAAATGCCACATCTAGAATCAGCTCCAGACCTGTAATCTACTTAATTTATGGGAATAGCACATGCAGTCCATTAAAGAGATTTTGAGATAACTAATTATTTTCGGTCCCTTGAAAAAGAGGCAAGCAACATACAAGTGTAGTGATTCCTAAACCTTTAATCCAACTAGGATGCAGATATAATCAAACAAAACCTAAGAGTCTACATTTTAAGCCCATATTTATTATATAAATATATCTTTAATATGTTTTGGTAAACAGGTAAAATGCCAAAACTTGTGTCACTGTCCAAATATTTCTGGACCTAACTGTATATCATACATATACAGTACGTGATATAGAGCTTCAGTGGTCGTCATATTCATAGAAATATATTATATCAATGTATTGCTCACATATTATAGATTATAAATCCTTATGGGCAGCGCTAAAAAGTGTCAAGTTTTTGGAATTGTTTTAATTTGTCAGTAATATACAGGTTTTTGTAATTTAAAGAACTGTCAGCAGGTTATTTGACCTCTATCTAAAGGTATGAGTGTAAAGCCTATTTTATCCTAATTATATTAATACCTTTTTATATACATTTTGTTGGGGCAGTTGGGAGAAATCTATTTTTGAAGTTTTATTCACAAGCTCATCAGGACTGGCACCTAACTCACCAGCTGTGGTGTACTTTGCTGCCCACCGCCAACCTCCAGTCCTTGATTGACAGGTCCCTCTTTCAACAGTAATCTGTCTCCCCTGCATAGGGTTTGTTTCATCAGAAGGGGCAGCACCTGTGCAGTGAGGTCCTATTGATATTGCGATATCAATGTACCGACTTCCCCAACGTCATTAAGACATCACTACTGTTAGGTCCGGGTGATGGTGGATCCTCTGGGCCGTGTACCGGACTCCCCCAGTGAGGCAACCTGGAGCTAACCCCTATACAGGGACTGTCCAGTCACCCCACCAGAGGGCCTAGGTACACGGTAGCCGGAGTACTAGCGGAACCGGGGTAGCGTCCCACAGGGAACGGGTAAAACGGAGTCTTTGGAGCCACAGAGTCCTTGGAGATAATTACGGAAGTCCAGTACGGGTGACGGTTAGGAAGCTCAGGCGGGATCCGGGTTAGCTGAGTGGGATGGAAGGCAGCTGGGTGAAATCGGAGATACCAGACAGGCACAGGCTGCCGAAAAGACTGGATTCAGGGACCGGTTACGGAAGCAGAGCAGGCTCTACGGAAGAGACAAAGTTTTTTAGTATGAGTAAGACACAAGGGGACCTGGACTTCTAGCTTGCAGAACTCGACGAACAGGCGTGTGTGATGGGGCCTTTAAGGCCCCTTTACACACTGAGACTTTCTAGCGATCCAACCAGCAATCCCAACCTGGCCGGGATTGCTACAAAGTCTCTGGTGAGTCGCTGGTGAGTTATCAAACAGGCAAACCTATAAATAAATAAAATAGATACAGGCGCAATATGAGAAGCATCCGTGGATAAATCCCAAATAGGTATAATTAAATTCTGCTCACCTTTACAGGTTGTGCGCCCCCGCACAACCCTAGTGAAAGCGTGACAGTCCGAGGTGATCCTCCGTTCTGATTGCTGTATCCGTGCTTGTTGGATCCAGACTTTGGTATCGCTTTAGGCTCCTGAAGTCCACCGGCACCTTGGGATTCAGGTTTTCCTTTGTGATCCTCGGTTCTCCAGCTGGATTCTCTAATGGATTGTCAGGTCCCATGCAGCTATTACCGAAATCCCAGGTAGGGAGTATGCATATAGGAAAGATTTTTTTCGGTCTGCTATAGTGCTTCAGGAACCATTTGCTGATATTTAAATGTTGTATTTTTATTTTTTATTGTTTATTGTTGAGCTCCTATTAATACAATGCGTTTCAGCAATAAAATATGCTTTCATCAGGTATGTGGCTGTGCACAAATGGAACAATATGTCCATGATTTCACTGCAACCACAGATCTGCCAAAGATTTATCTCTGTGTGTGATGGGGCCTTTAAAGGCCCCTTTACACACTGCAACATTGCAAACGACATCGCTGTAACGTCAACGGTTTTGTGACGTATTAGCAACCTCCCCAGCAACATTGCAGTGTGTGAAACGTATCAGCGACCTGGCCCCTGGTGTGAGGTCACTGATCACTACAAATCTTTCAGGACCATTTTTTGGTCCTTTGTTTCCCACTGTGCAGCATGATCGCTAGAAAGTCTCATTGTGTAAAGAGGCCTTAAGGCCCCTTTACACACTGAGACTTTCTAGCGATCCCTCCAGCAATCTCAACCTGGCCGGGATCGCTACAAAGTCTCTGGTGAGTCGCTGGTGAGCTGTCAAACAGGCAAACCTGGAAAACGACGCAACAGCGATACGGACCTGCAGAATGACCTAGCTAGTCATTGGGGACGTTGTAAAGCAGATTTTTGAAAGGGAAGTCGCTAACGAAGTCGCTGTAAAGGCCCCTTTACACAGTGAGACTTTCTAGCGATCATGCTGCACAGCGGGAAACAAAGGACCAAAGAATGGTCCTGAGAGATGTGTAGTGATCAGCAACCTCACAGCAGGGGCCAGGTCACTGATGTGTTTCACACACTGCAATGTCGCTGGACAGGTCGCTATTACGTCACAAAACCGGTGACATTACAGCGATGTCGTTTGCGATGTTGCAGTGTGTAAAGGGGCCTTTAGAGGCATCAAGGAAGGGATTATTGTCTTAAATTCATTGCTACTGCTGTGTTATCCCAAAATCCTATTTAGAGCTAATTCAAATATATTCTATTCTCTAATAATACTGCACTTAGCTGCAATTAGTGTAGGGCTAGCTGCTGGAGAAAAAATAGTTTACGCATTAGAGGCATCTAGGAAAGTATCACTGCCTTATATTCCTTGCTGCTGATACAATAAACAAAATGTCCTTTTCAGGGCTAATTCAAATCTATTCTATTCTCTAATAATACTGCTCTTAGCTGCAATTAGTGTAGGAAGAGCTGGTGGAGAAGGCATAGTGTATTAGAGGAAACTAAGCACTGATTATTATGCAGTGAAGTTATTGCCTTTCATTCCTTACTGCTTTGACGTTAACCCAAAAGTCTGTTTCAGGGCTAATTCAAATCTATTCTATTGTCTAATTATACTGCTCTTAGCTGCAATTAGTGTAGGGAGAGCTGCTGGAGAAGAGACACTATTTTAGAGACATGTAGGCAGGAATTCTATCCTTACAGACCTTGCTGATGCTTAGATAAAAAATCTATTCTATTCTTTGGACCCCTGAGGGTCCAGTCACCACAGAGATACTGCACCTCAGCCAGATGTGTGGTATCCTGTTCCCTGGTAAGGAGGAGATCACAGTTAGTGGGTGGACACTTAGAATGGAGTGGCAGTTGGAGTTGGAAAAAGGACGCAGAGGAGAGAGGTCCTGAGGACTGGAGCTGGTGGAGCTCGTCCCAGGACAAGGAGGAAGAAGGGGTCCCAGAGTCACAGGCAGGGAGATATCCACCTGCGGGCTTGCATCCGCATGTGTAGCACCCCTGAGACTGGTCACTATAGGGTATATCATTATATCCTTCCCTGTGGAGAGCTATAACAACTCAGCTGCATCGCCAGGAGAACTCCAGGAGAACTGAATGGTAGCGGCAGCACATATCTTGCCGCATACAACAGGTGGCGTCATGAACTATCATCCCATGTATATATCCCTCAGTCATTTCAGACAACACCGCCAGGGTCACAGAGTCGGGCCCTGTCGTGACATCCTCCCCAAACAGAACTGCAGCCCGGTTCCAAGTGCCCCATGGCCCTAGTGGATGTTTCAAAGGCCAACCAGTGTTGGGTATGACTGGGGGTGACATTAACGACAAGACATTAAAAGAGGTAAACAAGTTATGCAGAAGAGTCAAAGAAAGACTTCTACTTAAGAGTATGCCATTTATATGGTTATAGAGGCACCAGATGCTAGTATGCAGAGTGCTTACATCTATGTAGAATGGAACTTTAAGAAAACATTAAGCCCCATACAGGGCCTCTGTGAACATCTCTGTGACATTACCCATTATTGAGCATGTGAATTTGAAACCCCCAGGTTAGATGATTAAACATGATACACAGATCAGAACAGTAAGCTTCAGTAATGGGAAAATATTGATGGCAATGGGAAGTATTGTCTTCACCAGTTATGCTTTATATTTGCTTGCAGAGCCAATATAATACATAGTTACGTCACTTGGACGCTACAATATCTTAACTTAAGGCCGCTTTACACGCAACGACATCGCTAACGAGATGTCATTGGGGTCACGGAATTCGTGACGCACATCCGGCCTCGTTAGCGATGTCCTTGCGTGTGAAACGCACGACGACCGTTAACGATCAAAATTACTTACCTAATTGTTGATTGTTGACGCGTCGTTCCTTTCCCGATTATCGTTGCTGTTGCAGGACGCAGGTTGTTCATCGTTCCTGCGGCAGCACACATCGCTACGTGTGACACCGCAGGAACAATACACCGTACCTGCGGCCTCCCGCAATGAGGAAGGAAGGGGTGGGCGGAATGTTCGGCCCGCTCATCTCCGCCCCTCCACTTCTATTGGGCGGCCGCTTAGTGACGCCGCTGTGATGCCGAACGAACCGTCCCCTTAGAAAGGAGGCGGTTCGCTGGCCACAGCGACATCGCTAGGCAGGTAAGTATATGTGACGGGGACTAACAATATTGTGCACCACGGGCAGCGATTTGCCCGTGAAGCACAAATGACGGGGGCGGGTGCGATCGGCAGTGACATCGCTAGCGATGTCGCTGTGTGTAAAGTGTCCTTTAGTCTTCAATTATTATTAATCAGAAAGTTATCATCATAAAACACAGCTACTCGTCTGCCTTGTTTCCTTTGAATTACCGTAGGTTAATATTATACTTCTTTTTTTTTTGTGAACTAATTCAACAACTGTCTCTAAACTTGGAAAACAGATACATATAAGCCGTTATTTACTTACCAGATGCTTAGGATCCTCCACCCACTCCCATGGGAAATGACAGGGAACAATGGCATTTCCATCTTTTACACGAAGATGAAAGAGAACATCCACTATGTAGTCTAGAATATATTCTGTGTACACCTTAAGGTATATTTCAATTCTATTTTTGTTTTGTTCAGTAACTGGTCATAGCTACACTGTAAATAAAGAGAATACGGATGATAATGATATATAAAGAACAGAAGATTTTCTGCAGAAACTTGTAGGAATAACTGCACATTTTTCAATGTTTTAGTGACTTATTGATACATTTTTTTACATAATTCTATTGTGAATGCTGTATTGATAAAGATTATTCTCCTTTGTTATGTCTGATGAAAGAAAGCATTTTTGTATTAAAAAAGAAGTGTGAATTCTACTAACCCCACCGTCTTGTTTTACTAAATACTGTTATCCTGTATATAACAAATGCCGATATCAATCCTCATCTTTTCTCATAAGTCCGTGATGTGCCATTACTATGTTATTGCTCCTAAAAAATTATTAATAAATTGATATCTGGGGGTTACAATTCCCTTTACGTCCCTGCACAGTCTGAAATTGTCAGCTCAGATTGGACAGGTTCAGATTGTGCAGGTGTACTGCCACGCGCTCGACTGCAGCCGAGCCGCTCGGATCCGGGCTCGTTGGTGGGTGGCTCAAGTGCCTCCGTACCCGGGGTCACCTCGCTCTGAAAGGATGCTACTTAGGTGCTAGGTTTACGGCCGGGGCAGTGGTTTTTAGTTAAGTTCGTGACTCCACCCACGGGTTGTGGTGAAGGTAGACTCCACCACTGCTGTTTACTAGGCCCCCGGGGACAGTGTTGTGTAGCCAGGTGTTTACTCCTCCGTGGTTAGGGGGTGATGGTTCCGGGGCCCGGTTGTGAGGTTGCGGACAGATTGGTGTGGTGCGGGGCGGTGAGCGGCCCGAGGGCACAGTTGTACTCACTCTGACAGATACACCGGAGTCTCTGGTAATCCAAAAAGATGGTGGTCGGTGCCCACAGCCGGCTGCGTCTGGTCCCCCACCCTGCCTTTCTCCTGCACCTTGTTTTGTAGCTGTGGACTGCCTGTGCTTCAGAGACGGGAGTCCGCTCCCCGGTTGTGTGTGTGTCTGGAGAGCCCGTTTGCCCGCAGACGCTAGCCCGTGGGATCATTCTGCCTGAGCGGTGGCTTTCTATCCCCCTCGTTGGGCTGTTGTCTTCAGTTGGGACTTGGTTGGGAAAGGACCTAAAGTCCAGACCTCAATCAGTGAATTAACTTAGTCCGGTAGATTCGGGACCTCGTTTCAGGGTCTGAGTACCCCCCTCTGTGCTCCGGTTTCCAGTCGGTTCCTCGGTTCGGTACCGGCGGGCCACTACCCTGCCCTGGCCCCTTACGGTTCCAACAGGCCATCTTCCCGACTCCTGCAGGCGGCGACCACCGTCTGCCTCCTGGCCAAAGGGTGTCCAGGCTACGACCCAGACCCCTGTCAGACGTTTACTCCTCTCAACTCCTCTCTCTTTCACCTCCAAAACTAATCTGCTCTGTTTTTCCCGCCTCGGGCTATCTGAACTCCTTGGTGGGTGTGGTCAACCGCCTGGCTCCGCCCCCTGGTGTGAACGTCAAGACCCGAGAGGGGTGACCAAGGTTTTTAGGTTGGCTGCTGTTACCTTTTTAGGGGGACGGGTGTTTGTGCAAGGGCCTGTCTGTGACAACCTGGCTAGTCCAGGGCATCACATTCCCCCTTGGTTAAATGCAGACCGTCCGCGGGCTGCCCGACCACCACCGGTTTATTTTTTTGCAACTGCAAAGATAAAACGGAAAAACATTTATATTTATAATAACATTATTTACATTAAGCATTCTTTTATGGATTCTTCCCTTGCGGGAGGCATATATCTTCAACGTTGCAAACAAATGAAAACATTTTTATTAACGGGAACGGGTCCTTTCGTTTGCCCACCCAAGCAAACCTAGCCTTGATGCTGCCTCTAAAACAGGGTCAGCACCCCTTTTCCCCAGTCCAGGAATTGGGTCAAGTCCGGGTATTGCCCATACGGGCTGGGTAAAAAGTTCCTTACCCGGCAGTCTCTCAGAGACCCCACATCCAGGGGACCCCTGACCCGGAGGGTTGTCACCGGTTTGCATGGTGACGGGACCTCGGCCTCCTCTGCTGCAGGCCCATCCTCCAACCAGCCTCTTTGGAGACTGTAGGACCTGAAACGGTGGTCCGGGATTATTTACAATGGGGTAACTTCGCTGCCGGCGCAGCCTTCTCCAGCCACTTTCCCTCAGTCCACCACAGGGCAGCACGAGTCTCCAATGCCACATTTACTCACAGTGACACTGTCCAGAAAGACCCCGTCTTCCACTGCCTGCAGTGCGGGTATGGTAAACCGGGCTCTGTAACGGGAACTGTCCTCGCTCCAACTTAACTAGCTTGCCGTTCTCCACCAGGGGCCCCTACCCCTGATGGCGCCCTCTGTAACTCCAACCGCAGCGGTGTTCAACAAGTCGGGCAGCTTTTCTTTCCCTTTCACCCAGTGTGCTGTATGGCGTCTCCCGGGGAACTTGGGGACATTAAACAAAGGGTTAAGAGTCTTATTGCTGAAGCAGGTCCTTTAAAACCTTTTAACTATAAAACTTTAAAACTTCAGGGGTTAACTTGCAGCGGTTACCATTGCAGGGGACTGCACTGCGCCATCTTCGGGCGGGTCATCTGGCTCCCCTTCCAGGTGCAATAGATTCCAGGGCTATGGACCTCCAGCGGGAACGGCAGCGGGGGCAGCGTACACAGTACCTCTTCTTCCATGAGATGCGCTACTCCGGGTTCACTCATCATGGTGCTGGCAGGCTCCAGCTCCCAGCTGATCAGGGACGACATTGGGGACTGCGTGGCTTTGTCTCGGCGCTGCATGGCTGCGGCGGCTCTCTGCTCACGAGCTCACACCACGGAAACCATTCTCTGGACCTCCGCTTTCCAGTCGAGCACCTGTTGCAAGGTTTGCGCTCTTACCCGGACGCAGAATTGACCCAGCTCCCGCTCCAACCAGGCAGCGGTTCCCGCGGCGAGCTCATTCGGGTCGTGGTCTTCCACTCCAAAAGCTACTCCGCCTCTGCCGCTTCTGAGCCCCGCCTGTTACGGGGGGCTGTCTGATAATAACCGAAAGGAGTATCAGACAGTCAGGGTCCACCGTGCAAAGACTTTGCTGCAGACTATGGCAGAGTGCAATACCTCTGTTAACTCACAGAAGGATATAATAAGTAAGTAAAGCAATTCCTCCCTTACTTGGAGGGTGTGTGGAATGATCTCTGTTAATAATCACAGAGACAAAGGCAATGTGTGCGAAATGGCACCTACCTAGGTCCGCTCTTCTAGTGGTGCAAAAGAGACGAACAGCAGCGTAAGCCGCACAAAGCTCCTACCTGCGTTCGCTCCACTAGTGTGCGAGGACACGAACCACTAGATATGGCACCTGCCTAGGTCCGCTCTTCTAGTGGTGCAAAAGAGACGAACAGCAGCGTAAGCCGCACAAAGCTCCTACCTCTGTTCGCTCCCCTAGTGTGCGAGGATACGAACAACTGCCAGACGCAGTATAAGGAACGTTACCCTAGCGGCAACGTCCACCTACGAGTAGAATCACAAGGCCCAGCCAGACCATGTGCCTCAGGCACCTGCCTATGTCCGTTCCCCTAAGAGGTAAGGATACGGACAGCAGCCGAAGCTGTAAGGTATAAGAACGCTACCCTGCCGGTAGCGCTCACCTAGCATAGACAGAGGAATGCCTAGAGGAACGCGCACAGAGCGTCTACTCATATGCATGAACCAAGAGGACTGAGCACCATGCGGCGTGTGTCAGGGTCTTATATAGACTCTGTGCCTCATCCAAGATGGAGGACACCAGAGCCAATCCGCTGCCAGAACGACAGGAGTGACGTCATGCTGGCCTATCACCGAGCAAGACGTCACAAGCACATGACCAGCGACCAATCGGCATAGAAGGTGTCAGAGACATGTGACCTCGTGTCAGCGATGATGTCACCCGCACATGTGCAATGGCTCCAAGATTGGACTTAGTCTCCGGCGCTCGCACATGTGCAGTAGCAAGAAATCTGGACTTAGTCTCCAGCGCTCGCACATGTGCAGTAGCAAGAAATCTGGACTTAGTCTCCAGCGCTCGCACATGTGCAGTAGCAAGAAATCTGGACATAGTCTCCAGTGCTCGCAGCAACCGTAACACCGCCACTCCGCCGACTTCATTCTGCATCCACATCTTTCCGCATCTCCGCCTTGGTCTTTTCGTGGCACTCGGTTCTTTTGCTGCTTAGTTTCGTTTTTCGACCGCGCACTTTTCGGCACGGCCGTGTTCCCAGGGGGCGGGGCTTCAACTCTCCTGCTCTTTTCGCGGAGAAGAAGGCTTAGGTGGGAATTTTCGCGCCAAAAGATGGCGGCAAGATGCCGGATTCTGAACTTTTTCAACGGGTCACCGCTGACTTCCACTTCAAGGCGCACTTCACCAGGTAGGTGATTAGGTAAGTATCCTGTTTGTGACGCCAGAAGAGTCAATGTGTACCGCCCCGTGCTTGGCTGCTTCTGAGCCACTCAGATCTGGGCTCGTTGGTGGGTGGCTTGAGCGCCTCCGGACCCGGGGTCACCTTGCTCTGAAAGGATGCTGGCGCTACGTAGGGGTTAGGTTTACGGCCGGGGCCATGGTTTTTAGTTAAGTTCGTGATGCCACCCATGGGTTGTGGTGAAGGTAGACACCACCGCTGCTGTTTACTAGGCCCCCGGGGACGGTGTTGCACAGCCAGGTGTTGACCCCTCCGTGGGTAGGGAGTGATGGTCCCGGGGCCCGGTTGTGAGGGTGCGGACAGATTGGTGTGGTGCAGGGCGGTGCGCGGCCCAAGGGCACAGTTGTGCTCACTCTGACACATACACCGGAGTCTCTGGTAAACCAAAAATATGGTGGTCGGTGCCCGCAACCGGCTGCGTCTGGTCCCCCACCCGGTTTGGTGGTCCCCGCCTTTCTCTTGCACCTTGTTTTGTAGCTGTAGACTGCCTGCGCTTCAGCGACGGGAGTCCACTCCCCGGCTGTGTGTGTGTCGGGAAAGCCCGTATGCCCGCAGACGCTGGCCCATGGGATCTCTCTGCCTGAGCGGTGGCTTTCTATCCCCCTTGTTGGGCTGTTGTCTTCAGTTGGGACTTGGTTGGGAAAGGACCTAAAGTCCAGACCTCAATCAGTGAATTAACTTAATCCTGTAGATTCGGGATCTCGTTTCAGGGTCTGAGTACCCCCCTCTGTGCTCTTGTTTCCAGTCGGTTCCCCGGTTTGGTACCGGCGGGCCACTACCCTGCCCCGGTCCCTTACGGTTCCAACAGGCCATCTTCCCGGCTCCTGCAGGCGTCGACCACCATCTGCCTCCTGGCCAAAGGGTGTCCAGGCTATGACCCAGACCCCTGTCAGACGTTTACTCCTCTCAACTCCTCTCTCTTTCACCTCCAAAACTAATCTGCTCTGTTTTTCCCACCTCGGGCTTTCCGAACTCCTCGGTGGGCGTGGCCAACTGCCTGGCTCCGCCCCCTGGTGTGAACGTCAAGACCTGAGAGGGGTGACCAAGGTTTTTAGGTTGGCTGCTGTTACCTTTTTAGGGGGACGGGTGTTTGTGCAAGGGCCTGTCTGTGACTACCTGGCTAGTCCAGCGCGTCACACAGGGACCTCATAAAAGTGCTAAGGCTATGTTCTCACTAGGCCGTTTTACCCGCGTATATACTCGCGGTTTTGCTGCAGAAATTTCTTGAGAAATGTTTGTAATCTTCCTGCAGACATTTGCCAGCAAAACCTATGGGAAAAAAAAATAGCTGTGTGCACGCTGCGTTTTTTTCTCAAGAAAATTCTTTGTGAAGATTTTCTTGAGAAAATTTCTTGAGAAAATGAGCATGTCACTTCTTTTCCGCAGGTACCTGCGGAATACCCCCGGAATTTCACTCCATTCACTGTAATGTAATCGCGAAATTCTGGGGGAATACCACAGGTAGCAAATGATGTGCGGTATACCCCCGGTATAGCCGCGATTTACCTGCGGTAATGCTCATCGCTGCCTGCGGTTTTGCAGGGAGTGATGTCATTATGACAGAAGAGGAAGCGGAGCAGAGTAAACACAGACGTCACACTCCCTGGACGCCGCACAGAAGCACTTCCGTGTGACCTCCAGGTGCCCGTGCAGTCTGTGTCCCGCTCCAGCCCCGCCGCTGCCTGCCCTGCAGTGTCAGTGTCTGCTCGCAGTGTCAGCAGCTTGTCACGCTGCAGCGCAGGCAGACACTGACACACAGCAGCGCGTGCAGCCGCGGGGATGATGAGCGCTGCTGTCAGGAGGTGAGATGAGATTATTACCTGCTGTGACGATCTCCTGCCTCCTGACGTCACCGCGGTCACTGCTCTCTATGCCCATCTCGCGAGCGGCCCGAGACTGTCACTAGCGGTGACGTCACGGGCTCTCGCGATACTGCTGACAACGTGGCGGGCATAGAAGGCAGTGACAGCGCTGATGGCAGGACTGCAGGAGATCATCAAGGCAGGTAATGATCTCATCTAAACTTCTGACAGCAGCACTTGTCATGCCCTGCAGTGACCTGGGCTGACCCATTGATGTTAGCTCAGGTCACTGCATTGCTCTTCCAGCCAATGGGGAACATTCTGTTCTTCATGGACTGGGACATTGACTATGGTATGGATCGCCGTGGGACTCCCCCCCCCTTATTGGATTACGCCGGACCAGTATTTGATTGTTCTTGTCAATAAATTGGTGAAAGAGGGAATGTGCGGAGTGTTTTTTTTTTCAAATAAAACTTTTTTTGTTGTCTATTTTATATTTCTTACTGACTGGGTTGGTGATGTCAGGTATCTGATAGACGCCTGACATCACGAACCCCAGGGCTTGACGCCAGGTGACATTACACATCTGGCATCAACCCCATGTATTACCCCGTTTGCCACCGCACCAGGGCAACGGGATGAGTTGGGGCGAAGCACCAGGATTGGCACGTCTAATGGATGCGCCACTTCTGGGGCAGCTGCAGCCTGCTATTTTTAGGCTGGGGAGTGTCCAATAACAGTGGACCTCCCTAGTCTGAGAATATCAGACCCCAGCTGTCCGCTTTACCTTGGCTGGTGATCCAATTTGGGGGGGACCCCACGTTTTTTGTTTTAAATTATTTATTTAATGTAAAATAACAGCGTGGGGTGCCCTCTGTTTTGGATTACCAGCCAAGGTGAAGCTGCCAGCTGTGGTTTGCAGGCTGCAGCCGTCTGCTTTACCCTAGCTTGCTACAAAAATAGGGGGAACCCCACGTCATTTGTTTTTACTTATTTATTTATTTTTTGGCTAAATACAAGGCTAGGCACCCTTTAGTGCCACATGAAAGTCACTAAAGGGTGCCAGCTTAGAATATGCAGGGGGTGGGACATTATATAGGTCTTTCTCATCTATCTATCTATCTATCTATCTATTCATCTATCCATCTTTCCCTCTATCCATTATCTGTCTATCTATCGATTTTCTATCTATTATCTATATTATTTATTTCTGTTCAGCATAAAAAAAACCGCAGGGACCAACCTGCAGAAAAAACGCGGCAAAATCGCGGCAAAATCACGGCAAAAACGCATGCGTTTTTCCCATGGATTTGGTGCGGGTTTTTACCGCAGGTGCAATAATCTTCAACTCCCAGAAGTTTCTCAAGAAATTTTCTTGAGAAAAATCACTTTTCTAGTGCGCACATAGCCTAATATCCAGTTTACAGATTCAATAAAGGATCAACGTGATGCCAAGTTGTAAGTGAAAATACACCAGAGTTGTTATATATATCTAAATGGAATCTCTAAGCATAGTTTTGGTATGTAATCTGACAACAGAATGATGTAGAGGCAGAACCCATTCTTCTAGTGATGTGCCACTTACTGAGTGGCTTGTATTAGTTTCACTAAATGCAGTGTTTTATCAGCAGGAGATTGGACTAGTTTTATTATGCCATTTAGTCATCCTGCTTTGCGTTACCCCACCTCCATTACTGATTGGCAGTAGAGAGTAGCGAAACTTTAGAGGTTCAGTTCGGCAGGTACAGTCGAACCTTAGATAAAGTTTGGTTTGTGATCCTGACTTGAACCGAACCTCAATGGAAGTTAGTAATTCGGCAATTCATGTCTCCACTCACATGCAGCTAGCTATAAGCATAAGACTTCCGAGGGAGGGTGGGCGGAAGTTTTTAACTTTTTTGTGCGTGTGTGCACATTACATCAGATCATGCTGATTTTACTCCAAGTGCAAGCTGTTCAAACAGTGCACATGGCTAGCTGAGAATTGATCTTGCCCGAGCACAGCACTGCTCTCTTGAGTCGTTTGCACTCATTACTCACTCAAACTTCAAACCCAAACTCTGTTTTTTTTTTGCTAGTCAAGCTAAAAATTGGGGTATTGTCCTGTTTTTCAGTTAGAATCCTGGCAAATATGGGTCTCATTGGTTGGAAATTGGTAAGGGAGCATTTCTTGTGAACCCTGCCCAAAGTGGTCAGGCTGGGGGCGTTCACAGGTGGGAATGGAAGATGAGACTGAGGGTATGTGTGCACGTCTCTGCGTTCTATTCCATAGCGTTTAAGTCACTGCATGTGCGTTTCAAAACGTAGCCGAAAAGCTGCGTTTTTAAAGCTTTGTGCATGCGGAATTCATGCGTTCTGTATGCTTGCTCTGTCATAGACAGAGAATTGAAAAATGTTGAATAATCTTAGAATAGTAACCTGATTGACCTGTTTGACAAATTAAGTTAAAAATGGACCATGGCTGCAGGACTGGCAGCAGCCAACACAAACTTGTGTCTTGTAAATACTTGCACCATGTGTGCCTTCCAAAGTAATCCCTTGTCACCATCAGGACATTGATACCACCACAAAGGAGAGGAAGGTTGGATGAAAGGTCTGGGATAGAGAAGGCCCAGACCTGGTCACCACAGGGACTGGTGACCTGCCTCCTCAAAGGGTTTTGGGGAACCAGGACCTTTTTGGGTGGTGGGTTGATGGGGGGGATGCTCCAAGGTTGCAACGTTTAAGCGAATTGCCTCCCCTGTGTAAGAAGAATGTCATGTAAACTATTTAACTTTTTCCATTCCGGTTCAATAAACCTCTACTTTGCTTACAGCCCGAGGACGTGCTGTGTTTAACCAAGGGGGAATGTGTTGCCCCTGAGACCCTCAGGGCACTACAGGGAACTGCATCCTCTAGGGGATGCAGACCTATCCCCTGGGACCTGGAGTATTAGTGCCGATGCCACCAAAGCACAACCAAAATCCTCCACTCCACACCAGGCATAGAGGGTTAACCATGTAAGGGGATGACCGCATGGAAAGGAACGAGTCCCTGGGATTAGCCAGCCTGGTGGGAGGGGTCAGCAGTCAGTGAGAAGTAGAGTTGAGAGAGTGTAGCACACAGGAGAGGTGTGTGGACATGCCTGAGCTGGTTCCGTGCAGTGGTGACCCGGGGGCACATAAGAGAGGTCGCCAGGTCGGGTACCGAAGATACCGCTGGGACTGGAGCACGCACGGGGCACGGGGCACAGGGCCTTAGATCAGGTGCCAGTTCTACATGGCTTGATAAATACCTACCCGGTGAGGACACCTTCATGGACTTCATCGAACCAAATAATCCGGGGGCATCAGCAATAAACTAGGATCGGGGTTCGGACACTTACCTCTCCACAGGGTCCGCACTGCCCGCCGTACGGAAAAGGAGACTGTACCCCAAAAAGGACATTAGGGACCCAACCAACAAAGAGTGTTGGGGACAGAGCAACCTGGGTAACTACATTGGCACTGATACTCCTGGGACATGAAGCCAAGGCCCTGAGTAAGTAGAGACTGTTAAAAACATCCTGGTGTGGTCTCCGTTATTGCCCCCTTATCATCTCCCAGGCACGGCCCTACCTGCGGAGGGCCTAACACCATTGCTGCAATCACCACCAGCTCTGGGAGAACCCACATTTAGAAGCGGTGGTTCTCTATCCTTAACCGCAACCCGCAGGTGGCGTCACATGACATTAACTCTATTTTCCCCTGTAAATATCCCTCCTTGTAAAAGGGGCCCAGGGCACGGAACCGGGCAACAGAACCAAAGTGACATCTCTAACGGTATATTCTGCCTGGGACCGAGTACCCCCTTCCCTGGGTGCTACAATTGCGCTCAAGTGTGAGTATTCTCTGCATATGTTTTACTTCCCTGATCTACACTGGGTATTCTATTAGGCAGTATTAGTTGATGCATGTACATGGTGTTATTCTGGTGTTGGCTTGGGACAGATGGGTCTGGTGATCACATGGTGCAGCCCACCTATACCATAGGGTCACCTACAGACTATCCATATTGTTGTTGTTTTTTACTTAGGCGGGCTTTGCACACTACGGCATCGCAGGTGCGATGTCGGTGGGGGTCAAATTGAAAATGGCGTACTTCCGGCATCGCATGCAACATTGTAGTGTGTAAAGGCTCGATGATATGATTAACGAGTGCAAAAGCGTCGTAATCGTACCATCGGTGCAGCGTCGGCGTAATCCATGATTACACTGACGCGATAGTCCGATGTTGTTCCTCGTTCCTGCGGCAGCACACATCGCTGTGTGTGAAGCAGCAGGAGCGAGGAACATCTCCTACCGGCGTCACTGCGACTTCCGTAGGATATGCGGAAGGAAGGAGTGGGCGGGATGTACATCCCGCTCATCTCCGCCCCTCCGCTCCTATTGGCCGCCTGCCGTGTGACGTCGCAGTGACGCCATACGTCCCACCCCCTTAATAAGGAGGCGGGTCGCCGGCCAGAGCGACGGTCGCAGGACAGGTGAGTCCATGTGAAGCTGCCGTAGCGATAATGTTCGCTACGGCAGCTATCACAAGGATATCGCAGTTGCGACGGGGGCGGGGAGTATCGCGCTCGGCATCGCAGAATCGGCTTGCAATGTCGTAGTGTGCAAAGCCCGCCTTAGGATAGAGGTACAATTACTTGCTATAG
This sequence comes from Anomaloglossus baeobatrachus, assembly GCF_048569485.1. Lineage (NCBI taxonomy): Eukaryota > Metazoa > Chordata > Amphibia > Anura > Aromobatidae > Anomaloglossus > Anomaloglossus baeobatrachus. The sequence goes on from NC_134356.1 coordinate 254,064,121, forward strand.
ATTATTTATTATGTCCCATATGCCCTTGTCTTACTATGTGGTATGTGGCCGAGTGTTGAGATGCACTTACTGCCTATCTTTACATCTTAGCTCCTCTGATTCTTATTCTGTATTGTCTTCTATGCTGTTTTTTGTGATAAATAAACTTTTGCATTTTTTTAAATAATGCCAATCTTTGGACTTGTTACTCCATAGCTGTTTATAATAAACTAGAAGGTGGCCCGATTCTAACGCATCGGGTATTCTAGAATTTACGTATTGTGTAGTTAATGTATGATTTTTGTTTTATATGTATATATATATATATATATATATATATATATATATATATATATATATATATATATATATATATATATGTATATATATATATATATATATATATATATAGATGTTGTTGTGTGTAGTTGCCAGTGTTTGTGTAGGGCGCTGTAAATGTTCTGGGTGTTGTCTGGGTGTGGGGGGGTGTGAGAGCGGTGTTGTATGTGTGTTGCGTTGTGTGTGTTGCGTTGTTTGTGGAGCGCTGTGTGTCTGCAGCGTTCTGTGTGTGTTGCGCGGTTTGTGTGGGTGTGGAGTGCGTGTGTGTGTTTTGGGGGAGGTATGTTTTATGCAGTGTGTGTGTGTTGCGCAGTATGGGCATATATTTATGTATGCCGCGGTGTTTGTGTGTTGGGTGTTGTGTGTGTGCAGCGTTGTCTGTGTGTGTGTGGGTGTCTGTGTAGGGCGGTGTTTGTGGTTCCCAGTGTGTGTGTGGTGTGTTGTGCAGTGCGCGTGTGGCGGTGTGTGTGTGTGTTTTGGGGGGAGGTTTGAACCCCTCATCGTGCTCCATCCCCCATGCTGCCCACCCCTCATCGTGCTCCATCCCCCATGCTGTGCACCTCACATCGTGTTCCATCCCCCATGCTGCGCACCCCCATCGTGCTTCATCCCCATGCTGCGCACCCCCCATCGTGCTCCATCCCCCATGCTGCGCACCACCCATCGTGCTTCATCCCCCATGCTGCGCACCCCCTATTGTACTCCATCCCCCATGCTGCGCACCCCCCATCGTGCTCCATCCCCCATGCTGCGCACCCCCATCGTGCTCCATCCGACATGCTGCGCACCCCCCATCGTGCTCCATCCCCCATGCTGCGCACCCCCCATCGTGCTCCATCCCCCATGCTGCCCACCCCCCATCGTGCTCCATCCCCCATGCTGCGCACCCCCATCGTGCTCCATCCCCCATGCTGCACCCCCCCATCGTGCTCCATCCTCCATGCTGCACAACCCCCATTGTGCTCCATCCTCCATGCTGCGCACCCCCCATCGTGCTCTATCCCCCATGCTGCGCACCCCCCATCGTGCTCCATCCCCCATGCTGGGGCCGCCGGGGGCGGGTCCGAGCGTGGCAACGTGGGCGGGGCTGAGCGGGCGAGGCGTCAGCATATGCCGGCTCCCTGCACATGTGTACCGGGAGTCGGTGTACGCTGGTAACCATGATACACATCGGGTAACTAAGGGAAGCGCTTCCTATAGTTATGCGATGTGTATCATGGTTACCAGCGTACGCCGGCTCCGTCACAATCCCAGCATCGCAAGGTTATGTGCGCCGTGGCGGGGCCGAGTGTGGCAGGGACGAGCGGGCGAGGCGTCAGCGTATGCCGGCTCCCTGCACATGTGTACCGGGTGCCGGTGTACGCTGGAGCGGGCGATGCGTGCGGAGGGCCGGGGCGAGCGGCTAATCCATGCGGGGGGTGGGGCCAGGCCGAGGCGAGTGGCCAATCCGTTGGGGGGGGCGGGCCAGGCCGAGCCCAGCGGCCAATCCGACAGTTGTCACTGTAACGACACTGTCACGGTGACACAATTTTGGAGCAAGACAGACAGATAGACAGACAGAATAAGGCAATTATATATATAGATTGATTGAAATATGGTAATATAATTTATACCAAAAACAGTGAATATTGTAATCTGGTCAGTCATATTGGACTGCTATTATTTTGCACACCACTGTATATGCAGTTATAACTATAGCTTAGTTATATGACTTTACATTTATCAACAATATATTTAATCTGCCAATATTTTTTCATATTTTTCTTCAATGCTGAGTAATAAAGTCAGACATTATACAAATATGCTTAAAAGGTAACTGCATGCTTATTAATTTGCTTCTTCTGTAACGCTATACAATCAAGTCAGATTTGTTAATTAATAAAAAGTATAATACAAGAATGTATGAAATCTCTCCATGTCTTTGTCTCTGGCTGTGATGTTAGTGACAGTAAATATGTTATTAGAAATGCCAAACATAGTGTAAAACAATGCAATTATTGGTGTTAAATCAATATTCATGTATTGATTGGATTTTGTTCCCATTTGGTCTGGATAGAAAAATAGGACACAGTCTGTGTCATCCTTGTTTTACTCAATGATTAGACAGTTACTAATAATATTTTATTGGCCATCTGCTTTAAATAAAATGTTCCAGTGATCGAAACTTATAAAACAGGGCATGTATTTGTCTTGACATAACCGTTTGTCAACCCCTTCCATCTCTTTCACTTACATGCTTTTTACAAAGTTAATCTGAAAACTCTGTCATACATGTAACGTGGTTCCACAAGAGATTTGGCATTTGATATATTGAGATCCTAGCTTTTTTTTATCTTTCTTTTTAGACAATGTGAAATAATATTTGCTTTTGCTGTTGCTGCTTGACATAGAATCATAGAATTCTACAATCATACAATAGTAGAGTTGGAAGGGACCTCAAGGGCCATCGGGTATAACTCCCTGTGAGTGCAGCCTTATGTTTATCCAGCTTCTGCTTGAAGATGTCCATTGATGGAGAGCTCACTACCTCCCGAGGTAGCCTGTTCCACTCCCTGACTGCCTTCACTGTCAGAAAGTTTTTCCTAATATCTAATCTGTATCTCCTTCCTTGTAGTTTAATTTCTTCTTGTAGTGCTATGTTTAGCTTACACCTCTATTATTATTAGTATTAATAATAATAATAATAATAACTAACTGTAATACCCGGTGCTGCCTGGGATAGTAACTGTTTCTCTTTCTCTCTCCCAGTCTCTGTCTGTCTGTTTCTCTACCTCTCTGTCTCTCCTTGTCTGTCTCTCTCTGTCTGTCTCTGTTGTTCTCTTTCCCTGTTTGCTTCTGTCTGTCTCTCTGTCTCTCTTTCCCTGTCTGTCTCTGTATCTCTTTGTCTATCTCTGTCTGTCTCTATATCTCTCTGTCTGTCTGTCTCTCTCTGTCTGTCTCTTGGCCTGTCAGTCTCTGTCTGTCTCTTTCCCTGTCTGTCTCTCTGTCTCTGTATCTCTTTGTCTGTCTCTGTCTGTCTCTCTCTATCTGTCTTTCTGTCGGTCTGTCTCACTGTTTGTCTGTCTCTTTCTAGTTGTCTGTCTGTCTCTCTGTCTCTGTCTGTCTCTCTCTATTTGTCTGTCTGTCTCTCTCTGTCTGTCTCTTTCCCTGTCTGTCTCTGTCTGTCTGTTTATCTGTGTGTGTCTGTCTGTGTCTGTCTCTGTCTGGCTGTCTATCTGTCTGTCTCTGTATCAGTTTCTTTGTCTGTCTCTTTCTATCTCTCTGTCTGTGTGTCTGTCTGTCTCTGTGTGTCTGTCTGTCTCTTTCCCTGTCTGTCTATTTCTCTATCTCTGTCTGTTTGTCTCTCCATATCTGTCTCTCTCTGTCTCTTTCCCTATCTGCCTTTGTCTGTCTCTTTCCCTGTCTGTCTCTCTCTGTCTGTCTGCCTCTTTCCCTGTCTTCTCGGTCTGTCTTTCTCTTCCCTCTCTGTCTCTGTCTGTCTCTTTCCCTGTCTGTCTCTCTCTGTCTCTTTCCCTGTCTGCCTGTCTGTCTCTTTCTCTGTCTGCCTCTTTCTCTGTCTGCCTCTTTCTCTGTCTGCCTCTTTCACTGTCTGTCTCTTTCCCTGTCTATCTCTTTCCCTGTCTGCCTCTGTCTTTGTCTGTCTCTTTCCCTATCTTCTTTTTTCTGTCTGTCTCTTTCCCTGTCTGTCTGTCTTTTTCCCTGTCTGCTTCTGTCTGTCTGCCTCTGTCTCTCTCTTTCCCTTTATGTCTTTCCCTATATGTCTGCCATTTTAACCTGTCTGTCTCTGTCAGTGAGGAACTTGTTCTGAAAGGTGACTATGTTATTTTCTGCAGTCACATCATGGCAGGAAGAAGTGATAATGGTCAGAGCAAGATGAAGCGGAAAAGAGAAGATAAATAACATCATCTAGTGAACTCACCGGTAAGTCAGTGTATTACATGTACACATACTATACACTATATACACAGCTCCTGTGTATAATGTCACTAATTAATGTCACTGGTGATCACTGTATTACCTGTACACTGACACTATATACAGAGCTCCTGCGTATAATGGCACTGATGGTAATATTAGTGTTATTAGTTTTGTGGTTTTTATTCATGATCATTATTGTAGTATTATTTGGGCACTGTGTGGTGGTAATATGTGGTCTGGTCACAGTGTTGAGGTATTTCTCCTTTCTATGTGGTAATAGTCGGTCATTATGTGCTCTGATTATGGTGTGGCGGTATTTCTCCCTTGTATATGGTTGTATTCGGTCACTATGTGGTGGTAATATGTTGTCTGGTCATGGTGTGGCGGTATTTCTCCCTTTTATGTGGTATTATTGGTCATGGTATAGTGGATTGTGTTGTGTCTGGAGATCACTTTTATCCTCTATCAATAAAAGGAAGATTATTTCAAGTAGAGATTAAGGGTCTCTGCGCACTGGGAAATTTGCTTTTCTTAAGAAAAATCCGCACCCTCTGGCAGAATTCCGCACTCACGGTAAAAGCGCACCTGCTATTTGCCGCAGTTTAACGCAGTCTTGCCTCATTTTTTCCACGGGTTGGTCCCTGCAGTTTTTTTATCATTATCTATGGCAAAAATGTAGGTACCTGGGGAAAAGAAGTGACATGCTACTTCTTTTTTGCTGCAGAAATTCTGCAACAAAACCTAGAGGAAAAAAAAAGACAGGGTGTACACAGCATTTTAGTTTTTCCATAGATTTTGCTGGGGAAGGACTATAGAAAGGTTATGAATGAAAACCGCACCTTTTCTACAGCAAAAAACGCAGAAAATTCATGGCAAAAAATGCAGTGTGCACACAGTGCCTTAATACTTGAATGTTTAACCCTGCCCTGTGAACATTACGTTTTAATAAATATGCTAAATAATCGCTTATTCTAAGGCGGGCTTTGCACACTACGACATCGCAGCCCGATGCTGCGATGCCGAGTGCGATAGTGCCCGCCCCCGTCGCAGCAGCGATATGTGGTGATAGCTGGCGTAGCGAAAGTTATCGCTACGCCAGCTTCACACACACACTCACCTGCCGTGCGACGTCCCTGTGGCCGGCGACCCGCCTCCTTGTTAAGGGGGCGGGTCGTGCGGCGTCACTGCGACGTCACACGGCAGGCAGCCAATCAGAGCGGAGGGGCGGAGATGAGCAGGATGTCAACATCCTGCCCACCTCCTTCCTTCCGCATATCCTACGGAAGCCGCAGTGAGGCCGGTAGGAGACGTTCCTCGCTCCTGCGACTTCACACACAGCGATGTGTGCAGCCGCAGGAGCGAGGAACAACATCGGACCGTCGCGTCAGCGTAATCATGGATTACGCCGACGCTGCACCGATGATACGATTACGACGCTTTTGCGCTCGTTAATCGTATCATCCAGGCTTTACACACTGCGATGTCGCATGCGATGCCGGAAGTGCGTCATTTTCAATTTGACCCCACCGACATCGCACCTGCGATGTCGCAGTGTGCAAAGTGCCCCTAAGGCCATGTGCACACATTGAGTATTTGGTCAGTATTTTACATGAATTTTTGTAGCCAAACCCAGGAGTGGAAAAGTCTAATAGAAACACCTCTGCATTTTTAACCTACTCCTAGTTTTGGTTTTCAAATACTGATGTAAGATACTGACCAAATACTGAATGTGTGAACGTGGCCTAAGGCTAAGTGATAACTTATTCATCTGTGGGGACTAATTGCTGAGACCTGCACCGATCGTGCAACTTCTATCTCCTTGAAAGTGGAGCTGATGTCCGACTCATCCCCTGATCCATTTATTCAATGTGATTACCTACCTAACCTGTAGATCAGTGATAACTTGTTTTCACCAAAGATCCCCCTTACTGCAAATTACTGTAATAGTACATCAGTTATGGTGCACAGGAGATGTGCAGGAGCCACCTGTGCTTCACAGTCAGCACTCCAAAATAACGGGGATAACGGCTAACAGGTATTTACATATCACTGTAGGGTGGGCCCCTGGAGTCAATTCCTTTGGTGGGCCCCAGACACCCCAGTCCGACCCTGAATGTATGCACATGGCCTTACAAATACTGAGGTAAAACCCTCCCCAAATACTCAATATGTCTACATGGCCTTACAAATACTGAGGTAGAAACTCACCAAATACCCAATATGTGCCAATGGCCTTACAAATACTGAGGTAAACACCAAATACCCAATATGTAAACGTGGCCTAACTCAGCTTGGGAATAATGCTTTATAAGCTGTGTGAACTTCTTAGTTTCCTTTTCCAGTTTAATTGGTAATAATTAGGTAATCTGTGAACGTTGAGTATTTGGTGCAGACATTTTTTGCATTAAATCTGCGTCTTCTCGCCAAAAAACAACCCAAAAACCGCATGTGTTGTTGGTGCATTATTGTGCCATTCGTTTTTCTTAATGAAGTCAATGAGTGGAAGGGCTTAAAAACACCTCAAAAAAAGAAAAAAAAGGAAAAGGAAAAAAAGCCTCAACAACTGACATTCTGAAAATTATTTTCTGCGCCAAATCTGCAAGAAAAAAAAGCAATGTGCGCACAACACTTCAGGATTCTCATTGACTTTACTGGCATAAGGATAGACATGCAGATTTGTGACAACTCTGCATCAAATTTGCAACAAAAAAATGCATCAAAAACGCACTGTGCGCCAACAGCCTTAATGATTTTTACAATTCGTTTGCATGTGCTCTGTAATTTTTGAAGAATTCATTTCTGTGTGTTGAAACTATTGAATATGGGATACATTATATGATAAGGTATCTATACATATAAGATAAAGTATATATACAGTCTCTAGTAAATCTAAGCACACACAATTTGAATTATATGGCTTTACATATTAAAAAATATATTGGAAAAACATCTCGTCCTTAAATTCTTAAAACAGGAACTGTCTTTTGCAACAATAATCCCAAGAACTCCAGCAAATCTATATTAGAATGTCTGAAACAGAATAGAATCACAATGGCCCAGTCAAAGTCCAGACCTCAACCCACTTGAAATGCTGTGGTGAAAAAGAAACTTAAAAGAACTTTGAATGAAGGAATGTCCACAATCCTCAATTAAATTAAGCAATGTCTTAAAAATAGCATGCCAAAATTCATCCAGATTGATGTGAGAAATTGCATAAAATAATCACTTCAAGTTATTACTAATGTTGGTTCCTCAAGGCATTTATTTATGAGGCGTTCATCATTTTTCAGACACTGCTTCTCATTTTGCCTTAGTTTTTGGTAAAAAAAAAAAAATAATAATGATAACACAGTGTAATTTGAATGTATAGTTGTTCATCTCAGATAGTAATAGTATTTACCTCATTTAAACCCCTTCCCGACCAATGATGTACTTATACATCATTGGTCATGTACGCCCCTTTACTGCGAGCTGACAGCGTGAGACCGCATTATTCCCCGCACATGTCGGCTGATCTGATCAGCCGACATGTGTAGCTAACAGGTACAGATGGATCGGAGATCCATGCGTGCCTGTTATCTAGATAGAGTGCACTGTCAAAATCTGATTTAAAATGCGCCGGTTGGGATCGCGCCATTCCTCGCCACCATTGGCAGCCTTGTGACACAATCACGGGGCGCCGATGAGTTGTCATGACAGCCTGGGTTAACTGATGTTCCCTGTCACTGTCATGACTCACTGTGAATGCCAGCAGAGCATCAACATTCACGCGTCATCAGCATTTCTGCTGTTCAGAATTCCCTAAGGGGACTTATAAAATCTATAAAAAAAAAAAAATTAAAAATATGTTAAAAAACTCCAAAACGTTCAAATCACCCCCCCTTTTTCCCCATTGAAAATAAAGCAATATAAAAACCCAACACATATTTGGTATTGCTGAGTTCAAAAATACTCGATCTATCAAAATATTAAATTGATTTATCTGATCTGTACATGGCGTAGCGAGAAAAACATCAAAACCCCAGAATTATGTTTTTTTGGTCAACACAACATTGTATTACAATGCAATAACACGCGATTAAAATATCGTATCTAACCTACAATGAAAATGATAAAAATGTCAGCTATAGAGCCAAAAAATAAGCCATCACTGAGCCCCAGATCCCGAAAAATAAGAACGCTATGCATCTCAGAAAATGAAGACAAAAGCGCAATTTTATTTTGACAAATTTCTGATTTTTTTTTTTCACCACTTAGGTAAAAGTAAAACTATACATGTTTGATATGTACAAACTCCTACCGACCTGGGGAATTATATAGTGAACATTGTAAATAAAAAACCCAAAAAACAATCATGGAATTGCACTTTTTTTGCAATCTGACCACACTTGGATTTTTTTTTCCCGTTTTCCAGTACAATATGGGGCAGAATGAATGGTGTCATTCAAAAGTACAACTGATTGATGGAAAAATGAAAAAGTTATGGTTTTGGAAAAAAGGGGAGTAAAAAAAACAAATTATGAAAAACGTTAAAATCGGTTAAGTTCTACGACCCAAGGGTTTTTTTTATGTTTTGATACATGGAACCATAGAATTTGAAGACAGTGCACCCAGCTTTTCTCATGACTGTATAAGTGCTGTTGATCTACATAGGCAGAACCAGTTATAGGCATTTCTTGTACTGTGTATGGCTTAACAATACAGATAGGAAATACACAGCTGTATTTACCACACAGACAATGAAGACTATAATATAAATCCAGATTTTCAAGCGTTTTCAGCGTATTCCTGCCTGTTACTTGCTAAAGAAGAAAAAAAATAGTTGTAAGACAATGATTAAATAGTGTTTGTTCTTGGAGGCTTAAAAAGCCCTTGAGCCATGTAGGGGTTAAAAGAGCGCTCTTCTCCAAAATGCTTAGCACATTGGTAATACACTTGTTTGTATTTCTCTGAATCTGTGCTTTATCACATTTAAACCTTATTTTGCTTGCCATGAGCATCACTATGAATAATCCATTCAGTTTCATTAATTAGCAATTTCATTGCCACAGTTTGACTTGAAGACAGTGCAATGCTTTGTTATATCAAGTCATATTTAGAGGGAGGAATTTTCAAAGGTCTCCACTTGATGTAATAGTCAGAAAAAAAGTGGTAATAGCTGAAGGCACCACCAACATGCACTGTACAAAGACCTCCATTGTGGAGCGGAGGAAGTGCCGCAAGACGTTCCATAGCTGTGGTGTCTTCTTCTTACTGAGATCTACTATAGGTGCTAAATCATCTTACAAGTGAATCTTCATCATCAACAATGTTTTTATATTGAAAGTGATAGATTTTCCATAAATGTTGTGAAAATGATTCCAAGTAAGCACTTGACTCCTCTTTACCAAGGAGTACAACATATCTCAATTTAATATTTTTCGCCATTACCAATGAATAGAACATTTCATGCCTTCCAGCTATGGATGTTAAACTGGCGCCATGTCATACGCTGTTGTTTAGGATGCCATAACTTCGCACAGAGAATAATGAGGCCTTCATCCCAATAGACTTTTTTACATGCTCGCTCAAGTAAATGTGGATTATAATATACGACTATGCCAAGAATAAATACAAAAAGAGATGTTCCTGTTTCTTACTGGCTGAGTGCCCATTCTGTTTGACATTTATCTGGATATTGTCCTTTCCTTTTCCCTATTGATGCTCACAAATTATCTTGATGTGAGGCCCAGATAATTTCTGGGAGGTTAATGCATGTCAAATTTTTTTTATTTTTCTTGGCTTCTTTATTAAAATGTCCAATTATTTAGCCACATGAGGCTTTGGTCTTATTTTGCACTAAATCTGATATTGTTAACTTTTCTGGGTTCATTGTGGAGTCATGTCAATTAGCAAAGACAACACCTGCTAAATAGAAAAAAAAAATCATTCTTTAGTCATTTTAGATTTTTTTAAATGACCTTTTAAGAGTTGTGGGTGGCTTAAAGGGAAGCCGACAGCTGCCCTACCCCTTCTCCAACAAGCCCCTTTTTGCTTCTTAGTGATTGGGAATAAACAATATTAACTGTAAGCCCTGCTCTTGCACTAAGTAAACCCTAGGATGACTAATCGGGGAGGGGGGAGGTTTTATTTTACCATATTAAACCTTCCTCTCATCATGTACTCACCCCCTGTGGGCATGAGTGACATGTTTTGTAAGAGTGACATCACAGCTGACTGTTTCTAAATATTGTGCATGTATGCCACTTTCTGACTTCTCGAGAAGTCCTAATGAAGTTGAGAGGATATTTTCTGGCTTTTCTAATGCATGCCCACGAAGGCATCAGTGACGCAAATATCAACCAGATGTAATGTCACTTTTACAAAAGATGTCACTCACTGCCACAGGGTTATAAAATGAAGAATTATTCTAGGGAATTCAGCACTTCCTGACTAGTAATCTACTGATTTATAGAGAACCTGTCAGCAGACACATTTTGCCCAATCCAGGGTCATCACTTATCAGGCACTGGCTGTAGGATCACAGTCAAGTATGTTGCGATATTTCAGCGGCCTCTGACCAGAAATGCCCAAATCTGGAGCTGCCCCATCAACTAATAGCGGCTGTAGCAGGATACTGAATATCTGCCTCCAATTTACTTGATTAAGAGGCAGACGTGCAGTACCTGGCCGCCGCCACTAGCAGATGACAGGGAGGCTCCGGAACTGAGCATTACCATCCACCAGCACTGAGAAAAGCTGTTGGACATTGGCACAGGATGTCAGACCCCGGACGATTAGACATTGATGAACTATCCTAAGGGGCACTTTGCACACTACGACATCGCAGGTGCGATGTCGGAGGGGTCATGTCGAAAGTGACGCACTTCCGGCGTCGCACTCGACATCGTAGTGTGTAAATCCTAGATGATACGATTAACGAGCGCAAAATCGTCGTAATCGTATCATCGGTGTAGTGTCTGGGAATTCCATAATTACGCAACTGCGACAGGTACGATGTTGTTCCTCGTTCCTGCGGCAGCACACATCGCTGTGTATGAAGCCGCAGGAGCGAGGAACATCTCCTACCTGCGTCCTGCAGCTCACGCCGGCTATGCGGAAGGACAGAGGTGGGCGGGATGTTTACGTCCCGCTCATCTCCGCCCCTCCGCTTCTATTGGACGCCTGCCGTGTGACGTCGCTATGACGCCTCCTTAATAAGGAGGCGGGTCGCCGGCCAGAGCGACGTCGCAGGGCAGGTGAGTGCATGTGAAGCTGCCGTAGCGATAATGTTCGCTACGGCTGCTATCACAAGATATCGCTGCTGCGACGGGGGCGGGGACTATCGTGCTCGGAATCGCAAGCATCGGCTTGCGATGTCGTTGTGTGCAAAGTGCCCCTAAGGATAAGCCATCAATGGTAAAGTAATGGATTACCTTTTTAATGACTTGCTTAAATTATTCTCTTAAATGTGGTCACTTTCTAGATTATTAACATTATCATCTTTTTGTTCTAATTCCTCATTTTCACTTTCTTTTTTTCTCTTCAAACCAACATTTCATCTTTCCAAATATCTTTTATGCATACACAATTCTCTGATATTTCAAACAGGCTGATGAACACCCGATGAATGAGCAAAATGCGTGTTAATCAGGTGAAGTGATCTTTTGTGCAGCAGAACAGATAATTGTTCTCGGTGGTACAGGACTCCCACTGCCGAGAACCATGGCAGACTATACGCACTGTGAACTATTAGGTTGTGTGCCCACGCTGCGTTTTTTCTTGTGGTTTTTCATGCATTTTTTAATCAATACTGCAAGGAAAAATGCATCCCTGCAAAGTCTATGAGAATCCTGAATTGCTGTACATGTTTCAGATTTTTTTCCTTGCAGATTTTGGTGTTGAAATAAATCTGCAGCATGTCAATTCTTTTTGTATTTTCCTTCAGATATAATCCACTGCAGTCCTTGAGCTCGATCACTGCAATGGATTATATCTGTCAGTGCTGCACTCGCATCACTGACACTTCACCTCTCACACCATGCATCCAGCATGGCATGTGAGGCTCTCCGTAGCTCAGTAACCTGGGATCGTCATGGTGACGACCCAGGGTTATTATGGCAGTGATCTGGTCCCTGTGATCGCCAGTGAGACGTAAACGATCCCTCTCCCTGCCTTCTGAATGCTGTGATCGCATTGATCGCAGCATTTAGGGGATTAAACTACCGGGAGTGGCTGTAACATCAGATGGAGAAAAGGCGGCGATCGCGGTGGTAAAGCGCCTGAACCCGTGATTGTCATTACCTAAAAACTCAGGAAAAAATGACAGAAAAACTGCATAAAAAACGTGCAAACATGATTAAAATGTGCGATTTTGGCTGTATTTTTCCCACCAAAACATGCAGTTTTGTGAGCAGAAAGATCTGCACACAAATCTGATACATGGGCACATACCCTTACAGTTCGTTTAGTGTGTGAATCATTTACTTTGGTCTGTGATGATTAGGAGAAGGAAATACTGGGCACTATCAGCGGTAAATGGTCTGCCATATGAATCAATATACACCAAATCCGTCCATTAGATTGAGTACTGACATCTGAGAGAGGAAAAAAACGTGGTGCTCATTTCTCAGAAAAAACACTTGCTGAACAAGAAACAGGTAGAATGAAAGGCATTCATCAGGATGATGGTGTCATATAACCTTTTATTTTATCATTTGGTGAAAAGTGAAAGCATGGGGAAGGGGGGTAAACGGGGCACGTCATCCCGGTGAGTGTCTTTGATTCTACCTTTTTCTCATTTAGCCTATCTGTGCACATTGCGTTTTTTCCTGCGTTAACGCTGCGTTTTGAACTGTAGCATTTCAGTGCCAAATTACATGTGTTCTGCTTCCCCAGCAAAGTCTATGAGAAGTCCGAAAATTCAATGCGCACGCTGCATTTTTAAAAGCAGCATGTCACTTCTTTTGTGCATTGTAGCTGCATTCTCCACCCATTGAAATCAATGATGTGGCTCAAAGCGCAATCAAAATGCACTTGGACTGAATTTTTGTTGCTTTCCACATACTTTTTTGACATGCAAAACGCAGGTCTTTCCAGTCTCTCTGTCGATGTCGGTCAATATTTCTCTGTCTGTCGATGTCGGTCAATCTCCCTCTGTCTGTCGGTCTCTTTCTCTATCAGTTGGTCGCTTTGTCTGTCTCTTTCTCTCTGTCCGTCAGTCGGTCTCTCTCTCTCTGTCTATCTCTCTCTCTGTCCGTCCGTCGATCTCTCCCCCTCTCTCATACTCACCGATCACTGGCATGGCGCTGCACGGTTGTCACAAAGCTCCGGCGGCTTTTCCTCTTTTGAAAATGATGGCCGCTCATTATTCAATCTCCTATACCCTGCTTTCCCCACCCACAGGCACCAATGATTGATTGCAGTCAGACACGCCCCCACGCTGAGTGACAGCTGTCTCACTGCAACCACTCACAGCCGCAGGTGGGCGGGTCTATATCGTGCAGTAAAATAAATAATTTTTAAAAAAAACGACATGCTGTCCGCCCCTAATTTTGATATCAGCCAGGGTAAAGCCACACGGCTGACGGCTGGTATTCTCAGGATGGGGAGCTCCATGTTATGGGGAGTCTCCCAGCCTAACAATATCAGCCAGCAGCCGCCCGGAAGTGCCGCATCCATTAGATGCAACAGTTCCAGGACTCACCCGGCTCATCCCGAATTGCCCTGGTGCGGTTGTAATCGAGGTAATAAGGAGTTAATGGCAGCCCATAGCTGCCACTAAGTCCTAGATTAATCATGGCAGGCGTCTCCCCGAGATACCTTCCATGATTAACCTGTCAGTTAAAGAAAATAAACACATACACCTGAAAAAATCCTTTATTTGGAATAAAAGACAAAAAACCCCACCCTCTTTCACCACTTTATTTATCCCCAAATACCCCTCCAGGTCCAACGTAATCCACACGAGGTCCCACGACGCATCCAGCTCTGCTACATGAAGCTGCCAGGAGCGGCAGTAGAACACCGCTGCTCTCTGTCAGCTCCACGCAGCAACTGAAGTGAGCCGCACGATCAGTGATGACGTCACTCAGGTTACCCGCGGCCACCGCTGGATCCTCCAACTGTGACAAGTCGCCCGAGTGACTGAAGTGATCAGAGGTGCCGTCACTCAGGTTACCCGTGGCAACTGCTCTCAGGTGGAGGACTCCAGCTGTGGCCGCGGGTAACCTGAGTGATGGCACCGCTGATCGCGCTGCTCACTTCAGCCACTCAGGGGATTAGCGGTCACCGGTGAGTCTGTCGCGGCCTGGAGGCGCTGCGCTCACCCACTGCTCGGGTCCGGCTGCTGCTCGCTCGGTCGGTGGCTCGAGCGGTGGGCCAGATCCCGGGGTCTCGAGCGGCGCTCCTCGCCCATGAGTGAAAGGGGTGGTTTGGTGTAGGGATATTGTCCGTGACGCCATCCACGGTTTGTGGTGAAGTTGGGACACCAACACTGCTCTGTACGGGGATCCCGGGAGCGTTGACAGGGAGCAGCTGAGATGTTTTCTCCCCTCCGTGGGTAGGGGGGGTTTTGGTGGTCCCGGGGCCAGGTGGTGGAGGTCGGAAGGTGGGATGTGGGGCCTGGCCGGGTGCAGGGTCGTGGGGCAGCGCAGTGCCAGACGGCACGGTGGTACTTACTCAGCCAGTAACACACACGGATTCTCTTGTAAAACAAACGGCTGCATGGACGAGTCCCACAGATGGCTGCGGCGGTCACTCCCGGTAGGTTAGCGGTAACTGTCTCTCCCTGCACCGATGCTTTGTTCTCGGCCCCAATGGCTTCCCACTGATAGCCCGCTCCCCAGCGGTATGTTGACTAGGGGAGCCCTTCCTTTGCCCGCAGGCTATGGCCCTGGGAGCTCTAGCTCTGGCGGTAGCTTTATCTCCCTCACGGTTTGGATGGTTGCCTTCAGTCGGGTCTTTACTGCTGGGAAACCCTGGAGGTTCCCATCGCTGACAGATTTGACCGGTTTTACGGCGACTCCTAGCCTGGTCGGGGTCCGTAGGCCCTGCCGGATGGTGCTGGCCTCTCTTCGCTCCCCGATCCGATACCGGCGGGCCACCGCCCGTCCCCGGTCCTTACGGTTGTACGTCAATCGGCCTCTCCTGCAGACGGTCACCACCGTCTGCCAACCTTGCTGTCAGGTGCCCGGGCCACGTACCCGGACACGGTCAGTCAGTTCCTCTACTACTACTTCCTCACTCTACAACTCCTCAAACTGTTCTGCCTTCCTTTTCCCGCCTCCAGGACTGTGAACTCCTCGGTGGGTGGAGCCAACTGCCTGGCTCTGCCCCACCTGGTGTGGACATCAGTCCCTGGAGGAAGGCAACAAGGGTTTGTGTTTGACTTCGGTGTTCCTAACCAGGGTGTAGGGTGTGTTGTTGCAGTACCTGTGACGTCCTGGCTTGTCCAGGGCGCCACAAGTCCTTCATGGGTGACCGCTAATCAGGACGCAACACACAGACAGTGCCGGGGGATTACAATGAAGTCGGGTGAAGTTCATCCGAGTTCATTCTCATCATGCGGCGACTCTGTCTGTGTCTGCTGTCAGCGTTCATGCAGCAGAGCTGAATTGCAGGGGGAACACACTGTCAAAAATGCATCCAAAATGCATGCGTTTTGGATGCCTTTTTTTTTTTTTTTTACAATCGCAGTGTTTACATTGGTCCAGTCTGCCAGAGGGTGCGTTCTTTTCCGCACTGCACAGAACGCAACGTGCGCACATACCCTTACTTTGGTCTGCTTGTCTTCACAGGCTATTAGATGACCCCCTATAGTATTGTGCCACCGTCAGTCTGTGTTAATGGAATTTAAGACAAGAGAAATTTCTGATGGAATATTGTCCAGATGTAATGGTTTTGGCTCCTAAACTGTAACCTAACTGTATTCCACTTCTCTTCCCAATTCTATGCTCATATTTAAGTCATGAGACTGTAGATCCCAAGTTTCAGCAGTGGCTTAATCTATGAGCATGGGTAGTAACTAAAGAAATCAAATCATTGTCTGCACGGAAAAGGCCAAAGTGCAACTGTCTGATTTGACGGGTCAGGAAAAGTTCAGGTCATGAACATTTTGTTTCAGGAAAAATCTTCTGCGGCTTACTGTTCCAATCTGCATTATATCTCCCAGGTCAAGTTAATTGTGAATAGTGTTTCACTGTAGACATAGCTGACATTGCTGGGATGTCTTACAGACGTGGTCCATAAATAATGCAATTTAAACATATGGAGCTCGAACCGTGTTATATTATTCATGGAAACATAATTGGTAGGATGGCTTTTTACACAGTAAAATTTCAGTGTAATGGAGGTGGAAATAATGGTCTCTAAAGAGATATGCATAGTAGCATGCAAGCCCATAACTTTCCATTGAATTCCAGAGAGCCAGGCTGTTTATTACATCCATACAGGAAGTAAAGACTTTAATGGGATAATAGTTTATTTAAAGGGATTGGCCACCTTATCTTTAGAAATGTGTTGTGGACATGATATTGAGGTACTTGCTAATATGTAACTTTTCATTCTATTCATTCTAAGGCTATGTGCGTATTGCATGAAGTTACGCTGCGATCTGCACCGCAGCGTAACTGCATGCGTCCTGTGTCCCCTGAACAATCTATGAAGATTGTGCAGAATCCATGCCCATGTGGCGCTTTAGAACGCAGCGATTTGCATGCTACCAAATCGCTGCGTTCTAAAAAGCAACATGTCATTTCTTTCGTGCGCTTTGCATGCTGTCTCCATTCTGTTTCTAGGGAGAGGCTGCATACAGAGCGCACGAATTCTGCAGGCACCAAAGTTTCAGAACGGAGCTTTTCAGCTGTGCTCTGAAGCGGACATACCGTACAGTGACTTCACGCAGTGGTGCAGAGCGCACACACGTGGGCACATAGCCTAAATGGGTTACAGGTTCTCCTCTAGTAGGTTAATGCAGCTTTCTTCCCAGACTGCAAAGCTCCCCCGTGTACAAGAAGAAGCATGTAACCAGATCTGTCCATCAACCTCTTCCAGCTGAATAAAACGTCACATAGGAAAGAGATTTCTCAATTAGAATATGGACCAGATCTGGTCACGTGACCCTTTTACCAACTGCCATTTTGTAAACAGAGAAATGGTCTGTTAGGAAGGCTGCACTAACACGCACACTTCAGAATTCATCCGTCTGCGCCTGTCTTCAGTCAAGTCACAAGTGACTTTTGATGGTGTTAGTTTATTTAAGTATACATGATCTGTCTTCAGTCACATCAATAAACACTAGTGACCCAGTCAGTGTCTTTGGAACTCATGCATGCCCGGCCATCGAACTGCCTTTACAGAGGATGTGATGTGCTTTGGATCAAGAGCCGTTCCAAACCCTTTCCATGTTTTCTTCTTCCCATCATTCTAGTACAGATTGATTTTAGTTTCAATTGTTCAAAGAATGATTTTCCAGAACTGGGCTGTCTTCTTCAGTTGTTTTTTTGAAAAAGTTTAATCTGGCCTTTCTATTTTAAAGGCTGAATAATGTTTTGCACATTGTTGTGAACCCTCTCTATTTGCTCTCATGAAGTCTTCCCTTTTCATGGTACACTTGGATACTGAAATACCTACTTCCTGAAAAGTATTTCTCACTTGGGTGGATGTTGTGAAGGGGTTTTTCATCACTATGGAAAGGATTCTGCAATCATCCACCAATGTTGTATTTCGTGTACGTCCAGGCCTTGTTGAATTCCCAAGCTCACCGATGCCCTCTTTTTTTTGAGAATGTACCAAACTGTGGATTTGACATCTCCTAAAATTTCTATATCTCAGATTTACTTTTTTTTTTTTCCAGCCTAATGATCGTCTGTTTCTGTTCCATTGAGAGCTCCTTTAAAGGCATATTGTGGGTTCACAACAGCTTCCAAATAGAAATATCACTCTGGAATCAGCTCCAGACCTTTTACCTGCATAATTAATGATGGATTAATGAGTGAATAGCCCATTAAGCTAATTAAAGAACCTCTGATATAATTGTAAAATTACCTTTTTGGTCCCTTGAAAAATATTCAGCTACATATTAAATAGCTGTAATTTCTAAACCTTTACTCCAATTAGGACGTGAATAGGCCTCCCTCCCACTTTGTATAAAACAAACTGCCCCATTTTTCATCCAGAAAAGTAGAGTGAGTGAAAATTGTTATTCCATATATCATATGAATGTTGTGCGAGTTTGCAATTTTTTCTCACCTAGCAGTTGCATGACATGGATATGACATACATATGCATTGCATTTCTTTTCTCAGCAACTATTAGGCTACATTGGCAGTATCCATTGAGTTTTTGACGCTGCAGAATTTCTGCGCCATGTCCGCACCTTAGTTAGTGGGTTTTTTTTTATTTAAGTGCGTATGTGTGTGTTTTTGACACTACATTTTTATTGTGTTTTTAACCCTGTTTTTTGTATCTGTATAGTGAGTCATATCGTAAATAAAGCTGTTATATCTTTAAAGTTCCAGGTATTGATATCATTAGGTGCAGATTACATGCGTTTTTGATATATTTCCGCAGCAATAATGTACCAAAAACGCATGTGTCTTTGACCTATGGAATTTCCGCATCCAATGCAAGTCTATGGGGAAATTCCACACAGAAGACTCAGCGTACCTGCAAGATAATTTGATATGCTGCGGCTTGGAAAAACACTCTCATCGGTGAATTTACATAGCACAAAAAAGAAGCACTGTAAACATTAGATTTCTACTAATCCCATCCACTTTCCTTTTTTGAGGCAGCGAAAATGTGCACCATCAAGGCAAGTAAAAGTCATCGTGGGCACGTACTCTTGTTCTACAATAATTTACAGGACCATTACAATGTTCTATTCGACAGAACAATAATGTATCCATAAAAAATAAACAGTATACGGATAGTCCATGTGCCATCCATTTTTTCTCGCACCCGTAGACTTGCATTGGTGAGTCTTGGCCGATATACACAGCCATACACCGCATGCTGTGAGTTTTTTCCTCGCAAATGAACACTGCCTCATTGAATAAAATTGGTGAGAGTGCAGCACAATTTTTTCATCTCATTGTACTTGGCATATTTATACGCAAGTGGGAGTGAGGCCTAATGCTGAGAGTCCGCACTCTAAGCCCATATTGATTAGATAAAGCTGTATCTTGAATATGTTTTGATAAACAGCTAAAATGGCAAAACTTGTGTCACTGTCCAAATATTTCAGGACCTAACTGTACATATCATTAAAGAAGTTGGCCACTACTTTAATACTGATGGTATATTCTTAGGACAGGTCATCAATGTCTGATCACAGGGGTCCAACATCTGCCACCGCCGCTGATCAGCTGTTCCCGGTTCTGATGGAGGTAACTGGAAATGCTCAGTTTTGAACCTGCCCCATTTCCTGATAACAACCACAGCTGGGTACTGCCCATCTGCCTCCTATTCAAATCAATAGGAGGTGGATATGCAGTACTCGGCCGCAATCAGTTGATGGGACAGCTCTGGAACTAAGCATTTCTGGCCTCCTGCTGTCTCTACCAGTGCCGACAACAGCTGATTGGTGGGGATGCTGGGTGTCAGACCATGGCTGACCAGACATTGATATCTATCCTAAGGGGTACTTTGCACGCTGCGACATCGGTAACAATGTGTTACCGACGCTGCAGCGATAGTCCCCGCCCCCGTCGCAGGTACGATATCTTCTGATTGCTGCCTTAGCGAACATTATCACTACGCCAGCTTCACATGCACTCACCTGCCCTGCGACGTCGCTCTGGCCGGTGAACCGCCTCCTTACTAAGGGGGCGGGTCGTGCGGCGTCATAGCGACGTCACACGGCAGGCAGCCAATAGAAGCGGAGGGGCGGAGATGAGCGGGACGTAAACATCCCGCTCACCCCCTTCCTTCCGCATAGCCGGCCGGGACGCAGGTAGGAGATGTTCTTCGCTCCAGCAGCTTCACACACAGCGATGTGTGCTGCCTGCTGGAACGAGGAACAACATCGTACCATTGCAGCAGTGGCATTATGGAAATGTCGGACCCTACACCGATCATACGATAACGATGCTTTTGCGCTCATTAATCGTATGTAAAAGGCTTTTCACACTACGATGTCGACAGCGACGCCAGATGTGCGTCACTTTCGATTTGACCCCACCGACATCGCACCTGCAATGTCGTAGTGTGCAAAGTACCCCTAAGGATAGGCCATCAATGTTTAAGTAGTGGCCAACCTCTTAGGACTAAAAAGTCATGTCCCACACATTAGTATAAAAAGATAAAGTGGGCAAACCCTTTATTTCACTCAATGTAATAAAAAAAATATATGCAGTATATTAAAATCTCATTATCCCCCTGTAACAAAGTGAAAATGTGCAAACTTATCAGGATTATCTTTTATTTTCTTTAGCAGCTGTATTTGCGCTCTTGGCTCTACAGACGTAGATGGAGATTGTATTGGTGAATATGTCAAGAAATGCACTCAAATGTAATCTGTCAGAAGACTTCACAATACCAAATGCATAGATTACAAATCTGTAAGACTAGATAAGACTGGTGTACTTTAAAAAATGCATGTCAGAGTAGCTCTCTTGTGGGATCTGGTGACAGCTCTGCTTTAATTTGTTAGCATATTATGACATATTACAGGAATTTTATGGCAGTGCATAGAATTCTTTATTTATAACAATAAAGTATATGTATACAAAGCAATACCAAATTCAAACCAGTAAAAAATAAATCAGGACATACATAAATTTTTAAAAACAAATATATACATATCACAATATATAAAAGATTGACATTATTTTTTTTCTTTTGGCTTGCAGTCAGAATATAATTATCCAAACCATAATATCCAATGGTTCTACTGCTCATATCTGCACTGTTGCTGTAAACATTCTCATTATTTCAAGTGCCACAAAACATTCATTTATGTTACCACAAGTAATAATGGCAATGTTTTGGATATATATATTACCATCATACCACCAGTAAAAAGAAAAATGGCAACACTGTGATTATAGAGGACCATCATGCAGCCAGGAGACAATTGGCAATGCTATGGATCTGTTACAATACATTACTTTTGCTTTGCATCTCTATAATAGAAACAAAATGTAACAACACAAGATTCAGCTATCTATCTCTGCACGCTCCCTCTGCTCTCCACTAGGCCTTGATGAGCACTATGTCTTTGTGTTTATGTCAGACATCTGGTGTCTTATATTTTCTACTATAAAATTGAATAAAATATATTTTTATATAGGTGTGTTTTAGTGGTTTTCTTGTAATCATTGTCATTTAATGATACGTAAATAAGAAAAAGCCATGTTGGTTTAGTGGTCTGTTTTAATAAGTTTTATTTTTACTGTTTGACTAAAGGATCTTACCATTACTTTGGTATCCTTTAGGTGTAAACTCATAGAAAATGATACATTTAGGTAAAAGATGAATTTTAAAAATAAGAAATCAGATTTGAATATTTGCCAGAGGGGCACTGCAACTATGAGTCCCGTCACTGGCAGCCAGACTGGTTTGTCAGGTCTCCACAAGGAGAATAGTCTTCCCTGTGGTCCCCACTATAGCTTCTCATAAGCCAGATCAGATACCCATACTTTGCACTGACGAGGGGCAATCACCCCAAAACACCGTGTCTGCAAATTGTTGTTCTGATCTGGCATAAATCCTAAGTCATATGAAAAGGCTTGTTAAAGGGCCACTTTTGACTTATAGGATTGCTACTTCCAATAGGTGGTGCCAAGATTGTCTCCTTTCTCCCTGGAGAGACATATTGAAAAATAAAAAATAAAATTCTCAAAAACTTCCTCTAATCTAAACTCTTTATTTGATGGATGCCTTGACAAGAAGACTGAGTAATTGAGAGCTTAAATGTACAAACATTAAAAAAGTAAAATAAAACGTAAATTATTGTAATTCACTGATGTGCATTCAATGGAAATTGGGTTGAATTGCAACAAAAGGTAAGGGTTCAGTTGGTGGACAGGAGCACTGAACATCACTGTATACATTTTTTTAAAAACTTAATACATTTTTAAAATGAAAAAAATGTATTAAGTAATTGTATAAGAATACAAGAACATGGCCACATTTTTTCAAAATGGCTGGAATCCGACTTGTTGCGTACACATACCCACATGGTTATTTGCATGATTGACAATTAGAGATTGCATTTTGCTATATTTTTGGAGACTTAGAAAAAACACTAGCACAAGGCACCTTATATTTAGCCCTTTCTATTGGTTAGTAAAAACCATAGTAAATTCCTGGTTTCATCTATTGCAATGAAAAATGGGTACAGGTGTAAATTTTTCTACTATATATATTAGGCAGCGATTCACTTGATGAGGTGGCATGGTGAAGTGTGAGGCATCTGTTTCATCAATGGGCACCTGTTTCTTACTGAATCAGGCAAGGCACTAAGTGGCATACACTGTCACATGTGCCTCACCACTAATTTCAAATCGGTAAGATTTGTGGTGTATGGAACACCATTGCTGGTCACGGAATTCACTAAGATGTGTCACAGCTCCGCCCACATTTTAGAGCTCGTCAAAAATGGTGTGAAAACAAGAGGTGCGCAAAAATTTTTAGAATTTTTTCCCCTTGTATCCTGTCCTAAAAACATATTAATTGGGCCTTAATACTTATTTCGTGACTAGAATCACATATCAGGAATGTCGTTTTCTTTTTTTTTTTTTTTTTTAAGAAGAATGTTTAAAAGCAAAAATTGGTCAAAGAGATTATTGCATGATCCTTAGCAGCCATCTTAATATTTGTATATGTCAGTATGCATGAAACATTTCTTGCACAAATGCATCTTAATTTCTTTCCCCTTGAAGTAAATATAAACTTAGTTTCAGTACCTTTATATTAAATGTAAAAGACAAAAAAAAGATGTCTGCATAAAACTAAGTCTATAACCAACAAGGCCAATCTCTACAATAATACTGCCACATTTTGGTGTGTGTATTATAGCCTTAATACCTTAACGTCTGGGATGAACAACGCTGAGTGCAATCCTAGGGTGAGCAAAGTTTTCCCCAAGAACTACGGGCAGTTAAGATATCAAGACGGGGTCACAAGAGCGTTGATTCTCTCATGTGAGAGAATAGGGAAGATTATGCAAATTGCACTCTGATCAAACTCTGATCCAACTTTAATCAGAGAACAAAATGTCTCCATCTTCTCCATTCTGTGAGTCCTCGTGAATCTGGCTGCACTGAGATGTTATCCAAGTACAGGTCTATGTTTTGCACGCACCCATTGACTTGAATGGGTGCTCTCCATTCAATATGTGGTGTTAATCGCAGGAGGCTGCACTTTCCCATGATGAATCGCCATGGAAAAAAACAAAAAAACAAAAAAACAAAACAGCACTGCCCCATAGTATAACATAGGTCCAAATGCTATTTAATAATATATTGGATAGCACTAGTCTGATTTATATGGTGTTTTAAGCAAGTTGTTAAAGACATAATACCAATTTAGCAGAACTGAAATTTATTAAAATTAGTGTTACCTCCATTTTCTTGATTTTGGGCTAGTTATTTTAAAGTTATTGGAATAATTTCATAAATGCTTCAATTTGGACATTACTTATGGTACTAGTTTTCTATGATGCCAAACCACTTTCAATAGCAGCAATCATTTGCTAGTTTGACTTGATATTGACACATGGTAATGAAAACTCAAGTACTAAAGTCAGTGGGGTGGGGAAATACATTGTCTGAAATGTGCCAGAATTTCGGCATAAATTGCGCAAGAAGAAACCTCTTAGATGACTTATGCCATATTTATTATGTGTTTTTGAGACTTTGTTCCTAGCCCAGCTAGCGGGTAGCTTGCCAAAAAGTGTTGTGGACTAGAACTGGAAAGGCATGACCTAATATGCAACATATTGTACAAATAAAGTGGCAGTATTTTGGTGGACACTTTTGACAAGGTAAGTCAGCTAATAGGTGGAGTAAGCGTAGATCTAAATAGTTTAAAGAGGCAGCAGATTTATCGAACAATCTCAATCAGTACATTAGCTTAAGGCTGCTTTACACGGTACGACCGATTGTGCGATTTCACAATCGATCGTACCCGCCCTCGGCCTTTTTGCGTCACGGGCAAATCGCTGCCCGTGTCGCACAAAGTTAGTAACCCCCGTCACACATACTTACCTCTCGTGCGACCTCGCTGTGGGCGGCGAACGTCCACTTCCTGGAGTGGGAGGGACGTTCGGCGTCACAGCGACGTCACACGGCCGCCGGCCAATAGAAGCGGAGGGGCGGAGATGAGCGGGACGTAAACATCCCGCCCACCTCCTTCCCTCCACATAGAGCCGGCGGCGGCCACGGGAGGCAGGTGAGCTGCTCATCGTTCCCGTGGTGTCACACGGAGCGGCATGTGCTACCACGGAAACGATGGTCAACTAAATCAAACGATATTATGGAACCTAGCGAGCAGTACCCGACTCACGATTTGTGAGCGATACTGCGTCGCTAGGAGGTGTCACACAGGCCGGCATCGCCAGCGATGCCGGATGTGCGTCACAAAAACCGTGACCCCGACGATCTATCGCACGATAGATTGTCTGGTGTAAAGCAGCCTTTAGTCTTAAAATGTGCCAGATTTTTCTAAATTTTCAGTGTCGAATGGAGTTGTTAAATATGTCCCACTATGTGATAGATATTTTTTGTAATAATTGTAAAAGCACAAGTTAGGCTACTTTCACACATCCGGTTTGAGCCGTGCGGCTCAATCCGGCTGTGAAACCTATGCAACGGATGCGGTGAAAACACCGCATCCTTTGCATAAGTTTTTACATGCGGCCGGTCCGTTTTTTTCCGGTTGCGGCACGCTACTGAGCATGCGCAGTAGAAAAAAACGCATTCGGCGGCCGGATGCGTTTTTTTCCGCATTGCGCCGCATCCGGCGTCCATAGGCATGCATGGAAAAATGCGCCGCAGCGGCCGGATGCGGCACGATGTGGTTTTTTTGCCGGAGCAAAAAACGTTGCAGGCAACGTTCCATCCGGCCGCGGCATCGACTAAATCTGCCGCATGCGGCAAAAACCGGACCGAACGCAAGCCCATGCGGCACAATACGCCAGTCTATGCAAAAAAAACCCCGCAACCAGCGGCAAAAAAAACGGTTGCGGTTTTTCTGCAGAGCGCCGTATTGTGCCGCAGAGCAAAAACCGGATGTGTGAAAGTAGCCTAAGAGGTTTCTTGTTTCCATTTGGTAAAGCCACCAGGTTCCATCATGTCTAATAACTTGGAGACTGAACCAGTCAATTGTTAATCTAAAAAAATATCCTTCAAAGAGTAGTAACTAAGCTTTTGTTCTACTTTTTATATTTAGAAGGCATTTGAATTGCCTGGAGACTTTGCATGTCTGAGTCATGGGACCGCCATTGATTATAGAATAGACCTCCGAGAAGTGAGCAGTTTGGCAGATAGACAGATATCTTGTGTCCGAGTGCGCACACAGAGCAGGTTACAGGTTCATTAGAAACTGTAAACTATAAAGCCTATGCTTTCTATTGAATCCATACTCCAGTCTGTGTGTGTGCCAAAACTGCACACTTCTAGGAGGTCTAATGTATGATCATTGGGGTCTGAAAACCCAAAAACTGACCTACAAGCAATTCAAGGGCCTGCTAGGAATGAAATATCAGGAAGAGAGGTCAGCTATTCTTTAAATGTACATTATTTTCTTGTTAGACTATTTTAACCATATACATATATCACATCATCCAAAAAAAGCTCAAATTTTTATGTATGTATTAAAAAGAAAAATAAATAGCTTTATTTAGCTATGCATAGCCTTCATTGGCCAATCACTAGTAACATCCAGATAATGACAACATAATATTTTTTACCCAATACGTTTAAAAAAACTGTGCAAAAGTATGACATTTGGATGAGTGATCATCAATTTTTACTACCAATTATAATTTTTATTATGGCTACTGTAACTTTAGTGATCATCCGTGTAGTGTCACAACCTGATAGTCACTATTTTTCACCTAGTCACCAAGAAGACAAATCCCAGCTGTATGCACCAGATAGCCAGACATATTATTGAAATAATAATATGTGGTATATCCTCAGGAAATGGTTGTACAATCTAAAAAAAATGACAAATGCTTATCTCCAAAACCCTGATCATTTTCGATTAATGTCATATTTTGGAAACATAGAGATTTAACAGGAACAATGGATATTATTTCATGTCACGATTATTATATTAGGCTCATTGAAAAGTGAGCAACATATTATAACAGATTCCAACGTAGCACTACAAGCCAAAGTCATGACTCGCATATGTTCTCAAATGAAATATTAATGCTATGACATCAGATGTGTAATAAAGTATTTAAGATCTTAATTTCTACTATAGTAAATGGTTGCAATAAATAATTTAAAATTGTATATAAATACAGACCACTTTGTTATGCCATTCAATGCATAACTGAATGTATTTTTCTTTTTACACTGTCACCAGCTCCAGCATTGACTTCCCATGGTACTTGGCCGGAGAAACATTCTTTGTGGCACAAATACTGTCATCAACCCTTTGTATGACTGTGATCAGAGCTGTGCCACAATGTCCCAGTGAAATGGATTTAAATAGATTATGTCATTCATATTTGGTTATATTATTTATAATTATTTTGTTTTCTTAATTTATATCTAAAAAGGCCAGTTAAAGCCAAACAGAGTTACCGACTCAATGTAAGTGGTACATATTATAATACTTTATGTACAGAAATGCGTGTCCAATATAAAAAAATATATTCATTATGTGACTTTAAAAAGTATATATGTATACCCTGACTCTTGTACTAGGACAACTACAGTACATTATATATATATATACATACACAGTACAGACCAAAAGTTTGGACACACCTTCTCATCTCTAGAACAACTGTTAAAAGGAGACTTTGTGCAGCAGACCTTCATGGTAAAATAGCTGCCAGGAAACCACTGCTAAGGACAGGCAACAAGCAGAAAAGAGACTTGTTTGGGCTAAAGAACACAAGGAATGGACATTAGACCAGTGGAAATCTGTGCTTTGGTCTGATGAGTCCAAATTTGAGATCTTTGGCTCCAACCACGTGTCTTTGTACAAAAGGTGAACGGATGGACTCTACATGCCTGGTTCCCACCGTGAAGCATGGAGGAGGCGGTGTGATGTTGTGGGGGTGCTTTGCTGGTGATTTGCCTGTTGGGGATTTATTCAAAATTGAAGGCATACAGAATCAGCATGCCTATCACAGCATCTTGCAGCGGCGTGCTATTCCATCCGGTTTGCGTTTAGTTGGACCATCATTTATTTTTCAACAGGACAATGACCCCAAACACACCTCCAGGCTGTGTAAGGGCTATTTGACTAAGAAGGAGAGTGTTGGGGTGCTACGCCAGATGACCTGGCCTCCACAGTAACCAGACCTGAACCCAATCGAGATGGTTTGGGGTGAGCTGGACTGCAGAGTGAAGGCAAAAGGGCCAACAAGTACTAAGCATCACTGGGAACTCCTTCAAGACTGTTGGAAAACCATTTCCAGTGACTACCTCTTGAAGCTCATCAAGAGACTGCCAAGAGTGTGCAAAGTAGTAATCAAAGCAAAAGGTGGCTACTTTGAAGAACCTAGAATATAAGACATATTTTCAGTTGTTTCACACTTTTTTAAGTATTTCATTCCACATGTTTTAATTCATAGTTTTGATGCCTTCAATGTGAATCTACAATTTTCAGAGTCATGAAAATAAAGAAAACTTATTGAATGAGAATATGTGTCCAAACTTTTGGTCTGTACTGTAAATATATGAGTTGTGAAAGATTCTCCACGTGTCCTCACGTCTTCATGTTGACAAGGTGTGACAGTATTCCAGGAGTCAGGATCGTAAGGAGTGTTACATATCTTCATAAAACTATTGAATTTTCTGCTCCATCTTATCAATGGAAATGTTAAAGCAACTCCGAAAAAAGGCAAAACAGACTAAATTATCCAGTAATTGCAAAATCTGTTTGTTTGTTTTTTCATCTTGGCAGGATAACGTCTCTACCACAGAATTGTTTCCTAAGCGTTTAGTGTTTGGCATAGCTCTGGTTCTCCATTTCTCTTCTGTTACAGGTTCTCCAGAAATGATAGCTATTGTCTTAAGCAGACAGACAGGGAAAGTGTGCATGGTAAACAATCCAGTGAGGCACAAACTCTCGCAAGTGGTGTCGATTCAGGTGGCAAGGTTTCAGTTCATCTCAGAGGAGTCCAAATAAAAGTTTGTTGCATCAAAAGAATAGGAGTCTGCTTTGTTGACTGTTCCAGGTTTAAAGCTAATATGGGGCTGACACCTGTAGATGAAATAGACAGAATATTCTCAAAATAGGTAATGTTTGGTATACATGAACATCTGATGATACTACTGTTGTCCATGGGTTGTGTCTGAAAAGAGAATGAAACTACAATACCAGACACAGTTGATAAATTAGGATTTAAACTATTTATGGACAAAAAAAAATAGAAAACTATACTAAAAGGAATCTGTAAGCAGGTTTTTGCTACCTCATCTTATAGCAGCATCATGTAGGCAAAAAGACTATGAATCCAAAGATGTATCACTTAGATTACTGGCTGCAGCCATTCTGATATATTATGAGGGTTTAGATTTAGCCATGTAGTAGAGCAGAGAGAGCTGTCCCACCCACACCAGGCTCTCTGTAGAGTTTGTACATTGACAGTGAGGTTTCAATCAGAGAAGGTGGTGTGCTGGAGAGCCACCGAGTCACAGCAATGATTATCACCAAGTGATTAAGCCTTTAGTCTAAGTAAATAATGGCATGGAGCCTGATAAAAAAAAACAAAAATCAACTATGCTTCTTTTAACTGTAGAGCATGCTGGCTGCATCTTACATAGCAAAATCCGCCTGACAGATCCTGTTTAAGTCATTTTATGCAATTTTGAATGAGGTTATCCACTACTTTGATAACCACTTCTCAATCCCTATGTTTCCCCTTTGTAAAATAATAGTACTTATACTCATTTCTGGTGCTGTTTCAGTGGCAGCTGATTGGCTGGAGCGACAATGTCAAGTGAGCCCCAGGAGAGGTGGTGCCGATACTGCTTTAATGGCGTCGCCACTAGAGGTGGGTTTTTACGGTTATTATTTTACAAGGTGGAAACAGAGATGGAGAACGGCTGTTTATTCACTTTAAAAACCAGGCACAATCTAAAACATGCACCAATGCAGCTATTATTGGCAGTATAATAATTGGGCAGGTATTCATTATTGTTGCAATGTTTCAGAAGGTTTGCAAAAAATTAGCTAGAAGATGATGGTATGGTATCTCTAGCAAAACAATAAAATGCATACTTGTTCATTTTCAGATTAATTACTTACCAGATATTGCTGACGACATTTATATTACAGAGACTCCTCTTGTTGTCTGCTGTAGCATGCTAAAAGAGATAACAGGAAATATATGACATAAAAGAAAACAATCAATAGTATATAATGTGATTAATTATGAGTATAACATAATATACTGGGAGAGAGGATATTAATTCAGAATTCCCCAAAACTACATATATCATTTTAAAGGCCATGAATCTACAGCCATAGCTTCTTTATGTATTGTATTTTTGATTTTTGTGCAGATTGTATAGAGTCATTTTTTGTAAATATCCTTAAGCATGGAGAGTGGGAAAAATATCATGATCTTTCAGTCACCTGTACATATTCTATACAAATCATTATAAGTTGAGATCAGCAGATCTGACAAAATTTGAACAAACGTCTGGAAAATTTGATTTGCAGCAAAGGTATTCTCCATGAATTTATTGTCTCTTATTATGCTCTGGGCTCTCTTCAGACCCTAGAGCAGGGTTCCCCAACTCCAGTCCTCAAGGCCCACCAACAGTGCATGTTTGCAGGATTTCCTTAGCATTGCACTGCTGTTGGAACCAGCACCTGGGCAGGTAATTACATTAACACCTGTGCAATACTAAGGAAATCCCAAAAACCTGCACTGTTGGTGGGCCTTGAGGACTGGAGTTGGGGACCTCTGCCCTAGAGTATGAGAATTGCAAGATGGGAAAAAAAAACTTGTACTCAACGTCTGACTTCTGCTCAGCTCCGCCATTACTTGCTAACCACCATACAGAATTCAGAAACATCTCTTTCACAATTGTGAGCGTTATTCCTAGCCTGCTCATCTAGGCCAGGATGTCCAGCCAAGACCATGCCTGGTAAATCATTGTATGGTGTGACATCATGGACCAGTTGGACTAGTTCATAAGTCAGCATAGGGGTAATCAAATTTACAATTTGCCAAAGGCAACTAATCCCCTATACTAAAGACTATTAAAAAAAACCTTAACTTTTAATTCATATATTAAATAATAAAGCACTAATAATATTAAAAACACACAGTATGGGACTATTATTGATAATAGCACAACTTCATCCCTTATCTTATTAATCCTTAAGGATGAGACACCGTCCGTGTGTCTATAACATTCACCACAGAGTTCAGTAGCTGTAGTCCCTATACTGGCTGTTTAAAACCTAAAGCGGGCTTTACACGCTACAATATCGTTAATGAATTATCGTCGGGGTCATGTTGTTTGTGACGCACATCCGGCGTCATTAATGATATCGTAGCGTGTATCAGTTATGTGCGACCTAAAACGATCGCAAAAGTGGCAAGAATCGTTTGCCGCAGAGAGGTCGTCCTAAAACAAAAAATCGTTTACCTCTCATTAGCGATGTTGTTCCTTGTTCCTGCGGCAGCACACATCACTATGTGTGAGACCGCAGGAGCGACGAACATCTCCTTACCTGCCTCCACTGGCAATGCGGAAGGAAGGAGGTGGGCGGAATGTTACGTCCCGCTCATCTCAACCCCTCCCTTCTATTGGACGGCTGCCGTGTGGCGTCGCTGTGACGCCGCACGAATCGCCCCCTTAGAAGGGAGGCGGATCGCCGGCCAGAGAGACGTCGCAGGGCAGGTAAGTCAGTGTGATGGGTGTAAGCGAGGTTGTGCGCGACGGGCAGCGATTTGCCCATGTCGCACAACCGATGGGGCCGGGTAAAAATCACTTGCGATCTCGCTAGCGAGATCGCAGCGTGTATAGCTCGCTTAAGACTCAAGCCTCCCCAACATGTTTTACCTTTACAGGCATCATCAGGGGGAATGAGGCTGATAAACGTTTACTCATCGCCCGATACCGGAATTCATGTGACGTGATCATGTGACTTACGGTGGTTGTCATGATAGTACAGAGTCATGTGATGACTCCTGTAGCTCACATGACTCACTTAGGCTGTGTGCACACGATGCGTTTTTTACCGCGGAAACGCTGCGTTTTGAACCGCAGCGTTTCAGTGGCAAATTGCATGCGTTCAGCTTTCCCAGCAAAGTGTATGGGAAAGCTGAAAAATCAGTGCACATGCTGCGTTTCTTTCCGCAGCGTTTTGGATGCCAAAAATCGGTGCGGAAAGAAAAGCAGCATGTCACTTCTTTTGTGCGTTGTGGCTGCGTTCTCTCCCCCATTGAAATCAATGATGTGGGGTCAGAACGCAGCCACAACGCATGGACCTGCTTTTTTGTTGCGGTCCGCGGCCTTTGTCGGCACGCCAGAACGCAGGCATTTACCTGGAAGTGAGGTCAAGAGGCTTCCTGTTGACCTCACTTCCTGGCAAAGCCCCCGGTGTCGCCAAAGTGCCCGCCCCGACCCCCGACCCCCCTCCCGAAAATCCAACATGGCCGCGCGCACAGTAGCGCACCGGCCGCCCTGCTCCTATGATTTCTGTCGCATGTGCAATAACACATGCGACAGAAAACTGTTCCCCAGGCCCTGCCCGTTCACCCCCTATTCCCCCCGGTGTCATACATACCTGTCCGGTCGCAGCGCTGATCCCCCGCGGCCCCCTCCTCCTTCACAGTGCACGCTGGCCGGTCACATGAGCAGAGCAGCTGACAGCCAGCACAGTGTTTAGTGTGAGCTGTGCTGGCTGCTCGCACTCTGCAGCTGTGACCCGGGGAGAGTGGGTGCAGATTTTTGCACCCACTCTCCTCAAATGGAGGGTCTGCCCTCCTAGAAAATGGGGGATACGTTTCCTGAACGTGCCCCCATATTCTAGAAGGTCCAGAGGCGACGTGGGACATCCATATGGATTTCTGCGGACCCATTTTTTTTTATTAAATTGGAGAACAAGGGAATGATTTGGGGAGTGTTTTTTCTAATAAAACATTTTTTGTTGTCTTTTTTTGCTTTTGTTTACTGTCAATTAGTTATGTCGGGTGTCTGATAGACGCCGTGACATCACTAATTGCTGGGCTTGATGCCAGGTGACATTACACATCTGGTATCAACCCCATTTATTACCCCGTTAGCCAACGCACCAGGGCGCGGGATGAGTTGGGGCGAAGCGCCAGGATTGGCGCATCTAATGGATGCGCCACTTCTGGGGCGGCTGCGGCCTGCTATTTTTAGGCTGGGAAGAGTCCAATAACCATGGCTCTTCCCACCCTGAGAATACCAGACCCCAGCTGTCAGTTTCACCTTGGCTGGTGATCTAATTTGGGGGGACCCCACGTTATTTTTTTTTTTATTCTTTATTTAAAAATAAAAAAAAAAACATGGGGAGCCCTCCAAATTGATCACCAGCCAAGATGAAGCTGCCAGCTGTGGTTTGCAGGCTACAGCTGTCTGCTTTACCCTGACTGGCTATCAAAAATAGGGGGGACCCCACGCCATTTTTTTCATTTTTTTTTTTTTTTTTTATTGGATAAATACTAAGCTAGGCACCCTTTAGTGCCACATGAAAGGTACTAAAGGTGCCAGCTTAGAATATGCAGGCGGGGGTAGGACGTTCTATATATTTGACATCCCTTCATCCATTGACGCTTTTTAGGCTGTGTGTCCACAATCAGGGTTTGCAGCGTTATGGGCGCTGAGTGTTTTCCCTGCGTCCATAACGCTGCGTTGTGCAGTAGAAGCACAGTGGAAGGATTTTTGGAGATCCCATGCCCACTGTGCTTCTTTTCTCCGCAGCATAAACTGACCGGTAGCGTGGCTTCCCGAGCCTCAGCATGTCAATTTATGCTGCGGAGACGAGAGTGTTCTCTGCAGGTAGCATAGAGCTCCACAGCAGCCTGAACCCAAATCGTGGGCATGGGCAGCTGCAGGAAGGCTGGCACTGTGTACTAGACGCCGTGTCGCTGGATCATGGCCACATAGCCTTAGGCCCCTTTCACACGTCAGTGATTCTGGGACGTTTGTGCTTTATTTTAAACGTACCAGGATCACTGACATACGCAGACCCATTATAATGAATGGGTCTGCTCACACGTCAGTGATTTTTCACTGCACGTGTCTCCATGCGGCGTACCCGCGTGTGCGTGATTGCCGCACGGAGACATGTCCATTTTTTTCTGGCATCACTGATGTCCCACGGACCACGCAGTGGTGTGATCCGTGAAACACGTGCCAGAAAAAAACGTGCTTTTAAAATAAAAAACATTTTAACTCACCCGGCTCCAGCGATGTCCTCTGCAGCCCGTCCTCCCTGTTCCTTCTGTGCCGGCTCATTATTGTCGCGCATATTCATGATGCACGACACAGCCGACCCGGAAGCAGCTGCTGCGGGGGTCAGCGCCGGCCGGATGCTGCACCGCGGGAGCGATCAGCACCATGGAGAGCGGGAGCGGGTGCAGGTGAGTTAATCTCTAAGTGCAATCACGGGCCACGGAGAACGGAGCCCGGATTGCACTTAGACAACCCACGTGTGCCGTGATTCACGGCACACGGAGGGACATGTGCGTGTTTTACACGCCAGTGAAAAACGTCAGTGTTTTTCACTGACATGTGAAGCGGGCCTAAAAGTGAGAATATTGTTGCTACAGCAACATTTTGGGTGAAGTAGCTGTGGATTCAAAATGCTTAATATACTCCTGAATAAAATCCTTGATGGGTGCAGATTCCAAAATGGGGTCACTTGTGGGGGTTTTCTGACGTATAGGTACCTAAGGGGCTTGGTGCGCGAAGTTTATTTCAACTTTTCCAAAATTCAAATGGTGCTCCTTCCATTCCAAGCCCTCCCATTTATCCAAACAGAATGTGGAGAAGGAAATGACATCACAGGTTTTTTTTTCCAAAGGTCTGTGTTCAACCAACTTTATTATCACTGACAAGTCTTAAAAAACGCACCTAAAAAAACGCATGAAAAACGCATGAAAAACGCATGAAAAACGCATGAAAAACGCATGCGTTTTCGATGCGTTGTTTCTCAAAAAGCATTGTTTACAATTCTCCCCTCTGCCAGAGGGTGCGTTTTTTTCCGCGCGGAAAAAAAAGCAACGTGTGCACATACCCTTACTGTTTCACCCGGCCGAGTGCTGTATGAGACAGGAAATGAGCATATCTGCTGATCACAGCTGTGTAGCTGTGATCAGCAGATGTGGAAGAGCGACCAGACAACTGATCCATATAGCCCCCAAGGGGATCTAGTAAAATAAAAAAAGTTAACTAAAAAGTTTTAAAAAAATTAAAAATAAATAAAAAACCCTAAAAGTTCAAATCACTCCCTTTTCGCACCATTGAAAATGAATGGGTTAAAAAAATAAAAAATATACACACATTTGGTATCACTGCGTTCAGAAATGCCCGATCTATGAAAATATAAAATCAATTGATGTGATCAGTAAACTGTGTAGCAGCAAAAAAAATTCCAAATGCCAAAATTGGTCGCCACAAATTTTGCGCTAAATGCAATAACAGGCGATCAAAACGTAGCATCTGCGCAAAAGTGGTACTGTTAAAAACGTCAGCCTGAGACACAAAGAATAAAACATCACTGAGCCATTGATCCCAAAAATTGAGAACACTAGGGTCACGGAATATGGCGTTAAAACGTATGCTACTTTTTTCGGACAAACGTCTGATTTCTTTTTAACCCCATAGATAAAAGTAAACCTATTCATGTTTGGTGTCTATGAACTCGCACTATCCTGAGGCATCACACTGGTACATCAGTTTCACCATATAGTGAACACAGTGAATAAAATATCTCAAAAACAATAGTGCTATCTCACTTTTTTTGCAATTTTTTCGCATTTGGAATTTTTTTGCCATTTTCCAGTACACTATATGGTAAAACTCATGGTTTCATTTAAAAGTGCAGCTCGTTCCGCCCTCACATGACCATATTGACTGAAAATCTAAAAAAGTTACGTCTCTCGGAAGAAGAATGGCGAAAGAAAAAGGGGTTAATATCAGAAATCAAAAATTTGTATTCTCAAAAATGCAGATTTTTTTTCATATATTCGAATAGAATTCAGATCTACTTGAATACATTTGCATATCTTTAATTCTATGTATGCAATGCAGACAAAATTATTGTGTGCCCATGCCAGCTTCAAATTACACATAATATTTCCCCCCTCATATCATATGTGTTTAACCAAGAATAGACTAGAATATGTCAAAGACAAAATAATACATGAAGTAAGCAATCTTTCCAATTTAGAAAGGAATAAAAAACATACTTTTCATTAGCCTCTCTTTGATCAGTGGAGACATCAGGGATTTCGGTTGTTGTGTGACCTCTTCTGTGCTTTACCTTAATAATGTAAGAGAAATACATTCATAGGTTAAATAAATGAAAAACTTAAAATGTCAATTTTCGAATAGAATTTGAAACGATTTAAAAATTTTGTAAAAAATTATATGTGAGGCACCAAGATAAAGGTTTGACATTCTCTTTTGGTTACTATAGTGGGTTTTAGAGTGGGATTAAGGGGTCCTAGCTGAGGCTGGTCTCATTTCTTTTTCTGAATAGCCGTGTGAATTTATTCTTGGAGCTTGGACTCTGCCAGAACTCAGATGGCAGATGTTGGGGGGGGGAATTCTCATTTTTTTTCGTCTGGAAAGGAAGCTTCTAAAAATTGTTGCCTGCTGTTCCCAATGAAATACATATACAACTGTGTTGAGTATGTTTGTTTTTTGGGGAAATTGGTGAAGGCAGTTCCTCGTCAATGAGCCGACAGCTGAGACTGGTAGCTAATGACAGAATCATCTGCAGCGGTTTAAC
Source organism: Anomaloglossus baeobatrachus (assembly GCF_048569485.1). Taxonomy (NCBI): domain Eukaryota; kingdom Metazoa; phylum Chordata; class Amphibia; order Anura; family Aromobatidae; genus Anomaloglossus; species Anomaloglossus baeobatrachus. The sequence goes on from NC_134356.1 coordinate 254,100,475, forward strand.
TTCTGAAAAACTAAAGGATCAGGAACTTGAATTCTGACCCTTATCTTCTTTGAAATCACCTGTCGTTTGGAGAGCTGACAGTTTTTAGCTCCGTCCACTGAAATCAGTGGATTCCACTGACATTTATCTAATGTGTATGGGGGCTGTAAGTGTTTTTGACAAGCCTAAGGGTGGCGTCACACGCTACAATATATCGGGCAATATGTCGTCAGGGTCACGGATTCCGTGATGCACATCCGGCATCGTTAGAGATCTCGTAGCGTGTGACAGCTATGAACGACTGTGAACGAGCAAAAATACTCACCTTATCGTTGCTCGTTGACACGTTGTTCATTTTCATAAAGTCGTTCCTCCTTCTGCACGCCAGTTGTTCGTCGTTCCCGAGGAAACACATAATCGCTCCGTGTGACACCCCGGGAACGATGAACACAGCTTATCTGCATCCCGCCGGCAATGCAGAAGGAAGGAGGTGGGCGGGATGTTATGTCCCGCTCATCTCCGCCCCTCCGCTTCTATTGGGCGGCCGCTGTGTGACGTTGCTGTGACGTCGAACGTTCCTCCCCCTTCAGGAAGAGGATGTTCGCCACCCACAGCGACGTCGTTAGGGAGGTAAGTACGTGTCAGAGGGGTTTAACGACTTTGTATGACACGGGCAATGAATTGCCCGTGACGCACAAACGACGGGGGCGGGTGTGATCGCTCATGTCATCGCACGATAAATCGGTGCGTGTGACGCCGCCCTTAGGCGGGCTTTGCACGTTGCGACATCGCAAGCCGATGCTGCGATGTCGCACGCGATAGTCCCCGCCCCCGTCGCAGGTACAATATCTTGTGAAAGCTGGCGTAGCGAAAATTATCGCTACGCCGGCTTCACATGCACTCACCTGCCCTGCGACCGTCGCTCTGGCCGGTGACCCACCTCCTTATTAAGGTCACACGGCAGGCGGCCAATAGGAGCGGAGGGGCAGAGATGAGCAGGATGTAAACATCCTGCCCACCTCCTTTCAAAACATCCTGCCCACCTCCTTTCTTCCGCATAACCTACGGAAGCCGCGGTGACGCCGGTAGGAGATGTTCCTCGCTCCTGCGACTTCACACACAGCGATGTGTGCTGCCGCAGGAGCGAGGAACAACATCGGACCATCGCGTCAGCGTAATTATGGATTACGCCGACGCTGCACCGATGATACGATTACGACGCTTTAGCGCTCGTTAATCGTATAATCTAGGCTTTACACACTGCGATGTCGCATGCGATGCCGGATGTGCGTCACTTTCAATTTGACCCCACCGACATCGCACCTGCGATGTCGTAGTGTGCAAAGCCCGCCTTAGTCTTTAGTTGCAATTCACTATCAGAACAAATTTATTTTCAATTACTGGTTTTCCTCCGAAATATACATTCCATTTTTTTTAATTTTACTTTTTTTAAAAAAAAGATCAAACAGAATTATAAATTTAAAAAGGATGACTAATTTAATAGAGAATATACAGTGCTGGCCAAAAGTATTGGCACCCCTACAATTCTGTCAGATAATACTCAGTTTATTCTTGAAAATGATTGCAATCACAAATTCTTTGGTATTATTAACTTCATTTAATTTGTCTTCAATGAAAAAAAAAAAAAAATTGTCAGAAAGCCAAATTGGATATAAATCTACACCAAACATAAAAAAGGGGGTGAACAAAAGTATTGGCACTGTTTGAAAAATCATGTGATTCTTCTCTAATTTGTGTAATTAACAGCACCTGTAACTTACCTGTGGCACCTAACAGGTGTTGGCAATAACTAAATCACACTTGCAGTCAGTTGACATGGATTAAAGTTGACTCAACCTCTGTCCTGTGTCCTTGTGTCTACCATATTGAGCATGGAGAAAAGAAAGAAGACCAAAGAACTGTCTGAGGACTTGAGAATCCAAATTGTGAGGAAGCATGAGCAATCTCAAGGCTACAAGTCCATCTCCAAAGACCTGAAAGTTCCTGTGTCTACGGTGCGCAGTGACATCAAGAAGTTTAAAGCCCATGGCACTGTGGCTAACCTCCCTAGATGTGGAAGGAAAAGAAAAATTGCCGAGAGATTTCAACGCAAGATTGTGCGGATGGTGGATAAAGAACCTTGACTAACATCCAAACAAGTTCAAGCTGCCCTGCAGTCCGAAGGTACAACAGTGTCAACCTGTACTGTCCGTCGGCGTCTGAATGAAAAGGGACTGTATGGTAAAATACCCAGGAAGACCCCACTTCTTACCCCGAGACATAAAAAAGCCAGGCTGGAGTTTGCCAAAACTTACCTGAGAAAGCCTAAAACGTTTAGGAAGAATGTTCTCTGGTCAGATGAGACAAAAGTAGAGCTTTTTGGGAAAAGCCATCAACAGAGTTTCCAGGAAAAAAAAGAGGCATTCAAAGAAAAGAACATTGTCCCTACAGTCAAACATGGCGGAGGTTCCCTGATATTTTGGGGTTGCTTTGCTGCCTCTGGCACTGGACTGCTTGACCGTGTGCATGGCATTATGAAGTCTGAAGACTACCAACAAATTTTGCAGCATAATGTAGGGCCCAGTATGAGAAAGCTGGGTCTCCCTCAGAGGTCATGGGTCTTCCAGCAGGACAAGGACCCAAAACACACTTCAAAAAGCACTAGAAAATGGTTTGAGAGAAAGCACTGGAGACTACTAAAGTGGCCAGCAATGAGTCCAGCCCTGAATCCCATAGAACACCTGTGGAGAGATCTCAAAATGGCAGTTTGGAGCAGGCACCCTTCAAATCTCAGGGACTTGGAGCAGTTTGCCAAAGAAGAATGGTCTAAAATTCCAGCAGAGCATTGTAAGAAACTCATTGATGGTTACCGGAAGCAGTTGTTCGCAGTTATTTTGGTTAACGGTTGTGCAACTAAGTGCTAGGCTAAGGATGCCAATACTTTTGTCTGGCCCATTTTTGGAGTTTTGTGTGAAATGATCAATGATTTGATTTTTGTTTCATTATCTTTTGTGTTTTTTCATTGCAAGCAAAATAAATGAAGATAATAATACCAAAGAATTTGTGATTGCAATCATTTTCAAGAAGAAACTGAGTATTATCTGACAGAATTGCACGGGTGCCAATACTTTTGGCCAGCACTGTAGGTGTGGCATACTATAACATACCTTCCAACATAATACACCAAAGGCAAATCCAACGACTAGTGACATCAGTGCTATTGAGGCTATGCTTGGCCATTGTAACGACAGTCTGCTGATGTCACTTGGCACTGTGTACCCTGTAAACAAAAAAACCCAAAAGTTTTCATATCCAATTCAAAGATGTAATCAAAAACACCAGAATTTTATTAAAAAAAAAAAAAGAAAAATGTCTGAAGATAAAATGAATTTCTTTTAGAGAATTCAACCTACCACTTTTATTTGCTTTTTTAAGTAAATTAATGTAGTTGAATTCCAAAACGTTAGGCTCTAGAAACATTTACTGTGTAATATATTATACTTGGCATGTGAATATTTTCACAAATGGACGTGATGTTTAGTTATGCTGATAATCATATTCACAGATACAACTCAGCAACACAGAAAATATACCTAGGCTCTCTTGTTCTAATGAATCTTGATTTTATCTAACATTATTAAATAATTTTACAAATTCTATTTTATGTGTCTTCTTCATCTCCTCTCTGGTTATCAGCTAGAAAATGTCATAATAAAACATGAAAAATGGTAGACATTTTAGAACTTGTGTAACTCAGCAATCTGCTTGTTTACTGAAGAAATAAAACAGATTTCCAGACTTCTAATGCTGAAAATATTATAGAAAATAAACTCCGGATTAGGTTTTGACTGGAAAAATCTAATTATTAAATCTTAATAATAAATAATGCTGTGAGTTTTCTTGGCTATTTGGGCATAACTTGGAAAAGGCCACCGTGGTAGATGAATATTAAAAAGTATCACACTAAAAATGGTGACGATCCAATAAATAGCACCCTACTGAATGAGATCATACATCACTAAATGATTCATTAAGCCCTTCAAAGTCCATGAAGATTTTGTTAAAAAGGTTTCAAAGTCCACCATATAATCCGCTGTTTATGAGACAGTCACACAGGGGACTTTGGGATGCTAGTTCTTTGAATTAAAAAAGGGTCCCAACAGTTGGACCTCAAATGATTGAAAATGTAATATATATCCTAAAGTCAGTTAACTCTGAACCTTTGCTCAAAACACCTCCACTTTTAACAAGAGAAGATCCACTGAAACTCTCCAAGGTCCAGGTTGATAATAAGATGAGCGAGCCTGTGCAAGTTCGGGTTCTTCAGGTTCAGCCAAACTTTAGTTAGAAGTTCAGTTTGGGACCCGGACTTAACATGAACTTGATCCCGGACGCGAACTCCATACAAGTCAAGACTAGAATAACGAGTATAATGGAACTCAATGATTGGGCAGTTCAGCTCTGTGCCAACTTACAGCCAGCCAATATACAGTGCATTTATGAGGGAAGAAGGGCATTTTTTTTTTTAGACACACCATGCGAAAATGTTGTTTTCATTCCCAGTGAGAGGCATTCAGAGACTACAAGCGTCTCTCACTCGGCTGAATACGAGTGTACCCGAGCAACCCAATGCCCAATCAAGTTGTTAGCAAATGAACAGCACCTGAACTTGGACACAGATTTTTTTGCTAAAATAAAGTCATGTTTGAGTCCGAGACCCAGACATCTGGTGTTCGGCATGAACCCCGAACTTTACAGTTTGGATTCACTCATCCCTTCACAACTAGAGATACAAAATACAAACTTTACAAAAAAAAAAAGTTTGGGTTCGGAGTTCGAGTGCTTTACATATGCAAACCACTCGTACGAGCATCACTGTGCTCGAGTACGCTCGGTCCTCAGCCCAGTGCGAACCCTTGCAGTGTTTGAACTAGGCGTAACAACAGCGTGGTCAGATGTAGTGTGCATCTGATTGGCTACATTCAGATGAGCCCCAAAGCTGAGTGACAGCTGTCTCACTGCGACCAATCACAGCCGCCGGTGAGCGGTTCTATATCGTGCAGTAAAATAAATAAATTTAAAAACAAATGATGTGCGGTCCCTTCCCAATTGATACCCAGCCAAAATAAAGCCACACAGCTAGGGGCTGGTATTCTCAGACTGGGGAAGCCTATCGTTTTTAGACAGCCCCCAGCCCAAAAATATCAGCCAGCAGCCACCCGGAATTGCCGCATCAATTACATGCAACAGTCCCAGGACCTTACCTGGCTCTTCCCTATTGCCCTGTTGCGGTGGCAATCGGGGTAGTAAGGAGTTAATGACAGCCCATAGCTGCCACTAAGTCCTAGGTTAATCATGGCAGGCGTCTATGAGACACCCCCATGATTAACCTGTAAGTGAAAGTAAAACACATACACCCAAAAAAATCCTTTATTTGGAATAAAAGACAAAAAAAAATCCTCTTTCACCACTTTATTAATCCCCAAACACCCCTCCAGGTTCAGCGCAATCCACACGAGGTCCCACGACGCTTTCAGCTCTGCTACATCGGAAGCTGACAGCGAGCGGCCATAGAGCAGGACCTCTAGCTGTGAGCTCCACGAAGCAAATGAAGTGAGTCACGTCATTTGCAGTGACATCACTCAGGATACCCGTGGCCACAGGTGGAGTCCTCCACCTGTGACAGGAAGTCGCCCGAGTGACTGAAGTGAGCCACATGATCAGTGGTGCCCTCACTCAGATGATTTGCGGTAACAGGTATGTCCTTCACCTGTGACCGCAAATGTGAACTCGGGTGAAGCTCTGGCGTCACTGCTGCGGACCCCGCACTACTGCCTGTGTCCTGGCACTGACCTTAGAGGTTCATCTGAGTTCACGACAGCACACAGAGATAGAGCAGCACGATGACAATGAATCGGGTGAAGTCCATCCGAGTTCATTCTCATCGCGCGGCTCTGTCTCTGTCTCCTGTCAGTCATGCTCTACGGTGCTGCTATGACAGAACAGGGATGTAGCAGAGCTGAATTGCCATGGGACCGTGTGTCGCCCTGGGCAAGCCAGGGGACACAGATCACACACCACCACACCCCACATCCCAGGTAGGCACATCTAAGCTGAACCAAAAATCCTTGTTGCCTTCCTCCAGAGACTGATGATTCACACCAGGGGGTGGGCCAGGCGGTGGGCTCCGCCCACCGAGGAGATCACAGTTCTGGAGGCGGGAGAAACCAGGCAGTTGAGCTCAGGAGTTGAGTCAGGGAGGAGGAAGTGGAAGGAGTGGAGGAGTAGCCCAGGCAGGGCTAAAGTAAAGAGCGAAGTAAAAGTGAAGGAAAGGAAAGTAGTAAAGGAGGAAAGCAAGAGTGGTGACAGAGAGAGAAAAGCCTGAAGAGTCCAGCTAAGTGCAGGGCAGGTCAGCAAGGTCAGCAACGGCGGTGACTGTCTGGAGGGGGACCGTTTGGAAGTTCCTGGAAGGACCCCGTAGGCTGTGTGCCCGGTGGTCTGGAGCAGTGTTCCGAAGGACAGTCAGCACCAGGGCAGGGGCCTCTCGGACCCCGGCAAGGCTTGGAGTCGCCGTAAATTGCCGAATCCGTCAGTGAAGGGGACGTAGATCCCCCAACAACCAAGACCCGAGTGAAGGCAACAGCTCAACCTGTACAACAGAGACACCGCCACCGCCAAGGCACCAGTTTCTGAGGGCCAGCGCCTGCAGGCAAAGAGTAGAGCTCCCCCGGCCCAGCTTGAAGCCGGGGAGCGGGTTACCGGTGGGGACCCATCGCAACCAATTAGTACACAAGGTGCAAGGAAGAGGGACATCACCGTCACCTACCGGGAGAGCAGGTGCAGCCGTCTGTGGGACCGTCCAACTAGCCGTTTGGTTTACCGTACAAACTGTGTCCACGTCTCAGGCTGAGTGAGTACCACAGTGCCGCAAGGCACAGCGCTGCCCCCGCGTCCCTGCGCCCACCAGGCCCTGCACCTCCCAAGCCATCACCGGGCCCCGGGATCACCAACCCCTACCCACGGAGGGGCAACACAACACCTGGCTGCTCCGCATCACCATCCCCGGGATCCCCGTATTGAGCAGCGGTGGTGAAATCACCACAACCGTGGGTGGCGTCACGGACTATAAACAATCCCCACACCCAACAAACCCCTTTCAGTCACGGGCGAGGAGTGCCGCTCGAGAGACCCCCGGGATCCGGCCTACAGCTCGAGCCACCACTGAGCAGCGGCCGCCAGACCCGAGCAGAAGGGGTGAGCGCGGTGTGCTGACACCCTCCTCCCCGCCCGCGACAACTTGGCGTCACAAACAGGATCTTACCGCTCTGCCGTCTGGTAGAGGTGCGCCTTGTTACCGCCGGAGGTATCCGGCAGAAAAATTTCAGAAGTCGCCATCTTGGGCGCGAAAAGTTCCCGCTCGAGCGTCTTCTCGAGCAGTAGAGGCGCGAAGGCCAAAACCCCGCCCCGAGAGAGGAGGGGCCGGAAAGAGCTAAGGGGGACGGAAACAAGATGTCTGCGCCCGACGGAGCCGCTGGAGGAGCGGTGGTCGCAGCCGCAGCGGCACCCGCGGATGGGAATGGATCTGCCCAGGTCCCGGCCGTACCGGCGGGAGGTGCCGTGGCCCCCACGCTCGCTCAGGTCATGCCGTTCTCCTTGCCCTATGCGCCCGGAGCTGCCTGGCTACCGCAGTATGACGGGAAACCGGATGCCCTACAGGCCTTCCGGAAAAAGGTTAACCCGTTGCTAGAGCTGTACCCCGTGCAGCGATAGTGCTAGGCCAGTTAACCGGTGCGGCGGAGCAGGAAGCGGAGACCTGGGCCGAGGGGGACCGGCTCTCTGTAGCCACCATCTTTGAGAAGCGACAGACTGCCTTTGAGACCCGGACTGAAGCTGAGCTGAGGATGCAGTTTTACCAGTGCCGGCAACGAGCTGGGGATAGCATTCGGGACTATGCTCTACGTCTGCAGACCGCCCTCCGCACGCTGAAGCGGGTGAACCCTATTAATGAGGCGGATAGCAACAAGATGTTAGTGGAGCAATTTGCGCAGGGGATGAGGTCCCCTGAGGATCGTAAACAACTCCGGCTGTGGGCCCTGGAACACCCTGATGTGGACTTTGCTGTGTTAAAGGAGCGGGCCATTAAAGCACTACAGCCTCCAGCAACCGAAGTTCTGGAACCCGCCCCGTGGCCCGTCGAGACAGCTCCCGTTATGGCGGCCTCAGCCAAATCTACCTCTCCAACACCTGCAGCCCCGAGCAGCACAGTGGAAGAACTGGCAGCCCAGGTCCGTCGCATGGACGGAGACCTTGCCAAAATTCTGGCTGCACTACAACCTCTGACCAGACCTCAGCCTCCGGCGCAGATACAGCTTGCTGACAGTCCCGAGGACGTTCCCTGGATGCAGCGGAGAAGTGCCGACAACCCGCGGAGCAGACCCCCAATCTGCTACAAGTGCCGTAAGCCGGGTCATTACTACCGACAGTGCCCGTTAAACGAGCAACCCCTGGGGCCCCGGGCCAATCCTCAGGAGTAGAACATCGTGGCCCCCCGGACTGGCGGGACCGATATATCGGGGCCCGCCCTATCATCCCCGTGGCTGTGGACGGCATACCAGTGATGGCTCTCTTGGACACTGGATCACAGGTAACTACCATACCGTACACGTTGTACCAGCGGTATTGGGCCGTAGACGAACTGGCGCCCCCAGACAATAGTATAACATTGATTGCCGCTAATGGACTCCCATTGACCCAGGTGGGGTATAAACAAGTGGCTATGACAGTGGGGCAAGCCGAACTGCAACACCAGGGTATGATTGTGATCATGAATGAGCCCAGTGATCATAACCCGAAAATAGTGCTGGGAACCAATGTGATGGAGCACTGCATGGCTGATGTGTTAACCCTATTACAACAGCTAGCCGCCACAGCAGCAGGGAGCCGGCAGAGGGCTGTGCAGCGTGAGATCCGAGCCCTGATGTACCGCCAGCATGTAAGCTCAACAGGAGGGGAGATTGGTGGAGTGAGAGTGATGGATGTTGCTCCATTGACTGTGCCCCCTAGGAGTGAGATGATGATCTGGTGTAGGGCAGCAGTAGGGCCTCAGGGGCGTGATTACCCTGCGATGATGGAGCCCATGCCTTCCGAGCACTGGCCCACTGTAATGGCCGCCCGAGGGGTGGTGGATGTGAAGAAAGGGAGAGTGCCTGTGAGAGTGCTGAACTGTGGAGAGGAAGAAGTCAGGCTTCCCCGGTATGCCACCATTGCCAAGCTGCTCACCCTGGACCCTCACACTATCCATGAAGCCAGTCCATCCACACTTCCACCTACCACCAGCACTTCCCCACCCCAGGGGGAGACAAAGGAGTGGCATCAACAGCTACATGTAGGCACTGATGATACCCCTACACATCACAGGGCAGGGGTATACAGGGTGGTGCAGGAGTACGAACAGGTTTTTAGTAAGCACCCCCTAGACTTTGGGCAGATCAAGGGGGTCCAACACCACATCCCCACCGGTGAACATCCCCCTATCAAAGAGAGGTATAGACCTATTCCCCCTGCACATTACCAGTGTGCCAAGGATATGTTGAGGAATATGAAGGAGGCAGGGGTTATTCGGGACAGCTGTAGTCCTTGGGCCGCTCCGTTGGTACTGGTAAAGAAGAAGGATGGTACCATGCGGATGTGTGTGGACTACCGGAAGATCAACCAGATAACCCATAAAGACGCCTATCCATTACCTCGTATTGAAGAGTCTTTGGCTGCGCTGAGAACTGCAAACTACTTCTCGACCCTTGACCTCACCAGCGGATACTGGCAGGTGGCGGTGGCCCCAGAGGACCGGGAGAAGACCGCCTTCACCACCCCGATGGGGCTTTGCGAATTCAATAGCATGCCGTTTGGGCTGTGCAATGCCCCCGGAACCTTCCAACGGCTGATGGAGTGCTGTCTGGGACATTTAAACTTCGAGACCGTCCTGCTGTACTTGGATGATGTGATTGTTTATTCCCAGACGTATGAGGCCCATCTGGAGCACCTGGCCGAGGTGTTCGCGTCCCTTGCCAAGTACGGGATGAAATTGAAGCCCTCTAAATGCCACCTGTTGAAACCCAGGGTGCAGTATCTAGGGCATGTGGTGAGTGCAGATGGTGTCGCCCCCGACCCTGAGAAGATTACTGCCATCCAGAGCTGGCCGAGACCAGCTACAGTAAGGGAAGTAAGGCAGTTTCTGGGTCTGGTGGGGTACTATCGGCGCTTCATAAAGGGGTATACGAAGATGGCTGCCCCCATGCAAGACCTCCTCGTGGGACAGACCAAAGGTGGTAAACCCATTGGAGCCCCACTGTCGTGGGAGGACAAGCATGAAGAGTCCTTTCGTCAGCTGAAGGCGGCCTTGACCGGAGAAGAGGTCCTGGCGTACCCTGATTATGGGCGCCCGTTCATCCTCCACACGGACGCTAGCAACGTGGGGCTAGGAGCGGTCCTATCTCAGGTCCAGGATGGAAGGGAGAAGGTGATTGCCTATGCTAGCCGAAAACTCCGGCCGACTGAAAGGAACCCTGAGAACTATAGCTCCTTCAAGCTCGAGCTATTGGCGTTGGTGTGGGCTATCACGGAGCGGTTCCGCCACTACTTGGCGGCAGCAACATTCACCGCGTTTACGGACAACAATCCGCTGACTCACCTGAACACGGCCAAGTTGGGCGCGTTGGAGCAGCGGTGGGTAGCCCGGCTGGCCAACTATGATTTCACCATAAAGTACCGAGCCGGTCGCGTCAACGTAAATGCGGATGCACTCTCGCGAATGCCCCATTTGTCAGAAGAAGGGTGCGAGGACGACGACCTCGAGGAGATTGAGTTGCCTGCGTTTCACCAGCCGCCTACTGAGAGAGTACAAGTACATCAGCAACGAGTGGATCTGGACCCACGGCCCAGTCAAGAGTGGCAGGAAGCTCAGGACCAAGCGCCAGCTGTTCGCCTTGTCAAGACTCTGGTGGAACAAGGTGCTACGGGAATAGACCCTGCCGCTCCAGCCGAAGCCCAACGCTTGTGGAAGGAACGGAAACGGCTTTACCTACACCAAGGGAGGCTGTACCGTGAGCTGATCAACCCGAAGACCCATGAGAAGATATGCCAGTTGGTCATTTCCCAAGCTGACGTCGCTACTGTCCTGCGGGCATACCATGATGGTGCTGGCCACTTCGGGTGGAAGAAGCTGGAGATAATGTTGAGGGAGCGGTTCTATTGGAGTGGGATGCGTGGATCGGTGGAGGCCTGGTGCCGAGAGTGCGGTCCTTGTACGCTGAGGAGAAAGGATGAGACTAGCCAGAGGGCACCCTTGCATCCAATAGTCACCCATCAGCCGCTGGAGTTGGTCGCCCTGGACCATGTCAAGCTCACCCCTAGCCGAAGTGGGTACGCCTACGCATTGACCATTGTAGACCACTACTCAAGGTTTATGGTGGTAGTTCCCGTTAAGGACCTGACTGGTCGAACTGCTGCTCGAGCGTTCCAGGCTTATTTCTGCCGACCCCATGGGTACCCCGAAAAGGTACTGACTGACCAGGGCCCGGCCTTTGAAGCAGAGGTGTTCCACGAATTCTGCCAGTTGTACGGCTGCAAGAAAATCCGGACCACTCCGTACCACGCCCAAACCAACGGCATGTGCGAGAAAATGAACCACTTGGTCCTGGGGCTTCTCAAGACGCTACCGCTGGAAGAACGGAGCCTGTGGCCGGAAAAGTTACCCGACTTGGTCGACATGTACAATAATATCCCCTCTAGCTCGACGAAGTGCACCCCAGCGTACCTGATGAGGGCTCGGCCTGGCCGACTGCCGGTGGATCTGGAGATGGGGTTGGAGGCCCCAGAAGCACTCCCTTCGACGGCGGAGTGGGAAAGTCGGAGGAGAGCCCAATACCGGCAAATCCAAGAATATGTGGAGAAAAACCTTAGTCGCAGTCAAGAACAGCAGGAGCACCGGTTCAATCAGAAGGCGTCCGCGGGTCCTTTCCAGCCAGGAGATGTGGTGCTGAAACGGAAGAGGAAGGCCCACAAGCTGGATGATCAGTGGGAGCAAGTCCCTTACGTCATACAACCCACAGCATGGGGAGATGGGAAGGCCTACCAGATCAGTCGTGACCAAGGGGGCACCCTGGCCACAGTTTCCCGGGACCATCTAAAAAGGTGCCCCCCGGCGTTGGAGGCAGAGGCTGAAGTACCGGTTCCTCCACCAGCAGAGAAGGCAGCAGAGGTAATCCACACTGTAATGGGTGACTTCCCAGCAAACTGGCCTACACAGAACGGCGCGGTGATTCTTCCAGTGATACTGTTCCCACAACCCGTGGATGAAGAAGTAGCGGAAGCGGTTAACCGTGAGCCAGAACCAGTGCCAGTGCCCAGGGATGAACCTGTACCCAGCTCCCCTACGCCCCCGCCTGCCCCACACTATAGCCGGGAGGAGGAGCCGATTGTTCCCTCTACCCCACTGTCTAGCACCACTGACACCGGTCCCCGAAGGTCCACCCGTTCCAACCTAGGTAGACCTCCACTTAGGTACCGGGAGACCGTTCTGTGAGTACGAGGAGGCAGGGAATGTAAAGTGTGTTTGTTGTTGAAAAAGTTTGTTGAAAGTTTGAAAAATGATATGAAAAGATGATGACCGAAGTTTCACCTGATTCACCCTGTGATTTGCAACCGGCTGGAGCCGGCACCGTTGTCCCCGTGGGGACCGTTTAAAAAAAAAAAATGCATGGGAACTATCCATGGACAAGCCCGTGAACTTGCAGGGCACCCACAAACGTTAGTGGCTTGTAAATATGTTGGTTACCGTTACCGTTTTCCGCAATGCCGTCTCCGGAGAGGCAGGTTGGAGGGAGGGCCCTCAGCAGAGCAGGCTGGGGCCCAGCCACCAAAGGAACCGGTGGCTACCCTCTGGAGGGAAGGACAGATCCCGCTCGGGTACCGTGTGCTGGACTGTGGGTCAAGGGGTGCTGCCTAGGTTTTAGGGGCAGCATCAGGGCCAGGTTGCTTGGGTGGGAGAGAGCGGAAACCGTAACCGTAAACCGTTAGCAACGTTAAAAGAAATGTGCCTCCCGTCTTGGGAAGAGTTATTAAAACTGTATATATGTTGATTTTCCATGTTATCTTTTGCAGAAAAATAAATCCGGTGTTGGACGGCAGCCCGCGGACGGTCTGCATTTTGCTAAGGGGGAATGTGTCGCCCTGGGCAAGCCAGGGGACACAGATCACACACCACCACACCCCACATCCCAGGTAGGCACATCTAAGCTGAACCAAAAATCCTTGTTGCCTTCCTCCAGAGACTGATGATTCACACCAGGGGGTGGGCCAGGCGGTTGGCTCCGCCCACCGAGGAGATCACAGTTCTGGAGGCGGGAGAAACCAGGCAGTTGAGCTCAGGAGTTGAGTCAGGGAGGAGGAAGTGGAAGGAGTGGAGGAGTAGCCCAGGCAGGGCTAAAGTAAAGAGCGAAGTAAAAGTGAAGGAAAGGAAAGTAGTAAAGGAGGAAAGCAAGAGTGGTGACAGAGAGAGAAAAGCCTGAAGAGTCCAGCTAAGTGCAGGGCAGGTCAGCAAGGTCAGCAACGGCGGTGACTGTCTGGAGGGGGACCGTTTGGAAGTTCCTGGAAGGATCCCGTAGGCTGTGTGCCCGGTGGTCTGGAGCAGTGTTCTGAAGGACAGTCAGCACCAGGGCAGGGGCCTCTCGGACCCCGGCAAGGCTTGGAGTCGCCGTAAATTGCCGAATCCGTCAGTGAAGGGGACGTAGATCCCCCAACAACCAAGACCCGAGTGAAGGCAACAGCTCAACCTGTACAACAGAGACACCGCCACCGCCAAGGCACCAGTTTCTCAGGGCCAGCGCCTGCGGGCAAAGAGTAGAGCTCCCCCGGCCCAGCTTGAAGCCGGGGAGCGGGTTACCGGTGGGGACCCATCGCAACCAATTAGTACACAAGGTGCAAGGAAGAGCGACATCACCGTCACCTACCGGGAGAGCAGGTGCAGCCGTCTGTGGGACCGTCCAACTAGCCGTTTGGTTTACCGTACAAACTGTGTCCACGTCTCAGGCTGAGTGAGTACCACAGTGCCGCAAGGCACAGCGCTGCCCCCGCGTCCCTGCGCCCACCAGGCCCTGCACCTCCCAAGCCATCACCGGGCCCCGGGATCACCAACCCCTACCCACGGAGGGGCAACACAACACCTGGCTGCTCCGCATCACCATCCCCGGGATCCCCGTATTGAGCAGCGGTGGTGAAATCACCACAACCGTGGGTGGCGTCACGGACTATAAACAATCCCCACACCCAACAAACCCCTTTCACTCACGGGCGAGGAGTGCCGCTCGAGAGACCCCCGGGATCCGGCCTACAGCTCGAGCCACCACTGAGCAGCGGCCGCCGGACCCGAGCAGAAGGGGTGAGCGCGGTGTGCTGACACCCTCCTCCCCGCCCGCAACAACCGCACTGTCAAAAATGCATCGAAAACGCATCTAAAATGCATCCAAAATGCATGCGTTTTGGATGCATTTTTTTGTCAAATGTAGTGTTTACAGTTGTCAAAGTCTGACAGAGGGTACTTTTTTTTGTCAAATCAAGAATGCAGCGTGCGTACATACCCTTAAGATTATATCATTCTGAAGAAAATATTGCCCTGAAATCATCATGGACTCCTAACCAAACATTAAACATCTAAAATCCATGGCCATGCATGTAAAATGGAAAATCTGGTTATTCATGGAGACTTGAAACGATTGTTAAGTTACAGATATTATAAGATTAAAGGTTCTCGGCAGGTAATCTAATATAAGAAACCTCCCTAATCTGTCATGGTCTTAGTACACTCATTATTTGATTCCTTCCAATAACACCTTTTATAAGGTATACTGTGGTTTTTGTCTATAACAGTTATCCATTTTGGGGCAGCCAAGCGGCAGTGCTGAATATGTCTTAAAAGCAGGAGAAGACATCATGATCGTATCTAATTACATCCAGAACTAATAAAGCATGACAAACAGAGAGGCACAGATGTTTTAAATTAGATCAATCAAAAGATGAACCTTTAATGAGGATATAGGATTTACACTGAAAAATATCACTTGTACTTTAACTTTACACAGATGTCCCCTAACAAGCATGCTGCACATAACAATGCAGCTCATTTATTACACCAGTGGAAAGGAAATATGCAGACATTGACAATGCAGGACTCCATGTTAGAAAAGTGTGTGGGCCTCTTCTTATGTAACAGCCTTATTCTTAAGAATTGTGTGCTCTTGACTGTCAATAGTAGTCCTCTACATGCACTTATACAGGCAGTAGTAAGCACAGATATTCTTCTCTATGATCGCAGTGGGCTTCTTCTCCTATAAGGCCCTCTGTACTTGCACTAAGCAACATGATCACATTTTTTTATTGGAAAATGAAATGATCAATGTTGTCTTAAAAACTTTGCTTTTATCAGTAGTACAAAAGACTATACAAAACTTAAAGGGAATTTGTCAGCAGGATTTTACTATGTTAGCTGAGGACAGTATGATATAAGGGTTAAAAAAGCACCTATGTCTCTGATATCTGTGTGTGAGCTATTGTATGGCTTTATTATCCTGTGATTAACAGTACAGGACTAGGAACTCACATGCCAAGAAGTAGACATGCCTCCTCCTCTGATTGACACCTCACTGTCAATGTACAATCTCTATAGTGAGCTTGGTGTGGGTGAGGCAGCTCCCTGGGCTCACTTACAGGCTTAAAACGCAGTTCTTTTATTATGTGAGACTCAGTAATCTATGTGATACACTTTTGGATTCAGAATCTGCTTGCTTACATTAAGTTGATGTCAGATGAGGAAACAAAAACCTGCTGACATAATATAATAAATATCAGAGACATTTCTCCACTTTAGAACCATTTCCTTCTCCCTCATTTTAAACACACCATACAACCAGAAAAAAAATAAAAGAAGAAACAGTTCAAATCCATCAGTGACGTCTCAGGTTCTATGGAGAGGGGAGGAGGAGTGAGGACCAGATTAAAAAAACAAGCCTAGGCAGAAACCAGCAGATCATGTTGCAGTTAGTGAGTGATTTAGTTTCTCCTAGGGCTGGATTGACAGCTACAGTGCTTAATACTCCTGCATAATGTTCAGACGTAGCAGCAGATGCATAAGGACATATCTAAAGCGATAAAGAAGAGCATACATCTAAGCTTAGGTGAACTGTTTATGGGAGGAAAGATGAGCATATCGCTTCGCTCAAGTCCATGGTCCAAGCCAGCGGTCTCTGAGATCTTGGTGTAGCTTTTGATTTGCTGACCTGGTGACATAATGTGTGAGACATGCAGTGCACAAGTGAAGTTGCGCCAGCACAAAAAAATCATAAGATGAAGTTAGGTTCCCAGAAGGTCCGAAAATTTGTGCAGCTTCTTTGCACAACCAGAGAGCACTGACCCGAACGGTGGACCGACGTTATGTGAAGTCACCCGCTCATCTCTAATAGAAGACATAACTTGTCTCCGCACACTAATTCAAAGGGAATTGAAAGCTAGAAACAGACTTTCCAGAGGGGAAAATTGGTGAAATTTATACAAATCATATAATGGACAGAAATAGTGTAATTCCTTATGCAGAGACTCATGACATATTCAGTTTATTCCGAAAAGTCACCTGCAATATGTACACTTTAAAAAAGTATTCCTGATATTTGTTTCCTTTTCCTAACTATCTATGTTATATTATGCAGCTGCATTAATATACTTAGTGATTATTATTATTTATTATTAGTGTTCGCTATCTTCCTTGGTTTCCGGTGCTGCATTGAGCCTCTTCTATGTCACATTTGTGTGCGGTGGTGCTACTTCAATCAATATAAATTATGGAAGCTCAAAACAATCTATAGACTTACATTGAGAAAGTGACTGTTAATCCACACAAAAACCTATGCAATCCAGTAGCCAGAATGTAAGCCACATGACCTAGAATAGGACCAGAATGGCACTGTAAACCGGGGAAGATGGCCATGGATAAATACATTAATGCAGCTACACAACATTAAAGGGGTGGTCCGAAGACAAAGTAAATATCCTCCTAAATCACTATCTATAAAATGACAAACTAAACAATTTTCTAATATATCTGCATTAACAATACCCTAACTGCACTAACTTTTTTCTCTTTTATTTTCCAGACTTATTTTTTGATGCTTTGTTGTAGAATCCCGGTATGCGCTGGAATACTCAAAAAAAGCGTCATCAGGGCTGGAGGCTACAGTCATTGCCAAAGCCTCTGCCCCCTCCCTAAAATGAACTGTCTTCAGTGAAGCTCACTTCAGGGGCTAGGCTACTTACTGTGAGATGTGCACTGTCCATAATGACTGCACACTCTCTATTGTTGCCTCAGATCAGTAGTACTGAGCTAGTGTCAGAATACCTGGTGTGCAGAGACCAGCACCACCCACTCAAGTGAAATCAATATTCTCTGCATGATGGATGGAAGGACACCGCTCTGATGCCGACTCATTATTACTGAGCCAGCAACAGAGAGTGTGCTGTCATTGTGCACATCACACAGCACGTAAGGACTAACCCAGCCCCTAAAACAAGCATCTCTGCCGCAGCCTCTTCCCCCTGGTGATGCTTCGCTTGAGTATTTCTGTGCATGCTAGGATACTCAAGCGAATCATCTTCAAACAAAGTGTCATCAAAAAGGAAATAGGGAAAAAAGTAGAAAAGCAGTTAGTGAAGTTAGGAAGGATAGGGAATTTTTAATCCAAGTATATCAGAAAATAGTTTATGGAAATAAATAGATAGGGATTTAGAATAAAAATTACTTTGCCTTCGGACCACAACTTTAAATAGGTACTTATGATAATAGAGGGCTACAGTGTTCCAAATGTTCTACTGTGCATGTCCAGGTAGAACAGTCACTAGAGAAAACCCCAGTGATGTATCACGCAACTGCGCGTGCACGCGGGAAATCGCTACCACGCATGTGCGGCTATATAGTGTCTTCAGAAGACCCTCCGCGCATGTCTACTCATAAGAACCCCAATGACAAGTCGCGCAAATGTGCGTGCACGAGATAATAACCACTACCGTGTACACGAGCCTATAGAATCCTAAAAGCACCGTCTACACATGCCTGCTGATATAAAGACAGAAGAGAACGTTACTGCGCAGGTGCGGCACCAAGCCAAGTAAGTCGAGGGGGAAAGATTGCACCCGACAGCGTGAGCGTCGCACACAACTGACGCATGCATAGAATAGCCTGCAAACAGACCAATTTTGCGCAAGCAAAAAAAGAAGCCCGAGAAAAGGCTCTCCCACACTATAGGGTACCACAAGGCAAAAGCGCCCCAAGCATGGGAGAGTCCAACAGCTAAACTGATTCCTGGTAAAACAAAATGAGATAAAGTAAGGCTTACATAAAAAATGTGGAAAAACAATATAATTGTGAATGACAGATAATAGCCAAGCAATAAATAGGCACAAGACACGTCCGTTCTCATGTCCGTTCCATGGTCTCATGTCTGGTCTAGTGGTAAGCTTGTGGCCTTGGATACGTGAGTTTGAATCCCGAAGGACATTCCTGGATATTTGCAGTGTCATGGTCCAATGGGCTAGTTGACTAGTCTATGATGACACCTATCTGTTTCCATTTGTTTGACATGTAAGTGAATAAATAAATTAATGGAGCCAAGATATAAAAATCAAAAATAATAAGTACCTGACCAACTGGAAAATGCCAGGGTCATACGTCTGTGACCCCAAATATTCGGGCCAATATCGGAAGGGTTTATACTGCCGGATTTTGGTTCACCCAAACTAAAAGACTGACATTGGTTGGAGGAAAAAATAAATTCAATAGATAAATGGAAAACTCAAAAAAGGTAAGATCTTATAAGAAAGGGCAATAAGTTAGCCTCTCACTGAGACCAAGCGGCATCTGGGACTTTAAAACGGAAAATCCATTGGCATTCCTTAGGTAATATTTTCCTATCAATATCACCCCCTCTTTTGTTTGGACGGTAACTTCCAGGAAAACAAAGGAAACAGATTTCTCATTACCCCCATGGCTCACCCAGACATGTCGTGCTAGGAGTGTATACCTCTTATGCTTGATATCAGTCCGATGTACCCCCACTCATCTACATAGCTCCCTGGCCATTTTGCCCACATAGTTGAGAGAGCAACTGCATGTGGCCATGTATATGCAAAATCGCTTACATCAAAACATCTACCTGTACTGACACCGGAAAAGGATTTAGTTACCATAATGCAACTACAATACTTGCAGTCACCACACTGGAAACACCCTATAGGTTTCCTATCCAGCCAGGTGCCTGGGGGAGAAGGTCTGGAATAAATAGGTACTTAGACAGGATTAGGGGAAAAAAAAATTGTTGGCGAGTGCTTCTTTAACTAATTAAAAACCGGGACCGGAATGTTGCATTGTTTAGTGTTTTAATAGATGCATGTATTGCAATGGTCAAGGCCATAATGTGTATCAAATAGCAATGCAACAGTATAGATTGTGCAACAGGACATTATGAAAACCAGGACAACAAGCAGCTTAGCCCCCAATGCACAGGTCAGCCCTTTGTATAACAGTCTGCTTCCCGAACTGAAGATCAGAAATAAACTATGACAAAGAAAAATGTATTTATAGAGTATGCATTCCACTATGAAGAAGAAGGAGCACCAGGTTCAAATGAAATACCAAACATAGCAGTAAAGTGGTAGCTGCACCATGACACTACATTCCATCCTTGCCAACTAGAATTCAGTGTAAATATTTTATAAATAAGATTAATAGATATAAAAGATTGCCAGAAGTATGATGTAAAGTAACAAAGGGACCAAGGGAAAAAATACAAACTTGTAAGTATTTGAAGTACTGCAAATGTCTCTGTATTTAGAATGTGGAAGGCCAAGTGTATAGCACAGGAACATGCCACAATGTAAATATTTGGAGAAGGTTAATCTGATATAGAACACTGCCTATTGAACTGTATAACATTAGTACATGTAATATAAATATCAATAAATTCAAGGGGCTACAGAAACATTTAAGGTCCAGTCACACTAAGCAACTTACCAGCGATCCCAACAACGATAGGGATCGCTGGTAAGTTGCTAGGAGGTTGCTGGTGAGATGTCACACTGCGACGCTCCAGCGATCCCACCAGCAACCTGACCTGGCAGGGATCGCTGGAGCGTGGCTACACGAGTTGCTGGTGAGCTCACCAGCAACCAGTGACCAGCCACATGTGCAGAGAGCAGGGAGCAGCGCACACTGAGCGCTGGCTCCTTGCTCTCCTAGTACAGCACACATCGGGTTAATTACCCGATGTGTGCTGCAGCTACATGTGCACAGAGCAGGGAGCAGCGCACAATGCTTAGCGCTGGCTCCCTGCTCTCCTGGCTACAGCACACATCGGGTTAATTAACCCGATGTGTCCTGCAGCTACATGTGCACAGAGCAGGAGCCGGCACTGACAGTGAAAGCGGCTGAGGCTGGTATCAAAGGTAAATATCGGGTAACCAAGGACAGGGCTTCTTGGTTACCCGATGTTTACATTGGTTACCAGCCTCCGCAGAAGCCGGCTCCTGCTGCCTGCACATTTAGTTGTTGCTGTCTCGCTGTCACACACAGCGATCTGTGCTTCACAGCAGGACAGCAACAACTAAAAAATGGCCCAGGACATTCAGCAACAACCAACGACCTCACAGCAGGGGCCAGGTTGTTGCTGGATGTCACACACAGCAACATCGCTAGCAACGTCACAAAAGTTGTTCGTTAGCAGCGATGTTGCTAGCGATGTTGCTTAGTGTGACGGGGCCTTTAGACTTGTTTTGTCCTGCAAGTACTTTGTGAAAATTGTGTCGACATGATTGAAAATTGTGGATATTCTCTCTAAGCTCCAAAGTAGTTCATGTTTTCAAATACAATCTGACATATATTATCACAATCATTTATTTTTTTCAAAAAGGGAGGGAATCAAGAATTGCATCATGGAGGTGAAATTTCAGCTACCAAGTTTGTCAACAGAATACTGAGGTCATTGAAAGCATCCAGTAGACTTGAGTTTGCCATACATATTAGATGGCTGTAGGCTGAAAACTGCTTCAGCCCATAGCCATATCATACACGCTCCCATACACAAAACCGCTAGACCAGCCAAGCACTACTGTATTACCAAAGTGATCTGGAGTCTGAAATCGGATATGTGGGATCAACATATTTCCTGATGATCAATTGGCTGGTGCCCCAGTACACATTAGAGCAGGGTTCCCCAACTCCAGTCCTCGATGGCCGCCAACAGTGCATGTTTTCAGGATTTCCTTAGCATTGCATGGGTGTTGGAATCATCAACTGTGCAGGTGATTAAATTATGACATGTGCAATACTAAGGAAATCCTGAAAACATGCACTGTTGGTGGCCCTTGAGGACTGGAATTGGGGACCCATGCATTAGAGTGTCGGTTGGACGCATCGACATCGGCGTTAATGCCTATATCAGGTTAATGTGTATGGAGACCTTTTGATGTTGCAAAACAATTGATAAGCTAAGGACGTTGGACGTTGTTGCTTTAATTTAATGGGATTTGCACTAATAAAAGTGATAAATTATAATATATTTGAATTATGTTGTTATAGGACTTGTGTTATTCATCAAATGTATACAAATAATATCTAACAGCAACACAATAGCTATGTTTTCCAACATGCACTAGAAAAAACATAGGTATAATGCAATTGCTTTCCATGGAAAACTGCACTGATTGAATTTATACAGTCTAGACAGCAGGTTGCTAAAGCAATAGCCCACAATATGCTGATAATGAGACAATAATTTAACCATACCAGACAAAGCTGTAGCACTAAAAAAAATAATGAGATGTCTTTTATCAAAAAACATACTTTTTTTAAACAGCCACCCTTGTCCATGCATGAGCTGTGTCTAATATTTCAGCATAGCCCTACTGCAGATTATTTACTAGTAGAGATGTGCGGACCTGTGGAAGTTCGGTTTTAGATACAGACCGGTTTGGGACCCGGATTTGACCTGAACCCCAACTAAAGTCACTAATTTGTCAGTTCGAATCTCTGCCCTCATGCAGCCAGCCATAAACCAATCAATTACTTTTGCAGGTGGGTGAGGCTTTTCCATTTTTTTTTTGTTTGTGCTCACTACATCTGATCACGCTGTTGTTACTCCAACTGCGAGCTGATCAAACGCAGCAAGCGGCTCGTGCCTGAGCACAGACAGTGATGCTCATTTGAATGGTTTGCATATGCAAAGCACCCGAACTCCTAGCCTAAACTCTGTTATTTTTTGTAAAGTCTATGTTTGGTACGAACCGTGAACACCGAACCTCGGGTTCACTCATCTCTCATTACTACCTCTCTATATCGAATACAAAAATCTTTTGCATGGTCTTAATATTAATTGGTAAAGTGCCTAGAAGCCGCAAAGAATCTTTTCATTGTACATATATACACACTACTCACAAAAAGTTATTGATATTTTGGCTCTTGGATGAAATTTCAGGATGGTCATAAAATGCACTCTAACCTTTTCAGGTTAACTTAATGTGACTTTCTCTAAACCTTTGAATGCACTTGACCAAATGTTCATTGTTTCAGTACTTTTTGCACAACTTGCTATTTTCGAACAAGGAGCTTAATGGCAAAATTCACAACAGATGTTTGATGCATGAATTGCCAATTAAATTTCTTAGTTCAATTAGAACTGGTATTTAAACAATCCTCCTTACCATACTGTCCACATTTTGACATTATGAGACCAAGACGACACCTAACAATTGATCAACAGTTCCTTGCCATTGTGAGGCCTCAAGCAGGATATTCTCAGACGGAAGTAGGCAAAGAACTTAGGGGTACTTCTCACATAGCGAGATCACTAGCGAGATCGCTGCTGAGTCACAGGTTTTGTGACGTACCAGTGACCTCATCAGCGATCTCGCTGTGTGTGACACTAAGCAGCGACAAGGCCCCTGCTGTGAAATCGCTGATCGTTACACACTGTTCTGGTTCAGTTTTTGCTTGTTGGTCTCCCACTGTGCAGAACACAGCGGCGTGTTTGACGGCTGGAGACCAACGAGCACCGACTCTGTGTAAGCAGCATACGCTGGTAACCAGTGTAAATATCGGGTAACTAAGCAAAGCGCTTTGCTTGGTTACCCGATATCTACCTGGTTACCAATGTACACCGCTTAGCGCTGGCTCCCTGCACACGTAGCCAGGGTAAATATCGGGTAACTAAGCAAAGCACTTTGCTTAGTAACCCGATGTGTACCCTGGCTATGTGTGCAGGGAGCCAACGCTAAGCGGTGTACGTCGGTAACCAGGGTAAATATCGGGTAACCAAGCAAGGTGTTTTGTTTAGTTGCCCAATATTTACCCTGGTTACCAAGCGCAGCATCGTTACAGGAGTCGCTGGTGGCTGGTTGCTGGTGAGATCTACCTGATTGACAGCTCACCAGCGACCATGTATCGACGCACCAGCGATCCAGACCAGGTTGTATCGTGGTCGGAAATGCTGGTACATCCTTTAGTGAGACGGTACCATTAGAGTGTGACAGTGTCCTCAGCAGATTACAACACAGATATAGCAAAGCTGGACGAGTCACAGAAAGGCATATAAGTAGGCGTCCTTTGGCCACATACCACATGGATGACTACTTCATTGTGAACAATGCCCTTTGGAACCAAATCATGAATGCCACACAACTCCAGACACACTCCAGATGATTCAAAACTGCTTACATCAGTGGGGTCAGCATGCAAGACGACTTGCAAGGATATGTGACCACCCCACCAGGCACAGGCATTATTGTCTTTCTGGATGAAGGACCAGTGGGCCTCAGTGCTGTTCACTGATGAAAGCCGATTCATGCTGAGCTGAAATGATACCTGCCAAGATGTTGAAGACATCATGGAGAGCATTATGCATTAGCTACCTGTTGGTGGTGGTGGTGTTACAGTGTGAGCAGGTGTGTCTAGTCAATACAGAACTGCCCTACACCTTGTGAATGGTACTATGACAAACCCCTACTATTTTAATAGCATCATTAATCAAGTCATTTTGCTTCTGCATGAACATAGGCCTAATTTCATCTTCATGGATGATAATGCTCCAGCTCATGAAGGTCACATCATTAGGGAATGGCTGTTGGAGACTGAGTACCTTAAATGAAGTGGCCTGCATATTCTCCAGTCCTGAGTCCCATAGAAAAACCACGGGATCAGCTAAGTTGCTGTGTAGATGCTTGTAACTCCATATCCCAGAAACTCATTGACCTGATGGCAGCCCTTCAAGAAGAGTGGGATGCCATGCTGAGCAGACAATAAATAGACTTATGAACTGCATGATACATTGTTATCAGTAATTGATGCTCAAGGCCACATGACAAGTTATTGAGACACTGACTTTTAAGGGGTATACCAACCAAAGTTGTTGGCTTTTGTTTCAGTAAATTGTGTGAGATGAGGAAATCGCCATTAAGGGCTTCTACGTAAAAGTCCTACTTTCATTATAAAATATCAATGTAGCGTGAACCTTTTAACACTTACAGAAATTTCACCCAAAAGCCAAATATCATTAATTTTTTGTGCACAGAAAAATAACTACCGTATTTCCTTCCTTGCAGTGCCTAAGGTCCATGTGTAAAAAATTATTGTAATACACAGAATATTAAGTGTTTATTAAGAATGTTAAGTGCTCAAGTAGTCTAGCCTCATTTATGAAGTAAAGACTATCTAAGTTATGAGGGAGTTGTCAATGTTGCAGTTAATCGCTGACTTTGCAGTCCTTGTTATGTTTCTGATGCCTGGAGGTTCGGAACAAGGTCTAATGCATAGTGTTATATCTCCCCTCATTATGCTAATAATATATCATAAATTAGCATTGTACATTAATAATGACATACAAATGTTATTTCTACTGATGCTCATGGCAATGTCACACCTAAATTGTACTTAAAATATTTCTAACTAAAATGTTTCTTTGATGTTTATTGCTTGAAAATGATGAATTTATCAGACAAGTTCATAAATGTGTCTGAAAGGCAAATTCATTCACCTTAAATAGCATTTATGTTCTTTTGTGTGGACAAAAGAAGATTTTTTTTCAGAAAATTGCTATCTCTTATGGAAAAAGTGGCAGCGACTAGGCTACCATAATGATGTTTTGGTGAAATACGTAGTGGGGTGTGCCAGGCATGGCCAGTTTTAGTTTTGCCTTGGGCAATAATTAAAGTGGGGCCCCAAATGATAACATATTGCACCATCACATACAAACCTTTACATTGTATTTACATAATTGGAGTTCAGGCCGTTAAACGGGCAGAATTAATATTCCAGTTGTTTGGCAGTTGTTTACTGGCCTCCTTACACAGGCTGACAAAGAATGGGACAGAACGATCACTAGTAGATCAATTTGTCCCTATACGGTAATATAGACATATAGGTAAAAAAGACATCTATGCACAGAGCACATACATACAAACACATGCATATGTATAGCATGTACGTACATATACAAAAAATGCTGCATACACAGATCACATTCATACCTACAAGGACATGTTGCAGAAAATACATTTATACATAAAGATATGCTGCATAAATAGAGTACATACATACAGAGACATGATGAATACACAGAGCACCTACATATATAAACATTCATGCACAGAGCACATACATACATACATACAGAGACATGCATACACAAAGCACCCACACAATGTCACCTCAGGTCCTGAAGTACTCTTAACGGTGAAAAATACACTGATAATGCAGAACTGCTATTATCAATGCAATTTCTGCTGTAAACGATGGGGCGTCTAAATTAGTGGGGTCTTGGACAATCACCTACCTTAACCCCCTAATGCCAACCCTCGGGCCAGTATACACTACTCAGCTCTCTGGGCTTGGTCAGTTGACCTATACAGATAGGTCCACAATTTATTTGGTCTATACTAATCAGCTTGCACAACACTCAACATCTCTTTTCCCCTATTGCATATTAGTAGCATTCAGCTACCATGCCAATTGCTTTTTTCTCTATAATAGAGCAGTGCTACCCAATTTTGGAGTGTACCCTATTTTTTTTTTTTTGCTTTGTGTGTTGAGGAGAATTGCAAGATTTTTAGGAATTTTTTTTTCATTTACTATAAATAAAAAAAAATATTAAAAACATAACTACTTGATTTAACCAGTAGGTGTCTGATGAGATATTCCCTTTAAAGGAAACAATAACAAATGTCACAGCTGTGTTGGTGGTTTAGTTTTGGCAAAGGACCTGTAAGAAGCGGTCATTTTTTTTTGCATTGCATGCCTCTGGAATGAATAGCTTCATAGATATTATAGAACAGACAATACAGTGTAACTTCTACAATATCCCTTCTGGTTATATTGCACCTTTGGAATTTACCTTTTAAAATAATACAATGCTAACAGTTATAAAAATACCAATAAATATTTCCAGAATTTCTTAAGGTTTTGATCTTAGTACTGTACTTGCTTTACTTATACAGTTAATACAGTTAAGGGATACTTTTATATATATATATATATATATATATATATATATATATATATATATATAGATATATATATATATATATATATATATATATATATATATATATAGATATATGTATACATACATACATATACATGTACCGTATTTTTCGCTTTATAAGACGCAACAGATTATAAGACGCACCCCAAATTTAGACATAAAAAAAGGTAAAAAAAAATAAAAATGGGGTCCATCTTATACTCCGGTGTTCTGTTACTGGGGGGGGCAGCAGTGGTGGTGAAGCGGGGGTCACAGGAGGCATAGGTTGTGCTGGCAGGCACGGCGGGTCAGTGGCGGCGGGGTCCATGGTGGCAGGTGACGCCGCGTCCGTGGTGGCAGGAGCCGCGGCGTCTGTGGTGGCAGGAGCCCGCGGGGTCCGTGGTGGCAGGAGCCCGCGGGGTCTGTGGTGGCAGGAGCCCGCGGGGTCCGTGGTGGCAGGAGCCCGCGGGGTCTGTGGTGGCAGGAGCCCGCGGGGTCTGTGGTGGCAGGAGCCGCGGGGTCCGTGGTTGCAGGAGCCGCGGGGTCCGTGATGGCGGCGGCAGTGGCATCCGTGGTGGTGGCATTAGCGGCGTCCATGGTGGCAGCAGCAGCGGTGTTCCTGGTGGCGGCAGCAGCGGCGGGTGAGTCGTTCAGCAGGCCAATGCGGTGAGTGTCCCAGTTCAAATGATGCTGCCTGGAGGGGCGCATGCGCAGATGGAGCTCTCATCCAAGGGCTCCATCTGCGCACGCGCTGACTCCCGGAGCAGCGCGTGTGCAGACGGAGCTCTCATCCAAGAGATCCATCTGTGCACGCGTCCGCTCCCGGCGCCGTCATTTGAAACTGGGACCGCAGACAAACTGGGTAACCTGCTGCACAGCCGCCTGCACAGAGTGGCAGCCAGCCCGCACACCCTGCGTGCAAGCGGCCGGGTACCTGTGCTTGCGTGCAGGTAGCAGCTGGGTGCCTGTGCCTGCTTGCGGGCGGCAGCCGGGTGCCTGTGTGAGGGCGGCAGTCGGGTGCCTGTCAGTGCCGGCTGCCTCCTGCACAAAGGCACCCGGCTGCCACCCACCCGCAGGCACAGGCACCCGACTGCCGCACGCACGCAGGCACAGGCACCCGACTGCCGCCCGCACGCAGGCACAGGCACCCGACTGCCGCCCACACGCAGCCACAGGCACCCAGCTGCCACCCGCACGTAAGCACAGGTACCCGGCCGCTTGCACGTCGTCACAGGCACCCGGGAGCTCGATCGCCGCACAGACAGGACCCCCAGGTAAAGCTATATTCGGATTTTAAGACGCACCCCTCATTTTCCTCACAAATTTTTGGGAGGAAAAGTGCATCTTATAATCCGGAAAATACGGTATATATATTCATAGATTGTAAGCTTGCGAGCAGGGTACTCACTCCTTTTGGTATCTATTGAATTATGTGTTATTCTGTAATGTCTCTATTGTCTGTACATGTTCTCTTTGAATTATAAAGTGCTGCGGAATATGTTGGTGCTATAGAAATAATATTAGTATAAGTTTGTCAAAGTTAATGTGACTAGTAACCAAAACATAACAATAGTATCAATCAATAATCAATATAATATAATGGGTTCCTGGTGAAATAAAAATATACTGAAAACTAATACACTGACAGAGAATATATAATTGACAAGTCAGGAACTATGCACCACTAGGTCACTGGTTTGAAATGTGGAAGAAAATGTATTACTGGCTTTAAAAGTTAACTACACCGTGTTCCAAATTATTATGCCAGTGATATTTTTCTCTGATTTTCCTAAATGGTCGGTGCAAATGACAGTCAGTCTAATAAAAGTCATCACCCATTAGAGTATACATCTAATTTTATTGAAGAAACCTCCCAATGATAACAGTATAATCTTCAATTTTTTTAAAAAAAACAAACCTCAAAATGCACTGTTCCAAATTATTAGGCACAGTAGAGTTTCTAAACATTTTATATGTTTTAAAGAACTTGGACATGCTCATTTGTGGAATTTGCAGCATTAGGAGGTCACATTTCCTGAAATAAAAAGCTATTTAAATCCAAAACATCCTAACAGGTCAAGTTACATGTTAACATAGTAGCCCTTCTTTGATATCACCTTCACATTTCTTGCATCCATTGAACTTGTGAGTTTTTGGAGAGTTTCTGCTTGAATTTCTTTCCATGATGTCAGAATAGCCTCCCAGAGCTGCTGTTTTGATGTGAACTGCATCCCACCCTCATAGATCTTTTGCTTCATGAAACTCCAAAGGTTCTCTATAGGGTTGAGGTCAGGTGAAGGTGGTGGCCACACCATGACTTTATCTCCTTTTATGCCCATAGCAGCCAATGACACAGAGGTATTCTTTGCAGCATGAGATGGTGCATTGTCATGCATTAAGATGATTTTGCTCCTGAAGGCACATTTCTGCTTTTTGTACCATGGAAGAAAGTTGTCAGTCAGAAACTCTGTATACTTTGCAGAGGTCATTTTCACACCTTCAGGAACCCTAAAGGGGCCTACCGGATGTCTCCCCATGATTCCGGTCCAAAACATAACTCAACCTCCTTGCTGACGTCACAGCCTTGTTGGGACATGGTGGCCATCCACCAACCACTCACCACTCCATCCATCTGGACCATCCAGGGTTGCTCGACACTTAGCAGTAAACAAGACTGCTTGAAAATTAGTCTTCAGGTATGTCTTGGCCCACTGCAACTATTTCTGCTTGTGAGAACTAGTTAGGGGTGGTCGAATAGTAGGTTTATGCACCACATCTAGCCTTTGAAGGATCCTACACCTTGAGGTGCGAGGGACTCCAGAGGCACCAGCAGCTTCAAATATCTGTTTGCTGGTTTGTAATGGCTTTTTAGCAGCCGCTCTCTTAATTCAATGAATTTGCCTGGCAGAAACCTTCCTCATTCTGCCTCTATCAGCACGAACACGTATGTGCTCTGAATCAGCTACAAATCTCTTCACAGCACGATGATCACGCTTACGTTTTCGTGAAATATTTAATGTTTTCATCCCCTGTCCAAGGCATTGCATTATTTGATGCTTTTCAGCAGCAGAAAGATCCTTTTTATTTCCCATGTTACTTGAAAACTGTGACCTGCTTAATCTTGTGGAGCATCCAGTTTTCCTTTTATTGGGCTCACCTGGCAAACTAATTATCACAGGTATCTGAGATTGAGTTCAGTGATCCAAAGAACCCTGAGACACAATACCATCAATGAGTTTCATTGAAGAAAAAATAAAAATTAATCGCTATGACACTTGAATCCAATTTGCATAATAATTTGGAACACGGTGTATATTGTCTAGATGTTTAATAATGAATTACTAATTAAAACTTTTATTCCATTTTCTATAAATAATTATGGAGATAGCATTTTCTCTAATCTGTTCCTCTGAACGGTGAGTAGCAGCTCAGATTTTCTTTATAGGAGTTAAATAGACAATGTAAAAAATGGCAGACTGACTGGTATGGGAGAGTTGTGGCCTGCTCTGCGACAGATATAGATGTCCACTACCTGAATGCTCTACTACCAGCTTTATTATAAGGTTGCGCTGTTGGTCTCCATTTTTCATAATACACTGAAAAAAATATAAGCCCAACACTTTTGTTTTTGTTCCCATTTTTCATGAGCTGAACTCTAAGATCTAAGACTTCTTCTATGTACACAAAAGAACTTTTTCTCTCAAATATTATTCACAAATTTGTCTAAATCTGAGTTAGTGAGCTTTTCTCCTTTGTCAATATAATCCACCCACCTCACAGGTGTGGCAAATCAAGATGCTGATTAGACAGAATTATTATTGCACAGGTGTGCCTTAGGCTGCCACACTAAAAGGCCTCCCTAAAATGTGCAGTTTTATCAGACAGCACAAAGCCACAGATGTCGTAAGTGTGTGAGAAAAATTCTTAATTCTTTGCTTTTGCTCCCATTTTTCATGAGCTGAACTCAAACATGTTGGGCCTATATTTCTGTTCAGTGTACTCTGAGGATTCAAAAGTTCTACAGAACAGAACTGGGAGTATCAGCCCCGTGTCAGAGTAACAGCAGCAATATGTCAGTAATCATTTTTGATATAGAGATAAGCAGTATTAAATATGAGAAAAGTAGATCAGACAATGAAAAAAAACAATCCTATATTGGATACTTGAAGTACTCACCAATTCTAGAGTTATTTCGTAAATGGCTTGATGCATACTGTGTGTTTCCATTTGTAACAAAAGTCCCTTTAAAACAGAAAATAGCATATATCAGCAATTTCTTTAACACAAGCTGTAGAGCAAGTAGCGCCTTATAGAATACTCACCTAAGTCGGGATCAATTGTAGGGGCCTCACATGTAGAATTATAATTTGTATTATTTATGTCTTTGAAGACATCAAATGTGCTGGTCACAGAGGTAAAAAAATCTCTGGGTGCAAGTTCCCCTTCTGAAACATTATCTAAATAATACTCTGCAAACTCCTAAAACCAGAAAAATAAAAGTAACCATAAATGTCAATCGTTGCTGAATTTACAATATACATTACTTAAGTGATGGACTAACTTGAAGGTTTTTAAAAAGGAAATTATTTTTTGTTTAAACCAGGTTTTTATGGAAAAAAAAAATCATAAAAAAGACATTTTAGTGTTGTTTTTTTCATTTTATTAAATATTTCAGATTTATTCATATTAAATATTATTATGTTAAAATATATACATAAAAAAAATGTTCCAAATTTTACACTGGCAACTAGACTTAATATTAGACAAATATTTCTGTTTTCTGTATAGATGACCTTTCAGCAGTTTCATTATCGTCACAGACAGGAATATAATGAAAAAAAAAAAAATGGGATCTATTTTTATACAAATAAATGAGGTCAGTCTTTTGCTACTTATGTCCATGTGAAAAAAAGACAAAAAAATAAACAAACCATAAACCAGAAATGTAATAATAGGCCTAGTAACCAGTGAAAAGTACATTATTTTTTGTTTTAAATAGTTTTAAACCATACCCATAAAAAACCTAATTTACATATTGGGTCATTTTGACTTATTTCCTTTAAGGATTTCTAATCTTATATGAAGTCTTTCCAGCTCCAATAGAGTTTTCAGCATATTTTATTTATGGAATAAATTTTAAATGTTTAATTACAATATTGAAAGATCACATATGAACTCACAAGAGGCCATGTTTTTGCTACTGGGTTAAGTTCTTTCACCTATCTGCACACGCATGGAAGAATGTGCTGCTTATTCCAGCAATTATGTCTTAGCCCTCAGCTACATTCTCTACTCTGTGGGGGGCCCTTTAGCTTCTTTCATATTTTCAAAGAACGTCTATTACTGCTGTGTTTTAGATTAATTTCTGGTAAATTAATGTTAAACTTGTCCTTACTGTCTTCTCTTGGCTTGAAGGCACAAAGGAAATGCAGCAATGCACCATGTTACCCATTGTTAAAGGCAGGAAGAAGAATTACATTAATACCCTTTAGTCTTAAAAATTAAAGTACGTCTCTTATATGGAATGGTGCCATACATGAATATGAGAAAAAAAAGAAACCTAACAGGTTTTGAGTGGTTTCCATACAAGACATCACTTTAATTTTAACTTTCTCAGAGTGTTACCTATAACAATATAGCTATCTTCTCAGCTAAGGCAACATTAGGTCAAAATCAACTTTAGATTAACACTAGTGATGAGTGAGCACTACTATGCTCAGGTGCTCGGTTCTTGTAATGAGACGAAAGATGCTCGAACGGACTTGACTCATGTACTGAGTATAAAGGAAGTCAATAGAGAACTTGAGCATTTTTCCAGAAGTTTCCCATTGACTTCCATTATACTTGCTGCACGAGTCGAGCCCGTCCTAGTGTCCAAGTACTCGTTACGAGTACAGAGCACCCAAGCATGGTAGTGCTCACTCATCACTGAAGAACAGTCATTCCAGATCTTTGGCAAACGTGAAACATACCACAGATCAACCAACAAGGAGAATGCACAATTGTCTATTGTTTAATGCTGTTGTGCCAGCCCAAAAGTCATTTTTTTGGCAGCACATGTCTCTGCCTCTGAAAATATACCAACACTATAATACCAATCGATCACTTGGTCTCCATACCGTTTGCTTTGGCCATGTAAAGGTGGCTTTACACACTAAAACATCGCAAACGACATCGCTGTAACGTCACCGGTTTTGTGACGTTATAGCGACCTCCCCAGCGACATTGCAGTGTGTGAAACACATCAGCGACCTGGCCCCTGCTGTGAAGTTGTGATCGCTACAAATCGTTCAGGACCATTCTTTGGTCCTTTGTTTCCCGCTGTGCAGCAAAGTTTTAGTTTGTAAAGGGGACTTTACAGCGACTTCGTTAGCGACTTCCCTTTCAAAAAGCTGCTTTACAACGTCCCCAATGACTGGCTAGGTCGTTCTGCAGGTCCGGATCGCTGTTGCGTCGTTGGCCAGGTTTGCCTGTTTGACAGCTCACCAGAGACTTTGTAGCGATCCCGGCCAGGTTGGGATCGCTGGTGGGATCGCTAGAAAGTTTCAGTGTGTAAAGGGGCCTTAATAGTACTTATAGTCCTGACCTGTTATATTGTCAAAGAGCGCTTATTATGGCCACCAGTAGGCAATAAACAATGAACAACGACACTGCTTCTACATTGTGCCACCTTTTCAATAAAAAGCATTGACAATATTACATATAAATGCTCTATAAATACTCATAGAAAATACAGCAAAAAAATTCAAGGCTCATTGAACTGACTGCTAAGTCTACTGAACATTAATTGGTTCAATAAAGCAGATAAACTACTACTGCTTTCAATACTATTAATATTAATGATAGGGGTAATTTACAAGTTCTGAAAGTATTAATCATGAAACAATCATTACCTAATGCTGACTTACATATTTTTTAATGAAAACTTGAATAAAAATAGTTACCATTTGCTCATTGAGATTGACACAGTTCCTGATCTCTCGAAATATAAGGGACAGGTCTTCTAAAATTTTATAATTTTGTGATGTATTAGAGAATTTGCTGACAAGCGTCTCAAGACGCCATGATAATTCATACACCATCACGTATAACCAGCAGTGCTTGGCCTGCAAAATAAAAGAAGGATATAAATACATATGTACAAAGACAGGAAAAACACAATATAGTGCACTTGTAAATCAAGCCTTCCTAATGTCAAATGTTCAAAAGACACTGAGCAGCGGGCAATCATCTTAATAACAAAAATGATGCAAGACTGTCATTATGTCAGAAATGCAAAATTATATTACAGCTCAATTACCATCTGGCCCTGTTTTATGAACTACAGATGTTCATTGTTTCAAATGCAACATCATTTTGTCCAGAATATAGATATTTATGAGTTTCTAAAAATACACATTAGAACTGTATAAATTAAAGTAACTTTTCATATAGGGAAAAAGGGTCTAGGAATGACAAAAGGCTTTGAAACGTTCTAAAATGTATGCATAACTTTGAGTTGCACCTACATTTTGCGACTCCCACCTCCAACAAAATAGGCGAAGCAGGGATGGGATGCGGTGGAATGCCATAGCTCATTTAACTCACAACAAGCTGTTGTGTTCAGTACCTAAGTGAGCCGAGATCTCTGGCGCAGCACACGGAGGCGCACACCACTCCTCACATGCTCCAGATTCATGAAGAGGCTTGCATCTCTTCAAGAGTGGAGTAAACAAGGATGGTCTTCATGAACTGGGCCAATATGAATTACTCATCTCTGTATTTAAGCAAAAGTAGGAAAAAGAGCTTTATACAATCTACTATGAGTAAGTTAAAAGGGTTGTCTCCACTTCATAAATAATTAAAATTGCAAAGCAACTTTTTATATACTTAAGATCTCAGGAATGGAGGCATTTATAATTTTATCATTTACTACTCTTTGCCTAGGTTAGTAGCCACTGTTGCAGTCTATCAAAAATGGGCGATTTCCAAGACAAGGAGAGCAGCACTTACAAGCTGTCTCTATAATTGCCTGTAAGTGCTGCTCTGAAGCTGCAGTATAACTGCACTCCTCCAGTGTTGCAAATGCAAAGCTTTCTCTGCTTGTAGTATTGGAGAACTCACAGTTTGAGCTAGCAGTGTAGGCATGGCGTCTGGCCAAATTGTGAATCAAGCAGGTTTGATGGTGATGAGAAAATCTCTTAAAAAAGGGGGAACAACTGAATCCTAAAAATTCTCTGCATGAATGTTTGCCCATATGTTGGTGCTTTCATAAAATTTAGCATCAATACAGTTTTAATACTATGAGGCTGATTCATCAAATCTTTTAAGCCAGAAAACTGTTGTAAAAGCTTTAAAAAGTCACAATGGAAAGTGAAGCAAAAATGTTTCCATACATGTTTGAATCAGCTCCGCTGAACAAGGCAGAACAAGGTGAGAGCTGCTTCTGTGGCCATACCTGTCTATCAATTGTGTGAGCATTCTGAAGGCCAGAAATACTACTACAGCATTTCTGGCCTGGTCCATAGGAGGTACACACCATTCAGAAGAGGCACTGAAGACTAAGAAGAGTAGAGTAGCATTTCTGGCCTGGTCCATGGAGGTATGCACCACTGAGAAGAGGCACTGAAGACTGGCTTAGTGTGAGCATGCACTACTCCAGTCTTGATGGATCAACCATTTTGCTTTGTATTTTGTTCTTCTTAGTTTATGAAAAAACATTCGCAATACGGCAAAGCACTGCTAACAAAAATAAAAGCCAAGAATGCCATACTAAGAATTGGGGATCTAATTGGTAAAATTCCTCTATGTGGAGAGAACCAAGTTGGCATACAGAGACTTATAAACTGAGAAATGCTCCCCTTTACAGGATCGATATTGACTTTTAGAATTGCTACTTCCAAAGAAACATTAATGTTCCTTTGCTTTTCTTCTGTGAAGAGGCTATTTGAACACTTAGTACATGTAACATCTGGTCAAATTTCAGAAGGGAACCCTCACTAAAACTGACAATGAAATAAGCAGTGTTAGGCCCGTTTCACACGTCAGTGAAAAACACTGAGATTCTTCACTGACGTGTATAAACGCGCACATGTCCCTCCGTATTCTGTGATTCACGGCACACGTGGGTTGTCCATGTGCAATCCGTGATTGCATATGGACATTACTCACCTGCTTTCGTTCCTGCTGTCCATGGTGCTGAAGTCTCCAGCTCTGCAGTGTCCGCCCACCGCTCTCTGCAGCTACTTCCAGGTCGGCTGTTCCTGCTCTCATGAATATTCATGAGCTGGGCAGGACCTGCCGAGAGCAGAGGCTGCAGAGCGAATCGCAGGCAAAGTAAGTTGAAAATATTTAATATTTAATATGTCCGTGATTTTCTGGTACGTGTTTCACTGATCACACACGGATCACACCATAGTGTGGTCTGTGGGACATCAGTGATGCCAGAAAAAAACTGACTTGTCTCCGTGCAGAATCACGGCCACAGGTGTACGCTGCACGGAGACAAGTTCAGTGAAAAATCATTGATGTGTGAGCAGACCCAATAATTATAATGGGTCTGCGTATGTCAGTGATTCTGGTACGTTTAAAAAAAAGCACAAAGGTACCAGAATCACTGAGGTGTGAAAGGGGCCTTAGGTCAAGGCGTTAATTAAGTAATTTAACCCTGACATACCTGCTTATCTGGATCCAATAATGCTTTGATTACCATATGTTGACAATCAAGCTTTAAAAAAAACACTAATAGTGTTGTGTGTTTGAGCATGTATTACTTGTAACCTGAAGCTGTTACATTGATATGATGGCTTTAAAGAGTTGCAATTGTTGTACTAATTCCTCAATCACCATAAAATGCTAGCAACAGTTTACTCACAGAACAGAGTTGGGTTGGTTGACAATTGTTGCATTTTGTTAAGGGTTAACTCAAACATTTCAGGATTAAGATTTTACAAAGGGTACCTAAGGTGAAGGTTGTGGACATCCCAGGAAGGATATTAATGGAGAAGCCAGCCAGGGGTGGCAGTGGACCAATCTCATCTCCACCTATAGTTCTTGGTCAGATCTCTAAATCATTTGTTTCTGAAACGCTATAGTATTTCAGAGTATGTATATGTATATATATATAAATAAATATATATATATATATATATATATATGTATGAATATATATGTATATATATATATATATATATATATATATATATATATATATACATAAATAAAAAAAACAACAACAAAAAGAGCAGTAAAAATCCTCCAAAAGCTAAGCAAAAACTCACAAACTAATGTCAGAAGATGGAAGCTGCCCAGGCCAAAAAGACTAATGCACTGCCAGGATGCAGCAAGACCTCAATTAGGTCCATTTCACACGTCAGTGATTCTAGTACGTTTGTGCTTTTTTTTTTTAAACGTACCAGAATCACTGACATATGCAGACACATTATAATCAATGGGTCTGCTCACACATCAGTGATATTTCACTGAACGTGTCTCCGTGCGGCGTACCCGCATGTCCGTGATTGCCGCACGGAGACATGCCCATTTTTTTTGTGGCATCACTGATGTCCCACGGATAGAGTTGAGCGCATCGGTCATAATCCGTGTCCGGCGGATCCGGATCCTGCGGCCATACAAATCAATGGGTAACGGGATCCGGGACGAGAGGAGAGAGCGAGAGAGAGAGAGAGCGAGAGAGAGAGAGCGAGAGAGAGAAAAAAAAAATTAAAAAAAAAAAAATGGATCAGGATCGTGCACCCCGAATCCCAGGTACTGGTTGGACTCAGATCGGGTGCTCAAACCGTGCGGATCTGGATTTTACGAATCCGGGTCCGCTCAACACTACGCACAGACCACGCAATGGTGTGATCCGTGAAACACGTGCCAGAAAAAAACCTGCATACAAAATAAAAAAAAAATCATTTTTACTCACCCGGCTCCAGCGACGCTCTCTGCAGCCTGTTCTGCCTGCTGCTTCTGAGCCGGCTCATTATTGTCGTGCATATTCATGAATGCTCGACTCAGCCGACCCGGATGCTGCACCGCGGGAGCGTTCAGCACCATGGAGAGCGGGAGCGGGCACAGGTAAGTTGATCGCTAAGTGCAATCACGGACCACGGAGAACGGAGCCCGGATTGCACTTAGGCAACCCACGTGTGCTGTGAATCATGGCACACGGAGGGACATAGGCGTGTTTTACACGTCAGTGAAGAACGTCTGTGTTTTTCACTGACGTGTGAAACGGGCCTTAAATGGGGACACCACAGGTGCAAAGGGAGATGGTAAAATTGAACACTTGTGGCTTGCATAAGTCACTGTTCACACATGCAGGTTCACAGTATCTGTATGCAGCCTATTAGTAATCACAGTAGATGCAAGCGGGCTGCGCCAGTACTATATATGTGCTCCATGCAGGGACAGCGAGTATAGTATGCAAGGCATAACATAAAGAGGCCTGGCTGCATCCTGTATAAAATATTCTGTGCAAAAGAATAAATAAATATATGAGGTATTGGTAGATACTATGGCCATATTACCTACCAAATACCTCATATATTTATTTATTCTTTTGCACAGAATATTTTATACAGGATGCAGCCAGGCCTCTTTATGTTAGGCCTTGCATACTACACTAAGGCCTTGTGCGCACTAGGTGTTTTTGCTGCATTTTTAACCGCGTTTTTGTGCTGAAAACGCAGTGACATTGCTTCCCCAGCAATGTCTATGGGTTTTCATAAGTGCTGTTCGCACACAGCGTTTTTTTGTAGCTGCGTTTTTGTGGTGACCACAAAAATGCAGTATGTCAATTATTTCTGTGTTTTTCACTGCGTTTTTCACCCATTGAGTTCAATGAGATGTTCAAAAACGCAATGAAAAACGCATATAGCTGCGTTTCTATGACTAAAAACGCAGCTATAAACGCAAGGGGTGGGTACTAAAGTGACGTGTACAGGAAGAGGATTCCTTCTGTCGGTAAACACAGAAGCATGAATCCTCCCGGTACCGTCACCGCTGCTTCCACAACCCGCTCGGTGCCATGTCAGCTCCCGTGCGGCGTCATTTCTGGGCGGGAGGTGGAGGCAGCGGCGAAAACAAAAGTGAACAGTAGAAAAAAAAATGTCATACTCACCTGTCTGCAGACTCCCGGTGCCATGCCCGCTCCCAGCTCCTGTCCCGGTACCGCCGCTTTGGCTGTGTGTAGTCTCCCCGGGGCACGTACGATGCTTGCAGGACCTGGTGATGGATCACCTGATGCAGTTACCTGACGCATCAGCTGATCGTAATTCTCGCGGTGTCCCCGGCTTTTTAGCGCCCGGCCGGCTTAACTTATCAGCTGATCCTGCCGTCAGGAGACTTCATCAGCTGATTACTGGCAGCTCCTGCAGCGATGGGACAGGATCAGACTCTCATCCAATCGCTCCAGGAGCTGCCGGTAATCAGCACATAAGTGAGTATTTTTTTTTTTTTCTACTGATGCATCATCTGATTGTATAATCGGCTTTTATACAATCGGCTGATGTGTGATGTGATTCAGGCCCTTGAACCTGACACATCATCTGATCGCATTGCCTTCCAGCAAACCGATCAGATGATATTGGATCCGGATTGGACAGCGCGGGACCCTTGACCCAGGATTACTGCGGAGGGGGGCTTCTTTATTTCAATAAAGATGGAGTCACTAATTGTGTTTTGTTTTATTTCTAATAAAAATATTTTTCTGTGTGTTGTGTTTTTTTTTATCATTACTAGAAATTCATGGTGGCCATGTCTAATATTGGCGTGACACCATGAATTTCGGGGTTGGGGCCAGCTGATAATATACAGCTAGCCCTAACCCCATTATTACCCAGCGAGCCACCATCACCAGGGCAGCTGGAAGAGTTGGATACAGCACCAGAAGATAGCGCTTCTATGAAAGCGCCATTTTCTGGGGTGGCTGCGGACTGCAATTCGCAGCGGGGGTGCCCAGAAAGCATGAGCACCCTGCACTGTGGATTACAATCCCCCAACTGCTTAGTTGTACCTGGCTGAACTCAAAAATTGGGCAAAGCCTATGTCATTTTTTTTTAATTATTTCTTGAAATTCATGAAATAAAAATAAAAAAAAAAAGGGCTTCCCTATATTTTTGATTCCCAGACGGGTACAAATAGGCAGCTGGGGGTTGGGGCAGCCTGTACCTGCCTGCTGTACCTGGCTAGCATACAAAAATATAGCAAAGCCCATGTCATTTTTTTTTCTTTTTGGGCAAAAAACTCCTGCATACAGTCCTGGATGAAGGATGCTGAGCCTTGTAGTTCTGCAGCTGCTGTCTGCTCTCCTGCATACACTAGTTCTGCAGCTGTCTGCTCTCCTGCATAC
This sequence comes from Anomaloglossus baeobatrachus, assembly GCF_048569485.1. Lineage (NCBI taxonomy): Eukaryota > Metazoa > Chordata > Amphibia > Anura > Aromobatidae > Anomaloglossus > Anomaloglossus baeobatrachus. The sequence continues at coordinate 254,140,393 of NC_134356.1, forward strand.
AATGAAGAACATATTGAAGAAGGACATGACATCAGACCTTTTTTTTTTTTTTCATCAACAATCTTTAATGGCATTGTGCACTGATTAAAAACGCAGTGAGCAAAAATGCAGAAAAAAACGCACCAAATCGCGGTAAAAACGCATGCGTTTTTGCCGCATTTTTTAGCCGTGGGTGCGTTTTTTCAGACAAAAACGCACATAAAAACGCAGCGTGAAAAAAACGCCTAGTGCGCACATACCCTTACTGTCCCTGCATGGAGCACATATATAGTACTGACGCAGCCCGCTTGCATCTACTGTGACGGGCATAACTAATAGGCTGCATACCAGATACTGTGAACCTGCATGTGTGAACAGTGACCTATGCAAGCCACAAGTGTGCAATTTTACCATCTTCCTTTGCACCTGTGATGTCTCCATTTAATGGAGGTCTTGCTGCATCCTGGCAGTGCATTAGTCTTTTTGGCCTGGGCAGTTTCCATCTTCTGCCATTAGTCCGTGAGTTTTTGCTTAGTCTTTCAGATTACAAACATTTAGTTTATAATAATAAAAGGTTACCTAGATCTAAAAGCTACAGGTTGAATTGGAGAGTGAAGTATAATAATGTGTGATGCTTCATCTGTAGTGGCCCAACTACTCTGCACATGTGGCATTGTAATTTGGAAGATCTGATGCTCAGGAATGCAGTAAAAATCTCAGTAACATGTGTGGGAATTTCCCAACTTCTCTCAGAACAGATACGAATAAACTCGTGTCATCGTTTTCCTATATCTAATATATAAAGCTGAATGTGTGTATATGTGTGTATGTCCGGGATTGGCATCTGCACCGTCGCAGCTACAGCCACAAAATTGTGCACACTCACACGTCTGGACCCCGAAAGCGTCATAGGCTATGTTTTGAGGGAAAATTTTAAGCCCGCGCTTTACAGTTATTCGCCAAAAAACCTGCCTCCATTAAAGCGAATGGAGCTGGGAGCCACAGTGCAGCCAGAACTTCAGAAGAATGCACAGCCACGCCCTTATATGGAATGTTGCGTGTCACAATGCAGCCAGGGAAAGAGACAGACACAGACAGGGAGAGAGGCAGACACAGACAGAGTAAGAGACAGACACAAAGAGACAGACACAGGCAAAGAGACAGACTGACAGGGAAAGAGACAGAGACAGACACAGGGAAACAGACAGACAGGGAAAGAAAGGGAAAGAGACAGACAGGGTAAGAGACAGACAAAGACAGGTAAAGAGACAGACAAAGAGACAGACACAGGGAAAGAGCCAGAGGAAAAGAGGGAAAGAGACAGACAGGGAAAGAGAGGGAAAGAGACAGACACTGAAAGAGAGGGAAAGAGACATACAGGGAAAGAGATAGATAGACAGGGAAAAAGATTGAGACAGACAGGGAAAGAGACAGACAAAGAGATAGAGAGAAAGACAGAGAGATATATACAGAGGGGGAGACAGACAGAGAATGGGAGAGAAACAGAGAGACAGCTACTATCCCGGGTGTTAATACATTCTATTTATACATTCTATCCCGGGAATGTTAATACATTCTATTTTGTTAACAACAGTTATTAACCCGGGCAAAGCCGGGTAGTACAGCTAGTTATATATTTTTTTTGGGAGAGTAGGTTGACAGGAGGGGTTCTTTTATATTTATATATGTAATTTTATATATGTGTAAGATATTCCCACCAAAAAATAAAAATATAGTAGTTGTGCAGGTAAGCCTTGGATACACAAAGAAAGGAAATTACAGAAACTGGCTGTTACAAGCTGCAGTTAGAATGCACGTTTCCTTAGAATAAAAATGTTCTACCAGCACAATTATCTGACCATGCTCACGTAAACTTCACTTGGATCATACTCAAAAGCCTTCCATACATTTTAGTAAACTGTGGTACAAAGAATGGTTTTGCAGGTAGTTTTATGTGGCTATTCTATACACAGGAACGCTCACACTGCTGATTGCTCTTTTGTTCTCATATCAGAGAACTGCTGCAATACATCTCTGGTGGTGGCTTATTTCTCAGAGAACAAATTGGTCAGCAGTGCGAAACTGGACATGGTGGATCCTCATCTCTTCTGACATCTATCAGATGTTAGAGGGAAAGTCAGGGGTCTCCACAGAAATGATAGTGTCTAAGAAATACACCAATATGACTGAGGTTAGTCTATTGTCTATATGGGGGCCTGAAACCCCACATATGTATATACTGTATCTACTGCGCTTTGTTACAGACAAACTTAATTTTAATCAACAGAGCTTGGAATAATAAGTTTCACAATTGGATCTGTTTAAAAAAAATACAGATAATCATATAAGATTCTCAGCAGGGGAACATTTTTTTTTAAACTTGCAATTGTGGAAATTATTATCATTTTAAGAGCTATTGATTAAAATTAACTTTAAAATGAACTTTGTTTGTGGGACATATCTTTAAATTGGCAGGAAAAATGCATTGAAGTCAATTAAAGCACAACTAGTCACTCATTACTGCATAACCTAAGCATTTTACCTATGTAAAAATGTAGACTTAAGGTCTAATATGTCTGCAGAAGCTGTCTACAACACTTTCAATAGTATTATACCACAAAAAATGCCCCTATCAGAATGTTTTGGAATTTCAAGACTTGCAGGTCAAAAGGGAATAGGAAGGTTTCGGAATTCCATTTTAATTGGCCTATTAAAAAAGTAGATCAACTAGTATTTCAAGTCAAGCATTTTCAGGTTTGAAAACAAAAAAAATAAATAAAACAAAAACATGTCCTCATTAAAACATAGCTTATAGTGTTAGTAGAATAAATAATATGCAGGTACATATAAATATAGAATTCCTTAGCATGTAAATCAGGCTGTAATTGTAGGGATCTACCTTGATAAATAAACATACATCTATCCAAAAGTTATTAATCTATTATCTATTAAAAAAATTATAAGGGTACATTAGGGAAAAAAAAATCTATGAGAAATCTTGAAATAACCTTTCCATGAGGTCATTTAAAATTAAGACGTTTAATGCTGAGCCCAATGTTCCCGACACTGTAAAATTATAGTTCCTTTGTAAAAAAAATAAAATAATATATATATATATATATATATATATATATATGTATGTATATATATATATATATATATATATATATAAATGAGGCACCCCTGAGGCCCACCACAGGGTACTGTGCCTCACCAGAGGCGCAGTATTCATCTCGGCTAAGGAGGAGCTCAGTGTCGGTCAACCACAATCCACAAACACATATAGCTAGTTGCCCTCTCACTTTGACTGGGTTAGGGTAGGGTCATTTAGGATTGTCACCATATTGTCTGGGGCCTCCCACCCACTAGCTCAGGAACCCGGGTAGATGGGGCGACTGTTCTGAAGAGCAAGGCAACACAAAGACAATCAGTGGAGAAACCACCGGGAACAAAGTGAGACGCAGGAGAACACGGTCGCTGAGGGGATAGCTCTTCGCTCCCTCAGGACCAGCGCACACCTCAGGGTGTGGAGTCCTAGGCTGGTGGGCACTGAAAGTCCTGCCAGCAGAATCCACCGGGCAGAGGATTTCAAGTCTTCTGGCCCACACACAGCACCCGGGGCAAAGCAGCATATAGAGCAAGGAGTCGTGACCATAGGGTGGCTCCATCTACGGACTCGCGCTGCCTGCTATACAGGACGGGGAACTAAATAAACCCCAAGGACTCGGGTCCCCAGGTACAGTGCCTTGTAAAAGTAATTGGCTCCTTTGAAGCCTGAAATGTGGGAAAAGGTTGAAAAATTCAAACAAAGATAAAAATGTTAATGTTATGGTGAAGAATCAATAACAAGTTGGACACCATTGTGAAGTTGAACGAAATTTATTGCTTATTTTAAACTTTTTAAAAAAATAAAGAACTGAAAAGTGGGGCGTGCAATATTATTCATCCCCTTTACTTTCAGTGCAGCAAACTCACTCCAGAAGTTCATTGAGGATCTCTGAATGATGCAGTGTTGACCTAAATGACTATGATAAATATAAGCCACCTATGTGTAATCAAGTCTCCGAATAAATGCACCTGCTCTTTGATAGTTTCAGTGTTCTGTTTAAAGCACAGATAGCATCATGAAGACCAAGGAACACAACAGTGAGGTCTGTGATACTGTTGTGGAGAAGTTTAAAGCCGGATTTGGTAACAAAAAGATTTCCAAAACTTTAAACATCCCAAGGAGCACTGTGCACACGATCATATTGAAATGGAAGGAGTATCATACCACTGCCCGGCCATCCATCCAAACTTTCATCTCAAACAAGGAGAAGACTGATCAGAGATGCAACCAAGAGGCCCATGATCACTCTGGAGGAACTGCAGAGATCTACAGCTGAGGTGGAAGAGTCTGTCCATAGGACAACTATCAGTCGTACACTGCACAAATCTGGCCTTTGTGGAAGAGTAAGAAAAAAGGTAATGAGACTTCAGCTTACCATAGGCAACTGCTCTCCAGGACTTGCAGGTGCTCATGGTCCTCCAGGCCAGCCAGGCTGGTATATAGCTGAGAAGAAGTGAAGACTGGACCCAGCACCACAATCCAGTATATTAAAATATCAGAAATGTATTAGATATTAAAAAATCCAACGGATCCAAAACTTGAGAGAATACGCATCAGGGCACCTTACGCGTTTCGGACAATAAGTAAAAACAAGTCCTTAATCATAGGTAGCTCCTAAATTTCTGATATTTTAATATACTGGATTGTGGTGCTGGGTCCACTCTTCACTTCTTCTCAGCTTATGGAAGACTGGCAAGGAGAAAGCCACTTCTCAAAGATATCCATAAAAAGTGTCATCTAAAGTTTGCCACAAGCCACCTGGGAGACACACAAAACATGTGGAAGAAGTTGCTCTGGTCAGATCAATACAAAATCGAACTTTTTAGCACAATGCCAAACGATATGTTTGGCGTAAAAGCAACACAGCTCATCACCCTAAACACATCAACCCCACTGTCAAACATGGTGGCGGCAGCATCATGGTTTGGGCCTGCTTTTCTTCAGCAGGGACAGGGAAGATGGTTAAAATTGATGGGAAGATGGATGGAGCCAAATACAGGACCATTCTAGAAGAAAACCTGTTGGAGTCTGCAAAAGACCTGAGACTGGAACGTTGATTTGTTTTCCAACAAAACAATGATCCCAAACATAAAGCAAAATCTACAATGGAATGGTTCACAAATAAAATGTATCCAGGTGTTAGAATAGCCAAGTCAAAGTCCAGACCTGAATCCAATCGAGAATCTGTGAAAAGAGCTGAAAACTGCTATTCGCAAACGTTCTCCATCCAACCTCACTCAGCTCGAGCTATTTGCAAAGGAAGAATGGGCAAGAATTTCAGTCTCTCGATGTACAAAACTGATAGACACATACCACAAGCGAATTGCAGCTGTAATCGCAGCAACAGGTGGCGCTACAAAGTATTAACTTAAAGGAGACGAATAATATTGCACGCCCCACTTTTCAGTTATTTATTTTTTAAAAAAGTTTAAAATAAGCAATAAATTTCGCTCTACTTCACAATTGTGTCCTACTTGTTGCTTCTTCAACATAACATTAAAATTTGTATCTTATGTTTGAAGCCTGAAATGTGGGAAAAGGTTGAAAAATTCAAGGGGGCCGAATACTTTCGCAAGGCACTGTAGCAGCTTCAAGTCGCAGGGATTCACCCAACACAGTGCAGGGAGGAAGGACTCATTGAATTAAACACTGGTCCTGGCCTCCGAACTACCTGGGATCGGCTGGGGCACATCACAGCGGAGTTTGGCAGTCCAATGGCAGGAGCAACTCAGTGAGTAAACACCCTAAACTGCAACCGCTGTGTCATCTGTTCCTTCCCGCGCCCCACGCTCCTTTTTTAGTGTGGACTACTACTCCCCACATCCTCCTCGGGGCCTAAGCTCTGCCTGTGGAGAGCTATACCATCTGAGCTGCATTATCATCTGCTCCGGGGAAGGCATCCCGCAGCGGTGGCTAATACCGGGCCGCACACCACAGGTGGCGTCACAAATAACTACTACTCCCATCATCTTCTCCATCTCCCACCTTGATTGACACAGACGGGGTCACGGAACCGGGCAAGGCTGCTGTGACGTCCCCAAACCAGCCTGGTGACGAGTAACCCTCAACCCCCAGGGACCCCGTGGGCGCGTCATATATATATATATATATACACACACACACACACTATTAGAAATGCCACATTCAATGACAGTAACATCATTTCATTCAATAACATCATGACAATAACAATGGGTCAAATGGTTAACTGAAACTATTCAGGCATTAAGTAGAAAAGCGTGATTGTTTGACCAGAGGCAAAAGTTGTCAAAATCCCCTATGGGGTACTTAACAGGAAACAGCAAGAATTAAGAGTAAAAGTCACATCATCAGTGTGGATCCTTAACTTGCTTTTGTCTAAAACACTTCAGCTACACGTAAGTCATTTTTTACATTCATTTATTACACTTGCCTGCACAAGAATCTGAAGGTGCCTTAAAGCATGCGATTAGCAAAATACTGAAACCGCATGCCTAATACACAGCACTTGTATGGCCAGTTTTACAAAATGTATATAATTGAAGCTAAAATAAAAAATTTTAATTCTGATTATCTAACCACTGCATAGCCATCAGAATGACCTTGTATAAAAAAATATCCAGACAGAAAGTACATTTTAACATACAATAAGGCAGTTGCATTGACCTGTTGGCCTTGTGTGTAGATAAAGATGCTGGAATCCAGCATAAAACACTCAAATTGTCTCTCCAGTAAAGGAGACAAACTCTAGCACAGCGCCACCTATTGGAAGTAGCGATCCTAAAAGTCACAAGTGGATTTTCGACAATCCTTTGCAATATGACTCAGGATATATAAGCCAGATCAGAATCCCAATTTGCAGACACGGTGTTTCGGGGTGCTTGCCCCTCGTCAGTGCAAAGTATGGGGGTGTCTGATCTGGCTCATGAGAAAGCTATGTGGGGACCACGGGGGAACACTATTCTCCTTAAGGAGACTTTGCATGCCAGTCTGGCTGCCAGGTAAGGGGACTTATAGCTGCAATGCCCCTAAAATTCCACGGGGGAACACTATTCTCCTTAAGGAGACTTTGCAAGCCAGTCTGGCTGCCAGGTAAGGGGACTTATAGCTGCAATGCCCCTCTGGGAAATATTCAAATTGTCTCTCCAGTAAAGGAGACAAACTCTAGCACAGCGCCACCTATTGGAAGTAGCGATCCTAAAAGTCACAAGTGGATTTTCGACAATCCTTTGCAATATGACTCAGGATATATAAGCCAGATCAGAATCCCAATTTGCAGACACGGTGTTTCGGGGTGCTTGCCCCTCGTCAGTGCAAAGTATGGGGGTGTCTGATCTGGCTCATGAGAAAGCTATGTGGGGACCACGGGGGAACACTATTCTCCTTAAGGAGACTTTGCATGCCAGTCTGGCTGCCAGGTAAGGGGACTTATAGCTGCAATGCCCCTAAAATTCCACGGGGGAACACTATTCTCCTTAAGGAGACTTTGCAAGCCAGTCTGGCTGCCAGGTAAGGGGACTTATAGCTGCAATGCCCCTCTGGGAAATATTCAAATTGTCTCTCCAGTAAAGGAGACAAACTCTAGCACAGCGCCACCTATTGGAAGTAGCGATCCTAAAAGTCACAAGTGGATTTTCGACAATCCTTTGCAAAGGATTGTCGAAAATCCACTTGTGACTTTTAGGATCGCTACTTCCAATAGGTGGCGCTGTGCTAGAGTTTGTCTCCTTTACTGGAGAGACAATTTGAATATTTCCCAGAGGGGCATTGCAGCTATAAGTCCCCTTACCTGGCAGCCAGACTGGCTTGCAAAGTCTCCTTAAGGAGAATAGTGTTCCCCCGTGGAATTTTAGGGGCATTGCAGCTATAAGTCCCCTTACCTGGCAGCCAGACTGGCATGCAAAGTCTCCTTAAGGAGAATAGTGTTCCCCCGTGGTCCCCACATAGCTTTCTCATGAGCCAGATCAGACACCCCCATACTTTGCACTGACGAGGGGCAAGCACCCCGAAACACCGTGTCTGCAAATTGGGATTCTGATCTGGCTTATATATCCTGAGTCATATTGCAAAGGATTGTCGAAAATCCACTTGTGACTTTTAGGATCGCTACTTCCAATAGGTGGCGCTGTGCTAGAGTTTGTCTCCTTTACTGGAGAGACAATTTGAATATTTCCCAGAGGGGCATTGCAGCTATAAGTCCCCTTACCTGGCAGCCAGACTGGCTTGCAAAGTCTCCTTAAGGAGAATAGTGTTCCCCCGTGGAATTTTAGGGGCATTGCACGCATAAAACACTGACATTTATTACTAGTCATGGTCAGATACTGATAAATGGGAGGTGGAGACGCCATATAGCTTTCTGTCTTGATCTTCAGTCTCTTCTCACTAAGATTACATATATCAATAGCATACATGGAAAAAAGGGGGCCCCTAAGCAAGGACAGTATATAGGGCTTTTGTAGTCCAAAATGTCATCTTAAGGCTAAGGGGTGCTTCACACACAGCGAGCTCGCTGCCGAGATCGCTGCTGAGTCACACTTTTTGTGACGCAGCAGTGACCTCATTAGCGATCTCGCTGTGTGTGACACTGAGCAGCGATCTGGCCCCTGCTGTGAGATCGCTGCTCGTTACACACAGCCCTGGTTCGTTTTCTTCAAAGGCGCTCTCCCGCTGTGACACACAGATCGCTGTGTGGGACAGCGAGAGAGCGACAAATAAAGCGAGCAGGGAGCAGGAGCCGGCGTCTGGCAGCTGCGGAGGCTGGTAACTAAGATAAACATCGGGTAACCAAGGTGGTTACCCGATATTTACCTTAGTTACCAGCATCCACAGCTCTCACGCTGCCTGTGCTGCCGGCTCCGGCTCTCTGCACATGTAGCTGCTGTACACATCGGGTTAATTAACCCGATGTGTACTGTAGCTAGGAGAGCAAGGAGCCAGCGCTCAGTGTGCGCGGCTCCCTGCTCCCTGCACACACAGCTAAGCGGTGTGCGCTGGTAACTAATGTAAACATCGGGTAACCATACCCGATGTTTACCTTAGTTACCAGTGTCCGCAGCTTCCAGACGCAGGCTCCGTGCAAGCGCAGCGTCGCTTGCACGTCGCTGCTGGCTGGGGGCTGTTCACTGGTCGCTGGTGAGATCTGCCTGTTTGACAGCTCACCAGCGACCATGTAGCGATGCAGCAGCGATCCTGACCAGGTCAGATCGCTGGTCGGATCGCTGCTGCATCGCTAAAGTGTGAAGGTACCCTAAGTGCGCATGCTGCATCTTTGTGGTGACCACAAAGATGCACATTTTTGGTCCCAAAAAAACGCGCCCTAAGCATGCATTTTTTTGCCACGTTTTACTGCATTTTTTACCACATTTTGCCCAGTGTATTTTTTTAAGTCAAATCTATTGACAGGAAGGGTTTAAAAACGCTGGCAAAAACACATCAAGAATTGACATGCTGCATCTTTATGGCCACTACAAAGACACAGCCAAAAAAAAGCTGCAAAGTGCGGACAGCAAAACTGAAATCTCATACACTTTGGTGGGGAAGGAAATGCATGCAGTTTTGGGACGAAAACTGCACTCAAAAAATGTGCAAAAAACGTAGAGTGCACCCAAAGCCTAATGCACACCTTTATGTGTCAAAAGCTGCTAGGAGGTGTAGATAGGCCCTCTCGTGGTTCCAACAATGTTTTTCTCCCCCAGACACATATACATACATACCTACCTACCTATTGTCATTCCCATAGTGCTGGTACCCTTGAAATTATTCCAGAATAATGAATAATTTGTACCAGAATATTATTGCAATTAAACATTTTATCACACCCATGTTTATTTCCTTTGTATGTATTGGAATAACACAAAAAAAAGGAGCAAAACAAATTAAATTAGGCATATGGTAATTTCAAACAAAACTACAAAAAATAGACTGAACAAAATTGTTAGCACCTTTACAAAACTTTGTTTCAAGCAATATGATACTCATTAAAACTCACCGGTGGCTATTAACAGGTGTGGGCAATAAGAAAATCACATCTGAAACCAGATAAAAAGGGAAGAAGCTGACTCAATCTTTGCATTGTATGTCTTTGTGTGCCACACTAAGCAAGGAGAACAGAAAAAGGAGAAGAGGATTTGTGAACCAAAACTTGTTAAACAATCAACAATCTCAAGGTTATAAATCCATCTCCAGAGATCTTGATGTTCTTTTGTCCATGGTGCTCAACATAATCAAGAAGTTTACAACTCATGGCACTGTTATTAATCTCCATGCACATGGACGGCAGAGAAAAATTGATGAAAGGTTGCAACATACAATAGTCCGAATGGTGAATAAGCAGCCCCACTCAAGTTCCAAAGAAATTCAAGCTATCCTGCAGGCTCAGGGTACATCAGTGTCAGGGCGAACTATCTGTTGACATTAGAATTAAATTCAATTCTATGGCAGGAGACCCAGGAGGACCCCTCTGCTGAAACAGATCTAAAAAGCTAGACTGCAGTTTGTCAAAATGTACATGAGTAACCAAAATCCTTCTGGGAAACCCTCTTGTGGATAGATGACACCAAGATAGAGCTTTTTGGCAAACCATGTCATTCTACTGTTTACCAAAAATAGAATGAAGCTTACAAAGAAAAAATCACACTACCTACAGTCAACTATAGTGGAAGTTCATAGATGTTTTGGGATTATTTTGCTGCTTCAGGCATTGGGTGCCTTGATTGTGTGCAAGGCATCATGAAATCTGAAGATTATCAAAGGATTTTGGGTGGCGATGTAGTGCCCAATGTCAGAAAGCTGAGTTTGTGTCCTAGGTTATGGTCTTCCAGCAGGACAATTATCCCAAACATACTTCAAGAAGTACCCAGAAATAGATGGAAACAAAGTGCTGGACAGTTCTGAAGTGGCCAACAATGAGTCTAGATAAAAATCCCATTGCCCACCTATGGAGAGATCTGAATATTGCTGTTGGGTGACAGCACCCTTCAAATATGAGAGACCTAGAACAGTGTTATGAACCGGCGCCGCCATAGCCGCAAGCAGCCTGCTGCGGTTCCTGTTGCACCCAGGCGCTGGCTGCCGTTCTTGGCCGTGCCTCGGGTCGTCCAGTTGGCTGTTCCTTCCACCACGTCTAAGTGTGGAGAGGCGGCTAGTGCGCATGCGTGCGCCGATCTACCCCAGCCAGAGTTTAAGCCCAGTGTTTTGCCTAGTGAGCATGCTCAGCCTGTTTGTGTTATGTCTGAGACTAAGTCCTCAGTTCAGGCTACTGAGCATGCTCCCACAATTAACCCTAACAGCCTCTCTGCACAGGTACGTGGACTTCGTGCTGTGTCTACGTTCTGGGATGTACCTACTGAGCATGCTCAAACTGCTAGTCTGCTTTCTAAGCCTGTTGCTCAGGCTACTGAGCATGCTCAGGCACTTAGTGCATCAGAGGCTAGGTCCGGTAAGGACCTCACTGAGCATGTCCGTGAGGTGGTAGGCCCTGATAGGGCAGAGGGTGTCAGATGTCCTGATGACGTGGCAACTCCGGACTGGCTCGCAGAGGCCCGCCCCTATGATCTGGCACCTCACCATTGGTCGTCAGACGATGACTGGTGAAGTGTTTGGGGCGTGGCTGCCATGAGGTCATCAATGATGTGGCGGTTCCGGATAGGTCGCATGTGACATCACTGATGACATGCCACTCTGCTATTGGACCTTGGTAGTTCCACCCTGGGTTTGGGGCGGACCCAGGTTATAAAAGGGGCTGGAGACAACATGGAGGTGTGCAGTCTTCATTTAGAGTTCTTGGTGACATAAGCCTTGTTGGAAGCTGTAGGTAGGGCTAGGCGAACGGTGCCTGTTACGCCAAGATTCGTGGCTCAGCACATGAGGGTCAGGTGCCGTGCTTCCTTGCTACCGTTCCTGTTGTGCTAGAGCAGTTCAGTGGCGTTAACTGGGCTGCGACTGCTGCGTCACCTTTTCAGTTGTGCCTCCTACGCACACGGACATAATACCTGTTGCGTCACCTGTCCGAGAGTGCGCTCTACGCACACGGACAGTGTACCTGCTGCGCCACCTGTCCGGTTGTGCCCTCTACGCGCATGGACAGCGCACCCCAGAACTCCTGCAAAGTTAACAGGGTGTTCCTGGATTGGGTGTGTGAACCCTATTATCCTCCTCGGCTTCCCAGTCAAATGCTACTGGTGTGACTACCTGGTCTGACGTGTCCTTTACACACGTGGCCAGTCGAGTGGTGGCCAGAAACGCTAATCGGAGGACCGCTCGGCCTGCCGTGTCTTACACACGTGGCCGACAGGGCGCTGTCGCAGCGGTCTTCTCGGTCAACGCTAACTGGTTACCATCCGGCCTGACGTGTTGTTACACACGTGGTCGGAGTAGCGTCCGCTCCACCGAAACGCTAACTGGGTTGTCGTCCGGTCTGACGTGTCCCTACACACGTGACCAGTTCCTTGAGTTATCTCAGAGCCATCCAGCTCTGTAGTCTCCGCCTAACCCACAGGGTGCCAGCAGCTCCATTACCATCTGGAGCACGGTGGGCCCCGACTGGCGATTGGGATATATACCCCTGGTCCTAATCTGCCGGTCCCCCCATAACAAACAGTTTGCAAAATAATAGGGGTGGAAATTTCTAGTTGAGAGGTGGAAGAAGCCTGTTGATGGTTATATGAAGTGATTGATGGCAGTTATTTCTTCCAAAGGCTGTGCCATCAAATATAAAGTTGAGGGCTCCAACAATTTTGTCTGGCTGATTTTTTGGGGTTCTGTCTGTGTGAAATTATGTCCAATTTTCCTTGTCTTTCCTTTTTTGTGTTGTGCCAATACACACAAAAGAAAAGACATGTGTATAACAAAACGTGTAATTGCAATAATTTTCCTGGAGACATATTTTATTTTCTGGAACAATTTCAAGGGTGCCAACACTTTCGGACATGGCTGTATATACACACACACACACACACACACACACACATAGCTTTAGCAGGAATACCATAGTACAATAAGCCTACTAATATAAGACACTTTCGTGACTGGAAGGACAAAATCTTTGATGATGTTATCTGGTGTACTCACATTACACAGTTTTGCTAACTTATGACCTCTTGTTCCTTTTCCAACAGCGTCTGATCTCAGCAGTACTTGCCAAGGAGGTCACTAGTGCTAAATACATGTTATTGCATACTCCCTTGTTGGCGTTTTCCCTACCCTTCATGTTTGCAATCTCCATAGGTAGCAAAGGAGATCATATATAGTAATAACGCAAGTTACGGTAATATGGACCAGGTTCATTGACATTTCATGAGTTTCCATTCATGTATACAGTTATTTTGATCTCTTATTAGTGGTACAGCAAATGATTTTGCATTTTGTGTTAGGTTGTTGTTAAGGATTTTTAAAATTGAAAACCCTTATTTTTTTTGTCTAAAAATGAATTAAAAAACTGCAAACTTGACCTCAGTGATGTTTCATTAGAGTAAAAAAATTGTATAATTGGAAGAGAAGTATATTTCATATGCCAGTAGAAGCTATATATACACATTATTGAGTCAAAACATTTTAGAGTATAGATATATATTTTATAAAATAAATATAATAATGTATCTTATACATTATCCAGATTTCTGAATATAGTATATATATATATATATATATATATATATATATATTTTTTTTTATTTCAATTTTTAAGGCAACAAAAATGAAAACTTGTATTTCCACAGCTAGCTACATTCATAGACGTGGGTATTTATGATATAAATCATTTTTCTATTGCGCAAGAATATTTTTATATTTCATAATTGAACAGCATTATTTATAACAAGGGTTCAAATTCCTCTTTACTTTAAAATGTAGTTTAGGAAACAGTGAAACAAACTGAAGAAGTTAGTTTATTTCAGTGATTACTGAAAATACTGAGTGTATATCTGTAGTGTAGTGTCTAGTTGTGATGAATGGCATGTATCATGCATGGATGGAAGAATTAATTGATATTTTTATTTTCCACCAATGTAATCACAACATCCAAACATCTCATCTTAAAGACATGGATATGAATTAAATTTGCCAGCTGTTAGAATCTTATCTATTGGAATGTACTTGTATAAATTCCATCAAAGTATTAGTTAGTGAGAAAACCCATTTAACAAAGTAATTTTAAATCAATAACTCTTTAAATAATAGTGTTTCACAATTTGCAGTGTTAAATAAAAAAATTAACAAATCAAATTGTGGAACTATTAATCCAAGACCTACTGATTAAAATCTACAAAGAAAGGGGATCATCAGTTCACCATCAGATACTTGATAGAGTCCATTTCATGGTGGTTTCTGATGGCCGGACTATGAAACTGGTGTATGGATCCACGTGGCTAACATCTAGAGATGAGTGGACCTGAGGTTTGAGGTTCGGGAACTGACTACCAAATAAACAAAGTTCATGTGCTAAATTCGAGTGAGTTATGAGTGCAAACCACTCAAGCGAGTAGCGCAGTGTTTGGGTATGAGAGATGCTCAGCCCTGTGTGAGCCGCGTGCAGTTTGAACGGGTCACACTGGGGGTAAAATCAGTGTGATCAGATGTAGATGTAGTGTGCACACACACACAAAAATTGAAACATCAGTGTAATCAGATGTGCACACACAAACACAAAAACACACAAACACAAAAAATTGATAAACCCCACCCACCCTACTCTGGAAGTGTTCTGCTTATGACTGGAGCCACAAATTACAGACTTCTATTAAAGTTCGACTCAAGTCGGGGTCACAATCCGAACTTTTTTAAGGTTCGACTGTACCTGCTGAACCAAACTTCCAAAGGTTCACTCATCTGAACCCAACAAGAGCATCAGAAATAACAGAAATAACAGAAGAAGGCAGCAGAAGGTAGAGATGAGCAAACCTGAGGTTTGATGTTCGGAGGTCGAGTTCGGAAACCGTCTACCAAAAAAACAAAGTTTGGGTTCGAAGTTCGAGTGAGTTACGAGTGCAAACTACTCAATCAAGTAGCGCTGTGCTTGGGAAAGAGTGATGCTCAGCCCTGTGTGAGCCGCGCGCAGTTTGAACGTGTCGCACTGGGGGTAAGATCAGTGTGATCAGAGGTAGATGTAGTGTGCACACACACACACACATACACACACACACAAAATTAAAATACCTCACCCTCCCACCCCGGAAGTGATCTGCTTATGGCTGCCATCATGTGGATGGAGTCACAAAATGCCCAATTACTGACTTCCATTGAGGTTCAGGTCAAGTCAGGGTCACAAACCGAACCTTATCTATGGTTTGACTGCGCCCTCTGTGTCTTCAGAAGGTTCGCTAATCTCTACTAACGTGCACTGAATGCAGGTAGGAAGGAAGGTTGGATCCAGCACCAAATATTAAAACTCTTCTTTTATTTCAAATAGTTAAAACATGATGTGGTTAAAAGTGAAGGAACATCTGACGCATTTTGGACGTAATCCTGAATCGTATGAATAAGGACTCCATCTGAAACGCGTCAGTATTCCTGTACTTTTAACGACATCATGTTTTAACAATTTGAACTTAAACAATAGTTTTAATATTTGGTGCTGGATCCCACCTTGCTCCCTGCCTGAATAAAATCTACTTTGTTCACGAGACAATCCTTTTATATATTTATTTTTTTTACTGTCAAATTAAGAAGTTAAAGAAGAGATCTTCAAGAATATGAGGTATAACAAAACAACCGCTGTCAATATAACATATTTAGACTAAGAATTGGTGGTCCACATTCGAGAATCCCATTTCTACTGTATATTAGACAGAGTGAAGCGCTGCTTAGAAAAGGTAAAAAGGGAATCAAGACTAAATATATCATACTTGCACCTAAATAAAGCTTTTAATCACATTTTTCACACTAATTGGTATGTAAGGGGACAAGAAGAGAAGAAGATTCCGCACAATAGTCAGGGGCACACCAAAAATATAGTAAATAAAAGAACCTCTTTATTAGTTGCACAGAAAAAACATCTTAAAACCAGTTAAAACCGTACATAGAGACAAAAACACCCACTAAGCGGGACCAATTACCCCAATGTCATAAAGTAGCATAACAGTACAAATATAAGATGGAGTACAATATCAAGAATTGTATGACAAGACAGACCCCATAAATGGTGCAGTATCAGATATCAAAAAATGTCAGATATAGCTCAATAGGTGTGTATAGACCATAGAAATGCCTAGAGAGTATCAATAACTTGTACTAACATATACTAGTATGTACATCATGGAGTCTAAAATGTCCCTGCATAGGCAACACGGTAAGCCAGGGTGAATGAATGGTACATGAATATACAAATATATGTTATTATATATTTGTATATTCATGTACCATTCATTCACCCTGGCTTACCGTGTTGCCTATGCAGGGACATTTTAGACTCCATGATGTACATACTAGCATATGTTAGTACCAGTTATTGATACTCTCTAGGCATTTCTATGGTCTATACACACCTATTGAGCTATATCTGACATTTTTTGATATCTGATACTGCACCATTTATGGGGTCTGTCTTGTCATACAATTCTTGATATTGTACTCCATCTTATATTTGTACTGTTATGCTACTTTATGACATTGGGGTAATTGGTCCCGCTTAGTGGGTGTTTTTGTCTCTATGTACGGTTTTAAATGGTTTTAAGATGTTTTTTCTGTGCAACTAATAAAGAGGTTCTTTTATTTACTATATTTTTGGTGTGCCCCTGACTATTGTGCGGAATCTTCTTCTCTTCTTGTCCCATTGATTCTTTTTCCGCACCAGTGTGCACCCAAATGACTTGAGTTCAGTATTAGTGGTGCGCTCCACCATCCATCCATCTAGTCACTAATTGGTATGTAGACTGTGAGCCCTCATAGGCAGGGTCCTGTCTCCTCCTGTACCAGTCTGTGCCATGTATTATTCATGATTATCGTATTTGTTTTATCTATACCGCTTTTCACATGTAAAGCGCCATGGAATAAATGGCACTATAATAATAAATAATAATAATGACAGAAAGATCCTCTTACCAAGTGATCCTTTGCTGGGACACGTTTCAGGTGCATCTTGTAATCGCTAGGGAGATTTCCAACCTTAAAATGAGAAATACAAATAGTGAGGAGTAGCTGATACATTCTGCAATCTCCATAGCTTGACATTACTACATTAATTCTTATACATTAACCTTTTTTTGTTTTAAAAACTATTGCCAATAAGTATTTGAAATAAAATGATAATATTATGATATTTTTCAAAGGAAACATTTTTTATAGTGACCTGATTAAACTGATTAAACATTAGCTAGTACACAGTTTCATTGCAACACTTTCTGCTTTTCCTGTGAAGTCTCGTAAAAATAATGCTGTTAGCTGTTCAAGTAAGAAAGTTGCATCACAAAATATATCAGTTCTTTTGTTGTTTGGATTTCTTAAAAAATAAAACAATGATTAGGAATGCAAGGCTAAAGGTGCGTTTACACTAGTCGATTATAGTTTCCCGACAACTGGCCCTTCAAAACAGTCTATGTACAAGCAAAACAGAAATTAGTTTTAAAGGGAATCTGTCAGCAGGTGTTAGTTTACTGGGTGCAGCAGTTCTGGCAGAATCCTAGTTTTCTCTGCTGCAGCTCTTGCATTGCTCAGAATGCTGAGCACTGTATAAGCCCGCCCACATCACTGACTGGTAGCTTTCTGTGCACATGGTATATTAGAAAACCTACAAAATATGACAATAAGGCTGGAGTCACACTAGCATATGGCATCCGATGCGAGAGCATCCGATGCCATTTGCTAATGACCCCCGGCTCAGGCTCTGCTGCGAGCGTGAGACGAATGTCATGCGACTGTGAAGCTGAGGGCGGGGGCTGCGGAGGAGAGGAAGGGGTTAATCCCCCAATCTCCTCCATTATCAGCCTGTGCGTATATTGCACTACACTGGGATAACATCCGAGTGCAGTCCATTGTTTCTCTCGCACCCATTCGCTCTTGCAGAAAATCGCAGTATGTTGCAACTTTTCTCGCATCCAGAATCTGAATCATCCTTACCTATGTAGTCTTCTACTAGGCATTGCTCCGACTAGCCAGTTTCCTACTCCACACTGATGAGGGACAAAACCCCCGAAACAGCTGTCTGTGGATGGATACCATGTTTTGGTATAGGCGTTTTCCTTAACTAGAGACTGCCCTTCCCGTGGTTGTTCCTTCCCGGTGAAAGACCTGGCTAGTTTCCTGCCAGCGTTGACAAACATGTGATGGTGTCTCCACGGCATTCTTGTTTTGCATCATTTGAAACTGGGACCGCGGACACACTGGGAAACCTGCCGCACAGCCACCCGCACGCACAGAGTGGCAGCCAGCAGGCCGCCCGCCCACCTGCACAGAGAGGCAGCCGGCATGAACAGGCACCCGACTGCTGCCTGCATGCAGCCACAGGCACCCAGCTGCCGCCCACACACATGCACCTGGCTGCCACCCGCACATAAGCACAGGTACCCGGCTGCCGCCCGCACACAGCCACAGGCACCTGGCAGCCCGAACACACCCGATCACCGCACAGACAGGCCCCCCAGGTAAAGTTATATTCGGATTTTAAGACGCACCCTTCATTTTCCTCCCAAATTTTTGGGAGGAAAGGTGCGTCTTATAATCCAAAAAATACAGTACATTGCAGCGTGATCCTGCCCGTCCGTACAATTCCAATTATACTCAACATACATTTCGTTATTTGAGCTGGTGAAAAAGAAAATCAGAAGTTTGTAAAAAAATAAATAATATGTATATATATATATATATATTATATACACATACATACATATGTGACACCCTGGCAAAACCAGGTAGTCACAGATAGGCCCCCGCATTACAACGTTTCCTCACTAGGAAACACACAGCCAACCAGAAGCCCTAGTCACCCCCCCTTAGGGAAAGATAGACACACCAGTGGGAGTGACCAGGCGGTTGGGACACGCCCACCCAGGGGTCCAGACAGCCAAGGGCGAGAAAGTAAGCAGAAAGGGAGAGAGTTCAGTTTGGAGAGGAGTGTGGGCTGGAGCTAGGTGTAGCTCCAGCAGTCAGTGAAGTTCAAGTTGAACGGTACCAGGGTCGGAGCCCTGGTGCCACTGGCTAGGAGGCAGATGGTGTTTTCCATCAGCAGGAGATGGGAAGACGGCTCGGCAGAACCGAGGTGGACCGGGACAGGGTTGTAGGCCGCCGGTACCGACACGGGGAACCGACCCGGAAACTGTAGCACAAAAGGGGGGTACTCGGACCCTGAAGCCAGAAACTGGAACCAAGTGGACTGTTTAATTAATCGATTGAGGCCAGGACTAGAGGTCCTGTCCCACCCAAAGTCCCTCATAGAAGACAACAGCCCACCGATTAAGGATAAGAGGTCACCGCCAGGGCCCATAGATCCCACGGGCCAGCGTCTGCGGGCACGGCTCCTTAGGCCACATCCAGTCGGGAGTGGACTCCTGAGTTTCACACTAGGAAAGTCCACCTTACACAAAGCAGTGCAGGAAAAGGATAGAGACCACCAGCCGGGTGGGGGGCCCGAACGCAACCGGCCGCGGCACCGGCCACCATCACCTTGGTTTACCAGAGACTTGTGTGTTTTACTAACTGTGAATACACCAGCACCCCCTGCGGTCGCCATCCCCTGCACCGAGCCACCAGGTCCCGGGGCCACCATCCCTGCCCACGGAGGGGTTAACAACTTGCTGCACAACATCTCCCCCGGGTGCCCCATAACAGCAGCGGTGGTGTCCCACCTCACCACACACCGTGGGTGGCGTCACGAACTTACTATGGCCCAGGCCGTACATCTACGTCCCCCATTTATTCGGCGTGTCAGCGAGACCCCCGGGTCCGGAGACCCTCGAGCCACCACCACTGAAGGCCCGGACCCGAGCAGCGCCGGCTGCTGGCACGGGGGCGGCACACATACACACACACATACTCACAGTATATATACATTGGTTTGTGTCTCCATTTTCCAAGAGGTGTACCGGTTTTATTTTCAGTGGGTTTTTTTAGCTTGTTTTAAGACATGAGCAAAACTTTTTCTTGACATCACTTTGACTCCATGCAGCATTCTCATGGCTATTGATGCTTTTTTTCTTGCTTTTTTTATGGGAAAAGTGATAACTAGAGACGGGTGAATAGTGAAATATTTTGGTGCGGATTATGCTATCTGAATACCGAGTACTGTTCCAGAATTCGTCCCAAATGACGAATCTAATGCAAGTCCATGGAGAATCCAAACATTTTTCTGGGAAATTTTCAAGAAAAATGCTTGGGTTCCCCATTGACTTATTTGTGATGAATACCAAAATGGTTCTCGGTATTCAGATATCATAATCCGAACACGAATATTTCACTATTTGTCTATCTCTAGTCATAAACTACCCCCCGACCTCACCTCCAAAAAAACCCCAAACCTCTGCAATTTTGGATTTTCAATTTTTTTTTTCTCAGTTTGGTGCCTACCAAAAAGATTAATTAAATTTTGATAGACCGGACTGTTATAGATGTGAAAATACCAAATATGTTTTTTTATCTTTATTTTTAAGGGGGAGAGAGGAGGGGTAATTAAAATTCCTATATTTTTACATGTTAATTTATTTTATTTATTTATTTTTTAAGTGGACCTCAACTTGAGCATTTATTTTATTTAGCAATACAAGAGTATTGCAGTATTTTGCAAAAAAAAAAAAATCACATTCCCCTGACTGACCTTCAAAGAAGTACCAAGCCCATGCGTGAAAGCCCTGGCCACGGCTTTAATCATGTGCCACTGTCAGAGATTTCACAGTGGTAATTAATTGGCTAACAACAGCAATCAGAGCTTAGACACAGATGCCGGCTATGGGGGCCATCATTTGTTCCTGAACAACAGGTGTTGGGTGCTTGACATGTAATAATCTTATATATCTTCTGCTTCATAATCAAGATCAAGAAGCTCTAAGTGGAAAATCATTACCACCACAAAGATTTCTAGAAGCCACCAATATGACATCTATCCAGCTCTATTTCGAGGGCATTTGTTCTTATTCCGAGAACAGAAAAATATTCATTTGTAGCTATTCACATATCAAGGCTTGTTTGCAGACACGTATGTTTAGGTTACTTTTACACATGGAGTTTTGGTCTGGTTATAGCGGTATTCCCATTCATACAATTATGGCATTTCCACAGGATATTCATTATTTGTATTATAGTAGTTGGGAGCCCTGACAACGAAAAACTTGCAAGCTACTTTCAGTAGAAAAGTGGCCAGAATTCTGATATGAATGGTTTAAATCCAAACCCCTTTTTTCTTCATAAATACAGGTCGCATTCGTGGGATTTCCATGCTATATATACAAGGAGCTGCTGATAAGTCTTTGGCGATTGTAGGTTTTTTTTTGTTTCTATGGTAACAAATGTTACATCACATGAAAGCCTTATGTGTCTAATATATGTTTTCAAAATGTTGTCTTTGTTGCTTATGGCAACAGTGTTTTACGCACGCGGGGAAAACAAAATGGTGGAGTCTAATTTGATATTCATAGCAACTGAGAGCAGAGGAGTGATAAAATGCTTGTTTCTGCAAGGAAAGTCCGCACAGGATATTCAGGGTGATATGTCGCAGACATTGGGGGATCAATGCCCTTCATATTCCACAGTTAAGACCTGGGTTGCCAAATTTAAAAAGGGTCACTTCAGCATCAATGATGAGGAAAGTCCTGGACGACCGAGAGTGGTTGTTGTTTCTGAGCTCGTCAATGCTGTGCACAACCTCATACTGGAGAATCGACGAATTTCAGCTAAAGCAATAGCAGACATCATGTTGTTTTCCCGTGAACATGTTTTTTATCATTATCCATAAACATTTGGACTTGAGGAAGCTATCTGCAAAGTGGGTCCCCAAATGTTTGACAACAGATCAGAGAGTCATGTGAGTGAAAACTTCCTGGTCCATTTTTTAGTATTTCCAGACTGATCAGAACTTTCTTTATCGACTGATCACTATGGATGAGACCTGGATTTATTTGTATGACCCTGAAAACAAGGAGCAGTCAAAAGAGTGGGGGCACAGTGGTTCTCCTCATCCAAAAAGTTCAGGATGCAAAAATCAGCTACTAAGGTGATGGTGTCTGTGTTCTGGGATAAGGAGGGCGTGATGCTAGTGGACTACCTTCAAAAGGGTTCCATCATCAATGCAAGGTATTACACTGAACTTTTGAACCAATTAAAGGCAGCTCCAAAAGCCATAAGACATTGCAAGCTGTCCAAAGGAATCTTGTTCCTGCAAGACAACGCCTTTGCTCACACTGCACAAGTGACCATGGCAAAACTGGCAGAGCTGGGCTTCCAGCTGGTTGACCACCCACTTTATTTACCAGATCTAGCTCCCTCGGACTATCATCTGTTTTTAAACCTGAAGAAACACCTCAAGAATACCAAGTTTCACACCATTTCTGATGCCATGGCTGCTACGGATGCCTGGTTTGAGGCACAACCAAAATCCTTCTTTTGGTAGGCTTAACAAACCTGGAATACCTATGTAAGAAGTGTGTTCGCATCAGTAGAGAATATGTAGAATATATGTAAAGTTTCATCATCCTCTCATTAAATTCTGGGTAAATCCAAAGACTTATCAGCCCGTAGTAGTTATGGCATAGCCCATGGAAATACCCATAAAAATATTCATGAAAAAGCTGGTTTTGAAAAATGCTTGTTTTTGTCATCTACTGTTGGTTCATTTCCACATTTTTCTCATCTTTTAACAACTGAAGAAGGTAGACTATCTGAATTTGTATATATCCATTCACTCTTAAAAATGGATCAGGGAAACCGATTAGCCTGTTTACACTTCAAGATAATAGAGAACATGTGTTTGAAGAATCCTTGCTCACAATTATTTTTCAGTGTAAATGCATTTTAAGGCCTCAGTTCCACTTGTGTATAGCATCGGAAGTGATATGCTAATGACCCCCTGCTGAGGGTGTGAGCTGAGGGTCATCTGACTGTGATCTGATCTTGTGATCAGATCACAAGTGTGGAGAAGAGGGAGGGAGCACTTTCTCTCCATCTCCTCCGCTGCCTGTCTCTGCGTATATTGCACTGCAGTCGGATGACATGCGAGTGCAGTGCGATGTTTCACAAGCACTCATAGTATGGGTGTGTGTGAGCCAGGACTCGCTGTCAAATGCAGCATTCTGTGATTCATTGCTCATGCCGATATGGCATGAGAAATCAATCGCAGATGGACACTGCCCCATAGTTTTGCACTGGTGGAGTCCAAGCTGATGTTTTATCTTATTGCACTCGTCTGTGCAAAACGCAAGTGGAACCAAGGCCTAAGTGAAATTATCTTAATTGGATGGTCGGGGGCTACTAGTAAAGGCTACGTCTCACTAAGCAACATCGCTAGCAACATCGCTGCTGAGGCACGACTTTTGTGATGCAACAGCTATGTTGCTAGCGATGTTGCTGTGTGTGACATCCAGCAACAACCTGGCCCCTGCTGTGAGGTCGCTGGTTGTTGCTGAATGTCCTGGACCATTTTTTAGTTGTTGCTCTCCCGCTGTGAAGCACACATCGCTGTGTGTGACAGCGAGAGAGCAACAACTGAATGTGCAGTGAGCAGGGAGCCGGCGTCTGCGGACGCTGGTAACCAATGTAAATATCGGGTAACCAAGAAGCCCTTTCCTTGGTTACCCGATATTTACCTTCGTTACCAGCGTCCGCCGCTTTCACGCTGTCAGTGCCGGCTCCCTGCTCCCTGCATACATAGCCAGACTACACATTGGGTAATTAACCCGATGTGTACTCTGGCTAGGAGTGCAGGGAGCCAGCGCTAAGCGGTGTGCGCTGCTAACCAAGGTAAATATCGGGTTGGTTACCTGATATTTACCTTAGTTACCAAGCGCAGCATCGCTTCCATGCGTCGCTGCTGGCTGGGGGCTGGTTACTGGTTGCTGGTGAGATCTGCCTGTGTGACAGCTCACCAGCAACCCGTGTAGCTACGCTCCAGCGATCCCTGCCAGGTCAGGTTGCTGGTGGGATCGCTGGAGCGTTGCTGAGTGACGGTACCTTAAGAGACTTGTAGATGAGGAGAGCAAAGTATCAGACACTACATGTCTCACAGTGTAATGCCCAGTTCCATTTGAAATAAATCCTGGAGGCAAATTCTCAGGGAGATCTATGTCCCGCCAATAGATCTTAACAGATCATTTATATATTAAGAAAAATGTGGATTTCTCTAAAATAAGACATTAGATCACAGATATCAAGGGATCATTTTATTACATTCTCTATGACCTACATGCCAGTATAGATGGATGGCTTAGGAATCATCCTACTGGCAGATTCCCACATGCATCTGAGTGGATTATTGCTAATTGCAGGGCTGTAGCCATACTTGCATAAGTCTGGAAATTAATTGTAATTCTAAATTGCAACCATGTAACATCACTCTAACAAGTTTTAACATTATTATTTTTTTTTGCTAAATGTCCTTCAATGAAGTGATTAGCATTATATGACCAGAAATAATGTGAGAGATCACTCATACAACTAGCCTTCCCCTTTTCAAAAAACACATGCACATAAGGGAGGTATATTGCCTTTCTGGTCATCTCCATCATATACAGTTCAACCACCTGCATATTTCAGAGCACTTTGCAATTGGAAATATTTTGAGCATGTATAGCAGAATAAGCCCTTAAGTAAGAAAAATAGAGGTCAAACAACAGGGGTTAAGTGATTCATATCAGATTTCATTTTAAAACTAGTTGAATTATAGGCTGAACAAAAGCATGGAATAGCTTGACTGTAGAGAAGCATGGCCATGATCTATTAACACTAATGTAAATCACTTAGTGATATAGTGTTACAGTTTTCCAAGCTGGATTGTTTTTGCAAGGTTATAAGAAACCACAAAAATATTTTTATATTACTAACAAGAATGCTAATGTTAAGGACATTGGGGGGCAATATAAAATTGCACTTTCAAAGAGGACCTTTCACCAATTTGAGCCTGTTAGGCTGGCCATATCATAAAATAGCGGCTGCAGAGCTGGGTAAAACAGGTTTTATTTTTTCATTTCTCCTCCCGGTTGCTTAGAAATTAGCTTGTACAGTTGAGGTTATAATTTATGCTTTAGTTAATTTGATGTTATCATAGATTTATCTCTGGGGACGTGTAATTTTTCCTCTGCATGTGGTTGACCAATCATAGACACACATCATCATACAGGGTATAAAAAAAAGTATGCCCTCACAATAGGTTAGAACAGGCTTTCTCTCCTATGAGAGACATGTAATGACACACAGCCTTGCTTTCACTGCAAAACTGTGCATGATTATAGTTGGGAGTAGAGTAGAGATGGTCGTTATTACATATATGTTTCATCTCAAACCAGTCAGTGTGGGGGAGGTGGTAATGCGGGCTTTACACGAGACGACCGATTGTGCGATGCATCGTCGGTGTCACGGTTTTCGTGACGCACATCCGGCATCGTACACGATGTCGTCTCGTGTGACACCTCCTAGCGACGCAGTATCGCTCACAAATCGTGAGTCGTGTACTCGTCGCTAGGTTTCATAAAATTGTTTAATTAAAATGGCGCAGGTTGTTCATCGTTCGTTCATCACGTGACTATCGGTGGTTGCCATCGTAGCACAGGGTCATGTGATGACACCTGCAGCTATGAAGTTTCACTTTCGTTTTCCCTCGACCGCGAGCAGAGAGAAACAGAAAGTGACTGAATCTGCTGTTTACAGCTGTATAGCTGTGATCAGCAGATAGATAAGAGCGATCGGATTGCTGATCGCTATAGCCCCTCAGGGGGACTAGTAAAATAAAAAAAAAGTAAAAAAAAGTTTTAAAAAATAAAACAAAAACAAAAACCTAAAAGTTCAAATCAACCCCCTTTCCCCCCATTGAAAATTAAAGGGTTAAAAAAATAAATAAATATACACATTTGGTATCGCCGCGTTGAGAAATGCCCGATCTATCAAAATATAAAATCAATTAATCTGATTGGTAAACTGCGTAGTGGCAAAAAAATTCCAAACGCCAAAATTACGTTTTTTGGTCGCCACAAGTTTTACGCAAAATGCAATAACAGGCGATCAAAACATAGCATCTGCGCAAAAATGGTACCTTTAGAAATGACAGCTCGAGACTCAAAAAATAAGCCATCACTGAGCCATAGATCCGAAAAAATAAGAACGCTACGTGTTTCGGAAAATGGCGCAAAACGTGCACCACTTTTATTGGACAAACTTGTAAAAATTTTTTAACCCCTTAGATACAAGCAAACCTATACATGTTTGGTGTCAACAAACTCGCACCGACCTCAGGCATACCCACACATCAGTTTTACCATATAATGAACACCGTCAATAAAACATCCCAAAAACTATTGTGCCATCACACTTTTTTTGCAATTTTTCCGCATTCGGAATTTTTTTGCTGTTTTCCAGTACACCATATGGTAAAACTTATGGTTTCATTTAAAAGTACAACTTGTCCCGCAAAAAACAAGCCCTCATATGGCAAGATTGACGGAAAAATAAAAAAGTTACGTCTCTCGGAAGAAGGGGAGCAAAAAACAAAAACGCAAAAACGGAAAGTGCCCCGGGGATGAAGGGGTTAAGAACCCACACTGTATACAAGTGTTTAGGTTGTTTTTTTAGCAGATGTTATGATCAAAAACTAGATGAAAAATGGCAGCTTTTAAAAAAAAAAGAAAATCTATATATACACACATGAACATTTCCCTGACAATATTACATTTTTAGGCCATGGTTTTCAAATATGTTTTAGTACCTGTATATTTTTCATTATTAGTGCATTATCAGTATACAAATCATGAGATTTGTAAATTAAAAGGATTTAAAGATTTTTTTCTACATTCACATAAAATAATGAAGTCTATAGGGAAAAAAGGAGAAAAATAAGGGCCAATATGTTTAAAAAAAAGTTAATGCCAGAAAAACAAAAGAAAATGGTGTAGCATTTATCTAAAATAAAAGCACTATTTGAATGCACCCTAATGGCAAGATGGGTCATAGAACCACTTCTAGTTTTGCATTACTATTTGTTATTCAACATATTTTACACATCAATGGAGTCAATAAGTGCTTGTTTTGGGCAGAATATTTGCCTGTGTCAATAGAACTTATGAGTACCTGTATGGCTACAGAGGTTTTTTTATTGAGGTAGAAAAATCCAACTGGATTTTCAAAACGAATCCACTTTATAAATTGCTGCTTTTATATGAGGGGTTTTGGAGTAGTCTTTTTAAATAGTTTTAAGAGGTTTATGAAGCTTTTTTTCACCCTTCATTGTTTTTTTTCAGCGTCTTGATTTTAGGGTGTAAAGTTTGGAGTGGATTCCAAGAGAAATTCTCAAAGTAGAGACCTATCTCTTATTTTACATGGGTTCTCTGCATGAATTTTCTATTGAAATCAATAGTGGATTTTCTATTCAAATCAATAGAGGAATAGGAATACTATTCAAAGTTGGCAAGGATTTTGAAGCGGAACATCTTCAAAATCACTTCAAACATTCTTTCTGAGAACATCCTAAGGCTATGTGTGCACATTGCGTTATTTCATGCGTTTCCGCTACATATTGCACTGCAACGTAAACGCATGCATCCTGCGTCCCCAGCACAATCTATGAAGA
The DNA here is from genome assembly GCF_048569485.1 of Anomaloglossus baeobatrachus. Taxonomy (NCBI): domain Eukaryota; kingdom Metazoa; phylum Chordata; class Amphibia; order Anura; family Aromobatidae; genus Anomaloglossus; species Anomaloglossus baeobatrachus. Next base: position 254,168,145 of record NC_134356.1, read on the forward strand.
TTGTGCATAATCCATCCACACATTGCGTTTGAGAGCGATTTGCATGCTGAAATGTTGATCCAAAAAAGCAACGTCACTTATTTTGTGCACTTTGGATGCTGCTCCCACTGTCTATGGGAGAGGCAGCATCCAGAGCGCATGAAATCGGCATCTATGCTGCAGACACACGGCATCCATTACGCAGTGTTTCTGCAGCGATTTGAAGCACACATGGTGTGTCCTTCCAGACGGCAGTATGTTAATTGTTTGCGGCGGAGTTGCATGCATCCTCCGTAGGGAGAACACAAGCGAGAGACCACAGCGCCCCGAACCCTGATCGTGGGTACAAGCAGCTGCGGTCTCCTGCAATCTCCTGTGGAGGAGACTCGCGGTCCCGCAGGTAAGACCCGCCGCGTCTAGGACGCAATGAGTCCTGATCGTGGGAACATACCCCCTTGCTTTTAAACTAACCAATAGGTGGAATTAGACACTGAATGTTAGCCACTTACCACCCTGTTTAGACAGGTTGGCCACAATACACAAAGAACCATTCATAATAGATTGTCCTGTGAAAAGAAGGCTATGGACACAGAACAACGTTCCGCCGATTAGAATGATATTTAAGCAAGTTTAATAATCATTTCACTCCATGGCATTTTCCTTATTCATCAGGTGCTTGGCTGCCTGTTTACACTGCACTATTATCGGGAAGTGAGTGGTCCCACCATTCGTCCATTGTAAATGCACCTTCACAGAGCCCTATGTTTCCGAGACAAACCTAGATGACTATTGATAAGATTTTGTAATGAATTAAAAAAAATGTTTGTTTTAGTACTTAACGTCAACCATATAATGAACCAGTTTGAGCAACGGTTATTTAACACAGTCCATTCATGACAGTTAGAGAAGTGAGCCAAATTTCAGGATTAAGGCTTTGGCTCCATTATCATCATTATGAGTTTGTTTGCAATGCCACTTTTTTTTTTTCATAGAAGCTGGCAAAGATCTAGACTAGAAGCAAATATACCTTTCCAAACCACATTTATTCAGCAAACAAAGCAAATGATTTTCATGCCCAGGTAACTTTTTGTAACTAGGTTTTAAAACCGGTCTTATGCAATGTTCACAGTTCTACTGTCCTCTATATGGAGTGGAGGTAGCCTCTCAGAATCCTAAGTAAATATTTCTGAGAATGTAGCACATCAATTACTAGAAATAAGTGTCATGTTTTTGTAACTTTATGTTCACCTTATCATTGCTTCCAGGTAATGTAGAGGCCAAAATAATATTCATATCCACAATCAAAAACAGATAAGGTCACATTCCAGTTCAGCCTTAATTAAGACAGTTCCATACTAACCAATAAAATAATTGGCAATCATTTCATGAAGGGGTTATCTGACAGGGAGGTTTCCTTTTCCTGAGAATATCTTAGTCAGCGGATTACAATTCCAAAGTCTTCATTTTCTTGATAAATCCTTTAGGGGCACTAGAGGTCATGACTATAGAATCAGGAAAGTCCGGCATGTATGCAGAAAATACAACACTACTTCTACTATGTCTGCAGGTTACTGGTCATTTAAAGCGGCTCTGGGCTCGTAATATGCTGCCCCATGTAAAGCGCTGTGGAATTAATAGCGCTATATAAATGAATAAAATTATTATTATTATTATTATACTTCTACTATACAAATGAGCCCTCCCCTCACAAAAAAAAAAATATAGGTTGTTTGGCTAAATGATGATAACCGCTAACTTTCCCTACAGCCATCCACCCCTTTCTATTGTCAGCGTCGCTCCAGTTCATCATCGGCAGTTGGTGATCTGCCGGCTACTCCAATGTTTGCTAGTCACTTTTCAATGCAAGTCTTTGAGAACCTCATTCTTATTACAGAACAGAATAGGACATATTCCATAATACTGGAACAGACATAGGGCATCCGATCTGTTTTTTTGTAGGATCGGATGCACACGAAAATGCTCCGATCCTACACAAAAGACATTGAAAAGATGGTCCTGTCCGTGGGTCCGCAAAAAAACAGGAACTGAGCAGGACAGACGGAACGGTCGTCTAAATAAGCCCTTACATAGTATTCCCCATATCTTTTTAAGGACAGCAAAGCACCTAACAACTGCTTGCGAACAGACCAATGTCATATCTTCCTACATATAAAAGGAATCGGCACTTGTGATGTGTTTCTATACAATAAATTAAATCTATTGTTACTGATCTTCTGATGTCTGCACCATGAGTTATTACACATAAGAGAGACCTGTCATGAAGCGCAGGATGAAGGGGAGCATTGTCTGGTGGAAATGATTAATGAAAATCACTGCACTATTTATACTGGATGTAGGCACATGGAGATACATTAAAATGTGGCTAAATTAGTCATACAAATGTAGTAACACCAACTGTTTGCAACAACTGTCTGCCATCCTTGCAAAATGAATGCTCTATAGCAAATACTCGGCGGACGTGCGTCCAATCCATTATTTATTGGACGTAGATCAATTTTAACAATAGAAAGAAACATGATTTACGACCTGACAAATTGCATTCACACCATGGAGTCTTAGAATTATATCTAAAGCAAAAACCACATGACTTTGCCAAACGTCCAGGTTACAAAGAAAATCTGAGCCAACGCTGCACATGAATGCTCATAAAAACAGTACCAATAAGCAGGACCATGCAACCATTTAACGTAACAATAAAGCGGAGCAAAAAGTAAAACAGCAACACCTGCATTGAAGGAAGTCAAGAGTGATGTTTGATCCGCACATCTGTTTTTAGCACAAAAGTGAGGAAAAGAAAAAAAGATTTGTATTGTAACAATTTTGTTTGACTCAAGGTAAGTGCAAACAGCCATAAAATAAGTCAAGGATAGTTTAGTCCATAAATTTCCCTTTAAGGGATATAAAGAGTGCAACAGTATCAAATTCCGTCAAGTACAAACACATGGAAATTATTCTTGGTAAGTCCCAAGATATGGAAAAATGTGTTGCTAAGTTATCCATTATAATCAAACAATATGAAAACAAGCTAGGAAATGAGAGAAAAGCTGCAACCAGCATTCAGTAGTTGCCTACAAGTCATTCATCATAATAACTCATCATATGTTTCTCGAGGAAAGAGAGGTTTTGCTAGAAGTGATGAAGCATACTGACTTATTTTTTCATTTAGATACTTCTAATGCCTCAGGTTACAAACAGGGGTTGTCCACCTCTGGGGAGAAATTATTATTTTTCTTAAGCCCCCCATATACAGACTAATATTGGTCGCACCTGGTGATATAGATTGGTTCAGTTGACACTATTGTGTATGGTGGCTCTGGCCGATTGATTCTTGAGGGAGATAGTGATTGGGCATGTCTGATTTCAGACTGTCAGTTGGTTTCTTCTCCTGGAGATAAGCCACCAGCAGTGATGTCTGTCGGCGACTTTCTCAGAGAATAAAGTGTGACACCGCAGGAGCGACGAACATCTCCTTACCTGCCTCCACCGGCAATGTGGAAGGAAGGAGGTGGGCAGGATGTTACGTCCCGCTCATCTCCATCCCTCCGCTGCCATTGGTCGCCTGCCGTGTGACGTCGCTGTGACGCCGCACGAACTGCCCCCTTAGAAAGGAGGTGGATCGCCTGCCAGAGCAGGTCAGGTAAGTGCATGTGACTGGGACTAACGAGGTTGTGCGCGATGGGCAGCAATTTGCCCGTGACGCACAACCGACGGGGATGGGTACGATCGCTTGCGATCTTGCTAGCCAGAGCGCAGCTTGTAAAGCCCGCTTTAGTTAAACTACTTTCACCACCAACAATAGACAGTAAAGTCCACAATCAAATATTGATTATTTGGAGAGAGTATTTGTAAAGGCACATGCACACATTGAGCATTTGGTGAGTTTCTTTACCTCAGTATTGGTAAGGCCATGTGCATACATTGAGCATTTGGGGAGTTTTTTACCTCAGTATTTGTAAGGCCACGTGCACATATTAAGTATTAGGGCTCATGTGCACGTAGCATAATTGCATGCATTTACGCTGTGTATAGCACTGCAGTGTAAATGCATGCGTCCTGCGTCCCCTGCACGATCTATGAAGATTGTGCATGAGACGTGCGCACGTTGCTTTTATGAACGCAGCGATTTGGGTGCTAACATTTTGGCCCAAATCCGTGCGTTCATAAAATGAGCATGTCAATTATTCCGTGCGGTATGGATGCAGCTCCCACTCTGTCTATGGTGGGGGCAGCAACCATAGCGCATGAAATCGGCTTTTTTGTACAGAAAAACTGCATCCATTATGCAGTGTTTCTGCAGCGATTTGACGCGCACATGTGCTGTCAAATCGCTGCAGAATATTCAGCAGTTACATGCGCATGAGCCCTTAGGCTATGTGCGCACTAGAAAAGTGATTTTTCTCAAGAAAATTTCTTGAGAAAATTCTGGGAGTTGAAGATTACCGCACCTGCGGTAAAAAACCGCACCAAATCCGCAGGGAAAACGCATGCGTTTTTGCCGCGATTTTGCCGCGGTTTTGCCGCGGTTTTTCCGCAGGTTGGTCCCTGCGTTTTTTTTATGCTGAACAGAAATAAATAATATACAGTGCTGGCCAAAAGTAATGGCACCCCTGCAATTCTGTCAGATAATACTCAGTTTCTTCTTGAAAATGATTGCAATCACAAATTCTTTGGTATTATTAACCATTTATTTTGCTTGCAATGAAAAAACACAAAAGAGAATGAAACAAAAATCAAATCATTAATCATTTCACGCAAAACTCCAAAAATGGGCCAGACAAAAGTATTGGCACCCTTAAGGCTACTTTACACGCTGCGATATCGGTCCCGATATCGCTAGCATGGGTACCCGCCCCCATCTGTTGTGCGACATGGACAAATCGCTGCCCGTGCCGCACAACATCGCGCAGACCCGTCACACATACTTACCTGCCCGGCGACGTCGCTGTGACCGGCGAACCACCTCCTTTCTAAGGGGGCGGTCCGTGCGGCATCACAGCGATGTCACTGAGCGGCCGCCCAATAGAAGCGGAGGTGCGGAGATAAGCGGGACGAACATCCCGCCCACCTCCTTCCTTCCGCATTGTGGCCGGGAGGCAGGTAAGAGGAGGTTCCTCGTTCCTGCGGCGTCACACATAGCGATGTGTGCTGCCGCAGGAGCGACGAACTACATCGTTACTACTGCAGTAACGATAATCAAGAATGGACCCCCATGTCACCGATGAGCGATTTTGCACGTTTTTGCAACGATGCAAAATCGCTTATCGGTGTCACACGCAGCAACATTGCTAATGCGGCCGGATGTGCGTCACAAATTCCGTGACCCCAACGACTCCGCATTAGCGATGTCGCAGCGTGTAAAGCCCCCTTTAGCCTAATACTTGGTTGCACAACTTTTAGCCAAAATAACAGCGAACAACCGCTTCCGGTAACCATCAATGAGTTTCTTACAATGCTCTCCTGGAATTTTAGACCATTCTTCTTTGGCAAACTGCTCCAGGTCCCTGAGATTTGAAGGCTGCCTTTTCCAAACTGCCATTTTGAGATCTCTCCACAGGTGTTCCAATGGGATTCAGGTCTGGACTCATTGCTGGCCACTTTAGTAGTCTCCAGTGCTTTCTCTCAAACCATTTTCTAGTGCTCTTTGAAGTGTGTTTTGGGTCATTGTCCTGCTGGAAGACCCATGACCTCTGAGGGAGACCCAGCTTTCTCACACTGGGCCTTACATTATGTTGCAAAATTTGTTGGTAGTCTTCAGACTTCATAATGCCATGCATACGGTCAAGCAGTCCAGTGCCAGAGGCAGCAAAGCAACCCCAAAACATCAGGGAACCTCCGCCATGTTTGACTATAGGGACCGTGTTCTTTTATTTGAATGCCTCTTTTTTTTTTCTGTAAACGCTATGTTGATGGCTTTTCCCAAAAAGCTCTACTTTTGTCTCATCTGACCAGAGAACATTCTTCCAAAACGTTTTAGGCTTTCTGAGGTAAGTTTTGGCAAACTCCAGCCTGGCTTTTTTATGTCTCGGGGTAAGAAGTGGGGTCTTTCTAGGTATCCTACCATACAGTCCCTTTTCATTCAGATGCCGACGGATAGTACGGGTTGACACTGTTGTACCCTCGGACTGCAGGGCAGCTTGAACTTGTTTGGATGTTAGTCGAGGTTCTTTAGCCACCATCCGCACAATCTTGCGTTGAAATCTCTCGTCAATTTTTTCTTTTCCTTTCACATCTAGGGAGGTTAGCCACAGTGCCATGGGCTTTAAACTTCTTGATGACACTGCGCACCATAGACACAGGAACTTTCAGGTTTTTGAAGATGGACTTGTAGCCTTGAGATTGCTCATGCTTCCTCACAATTTGGATTCTCAAGTCCTCAGACAGTTCTTAGGTCTTCTTTCTTTTTTTCATGCTCAATGTGGTACACACAAGGACACAGGACAGAGGTTGAGTCAACTTTAATCCATGTCAACTGGCTGCAAGTGTGAGTTAGTTATTGCCAACACCTGTTAAGTGCCACAGGTAAGTTACAGGTGCTGTTAATTACACAAATTAGAGAAGCATCACATGATTTTTCAAACAGTGCCAATACTTTTGTCCACCCCCTTTTTATGTTTGGTGTGGAATTATATCCAATTTGGCTTTATGACAATTTTTTTTATTTATTTTTCATTGAAGACAAATTAAATGAAGTTAATAATACCAAAGAATTTGTGATTGCAATCATTTTCAAGAAGAAACTGAGTATTATCTGACAAAATTGCAGGGGTGCCAATACTTTTGGCCAGCACTGTAGATAATAGATAGATAATCGATAGACAGATAATGGATAGAGGGAAAGATGGATAGATGAATAGATAGATAGATAGATAGATAGATAGATGAGAAAGACCTATATAATGTCCCACCCCCCTGCATATTCTAAGCTGGCACCCATTTGTGACTTTCATGTGGCACTAAAGGGTGTTTAGCCTTGTATTTAGCCAAAAAATAAATAAATACAGTGGTACCTCGCATAACGAGTAACCCTCTTAACGAGAATTTCGCTTAACAAGCAAAGCTTTCTGTAAATTTGTAACTCGCTTTACGAGAAAGCTTTGCTGTACGAGTGAAATTCTCACCGCTCACACTTCCGGTTTCGTCCATCCACCACACTCTGACCCACACTTGCAGTTTACACATACACACACATGTACGCACAAACACACATAAACACACATACAGTATTATGCTCACCTTACCTTCCGTTCCACCGCCGGTCTCATGGTTCTTGTAGTTCTCGGGTACATCACGACGTGCTCGCGGCGAACTACAAGACCCAGGAGGCCTGCGATGGAATGGAAGGTAAGGTGAGCATATAATATAACATAATATGTTTACCTTTCGTTTCATCGCCGACCTCCTGGGTGCTGTAGTGCGCCGCTCCGCTCCAGTCCACGCTGTGTATCTGCATCCATAGCGATGAGGGAGGAACTTCCTGTCATCGCTAATGAAAGGCAGAGCGCTGGCCAATCAGAGGCAAGCGGCTCTGCCTTTGACGTCAGCGCTCTGGCCGGGAACTTCCTGCCTCGTCGTTATGGTAACGCGTTACACAGCCCGGCCCCGTACCAGAGAACAGCAAGTCCCAGCAGACCGACGATGGAACGGAAGGTAAGGTGAGCATATAATATGTGCGTGTGCATGCGTGCATGTGTGTTTGTGTGAGTTTGTGTGTGTTTGTGTGTGTTTGTGTGAGTTTGTGTGTGTTTGTGTGTGTTTGTGTGTGTTTGTGTGTGTTTGTGTGTGTTTGTGCATGTGTGGAATGATAGAATAGGGGACCAGGATGGGACATTTTAGAAGTTGTGGAACGGATCGTCAGCATTGCAATGATTTCCTATGGGAAATCTTGCTCTGCTTAACGAGTACCTTGATTAACAAGCACAGTCCCAGAACGGATTGTTCTCGTTAAGCAAGGTACCACTGTAATTAAAAAAAAAAATGACATCGGGTTCCCCCTATTTTTGTAGCCAGCTAGGGTAAAGCAGATGGCTGCAGCCTGCAAACCACAGCTGGCAGCTTCACCTTGGCTGGTAATCCAAAACAGAGGGCACCCCACGCTGTTATTTTACATTAAATAATTTAAAACAAAAAATGTGGGGTCCCCCCCATATTTGATCACCAGCCAAGGTAAAGCAGACAGCTGGGGTCTGATATTCTCAGACTAGGGAGGTCCACTGTTATTGGACACTCCTCAGCCTAAAAATAGCAGGCTGCAGCCGCCCCAGAAGTGGCGCATCCATTAGACGTGCCAATCCTGGCGCTTCGCCCCAACTCATCCCATTGCCCTGGTGCGGTGGCAAACGAGGTAATATATGGGGTTGATGCCAGATGTGTAATGTCACCTGGCATCAAGCCCTGGGGTTAGTGATGTCAAGCGTCTATCAGATACCTGACATCACAAACCCAGTCAGTACGAAATATAAAATAGACAACAAAAAAAGTTATATTTGAAAAAAAACACTCCCCACATTCCCTCTTTCACCAATTTATTGATAAGAACAATCAATTCCACGTCCGGCGTAATCCAATAAGGTTGGGGCATCCCACGGCGATCCATACCATAGTCACTGTCCCAGTCTATGAAGAACAGAATGTTCCCCATTGACTGGGAGAGCAATGCAGTGACCTGAGCTAACATCAGTAGCCCAGGTCACTGCAGGGGATGCCGAGCGCTGCTGTCAGGAGGATAGATGAGATCATTACCTGCTGTGATGATCTCCTGCAGTCCTGCCATCAGCGCTGTCTCTGCCTTCTATGCCCGCCGCGTTGTCAGCAGTATCGCGAGAGCCCGTGATGTCACCTCTAGTGACAGTCAAGGGCCGCTCGCGTGACGGGGATAGACAGCAGTGACATCAGGAGGCAGGAGATCGTCACAGCAGGTAATGATCTCATCTCACCTCCTGATTGCAGCGCTCGGCATCCCCGTGGCTGCTCGCACTGCTGTGTGTCAGTGTCTGCCTGCGCTGCAGGGTGACAAGCTGCTGATACTGCGGGCAGACACTGACACACTGCAGGGCAGGCAGCCGTGGGGCCGGAGCGGGACACAGACTGCACGGGCACCTGGAGGTCACACGGAAGTGCTTTTGTGCGGCGTCCAGGCAGTGTGACGTCTGTGTTTACTCTGCTCTGCTTCCTCTTCTGTCATAATGACATCACTCCCTGCAAAACCGCAGGCAGCGATGTACATTACCACAGGTAAATCGCGGCTATACCTGGGGTATACCGCACATCATTTGCTACCTGCGGTATACCCCTGGAATTTCGCGATTACATTACAGTGAATAGAGTGAAATTCTGGAGGTATTCCACAGGTACCTGCGGAAAATAATGGACATGCTCATTTTCTCAAGACATTTTCTTGGGAAAAATCCGCAGCGTGCGTACAGATATTTTTTGTTCCCATAGGTTTTGCTGGGAAATGTCTGCAGAAAGATTTCAAACCTTTCTCAAGAAATTTCCGCAGCAAATCCGCGGGTAAATCCGCGGGTAAAACGGCCTAGCGCGCACATAGCCTTAGGTGGGTTTTTACCTCAGTATTTGTAAGGCCATGTGCACATATTGAGTACCGTATTTTTCGCTTTATAAGACGCACCTGATTATAAGACGCACCTAGGTTTTAGAGGAGGAAAATTAAAAAAAAAAATTGAGCCAAATAGTGTGCTAAAACATTTTAATAAAATTAAAAAAAAACATTATTTTAACAATTTAGACTCAACAGGAGGGTCTGTTATGGGGGGGATCTGTGGATGATGCACTGCTGTGGGGGACCTGTGGATAACGCACTGCTATGGGGGACCTGTGGATGACACTGCTATGGGGGACCTGTGGATGACACTGCTATGGGGGACCTGTGGATGACACTGCTATGCGGGACCTGTGGATAACACTGCTATGGGGGACCTGTGGATGACACTGCTATGGGGAACCTGTGGATGGCGCACTGTTATGGGGGACCTGAGGATGATGCACTATTATGGGGGACCTGTGGATGACACTGCTGTGGGGGATCTGTGGATAACGCACTGCTATGGGGGACTTGTGGATGACGCACTGCTATGGGGGACCTGTGGATGACGCACTATTATGGGGGAAATGTGGATGACGCATTGCTATGGGGGACCTGTGGATGACGCACTATTATGGGGACCTGTGGATGATGCACTGTTATGTGGGATCCGTGGATGACACAGCTATGGGGGACCTGCATGATGCACTTTTATGGGGATCTGGGACTACCACCCCCCTGATCCTTAGGAATACACCCATGTACTGTATACCATACATGGCTGTATTCTGAAAGATGAGGGGGGTGGTAGTCACATTTACACTTTGGCCACTACATTAGTCCCTCCCTGGAGTGTTTACACTAAAGGACTACAGCCCCCATCATCCTTCAGAATACACCGATTGATACAGTATATTCTGAAGGCTGATGATGGGGGTTGTGTTCCCCATTGTTCCCCCATGTTCCTGACATTTTTCAGGCTCAGATCACTGATTGGTGGAGGCAGCTCTGCAGAAGTTGTCTCCACCAATCAGCATCCAGCCCTAGCGAGGAGAGGGAGAATCGTTCTTCTCTCTCTCCTCTTTCTTATGATAGTCTCCGTCTGCTGCGGAGATCTAAAATGGAGCCCGCGCATGCGCAGATCGCGATCTTTGAGAGCCGCCATCTCTATTTGCGCCTGCGTAGCCTCCGACGCGATGGACTTCAGGAAAATGACTACGGAAGGCAGCGCATGCGCAGATGGAGATCTCGCTTCTCTGAGATCTCCATCTGCGCCTGCGTCACCTCTGCAGCCATTTCCCGGAAGTCGCGTTGGAGGCAGCGCAGGCGCAGATAAAGATTTCGGCTATGGTGACCACCACCGCAGCCGATTGCCGGGGGATCCATGGCGGCCGCCACCGCAGCCGATTGCCGGGGGATCCATGGCGGCCGCCACCGCAGCTGATTGCCGGGGGATCCATGGCGGCCGCCTCCGCAGCCGATTGCCGGGGGATCCATGGTGGCCGCACCAGCCTCCTGTGACTCACTCCACCGCCGGATTACTGCCCGGTAAGTTACATTCACTTTGTAAGACGCACCCCTTTTTTCCCCACAATTTTGGGGGAACAAAAAGTGCATCTTATAAAGCGAAAAATACGGTATGTGGTGAATTTTTACCTCAGTATTTGTAAGGCCATGAGCAAATATTGAGTATGTGGTGAGTTTTTACCTCAATATTTATAAGGCCATGTGTACAAATAGAACATTTGGTGAGTTTCTTTACTTCAGTAGTTGTAAGGCATTGGACATACATTGAGCATTTGGTGAGTTTCTTTACCTCAGTATTTATAAGGCCATGTGCACATGTTGAGTATTTGGTGAGGCATTACCTCAGTATCTGTAAGGCATTGTACATACATTGAGCATTTGGTGAGTTATTTACCTCAGTAACTGTAAGAAAACCAGGAGTGGAAGAATCAGAGGAAAAGTATAATAGAAACACGGGCACCACTTCTATATTTATTACCCACTCCTGATTTTGGCTTAGAAATTCTGAGGTAAAAATCTCACCAAATACTCAATATGTGCACATGGCTTTACAAATACTGAGGTAAAAAAACCCTCACCAAATAATGTGTGCACATGGCCTAATACAGAGGCCATGGAAGAAAATGTATGCAAAACTTTTAATGAAACCCAGTCACAAAAGTTTTGGGGTTTTTTTTTTTTTTTAAAGCCACAAATATATTTTTGTAATAAAAAAATTCCCAAAAACTATACAACCACTTAAAACAATAATTTATTCTACTCAACCATATAGCGCCAGTAAATCCACAATACTTTACAGACATCATCATCATCATCACTGTCCCCATTGGAGCTCACAGTCTAATTACCCTACCAGCATGTATTTGGAGTATGAAAGAAAACCCATATAAATGTGGGGAGAACATAGGAAATACTATTTGTAATGTATGAAGTCCATGGGGAAAGGATAGTGCCTTGCAAACGTATTAATATTCATACTTTTCCACATTTTATCACCTTACACCCATAAGCTACAATTTATTTTATTGGGATTTTATGTGATCTACCAATAGTAGCAAGTATCTGAGAAGTATAAAGGAAATGATACATGGTTTACTAAATATTTTAAAAGTATGGTGACATGGATTTATATTGACCATATAGGACTACCTTTCACTGCAAATACTGTAGCAAGTTTTTTGTTGTATGTCTATGCCTTTGCTGAAATTGTTTCCTATTTCTCTTTGCATAATTGCTGTAGCTCAGTGAGATAGGATGCAGAACATCTGTAACCACCAATTTTCAAGTCTTGTTACAGATTCTCAAGGGGACTTAGATTTGGACTTTGACTGGGCCATTCAAAAGGTATGACTATGCTTTAGTACAAAAAATTCTATTGTAGCTCTGGCAGTATGTTTAAGGTCGATGTTCTGCTGGAAAGCGAATCTACGCCCCATTCTCAAGTCTTTTGCAGCTTTTAACAGGTTTACCTCAAGGATTGCCCTGTATCTATCTCCATCCATCTTCCTATCAACTCAGACCAACTTCCCTGTCCCTGCTGAAGAAAAGCATCCACATAGCCTGATGCTGTCACCACCATGTTTGATGCTGGGGATGGTATTTTCCGGGTGGGTGATATGCAGTGTTAGGGGCACTTTGCACACTACGACATCGCAAGCCGATGCTTGCGATGCCGAGCGCGATAGTCCCCGCCCCCGTCGCAGCTGCAATATCAGGGTGATAAGTGTCGTAGCGAACATTATCGCTATGGCAGCTTCACATGCACTCACCTGCCCTGCGACGTCGCTCTGGCCGGGGAACCGCCTCCTTATTAAGGGGGTGGGTCGTGCGGCGTCATAGCGACGTCATACAGCTGCCAGCCAATAGAAGCGGAGGGGCGGAGCTGAGCGGGATGTAAACATCCCGCCCACCTCCGTCCTTCCGCATAGCCGGCGTGAGCCGCAGGACGCAGGTAGGTGATGTTCCTCGCTCCTGCAGCTTCACACACAGCGATGTGTGCTGCCATAGGAACGAGGAACAACATCGTAACATCGGTCCTTTCGAAATTATGGAAATGACCAACGCTACACCGATGATACGATTTGGACGTTTTTGCGCTCCTTAATCATATCAAAAAAGATTTACACACTACGATATCGACTGCGACGCCGGATGTGCGTCACTTTCGATTTGACCCCACCGACATCGCAGCTGTGATGTCGTAGTGTGCAAAGTGCCCCTTAGTTTTCCATCACACATAGCATTTTGCATTTAGCTCAGAAAGTTCTACTTTGGTTTCAATTGAACAAAGCATCTTCTTCCACATGCTCTGTCTCCTACAATCCATGTTGTAAACTGAAAATGGGACTTTTGATGGATTAGTTTAAAAAAAATTAGTTTCTTCCTGATTGTCTTCCATTAGGCCAGATTTGTGGAGTATACGACAAAGGCCTTGCTCCCATTTGCAAATAAAAATGGCAAGTGCAATCCGATTAAAGAAAAAAAAATAATAAATCGGCTTGCGCTTGCTTCAATGTTATTCAGTGAGGCAGTGTCCATCTGCAAGTTTTCCTTCAGCGGTAATCAGGGTGTGGAAAAAATTGCAGCATGCTGCATATGGACACATATATCGCCGATGCAAGTCTATGGGTGCGAGAAAAAAAAATCATTGCCAACTTCATTGTGATCACGTGGCTCTGTGCATCTGCCGCGGCTTGATTTGCGGTCACACGTGAAGGACTCATCTGTGATCGCAAATCCCAAGGGACTGCAATGAGCCGCGTGATTAGCTGTGCTTTTACTCAGGTTACTCGCGGCCACAGCTGCAGTCCTCCACCTGAGAGCGGTGGCCGCGAGTAACCTCAGTGACAGCACAGCTGATCGCACGACTCACTTCAGTTGCTGCATGGAGCTCACAGGAGCGGCGGTGTTCTACTGCCGCTACTGTCAGCTTCCGATGTAGCAGAGCTGAAAGCGTTGTGGGATCTTGAGTGGATTACGTCGGACCTGGAGGTGTTTTTGAGGGGTTAATAAAGTGGTGAAAGAGGGTTTTTTTTTTTTACTTTCATTACAAATAATGGATTTTTTGGACGTGTGTGTTTATTTTCTTTAACTTACAGGTTAATCATGGAAAGTATCTCGGGGAGACACCTGCCATGATTAACCTAAGAATTAGTGGCAGCTATGGGCTGCTGCCATTAACTCCTTATTACCCCGTTTGCCACCGCACCAGGGCAATTCGGGATCAGCCGGGTAGAGTCCCGGGACTGTCGCATCTAATGGATGCGGCAATCCGGGCGGCTGCTGGCTGATATTGTTAGGCTGGGGGCTCCCCATAACGTGGAGCTCACTATCCTGAGAATACCAGCCTTCAGCCGTGTGGCTTTACTCTGGGTGGTGTCCAAATTGGGGGAGACTGCACGTCGTTTTTTTTTTAAATTATTTTTTTTTTACTGCTCGATATAGACCCACCCACCGGCGGCTGTGATTGGTTGCAGTGAGACAGCTGTCACTCAGCGTGGGGGCGTGTCTGACTGCAACCAATCATAGGCGTCGGTGGGCGGGGGAAGCAGGGAATACGAGATGGATTAATAAGCGACCGGCATTTTCAAAAGAGAAGCCGCCACAGTGTGAATGCCATGCAGCGCCGCGCCGGTGATCGTGGATCAGTGAGTATGAGTGAGGGGGTGGGAGGGAGAGACCGACATGGACAGAGAGAGAGATAGAGACATAGAGAGAGAGAGAGACCGACAGACCGACCGACAGAGAGAGACCGAAAGACCTGCCTTTGTTATGTCAAAAAAACATGCGGATTGAAACAAAAATGCAGTGCAAACGCACTGCTTAACATTTTGGCAGTGTTTTTCTTCAACTCATTGATTTGAATGGGTGTAGAACGCTGCCAAAACGGACAAATGAATTGACATGCTGCGTTTCAAAAAGTATCGTGCGTACGGACGGATTTTGTATGATTCTCATATACTTTGCTGGGGAAGCACAACGCATGCATTTTGTCAATGACACAGTGCAGTTATAAATGCAGCCAAAACACAGAAAAAAACGCAACGTGCGCACATGGCCTAAAACCTTCACAAGGTAGCTCTAATTAGAATAAAAATAAATTGCACACGGGTGGTTTCAATTTACTAATTAGGTGACTTCTTAAGGCAACTGGTCACTCAGGATTTTATATAGGGGTAACAGACTACAGGGGACTAGATACAAATGCATGTCACAAGTTTTAGATTTATATTTTTAAAATATTTAGAAAACCATGAAGGATAAATGTCAATGTCTCAAATACTTACAAATAAGAAATAACGTTTGGAACTCCATTCTATGTCTAAACTGGGTGCAAAAACCTAAAAAACATCACTATGGGGAGATAAGGTATGCACACCCAGTGGCGTAACTACCGCGGTCGCAGCGGTCGCGATCGCGACCGGGCCCGGGCGGTTTGGGGCCCGCGGGGACCCGGCAGATCAGCAGCCAGCTCCTCTCAGTGAGAGAGAAGCTGCGCTGATCTATCACAGTGCACGCGCCCACTATATGACCCGCTGCCGCCCCCGACACCGGGCCCTCCTGCCCGATGTCAGCGGCGGCACCGGGGCCCCCCTCCCCCGTCACCGCGCACAGTAATAATGAAGCAAAGAGCGGCCGGCGCCGCTCTGCATCATCATTCTGCCCCTGTGCCTGTGCGGTGACGTCACTCCTGTGCGACTGCTGTGCTGAGTGCACAGAGCGCAGGGAGGGAGGACGCCGCCGACCGCAGCACCGGGAGGACGAGCAGCAGTGGAAGGAGGAGAGCAGGGACTCGGGAGTACAGCATCAGTGGAACAAGGAGACGTCAGGACAGAGCAGCAGTGGAAGGAGGAGAGCGGTGAGTACTTGGTTTTTTTTTTTATATATATATGAGTACACGGTGGTCAGAGGCCTGGAGTGGGGAGGCTGCATTATACTGTGCATGGAGGCCTGGGGTGGGGAGGCTGCATCTGTACATGGAGGCCTGGGGTGGGGAGGCTGCCTGATACTGTACAAGGAGGCCTGGGGTGGGGAGGCTGCCTGATACTGTACAAGGAGGCCTGGGGTGGGGAGGCTGCATGATACTGTACATGGAGGCCTGGGGTGGGGAGGCTGCCTGATACTGTACAAGGAGGCCTGGGGTGGGAAGGCTGGATGATACTGTACATGGAGGCCTGGGGTGGGGAGGCTGCATCTGTACATGGAGGCCTGGGGTGGGGAGGCTGCCTGATACTGTACAAGGAGGCCTGGGGTGGGGAGGCTGCCTGATACTGTACAAGGAGGCCTGGGGTGGGGAGGCTGCATGATACTGTACATGGAGGCCTGGGGTGGGGAGGCTGCCTGATACTGTACATGGAGGCCTGGGGTGGGGAGGCTGCATGATACTGTACATGGAGGCCTGGGGTGGGGAGACTGCCTGATACTGTACAAGGAGGCCTGGGGTGGGGAGGCTGCCTGATACTGTACATGGAGGCCTGGGGTGGGGAGGCTGCCTGATACTGTACATGGAGGCCTGGGGTGGTGAGGCTGCATGATACTGTACATGGAGGCCTGGGGTGGGGAGGCTGCCTGATACTGTACAAGGAGGCCTGGGGTGGGGAGGCTGCATGATACTGTGCATGGAGGCCTGGGGAGGCTGCATTATACTGTACATGGAGGCCTGGGGAGACTCCATTATACTGTACATGGAGGCCTGGGGAGGCTGGCAGCATTATTATACATGGAGGCCTGGGGAGGCTGGCTGCATTATTATACATGGAGGCCTGGGGAGGCTGGCTGCATTATTATACATGGAGGTCTGGGGAGGCTGGCTGCATTATTATACATGGAGGCCTGGGGAGGCTGGCTGCATTATTATACATGGAGGCCTGGGGAGGCTGGCTGCATTATTATACATGGAGGCCTGGGGAGGCTGGCTGCATTATTATACATGGAGGCCTGGGGAGGCTGGCTGCATTATTATACATGGAGGCCTGGGGAGGCTGGCTGCTATATTATACATGGAGGCCTGGGAGGCTGGCTGCTATATTATACATGGAGGCCTGGAGAGGTTGGCTGCATTATTATATATGGAGGCCTGGTGAGGCTGCATAATAAACATGAAGGACACCTTATACATTGAATATAGAGGTGTAATATACATAGAGGTCTATGAGGCTGCATTATACTGGAGGTCTATAGGGCTGCATTAAAATGGAGGTCGGGGGGGGGCTGTATAATACAAAATGAAGGGACACCTTATACATGGAATATAGGGGTGAATTATACATGGAGGAGTATGGGGCTGCATAATACCATCTGAAGTTTTATGGGGTTGTGTTATAATACATATAGGACTATGGGGGCTGCATTATAATATATGGAGGACTATGGAGGCTACCTTATACATGGACTATGGAAGTGCATTATAAAACATGGAGGACTATGTGGTGCAGTATAATATATGGAGAACTATGGGGTGAATTTTAATACATGGAGAACTATGGGAAATGCATTATAATTGAAGGGCTACTTTATACATGGAGGATTATGGGGGTGCATTATAATATATGGAGGGCTATGTATCTGCATTCTAATATATGAAGGGTTATGTGAGACCCTTTATACAATTATTTGGAAGGCTATGTGAGGGCTGTTATAGTATTTTGAGAACTTTATACAGGGGGGACAAAGATACAAGTATGGGATGGAAATGTTTTGTGCTGAGGGAAAAAGGCTCTTTCCCATGCTCTGCTATACATCTCTCAGCACCCAGCTTTCCCATGTTCTGATATACATCTCTCAGCACCCAGCTTTCCCATGTTCTGCTATACATCTCTCAGCACCCAGCTTTCCCATGTTCTGATATACATCTCTCAGCACCCAGCTTTCCCATGCTCTGCTATACATCTCTCAGCACCCAGCTTTCCCATGCTCTGCTATACATCTCTCAGCACCCAGCTTTCCCATGCTCTGCTATACATCTCTCAGCACTCAGCTTTCCCATGCTCTGCTATACATCTCTCAGCACCCAGCTTTCCCATGCTCTGCTGTACATCTCTCAGTACCCAGCTTTCCCATGCTCTGCTATACATCTCTCAGCACCCAGCTTTCCCATGTTCTGATATACATCTCTCAGCACCCAGCTTTCCCATGTTCTGATATACATCTCTCAGCACCCAGCTTTCTCATGCTCTGATATGGGAAAGCTGGGTGCTGAGGACAAGATAAATATCAGAACATAGGAAAGCTGGGTGCTGATAGAGGGATTTCAGGTTGCTGTGGGTGAGAGCCAAGTGTCAGCGTCATTATCCTGTACCCCGAGTGTCAGTGTCATTATCCCTTACCCCATACCTCCCAACCGTCCCGGATACAGCGGGACTTTCACGCTTTACGTTGTTTGTCCCGTTGCCACGATCGGGACGGCCGGCTCCCGGGCTCCGCCCACCCACTCTCTCTCCGCATCCCTGCTTTTCCCTCCTACCATCCCAGTAGACGTGGCATAACAGAGAGGAGCGCTGCCTGTGCTGCTGCTGGTACAGTAAAATCTCCCCAGCGCTGATTTCCCTCCCTCCCCCCCCCCTCACCCCCGGCCGGAGCCTCTCTGTGCGGTCGGCCGGCCGCCTGTCTGTGCGGTCGGCCGGCCGCCTTTCTGTGCGGGCGCCCCCCGGCCGCCTGTCTGTGCGGGCGCCCCCCGGCCGCCTGTCTGTGCGGGCGCCCCCCGGCCGCCTGTCTGTGCGGGCGCCCCCCTGCCGCCTGTCTGTGCGGGCGCCCCCCTGCCGCCTGTCTGTGCGGGCGCCCCCCTGCCGCCTGTCTGTGAAGGCGACCGGCCACCTCACTGTGTGGGCGACCGGCCGCCTCACTGTGGCTCCCTGCGTGTCCATGCTGGAGGCCCGCCGGCTGCCTGCGTGTCCATGCTGGAGGCCCGCCGGCTGCCTGCGTGTCCATGCTGGAGGCCCGCCGGCTGCCTGCGTGTCCATGCTGGAGGCCCGCCGGCTGCCTGCGTGTCCATGCTGGAGGCCCGCCGGCTGCCTGCGTGTCCATGCTGAATGGGTGTGGATGGGGAGTGGATATGGGCGTGACTGTGAAATGGGTGTGGTTAGGGGGCGTGGCCTAAAAATTTGCCGCGACGCGCTACGCGCGCCGCAAACTTTGTCCTTCTTTTCCTTCTTTAAAAGTTGGGAGGTGTGCCTTACCCCAAATGTCTGTGTATGTGGAGGGGGGGCCCAGGTCTAAACTTTGCACCGGGGCCCATCCAACTTTAGTTACGCCACTGTGCACACCAGTGACTATGTAAGGGGAATACATGGAATAGCAGAAACTGCTGTGTGAATACTGACATGAAAAATTCAATAGCTATATGTAAGGATGAAATGTGAAAAATGGAACCTGCATTACTGCCATGAATATATGAATAAAGAGAAATTTAGCTACTGAATTGATCAATGCAATAGAGCCCCAACACTACGCCAAAGTATTTCTCTACGTTGGGGTCCCTAGCTTGTGTGTGTCCTCTCATGTTCGTTTGTGAACCCACCCCACTCACACCTATTGCCAAGCCACATTATACGCATATATAGCCTGGGTCTCAGCTTCCCATACACGGTAAGTTTTTTAACTGCATGAGAGGACACACACAAGCTAGGGACCTATTGCAATGCTATTGCATTGATCAATTCAGTAGCTAAATTTCTCTTTATTCATATATTCATGGCAGTAATGCAGGTTCCATTTTTCCACATTTCATTCTTACAAATAGCTATTGAATTTTTCATGTCAGTATTCACACAGCAGTTTCTGCTATTCCATGTATTCCCCTTACATAGTCACTGGTGTGCATACCTTATCTCCCCATAGTGATGTTTTTTAGCTTTTTGCACCCAGTTTAGACATAGAGTGGAGTTCCAAACGTTATTTCTTATTTGTTAGTTGATTTTCGTTTGGGAACCCTCCCCATACACACCTATTGCCAATCCACATCGTATATATAGCCTGGGTCTCAGCTTCCCATACACGGTAAGTTTTTTAACTGCATGAGAGGACACACACAAGCTAGGGACCCCAACGTAGAGAAATACTTTGGCGTAGTGTTGGGGCTCTATTGCATTGATCAATTCAGTAGCTAAATTTCTCTTTATTCATATATTCATGGCAGTAATGCAGGTTCCATTTTTCCACATTTCATTCGTACATATAGCTATTGAATTTTTCATGTCAGTATTCACACAGCAGTTTCTGCTATTCCATGTATTCCCCTTACATAGTCACTGGTGTGCATACCTTATCTCTCCATAGTGTCTCAAATACTTGTCACGTGGCCTTGAGCATCAATTTCAGTTTGACAACAACATCTCATGCTGCTCACAAGTTAGTGTCTGCGAAGGCATGACATCCTACTCTTCTTGAAGAGCAGACCTTAGTTCTTTGAGGTTCTGGGGAACAGAGTTACAAGCCTCTACATCAGCTGATCACATATGTTTTCTATTAGATTCAGGCCTGAAGACAGTGCAGGCTACTCCATTTGAGGTACCTTAGTCTCCAGCAGCCATTCTCGAATGATCAGACCTAAATGAGCTGGAGCATCGTCGTCCATGAAGATTAATAAATTAGGCCTATGTTGTTCATGCAGAGACACAGTCACTGGATTAAAAATGTTGTTCACGTAGTAGGGGCTTGACACAGTACCATTCACAAAGTGTTGGCCAGTTCTGAATTGACTAGACAAACCTGCCAAAGCTGTAAAGCGGGCTTTACACCCTGCAATCTCACTGACGAGATCGCAAGCGATTGTACCCGGCCCCGTCGGTTGTGCGACAAGGGCAAATCGCTGCCCGTCGCACACAACCTCGCTTACCCCCGTCACAAGGACTTACCTGCTCTGCGACGTCGCTCTGGCCGGCGATCCACCTCCTTTCTAAGGGGGCGGGTCTTGCGGCGTCACAGCGACGTCATACGACAGCCATCCAATCGAAGCGGAGGGGCGGAGATGAGCGGGACGTAAACATCCCGCCCACCTCATTCCTTCCGCATTGGCGGTGGAGGCAGGTAAGGAGATGCTCCTCGCTCCTGCGGTGTCACACATAGCGATGTGTGGTGCTGCAGGAATGAGGAATAACATCGCAAATTAGAAGAGAACGATTTTTTGTTTTAAGACGACCTCTCCGCGGCAAACGATTTTGGCTGCTTTTGCGATCGTTTAGGGTCGCACATAGGTGTCACACGTGGTGATATCGTTAATGACGCCGGATGTGCATCACAAACAACGTGACCCCGACAATAAATCATTAACGATATCACAGCGTGTAAAGCCCGCTTAATACCACTACCACCAAAGACTTGTCTGGTGACAACAGTGGCTGAAAGATACTGTAGTCCTCTTCTTTAAGTCTCCAGCATTGTTGATGGACATCATTTCTGCTTAACGTGAATTGATTTTATTCAGTCAACAGCACTGAGGCCCACTGGTCCCTTGTCCAGCAGGATGAAGCCTCTACCTGGTGGTGTACCCATGCCGGTCATCTAGCTTACAGATAATGCTAATGTAAACTGTTTTGAATCATCTGATGTGACACCTGGGTTCCTCTAACCTTCCCTAAATATGCATGTAGTTGAGTGGCATTCATCATCCTGTTCCAAAGGGCATTGTTCCCAATAAAGCAGTCAGTGTAGGATGTGACCAAAGGAGATCCACTTCTATGCCTTTCTGTGACTCTTACAGTCTCTCTTCAGAGAGATAACACTCTGACGCTCTAAACTGAGTGGTCACTTCCATCTATGTACTGTTGATCAATTGTTGGTGTCGAATTGGTCTCATGATGTCAAAATATAAACTGCATGATTAGGAGGAAAGGTTAAATGCCAATCCTAATTGATCCCGGAGATTTATTGGGCGATTCATGGATCAAAAACCTTTTGTGAATGTTGCCATGAAGTACAAGTACAGAAACATTGAACAGTTGGACGTGTTTACCCAAAAGTTTATAGAAGGTCACATTAAGTTCACCTGAAAAGGTTAGGGTGCCTTTTAGGATCATCCTGAAACTTGCCCCAAAATTCAAATATCCCTAACTTCTCATAAATAAGCAGTATATATAAAAATAGTGCAAATTATATAGCCCACATGGCGATGTATCGGTTCATAGTGTGAGCCTTTCATATTATGAACCAAAATATCATCACATGAGCCATTGAAATCCTATGTGCACTATTTTTGTTGTACTGCTTCCATATTTTGTTTCTACTATTCAGTAGTAGGCTTGTGCCTTGGAGGCTTTGCACCCCAATTGTATTTTATTTCTGCTAGTTGTGCTTTTTTTTCCTTGTTCTAGATATAGAAAATGGTATAATAGGTGTCTTATAGCCATCATGATGACATTAAGGCTATGTGCGCACGTAGCGTTCTGTCCCTGCAGAAATTTTTGCAGCGATTTGAACAGCACACGTGCGCTTCAAATCGCTGCAGAAAGAGTCCGTAATGAAAAAAAAAAGCCGATTTCATGCGCTCTGAGTGCAGCCCCTTCCATAGATAGAGCGGGGGATGCATGCACAGTGCACGGAATAAGTGACATGTCACTTCTTAGAATGCGCGCTTCGGGCAGCAGCCAAAGCGCTGCGCTCTAATACGCCACATGCGCACGTCTCCTGCATAATCTTCATAGATTATGCTGGGGACGCAGGACGCATGCAGTTACGCTGCGGTACAGATCGCAGCGTAACTGCATGCAAATATGCAACGTGCGCACATAGCCTAAGAATGTAAACCAAAAAGGTTGTTTGGTAAAAGCCTAATATGTTTTTACTTCTTTCATCTTCTAGTTTAAGAAACTCACATGCTGTTCTATGTCAGTGACAGTTGATGGATTGAACTTAAAATATGGCATTTCAAAGAGACAGATGGCATTTAAGCTATAGATTGCACATACTTGATGTGTTTTAGACAGTAATTTACTTCAGTGCATGAAGACTACACTAACAAATTATCACTTTGAAAAAAAAATGTTAAAAAAGTAGAGATTAGTGATGAGCAAACACTATCATGCTAGGGTGCTCTGTACTTGTGCTTGGATGGGCGCAACTTGAGCATCCATGTATAACGGATGCTAATGGGGGACTTGAGCACTCGAGTACAAATGGAAGTCAATGGGGGATTCAAGCATTTTTCTGGGAAATCTTCACAAAAAAATGCTCCAGTTATCCATTCACTTCCATTATAGTTGGATACTCGAGTCGCGCCTGTCCGAGCGTCAAACTGCTCGTTAGGAGTACTGAGCTTTGAAATCGCAAAGTAAAAATATTTTTACACAATATTATTTATTGCTTGTGTTGAGCAACATGACAAGTTTCTACACTTTTTGATGTTCCTCTTTATTCAAGTCACTGTAGATACGTCAAGACAAACCTTTTATTCATCTTCCAAAATTCAACTGTTGTGCTTTTTGCAGTAACTAGAAATGGGGGTAATTTTGTATTACAGAATATAAGACTCAGAGAAAAGGCTATGATACAGAAACTTTATATAAGTGATAGGATTCAGGGTAGTGTGATGGTATTTTTAAAATATTAATGTGCAACACACTTTGTGGTCCCACCCCATACTCGGCAACTGATGGTGATGTATTACAGCCAGGACGTTCCTCTGATTGTTAACCTGTTAAATTAGTTTGGCAGCAGCACTTTACATGCCATGCTAAGTGTCCATTGGCACACCCGTTACATGACCGTGATCGCTGATAGGTTGCTATGACAGCAGGTGGTTTGCTGAAGACCTCTGTGCTTGTCATTAGAGGTCCTTTGAAGCACCGCCTGTGTTTGTGTTTCAAAGGAGACTGTGATTTTTACTATATGCAGCAATGCTATGGCATTATTGTATATTGCACAAGCAATCAGATGATCACTTTTTAAAGTTCCCTATGGGAACTATTAAAGACTGTAAAAAAAAAAAAAAAAAAAAAAAAGGTTTTAAATTTAAAAAATATAACCCCCCCAAAAGTTGAAATTATCCCCCCTTTTGTCCCATTAAAAATAAAAATAATAAAAATACACTTATTATCCCCACATTGAGAAGTCCAATTTATCAAAATGTGAAAATAATTAACTCAATTGGTAAACACTAAAAACTAAATAAATTTAAGAATGCCAAAATTACACTCTAGAGTGATCAAAACATCATATCTATGCCAAAATGGTATCAATAAAAAATATTGTGTCATCCTGCAGAAAAAAAGCCATCACATAACTCCATCAACTAAAAATTGAAAACGTTACGAGTCTTGAAAAACGGTGACAAAACCCCCAAAACATTTTTTGGGGGGGCAAACTTCTGATTTTTTTCACCAGTAAAATAATAATAAAAGCTAGAGTTTTTGGTATTGCTGTAATTATCCTGATGAGGAGAATCATATTAGGAGGTAATTTTTACCACAAAATATACACTGTAATAAAAAAAAAAAAATCCCAAAAAACGATTTCAGAATTGTGCGGTTTTTTTCAGTTTCTTCCCAGTCTGAAATTGTTCCCTCTTGTCCTGTACATTAAATGATGTCATTCAAAAGTACAACTCCTGCAAAAAACAAGCCTTAAATGTCTATGTCAGTGTTTCTCAACTCCAGTCCTCAAGACCCACCAACAGATCATGTTTTCAGGTTTTCCTCGATATTAGACAGGGAATAATTCCATCACCTGTGCAACCTTAAGGAAATCCTTAAAGCCTTCTTGAGGAAAACTTGAAAACATGATCTGTTGGTGGGTCTTGAGGACTGGAGTTGATAAACACTGGTCTATGTGGACAGAAAAATAAAAAACAGTTATGGCTCTGGGAAGGAGAGAAAAAAAACAAAAGCGCAGAAACGGAAATTGTCCCCGTCTTGAAGGAGTTAAGCTGTAAGCTGTGTTACATGCAATAACTGTTAGTTTGAGTGTTTTATACCATACACATTAAACTGTTGGCCAAACCTATCGATATTGGTGGGTTTGGCCGAAATTAGACTAATGTGTAAGGGTGCCTTTAGTGTATTCTTTCATAGTTTCTAGCAGGGATAAAATATGACGACATTTGTATTGTATCAAGTTGAATTGTAGAAAAACCAGAGCTGACATGTCTATATTAACAAATAGATCACTGATTTTCATTTTCTAGCTTGCAGTTAAAATAATGGAGCTGAGTTGGTTTCTCATAACCCACAGATAGCACTTTCCGGCGTGGATTTGTATAACTGGTGCCAGGAGGGGTTCTTAGAGTTTGAAGATGATATTACAGCTTTAGTTTTGCATGAAGTCCAACGTCATATATTTTTAAGTATTCTTATGGAATAATGTCAAGGAAAATTATTTGTCTTACCAGTTTTTCAATGTCATGCACAGCATCAGTCAGAGGATTTGTGCACGGGCTTCCAAAGCATACAAAAAATAGTTGGAGATAAATACATGTGATAATCCAAGTCTGAAAGAAAACAGATCACTGTGAGCCAACACTAAAGAAAACAATGAGAGTGATGTATTAAAAAATAAGTGTCCTTCAACAAATATTCCAGTAATCTTGTCAATGAGTTTATTGATATCCAAATATAACATGACTCTTAGGATACAGATAACCCCCGTGTCAAGAAAAGGGGTGGTCTGACACCTAAAATGTATTTTCTAATTATCTATCTTTACCCCCTAACCAATTTTGTATTTATCTTTATTATACAATTCCCTACAATTTTCCCCTCTCTATTCCCTACAGGTGTTTTTTTTACTGCACTTCCTGTGATTTTTTTTGTTTGAGAGGAGTCATCACAGGAGGCAGGAACTGCAGTCATTTCCCACAGCATCCATTGCCTCTCATTGAACAAGACGTCACCATTGGGAAGCACTGCAGATACTTTCTAGTTTCTTGCATCACCGCTCCATGAGGAGGTCCTGGATCATGTGTGTTGGACGCTGTGGCCGGGGTAAGTGGAGCGTCTTCATTTTACTAATTTCTCTGTGGCTACTTTAAATGCTTGCGGGAAAGAAACCAGCTGGGGGCGGTGCTAGATGAAGTGAGTGACACCAGCACTGGCCCAAGCCTCTAGTACCGCCTTCAAATGAAGCATCATCAGTGCGCAATGCTGGTATCCCTTATTGCTTTTAGGAGCTCCCTCAATTGAAGCATTAACAGCACTGGTGTCCCTTACTGCTTCTAACACCACCTTCAAAAGAAGCTTCATAAGAGGGTGGTGCTCATGTCCCTTACTGTTTCTAGCACTGCCCTCAAATGAAGTGTTATCAGTGGGCGGTGCTTGTGTCCCTTATTGCTCCTAGAAACATCCTCAAATGAAGCATGACTTACTGCTTCTAGCAGTGCCCTCAAACAAAGTTTCATTAGAAGGCGGTGTTGGTGTCCCTTACTGCTTCTAGCATCGCCCTCAAATGAAGTGCCATCAAGTGGCGGTGCTGGTGTCCCTTACTGCTTCTAGCACCATCCTCAAATGAAGCATGATTAGCGTTGGAGTCACTTACTGCTTCTAGCACCGCCATCAAATGAAGTCATAAGAGGGCTGTGTTAGAAGTAGTGAGTGACATCAACATTGCCACCTGATGGTGCTTCCTTTGAAGGTGGTGTTAGAGGCTGTGGGGGGAGCTAGTGTCACTCACTGCACCTAGCACCAACCCCAGTCAACATCACACAAAAAATGGATCGGGCACAGAGAGATAAGTAACATGTCAGTGCTGCAATAAACTTGTCCACAGCATCCCTCACACATCAGCCAGGATCCAGGCCATCCTCAGCGAGCGGCTATGCAAGAAACTAGTAAACATCTGCAGCGCTGCCCCCTGGTGATGTCCTGTTCCTGGATGGTCAATGGACACTGTGTGGAGCGACTGCAGCTCCAGCCTCCTGTGTCGTCACGTTTGAAACTCCTCTCAAACTGTCACAGGAAAAAAAAAACACCTTTAGGGATTAGATAGATAAGGGAGAAGTGTAGGAAATTGTATAATAATGATAATTACAAAATTGATTAGGAGGTAAAGATAGGTAATTAGAAAATACATTTTAAGTGTAGGACCACACTTTTACGTCCACTTCTAAAATCACGTGATCTACAACAATCCTTATATTTTATTACAACTCCCAAAAGGTTCAGCATGTGATCACTATGAATAATTTATGTATCTATGAATACATGAAACATACAATTTAATTCAATGACCTCCAGTGGCTAACAGATAATCCCAAGCGTAGCATCAACTGAATTGCCTTTAGTGAATGTTCTGCGATTTTTGGTAATATGCTTTTCTGGTTGAAACCACAAAATGATGTTTAATCCACAATTTTCTTGAATTAGTCAGATGAAAGAAGGTTGAGTATCTAATCATTGGGAGGAATGTTTTACTATGTATGAATGAATGTAGCTTGCAGCAGAAAGAAGTAGAACGGCCTGGAGGAAATACTTTGTCTCCGGTTGGAACAGAATATTCAGAAGTGTCTGCCCAGCTGCTTACTTGCACAATATAGACGTGACTGTTGTCACCTGGATAACAAAAGGAACTTGTTTTTACTGGTGACAGGTTACTAATTACAGGTAGCCTTTTATTCTTTTTTAGATAATTCATGACTCTAAAGTATCTTTTAAGCTATAAAAACTGCTGTTTTATTGATATTTTTTTAAAGAATTATTTTCAAGTGATGAGCAAAAGGGAAACATCTAAAATATTCTTGTTTCCTTCAAATAGCTGAAAGGATTGTGCCCCAACTCTGTTCCCAACAATCCACAGAAGACAAATAGAAGAGGGCCCCTGTGTCAAAACAGTACATGGGCCCTTTGCAGTCCATTAGCTCATGATAATAAGCACTTTCATCTGTTTTGGGAGGTAGAAGTGGGCCCTCTTAGCTATTGGACCAATGGTATGTTCACCCCTGACTATATCACATGGCAAAGTTAAAGGAATACATTCATAAAAGCCTGTGTAGAAAAGGTATGAAGTTTGTATTATGTTATGTCCATTCAGAGTGATAATAACTAATGATGTTAAGGTACATACATAAACCAGAAGAATTCACTGCACACTAGTATGGATGAGCAAATCCGAACGGTTCAGGGTTTGTAGAGGACACCGGGTGTCCGAGTCTCAAACTCGAACATGGACTTTTAAAAAAACGTTTGTCTGACTTCAGAGTTTGGCTACTGTTCGTATGCTAATAAAAAGAAATGAGTTGACCCAAACGTTAAAGGTCGTACCAAACACAAACTTTACAAAACAAAAGTCAGTCTCCAACTTTAGAGTTTGGGTGTCATAGTATCATAGTATCATAGTTTTTAAGGTTGAAGGGGGACTCTAAGTCCATCTAGTTCAACCTGTAGCCTAACATGTTGATCCAGAGGAAGGCAAAAAAACCCCAATGTGGCAAACAAGTTCCAATGGGGAAAAAATTTCCTTCTTGACTCCACATCCGGCAATCAGACTAGTTCCCTGGATCAATACCCTGTCATAAAATGTAATATACATAACTGGTAATATTAAATTTTTCAAGAAAGGCGTCCAGGCTCTGCTTAAATGTTAGTAGTGAATCACTCATTACAACATCATGTGGCAGAGAGTTCCATAGTCTCACTGCTCGTACAGTAAAGAATCCTCGTCTGTGATTATGATTAAACCTTCTTTCCTCAAGACGTAGCGGATGCCCCCGTGTCTCAGTCGCAGGCCTAGGTGTAAAAAGATCTTTGTAAAGGTCTCTGTACTGTCCCCTCATATATTTATACATTGTGATTAGATCCCCCCTAAGCCTTCGTTTTTCCAGACTAAATAACCCCAAGTTTAATAACCTGTCTTGGTATTGCAGCCCACCCATTCCTCTAATAATCTTGGTCGCTCTTCTCAGCACCCTCTCCAGTTCAGCTATGTCCTTCTTATATATCGGTGACCAGAATTGTACACAGTATTCTAAGTGCGGTCGCACTAGTGACTTGTACAGAGGTAGAACTATATTTTTTTCATGAACACTTATACCTCTTTTAATACATCCCATTATTTTATTAGCCCTGGCAGCAGTTGCCTGACACTGTCCACTAAAGTGAAGTTTACCATCCACCCATACACCCAAGTCTTTTTCTGTGTCTGTTTTACCCAGTGTTCTACAATTAAGTACATAATCATAAATGTTATTTCCTCTACCCAAGTGCCTGACCTTACATTTATCTACATTAAACTTCAATTGCCACTTCTCAGCCCAATCCTCCAATTTACATAAATCTCCCTGTAATATAAAATTATCCTCCTCTGTAATGATTACCCTGCAGAGTTTAGTATCATCTGCAAATATTGAAATTCTACTCCGCATGCCCCCAACAAGGTCATTTATAAATATGTTGAAAAGAAGCGGGCCCAATACTGACCCCTGTGGTACCCCACTATGAACTGAGACCCAGTCCGAGTACGTACCATTAATAACCACCCTTTGTTTCCTATCACTGAGCCAGTTTTTAACCCAGTTACACATATTTTCCCCTATCCCCATTATTCTCATTTTATGTACCAACCTTTTGTGTGGCACCGTATCAAAAGCTTTTGAAAAGTCCATATACACAACATCCACTGCATTTCCCTGGTCCAGGCTTGAACTTACCTCTTCATAGAAGCTGATCAAATTAGTTTGACAGGATCGATCCCTCATAAACCCATGTTGATACTCTGTCATAAGGTTATTTTTCTTGAGATACTCCAGTATAGCATCTCTCAAGAAACCCTCAAGGATTTTACCAACCGTAGAGGTTAAACTTACCGGCCTATAAATTTCCCGGCTCAGTTTTTGTCCTCTTTTTGAATATTGGCACCACATTTGCTATGCGCCAGTCCTGCGGTACCGACCCTGTTATTAAGGAATCTGAGAAGATTAAAAATAATGGTCTATCTATCACAGAACTCAATTCCTGTAGTACTCTGGGGTGTATGCCATCCGGGCCCGGAGATTTGTCAACCTTAGTGATTTCGAGGCGGCGGCGTACTTCCTGCTGGGTTAAGCAGGTAATATTCAAGGGTGAATTTATGGTATCACTGGTCATGTTACCTGCCATGGAATTTTCTTGTATAAAAACCGTAGAAAAAAAGTCATTCAGCAGGTTGGCTTTACCCTCATCCCCTTCCACCATTTCACCAAGACTATTTTTAAGGGGGCCAACACTATCGCTTTTCAGTTTTTTACTGTTTATGTAGTCTTACGTATGCAAACAACTTGAGCAAACACCACTGTGCTCTGGTACGCTTGGTGCTCAGCCCAGTTTGAGCCGCTTGCAGTGTTTGAACAGCTTGCACTTGGGATAACATCACTGTTATCAGATGTATTCTGCACAAAAAATAAATAAAATAAATAAGAAAAACTTCACCGTCCCCGAGAGTGTTCTGTATATGGCTGGCTGTATGTGGGTGAAGATCCAAACTGCGCAATCAGTGACTTCCAATGAGGTTCAGGTCAAGTTCGGGTCCAGAACAGAACTTTATCTAAAGTCCGGCTGAACTTCAATGGGTCCGCTCATCTCTACTAATAAAAAGTTTTTTGAAAGGCTTTATTGCACTCTGAAGATGCCTGTACACAGATGTACACAGTAAAGAAAAAAAGATGAAGTGGGTGCCTGACAGCTGAGGGTTACAGTCTGCTTTATCTGCGCTGGTTATCACAAATAGGCAAAAGCCCATGTAATTTTTTTATCTTTTATTTATTTCTTATTCACATATGTTTGCATGGCAATTGGCCCCAGTTTGGTTCCTTTTGCAGCCCCCTAGCCTTTACTACAAGCATTTTACAGTTATTTTACACCACAAAAGTTGTGTGTCCAGTGACTTATATCGGGTTCAGGGTTTGAGGTCAATTTCAAGTCAAGTACGGGTCTTAAACCGAACTTTTAATTAGTCAGTCCAAACCCTGTGAACCCGAATTTCAACAAGTCCGTTCATCACTACACATGACTTCTTTAAGGTTTCTGGAGCTGCTTTTGTTTTGCGAGGCTGGTTTGAAGCAGATGTGAAATACATAGTTACATAGGTTGAGAAAAAAAAAGACCTAGGTCCATCAAGTTCAACCTTACTCTACCAATTATACATTTTTGGCACTAACTCCTCTATAACCGACAATGTGTGCTAGCAATTATGTCAAAGAGGTAGGTTCACATATAGACCAAAATAATAGCCACTATTTAAGACAGACTAGACTAGATGTACATATTACTGTAAAGTTTATTTCATAACTATCCCTCTATAGCAAAACTGCAGATGACTGAATAAGAACTGTCAGCCTCCGGCTCTGGACCCATAAATTTAGGTTACCATATCTCAGCAGAGAGATGAGGTTTAACAATTTTACAGCTTTTCTTATATGTCTTCTTATATACAGGATTCAATTTATTGGCTATTGCAATATTTCACATGCTATATTGCTTGTTTCATACTGAGTGACATAATTTTGATAGCAATATATGTCTGTTGTGACGTATCCAATTTTACTACAGGGAATCCGTACAAAGTTTCTAAATGTCTACATACAGATTGTTTAGAATTAATGTAACTTTACAGATTTCTTCACTAACCATTATTGAGAAACAAGGTGATCTATTAATTATCACTAATGCATGTTCCAGTAATATACAGTGCTATGCAGAAGTTTGAGCACCACTGGTCAAAATTACTGTTATTGTGAACAGTTAATCAAGTTGAAAATGAAATGATCTCTGAAAGGCATAAAGTTAAATATGACACATTTCCTTTATTTCCTTTATATTTTAGGTAAGAACAAAAAAAAAATATTTTCATCTTTAACAGTTTAAAAACTACAAAAATGAAAATGGGCCAATGCAAAAGTTTGAACACCCTTGGAGATTTGTGTGCTCAGATAACTTTGACTATCATTTCAGACCTTAATTAGCCTGTTAGGTTTGTGGCTTGTTCATTATCATAGTTAGGAAAGGGCAGGTGATGCAAATTTTACAGCTTTAGAAAAACCCAGCTTCCTCTAACCTTGTGCAAATAAAACAACAGCCATGGGTTTTTCAAAGCAGCTGCCTAGCACTCTGAAAATCAAAATGGTGAAGGCCCACAAAGCAGAAGAAAGCTAGAAGAAAATAGCAAAGTGTTTTCAAGTTGCCCTTTCCTCAGTTCGAAAAGTAATTCAGAAATGGCACTTACAGAAACAGTGGAGGTCAGGATAAGGTCTGGAAAACCAAGCAAAATTTCTGGGAGAGCTGCTCGTAGGATTGCTAGAGTGGCAAATCAGAACTTTCACTTCACTGCAAAAGTCCTTCAGGAAGATTTAGCCGACTCTGGAGTTGTGGTACATTGTTCTACTGTTCAGAGACACCTACAGAAAAATGGCCTTCATGGAAGCGTCATCTGAAGAAAACCTCTCCTGCGTCCTAACCATAAAATTTAGCATCATAAGTATGCAAAATAACATCTAAACAAGACTGATGTATTTTGGAAACAAGTCGTGTTAACTGCTGACGTTAAAATAGAACTCCTTGGCGACAATGATCAAACCAAATGTTTGGGAAAAAAAGGAGACAGAATGTCATGACAAGAACATCTCGCCAACCATTAAGCATGGGGATGGATTAATCATGCTTTGGGTTGTGTTCTATCCAATGGCACTGGGAGCATTTCACGGGTAGAGGGAAGAATGGATTCAATTAAAGTTTAATAAATTCTTCAAGCAAACATAACACCATCTGTAAAAAAGCTGAAGTTGAAAAGAGGATGACTTCTACAAATGAATAAGGATCCTAAACACAATTCAAAATCCACATTAGCCTATGTCAAAAGGTACAAGCTGGAGGTTTTACAATGGCCCTCACAGTCCCCTGATCTGCACATCATTGAGAATCTGTGGCTAGACCGCAAAAGAGCAGTGCATGCAAGAGGACCCACGAATCTCACAGAACAAGAAGACTTTTCCAAGGAAGAAAGCATGAAAATCCCTCAAACAAGAAATTGAAAGACTCTTGGTTGGCTACAAAAAACATTTACAAGCTTTGATACTTGCCAAAGGGGGTGCTGCAGGGTATTAACCATGTAGGGTACCCAATATTTTGCATTGGCCAACTTTATTTTTTTGTTGTGAATTTAAAAATGTAAAAAATATATATTTTTTTTTTGTCTAAAATGCAGAGGATATGTGTTATCCTTAACTTTATGGCTTTTACAGATAATTTCATCTTCAACTTGCTTAATTGTTCAGAATATCAGTAAACTTGACCAGGGTGCTCAAACTTTTGCATGCCACTGTATTTACCAGCAGCCATCTTATTCTGTTCTCGTCGATGCTCCGGTCATATTTTGTTGTTTGTGACGTACCAAATCACTCCAGTGTTTGCTGGGCAAACTTGAAGCCACATCTCCATGTAAGTCTATGGGAGCCTCAATAAGGCACTCTAAGGCCTTGTGCGCACGTTGCATTGTGTCACTGCAGAAATTTCTGCAGTGATTTGACAGCTCTTGTGCGATTCAAATCGTTGCAGAAACATTGCGTCATGGATGCAGTTTTTCTGAAGAAAAAATGACGATTTGATGCGCTCGGAATGCTGCCTCTCCCACAAACATAGTGGGAGCTGCATCCAAAGCGCAAGGAATAATTGACATGCTGCGTTTTTAAACGCAGTGATTTTGTCAAATTTTTGACACTCAAATCGCTGCGTTCAAAAAAGCATCGTGTGCACGGATTATACACAATCTTCATAGATTGTGCTGGGGACGCAGGGCGCATATGTTTACGCTGCAGTGCTAAATGCTGCGTAAACGCATGAAATTACCATGTGCGCACAAGCCTTAAGGCTAAGTACACACGTTGTGTAGTGTCCATGCTGAAAAATCTGCAGCGATTTGGCAGTGGATGTGCACTTCAAATCGCTGCAGAAACACTGCGTAATGGATGCAGTGTGTCTGCAGAATAGATGCCAATTTCATGCGTTCTGGATGCTGCCTCTCCCATAGACAGAGTGGGAGCAGCATCCAAAGCGCATGAAGTGACATGTTGCTTTTTTGACAGCAGCGATTTGGATCAAAATTTCAGCATGTAAATCACTGCACTCTCAAACGCAACATGCAGATGGATTATGCGCAATCTTCATAGATTGTGCAGGGGACGCAGGACACATGCGTCTATGTTGCAGTACAATATGCAGCGTAAATGCATGAAATTACGCAACGTGCGCACATAGCCATAGACTAAAGGGGGCTTTACACGCTATGATATCGTTAATGTTTTATCATCGGGGTCACGTCGTTAGTGACGCACATCCGGCATCATTAACGGTATCGCTTACCAGCGACCTTAAACGTCCTCCAAAGTGGTGAAAATCGTTCACCATGGAGAGGTCGTCCTAAAACCAAAAATTGTTAATGGTTGTTTAAAGATGTTGTTCCTCGTTCCTGCGGCAGCACACATCGCTACGTGTGACACCGCAGGCGCGAGGAACCTCACCTTACCTGCGTCCCGCCCGCAATGAGGAAGGAAGGAGGTGGGCGGGATGTTCATCCCGCTCATCTCCGCCCCTCCGCTTTGATTGGCCGGCCGCTTAGTGACGTCGCGGTGATGCCGAACGCACCTCCCCCTTGAGGGAGGGATTGTTTGGCAGTCACAGCGATGCCGCCGACCAGGTAAGTGCGTGTGACGCTGCCGGAGCGATAATGTTCTCTGCGGCAGCGATCACACGATATCGCATGCACAACGGGGGTGGGTGCTTTTGCGTACAATATAGCTAGCAATTGCTAGAAATAACGTAGCGTGTAAAACTCGCTTTACTTACATTAATATCTTGTGACTGTTAGAGGAGCGAGACCGAAGCAGCACCGTGAAGAGCAGAAGACAACATATGATAAGTATATATTAATAGTGGCAGGGAGCAGATACGACTCCAGCAGTGAAATAAAAAGAAAAAAAAAAACAATGGAATGGTGCTCTAATCAAGATTGATGGGTGGGAAGTTGGAAGTTTTCAAACAGTTTCTTGACTCTTAACCATGACCTCACAAATATGTGTGCCTTTTGAAGTGCTTTCGACTGACAAAATAAATCATACAAAAGCAAGAGTAGAAAATGAACAACAGAAGGACAAAATGGATAACATTTTTTTATATAAGGATGCTTTCAATCTACTAAATTTGAAGTAAAATTAGTGACACACAAATAACTATTTCATATGAGCAAGTGTTAAAATCTACTCAGAGCAACATTTATACGCTCATCCTATCTTCAGACAGGTATTATCTTAGCTACGGATACCGGATATACTCTTTGTACTAAGCGTCAGACATATTAATATTTGATATTTACTTTACATACTAATATCTATACACAATAAATTGCATGTAGGAGGATAGTGTTTGAAATTGTGGACTTTTCCTTTTCTTCTTTCCTTTTTCTCATCTAAGTAGAATATAGAAAACAATATTTAAATCAATGAGCACATCCTGCAGCCCTTTAGTGAAAACAACAGAACCAAGAGGCCCATGGACACTCTGGAGGAGCTGCCGAGGTCCACAGCTCAAGTGGGAGAATCTGTCCATAGGAGAACTATTAGAGATATATGTGTCGCCCCAGGGACGTCGCTTCAGGGACGCCACAGGGTCCTCTTCTGTATATATGGCAACAGGTATGTCAGTTTTGTATATATGTGTCGTGACGCCACTCACGGTTTGCGGTTAGGGATTTGGATGACTGCCACTGCAGGTTTAATGAGCGTCTAGGGCTGATGGAGTCTGCAGGCAGATGGTGTGGCCTCCTGTGAATGAGGCAGGCCCCAGGGGGTCGGGTGTGTAGAACAACAGGTCCCAGAATAACTCAGTCTCAGTCCAGAAAGTCTTTCAACTGCTCTTTACTCATTTTTGTTGTTGCTGTGGTGAGCTGACCCGGGCGATGCTGAGATAAACCAGGTTGAACTAGGACTCCTTCAGGCCAGTTTGAGGGTAGCCATTAACTCGCCTTCCTAGCACTCTTTGTTCAGATAACCCCTGACTTGAAGTACCGTGGGGTCTATCCAGGGAAGTCGCTACTGCCTTTTCTCCCCTTTCTGGACCGGTTGCCGGCAGCGTGGACCAGGTGAGATGGCTTCTGGCTCTATCTCCTTATGGGTCCCTGCGTTGCTGCTGAGGCTCGGACTCTGTGTGGTTGGTGAGGTACTTGTAGTACCCTCACCGGCAATTTTAGTAGATCAATAAATGGAAGTCGACTCAAGGGACCTGTACCCTGTCCGTGCCTAATCACCGGCAGTCCCCATACTCGACTGACTCTCTCTGTCTTTCTGACTGACTGACTGGTTACCGTTCACCCCCGCTAACGGCTACTCCACGCGAAGGGTCTGACTAGTGTGAGCGTGCATCTGCGTCTCCTATCAACCCCCGCTCACCACTATCAGACTGGCTCGCTCCACTCCTTCCCTTTCAGCCTCTGCATTTTAGCTCCCAGGCCCTCCACTACACCCCTTGACAAGAATTGAAAGCCAGACCCCTCTAGGGACTGCCCAAGGGTCCCATCTAATGGTGTGGGAGACCTGGTTGCTATGTGTCTGTGCGTACACACCTCTTTCCGGCCTTTAGAACTACCTGGAAGCACTGTCCCAGCATGGGTGTAGTACTCAGTGGTGCCTAACCAGGTCAAGGGCGCCACATATACTCCACAAATAAGGCTTTAATGGAAGAGTGGCAAAAAACAAGTCATTTTGGAAAATAATCCATAAGTAATTCCATTTTCAAAAAGACATGTATAGGACAGAGCTAGCATGGTGTAAGAAAGTGCTCTGGTCAGATAAGACCAAAGTAGAAACTTTTGGGGTTTAATGTAAAACGCTATCTGTGGCAAAAAAAACTAACAGCAAATCTTCCTGAAAACCCCATCCCCACCATCAAACATGGTGGTGGTAGCATCATGCCGTGGGAAACCTTTAGGAAGGACAGACAGTTGATGGTAAAAATGTACATAGCTAAATACAGGATAATTCGGGAGGAAAATCTGTCAAAGGTTGCAAAAGACTTGAGACTAGGGTGTAGTTTCACCTTCCAGTAGGACAACGACTCTTAAAATACTCCAAGAGCTATAATATAATGGTTTAGAGCAAGTATATTTATGTTTTTGAATGGCCAGTCACAGTCCAGACCTAAACCCCATTGGACATCTTTAGCAAGACTTGAAACATGCTGTTCATAGACGCTTTCCATCCAATTTCACTGAGCTAGAGCTATGTTACAAAAAAGAATGGGCAAAAATGTCAGCTTCTAGATGTGCAAAGCAGGTAGAGACATACCCCAAGAGACTTACAGCAGTAAATGCAGGATAAAAGTGGTTTTACAAAAGTATTGACTCGGTGCGAAAAACAAATGCACTGTTACGGTTGCTGCGAGCACTGGAGACTATGTCCAGATTTCTTGCTACTGCACATGTGCGAGCGCTGGAGACTAAGTCCAGATTTCTTGCTACTGCACATGTGCGAGCACTGGAGACTAAGTCCAGATTTCTTGCTACTGCACATGTGCAAGCACTGGAGACTAAGTCCAGATTTCTTGCTACTGCACATGTGCGAGCACTGGAGACTAAGTCCAGATTTCTTGCTACTGCACATGTGCGAGCACTGGAGACTAAGTCCAGATTTCTTGCTACTGCACATGTGCGAGCGCCAGAGACTAAGTCCTATCTTGGAGCCATTGCACATGTGCGGGTGACATCATCGCTGACACGAGGTCACATGTCTCTGACACCTTCTATGCCGATTGGTCGCTGGTCATGTGCTTGTGATGCCTTGCTCAGTGATAGGCCAGCATGACGTCACTCCTGTCGTTCTGGCAGCGGATTGGCTCTGGTGTCCTCCATCTTGGATGAGGCACAGAGTCTATATAAGACCCTGACACACGCCGCATGGCGCTCAGTCCTCTTGGTTCATGCATAAGAGTAGACGCTCTGTGCGCGTTCCTCTAGGCATTCCTCTGTCTATGCTAGGTGAGCGCTACCGGCAGGGTAGCGTTCTTATACCTTACAGCTTCGGCTGCTGTCCGTATCCTTACCTCTTAGGGGAGCGGACATAGGCAGGTGCCTGAGGCACATGGTCTGGCTGGGCCTTGTGGTTCGACTCGTAGGTGGACGTTGCCGCTAGGGTAACGTTCCTTATACTGCGTCTGGCAGTTGTTCGTATCCTCGCACACTAGGGGAGCGAACAGAGGTAGGAGCTTTGTGCGGCTTACGCTGCTGTTCGTCTCTTTTGCACCACTAGAAGAGCGGACCTAGGCAGGTGCCATATCTAGTGGTTCATGTCCTCGCACACTAGTGGAGCGAACGCAGGTAGGAGCTTTGTGCGGCTTACGCTGCTGTTCGTCTCTTTTGCACCACTAGAAGAGCGGACCTAGGTAGGTGCCATTTCGCACACATTGCCTTTGTCTCTGTGATTATTAACAGAGATCATTCCACACACCCTCCAAGTAAGGGAGGAATTGCTTTACTTACTTATTATATCCTTATGTGAGTTAACAGAGGTATTGCACTCTGCCATAGTCTGCAGCAGAGTCTTTGCACGGTGGACCCTGACTGTCTGATACTCATTTAGGTTATTATCAGACAGCCCCCCATAACATGCACGTCACAACTTTCAGATTTTGTATTGTTAAAATATTTTGAAAATCATGTATCATTTCCTTTATACTTTGCAAATACTTGCAACTTAGTGTTGGTATATCGCACAAAAGTCCACTAAAATACATATAAAGGGAATCGGTCAGGTGATCAAAAAAGCGTTAGAACTTACAAGCAGGGTGATGTGTGAGCTAGTAACTCTTTCCCACCCATCCCCATGTTGTAATATTGTGTAATATGAAAGTAATAAAATACGTTTTATTACTTACATATTCCCTATGTAAATGAGCAGAGGCTCTAGCCCCATGGGCGTCTGCATGCTTTCCATGGTATTACGCCCCTGTGGGCATGATACCATGGATTTACATGAGCGACTGTAACGTCTGCTGCTTCAGAATCCCGCACGCTTACCATTCTCGCTGCCTTCTCATCCTGGTTGCTTGTCGGCTTCAGAAGCGCACTGCGCATGCTCAGAAGACTCCTGCGGTTCTGGTCATGCGCAGTGCGCGTCTGAACCCGGCAAGTAAACACCATGATGAGAAGGTGGCGAGAATAGAAAGCGCACATGCGCGGGATTCTGAAAGAGCAGACGTTACCGTCGCTCATGTTAATCCATGGTGTCACGCCCACAGGTGCGTGATACCATGGAAAGCATGCAGATGCCCATGGGGCTAGAGCCTCTGCTCATTTACATAGGGAATATGTAAGTAACAAAACGTATTTCATTACTTTCATATTACACAATCCGGTATTACAACACAGCAATGGGTAGGAAGGGGTTACTAGGTCACACAGGCTCCTGCTTGTAGGTTATAACACTTTTTTGATGTGACAGGTTCCCTTTAAGATTATGGGTGTAATGTAAAAAAAAAATGCAGAAAAGTTCACAGGGTATGAATACAGCAGGTGAAATAAGTATTGAACATGTCACCAATTTTTTTTAAGTATATGCATTTCTAAAGGTGCTGTTGGCATGAATTTCTCACCAGATATTGTTAACAACTCATCAAATCCACATAGGCAAAAAAAAATAAAAAAAAACATCATAGATGTCCATAAATTCAGTGATGTGTAATAGTGAGAACTGACACAGGGAAAAGTGTTGAATACACTTACTGAAATGTATTTAATACTTCATTCAAAAGCCTTGGTACTGATGAAAGCTTTGAGAAGCCTCTTGTATGGAGAGACTAGTCACATGCATTGCTCAGGTGTGATTCTGAACCATTCTTCCACACAAACAATCTCCAAATCCTGAAGGTTCTGTGGGCTCCTTCTATGAACTCTGAGCTTTAGTTCCTTCCATAAATAATCTACTGGATTCAGGTCAGGTGATTGGCTGGGCCATTCTAGCAGATTTATTTATTTTTTTCTCTGAAACCAATGGAGAATTTTTCCTTGGCTGTGTGTTTGGGATCACTGTCTTACAGAAATGTTCACCCTCGTTCTGGTAAATGACAGCAGATTTTATCAAGAATGTCTCGTAATATTTGAATTGTCCCTCCAGTGAGGAAGGAGACAAACTCTAGTGCCACCCATTGGAAGTAGCAATCCTAAAAGTCAAATGTCATATATGTTCATTCATTCTTCCTTCAATGATATGAAGTTTGTCACTGTCGTATGCTGAAAGATGGCCCACACTCAAGTGTTCCCAACTAAAAACTGCCGTGTTTAAATATTTTGGGGGTGATATACAGTGCATTTTGACCATCAAACAAAACAAGTGTGTATTATGGCATCCAAAGAGTTAGATTTCGGTCTCATTTGACCAGACTATATTCTCCCAGTATTTCACATGTTTGTGTACATGTTGTTGAGCAAACTTTAAGGCTATGTGCGCACAGTGCGTTTTTCGCGGCGTTTTTGCGCGTTTTTCGGGTGCGTTTTTGGCCTTAAAACTGCAGGACTTTGCTTCCCCAGCAAAGTCTATGAGTTTTCATTTTTGCTGTCCGCAAAAACGCAGCGTCAAAAAGACGCAGTGTGCGAACCTAGCCTAAACTAGGCACGACCAGATGATCTCCACAAGATTTCAAACACAGGAGTAAGGCTAGGTCTTTTTGACGCTGCGTTTTTGTGCGTTTTTGGCCGCTAAAAACGCACAAAAACGCACCTGCGTCGAAAAAACGCATGCGTTTTTGCAGCGATTTGGTGCGTTTTTGGCTGCGTTTTGCTGCGTTTTTGATCTCTGCGTTTTGCTGCGTTTTTCCAATGCATTGCATGGGGGGAAAACGCAGAAAAACGCAGGAAAGAACTGACATGTCCATTTTTTTTTTTAACTCAAAAACGCAGGTAAAAAAAACAGATGTGTGCGGACAGCAAAAATGAAAACTCATAGACTTTGCTGGGGAAGCAAAGTCCTGCAGTTTTGAGGCCAAAAACGCACCCGAAAAACGCGCAAAAACGCCGCGAAAAACGCACTGTGCGCGCATAGCCTTATTGTGAAATGTTGTTCTTTCCACTGTCAGATTATGGCCCACACAGTGCTCACTGAAACCTTCATTAGTTTAGAAATTCTGTTACTAATGCCATTAGTATGTTTAGCAACAATAAGATTGTGTAGGTCTTGAGACAACTCACTGCTTTTACCCATCATGAGATGTATCTTGTGTTGCACCTTGTTAATAAGACACCTTTTTATGGGTCATCAGTTAAAAATTATTTTTCACTAAATAGCAGGATTGCTTTCTAATAACTGATAGATTTCAACTAGAGTCATGACTTTCCATGGCTTTTTGCACCTCTCTTCATGTGTTTGATACATTTTCCCTGTGTCACTTCGCATTATTACACATCACTAAATTTCTGGACATCTATGGAATTATTTCTTTGCCTGTGTGGATTGGATGAGTTGTTACTGACATCTGGTGAGAAATGCATGTCAATATCACCTTTAGAAATATATTTATTTAGAAAATTGGTAACCTGTTCAATATTTACACACACAAACACACACACACAACCACACACACACACACACACACACACACACCACAGTACTGCATACCTCCCAACCGTCCCGGATACAGCGGGACAGTCCCTCTTCTGAGCCTTTGATCCCGGGTCCTGCCCGTGAGGCTGTTTGTCACGGCTCCACCCACCCACTGTAGCCCCGCCTCGCTGTTTCTCCCTTCTACTATTCATTACAGAGCCGAGCGCGCACCTACTCCTGTGACTGCTGCTGAGGTATGAATCACCCCCTGCAGCAGAGCGACCCCCCTGCAGCAGAGCGACCCCCCCCCCTGCAGCAGAGCGACCCCCCCCTGCACCAGAGCCCCCCCCCCAGTCCCGGAGCCTGCGTTTGTCTGCAGCTGTTCTCTGATTCCCTGTGTGCGGCTTCTCACTGCTGCAGACACGCGGGGGATCAGGAAGCTGAGGAGACCGTGCAATCAGCACTTATCTCCTGCAGATAGCAGTGACAATAACCTATGCAGAGTGACATCTGCAGGCTTCTATTAGCTTACCGATCAGTGGTCTCCTGCCTGTGGAGCAGAGCTGCTGGGTCCTAGCTTCCCAACAGCTTCAGCTCTGCTTTATCCTGGCTGCCCTACCAGTTAAAGGGAACATGTCAGCAGAAATTTCACAATAAAAATAAAAGATTCCCCTCTGCAGCTCCTGGGCTGCTTCTAGAAAGGTTCCTGTTGTTATTGTGCCCCCTTTGAGACCTACAAAAATACTTTATGAAGTCTTACCTTTTTGTATGCAAATGTGTTTTTATGGTCACGGGGGCGGGCTGTCTGGCGTCCGTTATTCCCCCTCCTGCCGCTTTACGCAGTCCCCCATTGCTCATTTACATACACAAGGACGCCTTCCTCATGTAACTGTCCTCCCGAAGTTTTGCGCATGTGAACGCTTTTTCAGGTGATTGCGCAGGCACGAGATTATGGGCGGCGCTGTGATTGTCATCAGCAGCGTTAACCAAGTACCCGCCCATAATCTCGTGCCCACACTTTTCCCTCTGACTCCACCGTTATGCGCAAGTGCTGGCCATATGAACCATGTTACCTATTACTGCTTGCACGAGATTATGGGCGGGTACTTGGATGACTTTGCTGATGACAATCACAGCGCCGCCCATAATCTCGCGCCCATGATAATAGGTAACGTGGTTCATATGGCCAGTGCTTGCACATAACGGTGGAGGCAGAGTGAGAAGCGCGGGCACGAGATTATGGGCAGGTACTTGGATGACGCTGCTGATGACAATCACAGCGCCGCCCATAATCTCGCGCCTGCGCAATCACCTCAAAAGCGTTCACACTTTGCACAGTGCTTACTCCCGCGAGAGTGGCACTGGGCATGCACAAAACTTCAGGAGGACAGTTACATGAGGAAGGCGTCCTCATGTATGGAAATGAGCAATGGGGGACGGCGTACAACGGCAGGAGGGGGAATAACGGACGCCAGGCAGCCCGCCCCCGTGACCATAAAAACAGATTTGCATACAAAAAGGTAAGACTTCATAAAGTATTATTTTAGGTCTCAAAGGGGGCACAATAGCAACAGGAACCTTTCCAGAATTCATCCCAGGAGCTGCAGAGGGGAATCTTTTATTTTTTTTGCTAAATTTCTGGTGACAGGTTCCCTTTAAAGGGAACCTATCAGGTGCAATCTGCACTCAGAGCCAGGAGCAGTTCTGGGTGTATATTGCTAATCCCTCCCTAACTGTCCCTGTATACACCAGCATAGATAAAGGCATCTATAGAAAAAGTATTTTTAAAGAGCTTATATCTTATGCTAATTAGCGCGGGGACTAGTCCCAAGGGCGTTACTTCACTTGGCTAGTCGGCTCATATAGCGTGTTAGTACTCACACAGGGGCGTAATAACATGCTAACATGCTATGCGAGCCGACTAGCCAAGTGAAGTAACGCCCTTGTGACTAGTCCCCGCGCTCATTAGCATAAGATATAAGATCTTTAAAAATATTTGTTCTTGATCTCTTTATCTATGCTAGTGTATACAGGGACGGTTAGGCAGGGATTAGCAATATACACCCAGAACTGCTCCTGGCTCTGAGTGCATATTGCACCTGACAGGTTCACTTTAAAGGGAACCTGTCACCAGATTTGGGGCCTATAAGCTGCGGCCACCACCAG
Organism: Anomaloglossus baeobatrachus; assembly: GCF_048569485.1. Classification (NCBI taxonomy): domain Eukaryota; kingdom Metazoa; phylum Chordata; class Amphibia; order Anura; family Aromobatidae; genus Anomaloglossus; species Anomaloglossus baeobatrachus. The sequence continues at coordinate 254,211,845 of NC_134356.1, forward strand.
CGGGATCTTATATACACATTCTAACATGCTGCATACCTCCCAACCGTCCCGGATACAGCGGGACTTTCACGCTTTACGTTGTTTGTCCCGTTGCCACGGGCGGGACGGCCGGCTCCCGGGCTCCGCCCACCCACTCTCTCTCCGCCTCCCTGCTTTTCCCTCCTACCATCCTAGTAGACGTGGCATAGAGAGGAGCGCTGCCTGTGCTGCTGCTGGTACAGTAAACTAATCTCCCCAGCGCTGATTTCCCTCCCTCCCCCCTCACCCCCTGCCGCCTGTCTGTGCGGGCGCCCCCCTGCCGCCTGTCTGTGCGGGCGCCCCCCTGCCGCCTGTCTGTGCGGGCGCCCCCCTGCCGCCTGTCTGTGCGGGCGCCCCCCTGCCGCCTGTCTGTGCGGGCGCCCCCCTGCCGCCTGTCTGTGCGGGCGCCCCCCTGCCGCCTGTCTGTGCGGGCGCCCCCCCGCCGCCTGTCTGTGCGGGCGCCCCCCTGCCGCCTGTCTGTGCGGGCGCCCCCCTGCCGCCTGTCTGTGCGGGCGCCCCCCTGCCGCCTGTCTGTGCGGGCGCCCCCCTGCCGCCTGTCTGTGCGGGCGCCCCCCTGCCGCCTGTCTGTGCGGGCGGCCCGCCGCCTCATTGTGCGGGCGGCCGGCCGCCTCTCTCTGCGGGCGGCTGGCCGCCTCTCTGTGCGGGCGGCCCGCCGCCTGTCTGTGAAGGCGGCCGGCCGCCTGTCTGTGAAGGCGACCGGCCGCCTCACTGTGGCTGCCTGCGTGTCCGTGCTGGAGGCCCGCCGGCTGCCTGCGTGTCCGTGCTGGAGGCCCGCTGGCTGCCTGCGTGTCCGTGCTGGAGGCCCGCCGGCTGCCTGCGTGTTTGTGCTGAATGGGTGTGGATGGGGAGTGGATATGGGCGTGACTGTGAAATGGGTGTGGTTAGGGGGCGTGGCCTAAAAATTTGCCGCGCCGCGCTACGCGCGCCGCAAACTTTGTCCCTCTTTTCCTTCTTTAAAAGTTGGGAGGTATGGTACTGGTCAAAAGTTTGCATCACTTTGTAGATTCAGACTGAAAACAGCAAAACCACAAAGAGGCACATGGAAACTAGGAGCAAAAAAAGATATGTAAAACGAGAAAGAAAACATGTTAGTTTCTTCAAACTGTCTCCCTTCTTTTACTCTGATGATAGCTTAACACCCCCTTGGAATTTTCTCAAGCAGCTTCAACAGGTAGTCATTTGGAAAAGCTTTTGATTGGAATAATCTGACAAGTGTTGGTCCAACAATTGGTTGCATGTGCACACAACACTTAACAATAGGAGCATCCTCAGGGCACAAAGGAAGTAATATTAATGTCAAGGTCACTGGTTATAGCACTATGTCATTTGTGTAGAGGTGGAAATGTGAGGAGTGTGCTGGACAGCAGTAATTAAAAATGTCTGTGTATCAGATTTTGCATGGAAAAGTTTTTGATGGAATATCTAGCCATGGTGATCTGGGGAAAATGGAGAAGTAAAGGAAATATTGACATACTACGATCATTGAGGACATCACTGGTGGATATTGTGTCACCCAAGGGATACCGATTCAGCTTCAGGGATGCCACAGGGCCGTCTTCTGAATATGGCAACAGGTATGTCGGTTTTGTATATATGTGTTGTAACGCCACTCACGGCTTGCGGTCAGGGATATGGGTAACCGCCACTGCAGATTTAACGAGCGTCTGGGGCTGATGGGGTCTGCAGTCAGATGGTGTGGCCTCTCGTGAGTGAGGCAGGCCCCAGGGGCTCAGGTGTGTAAGGTAGCGGGTCAGGAATATCTCAGGCTCAGTCCAAAAGTCTTTCAACTGCTTTTTACTCACTTCTAGATGTTTCTGTGAGCTGACCCGGGCGATGCTTCAATAAACCAGGTATCCTTCAAGCCAGTCTGAGGGTGACACTTAGCTCGCCTTCCTAGTACTTCTGTTTTCGGATAACCCCCTGACTTGAAGTACCATGGGGTCTATCCAGGGAGTCGCTACTGCTTTTTCTCCCTTATTGGACCGTTTGCCGGCAGCGTGGACCAGGTGAGATGGCTTCTGGCTCTGTCTCCCTATGGGTCCCTGCGTTGCTGCTGAGGCTCGGACTCTGTGTGGTTGGTGAGGTACTTGTAGTTTCCCTCACCGGCAGATTTAGCAGATAGTTAAACTTGAGTCTATCCTAGGGACCTGTTCCCCGTACGTGCCTAGTTATCAGGGGCACCTTTTCAGCATCCTCACTCGATGACCGTTCTCTCCCACTAACTGTCACTACACCGCGCAGGGTCTAACTAGTGTGAGCGCGCGTATCCCTTAGCAACTGCCGCTCACCACTACCAGACTGGCTCGCTCCACTCCTTTCCTGACAACCTCTGCACTTTAGCTCCCAGCCCCTCCACTACACCCCTTGAAAAGAATTGAAGGCTAGCCCTCTCTGGAGACTACTCAAGGGTCCCCTCTAAAGGTGTGGGAGACTTGGTTGCTATGTGTCTGTGCGTACACACCTCATTCTGGCCCTTAGGATTACCTGGAAGCACTGTCCCAGCATGGGTGCAGTACTCAGTGGTGCCTGACCAGGTCAGGGGCGCCACAATATCTTTACAAAATACACAGATATGGTCCACAGACAGCTGGTGTGGAACTGATATGATCATTATATGGTTTCTGTATGGTGGTTCTACCAGTTTTAGTACAGCAGTTTTGATTAATGATCAGTATGGTTGATTTGTCACTACACTGTATGTTGATAACATTTAGTTATGGACTGGTGATATTTTATGTGTATTATATTGTGGCATTGGACTTGGTACAGCCATGTTTGTTTATGAAGCACTCCCATCAAAAGCTTTTACCTTCTTAATATATTACAATCATCATATTATATAGCACTGTGTACTTACAACTGCTCATTTTGCCTTTCTACACAGTAATTTCTTCTCTTTCCATTAGTTCTAGGACATTACATGATTAAAACATAACTAGCTGGTCTAACACTTTACAATGTTAGGCCAGTTAACGTGTTACACGTGGCAGGTAGTAATGTACTGCCACGTGTGACAGTGAAGTTCCCATACATGGATTGTGCAAAGATGTCTTTTTTAAGTGTTGTGCCTGCTATCTGATGTATATATTTCTCATTGGTTTGTTCAGTAAAGAAAAGTTTATTTATGGACTCTTTTCTCCCATACTTATTTCTACATCATCAGGTCCTGGTCTACAATATCAAGTAGCAGCTTGCAGTCTGCAGTGGGATACCGCTAAGGTAACAGCACACACACCCAGCAAGGGTTCCCCTTTTTCTGAACATAACCACATGTAAGTAAATCACATACTTACAATCACCTAATTGCTAGATTCAGCAAGCAGAGCCACACGCTAATGGCATGTATATTATATACAGTAAGGTTTTGGCAAGCTGCATTACAACTTGCCTAAATTTTACACAGTGGTGTACAACCCTTTTAATGATCAGTATGATGGCATTATTATTACTGAGATTCTAGTCAGCACATAATCACAAGTAAGTAAATATGATGCCATTGTTATTACTATGTGGTGATATTATACATGGTGTAGTGGTGTTACTTAATCTTAAATAGCAGAATTATTGGAAATTTAAGTTTTATATGTCTTGATGTCTTCAAGATTAGGCAAAATTTGTAATAAAGACCTCCAGATGCCAGAGCTGTATTTCAGTCCAAGTCTAGCCCTGCTTTTAATGAAAAGATCTGAATCTTCAGAATATGAATTACCTATATCGCTGAACAAACCCAAACTGTTAAGTTTGAGGTTCGTACCGGACAACTGGTGTCCGGAGCTTAAACTCGAAATTTAAAAAAAAAAAAGTTCATATCATAGTTCAGAGTTCGTTGTTCATATCCTAATAAAGTTTGTTGAAAGAATGCAGTGCAGCTAATCAACAAGCTTTTCGGCATGGGCAAAGATGCCTTTACACTGATGTGAACTATAAATACAAAAATACATAAATTACGCGTGCTTCCCACCAATTTTTGATAAGCAGCGCAGATAAAGCAGACATCTGAGGGTTGTAGTCCTGAGCTGCCTGCTTTACCTTGGCTGGTTATCAAAAAGAAAGGGAAACCCCCACTTTTTTTTTTAAATTATTTATGTAAATAATTTAAAAAAACAGTGTCCCTCTATTTTTGATAACTAGCCAAGGTAAAGCAGACTGCTGGGGTCTGGTATTATCAGGCTGGGAAGGCTCATTATTTGGCTCTTCCCAGCCTAAAAATAGCAGCCCCCAGACGCCCCAAAAGTAGCACATCTATTAGATACGCCAATTTTGGCACTATGCATGGCTTTTTCCGATTGCCCTGGTGCGGTTGAGATCAGGGTAATACTTTTTGGGTGGATGTCAGCTGTAAATTGAGAGATGGAAACAAGCCCAGGGGTTAGTAATGAATAGGAGTCTATCAAACACCCCCAACACTAACCCAGTAAAAGTGTAGAGTTAAAAAAGACACACGGAAAAAAAAAAATATTTACATAAAGACTCCCCCACAATCCCTTGTTCACCAATTTATTAATTCAAAAGAAATCCTCAAAAGTTCCAGTATAATCCAATGGCTTAATGTCCTACGACACCCATCAAATCCTATGGAGCTTCTCAGAAAGAGGCTCCACAGATCACACATGTCAGCGGCAGGTAGATAATTTGTCAAGCTATGGTGAAGATTTAAAAGCTAAAGATTTTTGCTACCAACCACCATGTCTTTGAGATGCAGAAAAAGTGTGAGGATGGGTTCAATGTCTGGTGAAGCACTGAATAGGAGGCATGATGGTGCTTTTCTAGTGACACTTGTCGATTTATTCCAAAAACAAGAAACACTTACGCAGCATGGCTACGACTGCATTCTGAAATAACATGCCAACCCATCTGGATTGCAGTTAGTGGGATTATCATTTGTGTAGTAGCATGACATTGACCTAAAACATACCTACAGGCTATGTAACTAAGTACGGTATGGATGGATTACTACATCAGATGACATGGCCTGCAATCATCTGATCACAACCCAATTGAGACAATATGGGATGAGTTGGTTTACAAAGTGAAGGAAAAGAAGCCAACAAGTGCTCAGAACTAGTGATGAGTGAGCAATAAGACCAGGTGGAGACTTGGATGGGCGCGATCCATGTACATAGCGTAATGAAAGTCAATGGACTCAAGCTGAACTCAAGCATTTTTCTGGAAGATTTAAAGGAAAAATGCTATTGTCCCCCATTGACTTCCATTATACTTAAGTGCTTGAATCGCGCTCATCCAAGCATCCAATTGCTCTTAGTGAGTACTGAGTATCTGAGCCTGGCAGTGCTCGCTTATCACTACTCACAACCTCAAAAAAAAACACATCAGGTGACAAGCTGCTTGAGAATATACCAAGGAGGTGTCATGCTGTGATCAGAGTAATAGGGTAAAGGTACCTTCACACATAGCGAGATCGCTAGCGAGATCGCTGCTCAGTCACAGATTCTGCGGCGCAACAACGACCTCGCCAGCGATCTCACTACGTTTGACACATAGCAGCAACCAGGCCCCTGCTGTGAGATCGCTGGTCATGTCGGAATGGCCTGGATCATTTTTTGATCGTCGAGGTCCTGCTGGGCATCGGTGTGTTTGACGCCTAACCAACAACCTTGTTGACGACTCAGAGTTCAGACACGTATCACCGAGATCATTATACAGGTCGCTACGGTCGCTGAATCGTTGCTGCGTCGTTGGGAAGATCTGACGACTATTTGACATCTCACCAGCGACCAAGTAGCAACTTAACAGCAATCCTTATCAAGTCGTATCGTTGTCGGGATCGCTGGAAAGTCGTTATATGTGACGGGGGCTTAAGAGTAATTACCTTGAGGAATCTATTTGTAAATCTAGTCAATTGCTAAACAAGCACAGTAAACAGATTATTTTTAAGTATGATTTGTATTCCAATTGTGGTGTAATTTTTACATTGTAAAAAATAATGTCTAAATCCTTTCCAAAACATAATATGTTATCACTGTATTTGCGAAAGCAAATGCCATGCAAATCGTATTTTGCATTCGAAGTATTATTTTTGCAGCCCACATATCTGGATCGCTTTAATGAAAACAATGTGGATGGTATCAGTAACACTGCCATGTGATACACAAGCCGACTGACAGCTGTTTGTCTTCCTTATTTACATACTAATAAAGGTTCTCTGGAAATTAGAAGATTAAAAAGTAATGGCAATGAAAAACAAGTCAATGGCATATCTTCTGAATAGCAAATATTTTCTTTGATGGGTTTTAAACAATGAGTTCAGACAAATGCTTTAATATTTTATAACCACGAAAGAATTTTGCTCGAGTCATGACAAAGTTTCTGTTGCACAAAATGAAATACCGTAGTTCTAATGTATCAGCAAACATTCATTAATATTTGATTACGTAATACTACAGCTTATTGCACATTACAATGGGTGGGAAAGCAGCAACTACAATACCTGACTCAATACTACGGAAGTGCTTTAAATAGTGAGCCAGTCATAAAACAATAGGGGGAAACATGAAATGTATGCATCATCAATGGTCATCACAAGACACTGCTATTGTTAATATTTATAGACACTGTATGACCTGTATATTATATTACAACCTAAAAAGAACAGTATGTTTCCTTTTGTTTATGCATAGTCCCTCCATTATTTCACACCACATGGCTTTCTAGACATTGGGACAACATTAAAACGTAGGAGCCGATTCAATACAGGCAATTTGTCAGCAGGTTTTTCCTGTGTAATCTGAAGGCAGCAGTACAGAGACTGAGACACAGATTTCATTGATGTGTCATTTATTAAGCTGTGTGCTGTTGTTTACTTACAGTAACGTTTTTATCACTAGTCCATTATCATTGCTGTGACTAGTTGTGACGAGTTCCACGCCCCCTCCTCTGATAAGCAGCTATTTGTCAATAGGCAATGTACACAGAGAGCTGTGCTGTGGGTGGGGGGTTACCTTTCTGAGCTCTGCTTCATATTACATCTAAGGCTATGTGCGCACACTGCGTCTTTTTGACGCTGCGTTTTTGTGCGTTTTTGGCCGCTAAAAACACACAAAAACGCACCTGCGTCGAAAAAACGCATGTGTTTTTGCCGCAATTTGGTGCGTTTTTGGCTGCGTTTTGCTGCGTTTTTGATCTCTGCGTTTTGCTGCGTTTTTCCAATGCATTGCATAGGCGGAAAACGCAGAAAAACGCAGGAAAGAACTGACATGTCCATTTTTTTTTTTTAACTCAAAAACGCAGGTAAAAAAAACAGATGTGTGCGGACAGCAAAAATGAAAACTCATAGACTTTGCTGGGGAAGCAAAGTCCTGCAGTTTTGAGGCCAAAAACGCACCCGAAAAACTCGCAAAAATGCCGCGAAAAACGCACTGTGTGCACATAGCCTAAGAACTCTGATTGTATCACAACTACTGCACTCAGTAAACTAAGTGATATGTCAATGGAATCAGGGTCTCTTTTCCTACATTATGCTGCTTTCAGGTGAGGAAGCAAAAAGCTGGTGACAGGTTCCCGTTAAAGTGTTTATACCAGAATTCTGATGTAAAGAAAAACTTAAGACAATATGTTTTGTATCACTTGGAAGTTGGACAAAATTATTACAATTTTAGCTGGCCACGTCAATATGGGTGTAGCATGGGTATGGCGGGCTGTGGCTATGCCCACTCAATTAATGAAGCTATGCCACTAGGTACAGGTGCAGCTCAATAAATTAGAATATCGTCGAAAAGTTAATTTATGTCAGTAATTCAATACAAAAAGTGAAACACATAGTATATAGAATAATTACAAACAGAGTGATCTATTTCAAGTGTTTATATCTGTCAATGTTGATGATTATGGCTTACAGCCAATGAGATCCCAAAAGTCATTATCTCAAAAAATTATAATATCATATAAGACCAACTGAAAAAATGATTTTGAACTTAAAAATGTTTGTGTCTACTGAAAAGTCTGTACAGTAAATGCACTCAATTCTTGGTTGGGGCTCCTTTTGCATGAATTACTGCATCAATGCGTCATGGCATGGAGGCGATCAGCCTGTGGCACTGCTGAGGTGTATGGAAGCCCAGGCTACTTTGAAAGCAGCCTTCAGCTCGTCTGCATTGTTGGGTCTGGGGTCTCATCTCCCTCTTGACAATACCCATAAATTCTCTATGGGGTTTAAGTCAGGCGAATTTGCCTGCCAATCAAGCACAGTGATACTGTAGTTATTAAACCAGATATTGGTACTTTTGTTAGTGTGGACAGGTGCCATGTCCTGCTGGAAAATGAAATTTCCATCTCCAAAAAGCTTGCCAGCATGAAGTGCTCTAAAAATTTCCTGGTAGACGGCTGCTCTGACTTTGGTCTTGATAAAACAAAATGGACCTACACCAGCAGATGCCATGGCTCTCCAAACCATTACTGATTTTGGAAACTTCCCACTTGCCCTCAAGCAGCTTGGATTGTGGCCTCTCCACTCTTCTTTCAGACTCTGGGACCCTGACTTCCAGATGAAATGCAAAATTTACTTTCATCTGAGGACAACACCTTGGACCACTGAGCAACAGTCCAGTTCTTTTTCTCCTTGGCCCAGGTAAGACGCTTCTGGCATTATCTATTGGTGATGAGTGGCTTGACACAAGGAATGTGACAGTTGTAGCCCATGTCCTGGATATATCTGTGTGTGTTGGCTCTTGAAGCACTAACTCCAGCAGCGTCCACTACTTGTGAATCTCCCCCAAAGTTTTGAATGGCCTTTTTCTTAACAATCCTATCAAGGCTGTGATTATCCCGGTTGCTTCTGCACCTTTTTCTACCACACTTTTTCCTTCCACTAATATGCTTGGATACAACACTCTGAACAGCCAGCTTCTTTAGCAATGACCTTTTGTGCCTGTCAGTGAGTGTGTCAATGACTGTCTTCTGGACATCTGTCAAGTTAGCAGTCTTTCCCATAATTGTGTAGCCTACTGAACCAGACTAAGGCACCATTTTAAATGTTTAGGAAGCCTTTGCAGGTGTTTTGTAGTAATTATTCTAATTTTCTGAGATAATGACTTTTGGGTTTTCATTGGCTGTAAGCCATAATCATCAACATTAACAGAAATAAACACTTGAAATAGATAACTATGTGTAATGACGATATAATATATGTGTTTCCCTTTTTGTATTGAATTACTGAAATAAATTAACTTTTTGATGATATTCTAATTTATTGATACTGTACTTTAGTACATTTCTGGCAGTGGTGCACACCAGTTTTGAGGTGCGCTTTAATTAATTAAGTGGAAAAATTAAACTATTATACATTGGAATTAGTCAATGTATATGTTTTAATGAACTGACTTGAAATCAACTTCTATAAAATAGATTGTAGGACAAAATTGCTAAATTTACACATGACCCATTTCGCTCTACAAATGTGTACAAGTGGAAGTATTTTGACATTAATATGAAGGACATTAGTGTTCCAAAATGATCCTTACATATGCTTACGAAAAGCACACCTATCTATTATTGGAATGTTGTTATGAAATAAAAAGATATTACAAGTAAAATGCAATCTGATTCTAGTTTATAAAATACAGGATCTTACTAGGATAGAAGGAATAACAGAAGCATCATTTTAAGTCTACTTTTAAAAACATAATATTTGACATAATAGAGAACATACTAGATTAGACTGTGTTCACATTTATCAGTTATCGTATATGCATGAGCTGGATTTAACGGATGACAAAGTTGCTCACTTTGCGCACTGTTAGGACATCCATAACTGCACAGGAACACACTGCAAGTTTTTTTTTTTATCCGACACAAGACCAATCCAATGCAACAATGACTTTGGTATTGCTTTCCCTTCAATGTTTCACTACCATATAAAAAAAGAGAAAACCCAAAAGACCGTCCTGAAGCCTAAAGGGGGCTTTACACGCTACGACATTGCTAATGCGAACTCGTTGGGGTCACGGAATTGGTGACGCACATCTGGCCGCATTAGCTATGCCGTTGCGTGTGACACCGATGAGCGATTTTGCATCGTTGCAAAAACGTGCAAAATCGCTCATTGGTGACATGGGGGTCCATTCTCAAAAATCGTTACTGCAGCAGTAACGAGGTTGTTCCTCGTTCCTGCGGCAGCACACATCGCTCCGTGTGACACCGCAGGAACGAGGAAGCTCTCCTTACCTGCCTTCCGGCCGCTATGCGGAAGGAAGGAGGTGGGCGGGATGTTACGTCCCGCTCAGCTCCGCCCCTCCGCTGCTATTGGGCGGCCGCTCAGTGACGTCGCTGTGACGCCGCACGGACCGCCCCCTTAGAAAGGAGGCGGTTCGCCGGTCACAGCGACATCGCCGGACAGGTAAGTATGTGTGACGGGTCTAGGCGATGTTGTGCGGCACGGGCAGCGATTTGCCCGTGTCGCGCAACAGATGGGGGTGGGTACCCACACGAGCGATATCGGGACCGATATCGCAGTGTGTAAAGCCCGCTTAACTTGATTTAACTTTTTTTTCTGTGTGATGTCTCCTTCTGCTTTAGGCTGCTTTCACACATCCGGTTTTAGCAGAGGCGGATAATCCGGCTCTGAAACCTATGCAACGGATGCGGCGACAATAACGCATCCTTTGCATAAGTTTTTGACTTGCGGCCCGTCCGGTTTTTGTCGCTTGCGGCACGCTACTGAGCATGCACAGTGGAAAAAAACGCATGCGGCGGATGTGGTATTTGCCGCAGGACGCCGCATGTGGCGTCCATAGGCATGCATTGCAAATCGCGCCGCATTGGCCGGATGCAGCGTGATGCGTTTTTTTTGCCAGACAAAAAAAAATAGCAAGGCAATGTTACATCCGGCCGCCGCATCAGCTAAATCTACCGCATGCGGCAAAAACCGGACCGAACGCAAGCCCATGCGGCACAATCTGGCACTAATGAAAGTCTATGCAAAAAAAAATGCAACCGGCGGGAAAAAAAACGGTTGCGGTTTTTCTGCAAAGCGCTGGATTGTGCCGCACAGGAAAAACCGGATGTGTGAAAGCAGCCTTAGGCGGGCTTTGCACACTACGACATCGCAGGCCGATGCTGCGATGCCGAGTGCGATAGTGCCCGCCCCCGTCACAGCAGCGATATGTGGTGATAGCTGGCGTAGCGAAAGTTATCGCTACGCCAGCTTCACACACACACTCACCTGCCGTGCGACGTCCCTGTGGCCGGCGACCCGCCTCCTTGTTAAGGGGGCGGGTCGTGCGGCGTCACTGCGACGTCACACGGCAGGCGGCCAATCAGAGCGGAGGGGCGGAGATGAGCAGGATGTAAACATCCCGCCCACCTCCTTCCTTCCGCATATCCTACGGAAGCCGCAGTGAGGCCGGTAGGAGACGTTCCTCGCTCCTGCGACTTCACACACAGCGATGTGTGCGGCCGCAGGAGCGAGGAACAACATCGGACCATTGCGTCAGCGTAATTATGAATTACGCCGACGCTGTACCGATGATACGATTACAACGCTTTTGCGCTCGTTAATCGTATCATCCAGCCTTTACACACTGCAATGTCGCATGCGATGCCGGAAGTGCGTCATTTTCAATTTGACCCCACCGACATCGCACCTGCGATGTCGCAGTGTGCAAAGTGCCCCTTACTGTCCTCCAGCCCCATCCAACTTTTTGATGGGTGTATTTACAACAAAAGATCTACGGTATTAAACGACTGTCGATAGATATATATTTGCTGATCATCAGTTGTTTAATAGCCAATTTACCCAGGCAGCGCAGATTTAAGATGAACACAGAAGGATCAGTTATAGATCGTTCTCTGTGTACAGACATTCCCACGGGATGATCTGCTGCCGAGAACAATAATCTTTTTAAGCCAGAGAAAAGGTCATTTCACCCGACCAGCGAGTGTATAGCAGGGTGGACACAAGCCTTAAATAGGGGATAGAATAAAAGGGTTATGATATGCATAGAACTAGAGGTTTAGATAAAAATGATACTCATTGGTATTTTTTACAACATACATACAACATTTTTATAGTTACATTATTGGATTAACCTTGCATGTGACTCTAGCTTTATGATATCTTTATACAGTGATAGCTGGCAGAGTGATACATAGTCACAACTTTATCAGAAGACAAACATTGCATGAGCAAATTCTGAAGAATCATTGTTTCATAACGCAGAGAGCCCTCTCCACAGCCCATGTACAAGTGGATAGTTGTGTTAATTTGTATTAAAATTAAATATTCAATGTCTGCCCAGGAGCTTTTCCTTGGAACAGTTTCAGATATGGTATTCTATCTGGTAGCTGCAAAATATACACATGGACTTTCACTTGTTAGAGCACATATTGGATCTTATTGTATTAAACTCACCCGAGTGTTTGTTCAAATGAAGGGATAGTTTGCACTGGCACTGATGCACCCTGAGCCTGCAGGAGAGGTTACATTTCTTTGGAACTTGATTGCACAAGAAAACAAAGACGCCGGTCTGATGGAGCGCTATAACTGAATTAAAGGAAACCAGGGAATTTTTTTTGGAAATTTTAAAAAAAACAATCCTTTTATTAATAGTCCCTTATAGTCACAATGCGTTTCAACAACAATGTTGTCTTCCGTGTTGAAACGCGTTGTGACTATAAGGGACTATTAATAAAAGGATTGTTTTTTTAACATTTCCAAAAAAAAATCCCTGGTTTCCTTTAATTCAGTTATAGCGCTCCATCAGACCGGCATCTTTATTTTCTTGTGTATATATATTCCCCTGTGGGAAGCCTGGCAGGAGCAGCTTAGATTAAAAGAGACCGTAAATTTAACTAGTGATACACCTATCGGATACCGGACTTATGAGACCAGAGGATCTGCAGTCATGTCACACAGTGTTTGATCAAATGATGTCCGGACCAAGCGCACTACAGATACAACACTAATGTGCGGATAAAGGAGGAATCCCGCAAGTAATATCCTGCCTACTACTGGGGTTGTGCGGGGGTGCACAGCCCTTTAAAGGTGAGCAGTAAAGAAAGGAAAGTTTTTTATTAATAATCCCACTGGTGCTTCTCATTGTGCCCCCTATTTTTCACTTTGTCTTTGGAACTTGATTGGGCCTGCTTATTCACTATCTGGACTATACGGTGTTGCAATCTTTCATCAATTTTCTCTGGCGTCCATGTCCAGGGAAATCGGCTTAAGTGCAATGAGTTATAAACTTCTTGATTATGTTGCGCATCATGGACAAAAGGATTTTCATATTGTGAACATGTGTTACTTGCCACAGGTGAGTTTGAGTGAGCATCATGTGTTTAAATCAGAGGTGATACCCACAATTGTGGAAAGGTGCCAACAATTTTGTCCAGCCCATTTTTTGATGTTTTGTATGAAATTATGTCCAATTTTCCTCTTGTTCTGATTTTTTTGTGTTGTTCCAATATACGCAAAGGAAATAAATGTGTATACCAGAATTGAGTCATTATAATTATCTTCTGGGAGAAATATTTTATTTTCTGGAACAATTTTAAGAGTACCAACATGTTTTACCATGACGTTATTTGGCGAGGCTGATGTTGCAAATTTTCTGCACCTATTAGCTTACTTATTTGCTTTTTGATTGCTGCATTTTTTTAGGCTTTTAGTATATTGTATTAAAAATTAAGCTGTTTGTTTTTGATACTTCTTAGTATTTGGCTTTGACAAAACTTTATTGATACCATTATGTAAGGATTAAGTTAAGTTCACATGTCCTGAAGTCATCTGTTATCACGGATCCGTTTGCAAAGAAATTGTGTAAACACAACTTAATCTGTTAAATAACGGATGTCGGCTAGATCCATTTTTTTTTTTAACAAGTGGAGTCTATGGACAACGGATCCATTAATGGATTGCTATTTATGGTCCATTTGTAATGGATCAGTTAAGAAAACAATGGATCCATTACAAATGCAAGTACAACGGATGGCTAAATAGCAATCTGTTAACGGATCTGTTTTCCATAGACTCCCATGTTTAAAAGAAATGGAACAGGTAGAAATCAGTTTCCCAACAGATCTGTTCTAAAGGATGACTCCAGGACATGTGAACTTAGCCTTAAGGCCCAGTCACACTAAACAACTTACCAGCGATCCCAACAACGATACAACCTGATAGGGATCGCTGGTAAGTTGCTAGGAGGTCGCTGGTGAGATGTCACACTAAGCGACACTCCAGCGATCCCACCAGCAACCTGACCTGGCAGGGATCGCTGGAGCTTCGCTACACGTTGAAGCATGCTGCGCTTGGTAACTAAGGTAAATATAGGGTAACCAACCCGATATTTACCTTGGTTACCAGCACACACCGCTTAGCGCTGGCTCCCTGCACACCTAGCCACAGTACACATCGGGTTAATTACCCGATGTGTACTCTGCTACGTGTGCAGGCAGCAGGAGACGGCTTCTGCGGACGCTGGTAACCACGGTAAACAGCGGGTAACCAAGAAGCCCTTACCTTGGTTACCCGATAATTTACCTTCGTTACCAGAGTCCGCTGCTCTCAGCTGTCAGTGCCGGCTCCTGCTTCCTGCATTCCTAGCCACAGTACACATCGGGTTAATTACCCGATGTGTAGTCTGGCTATGTGTGCAAGGAGCAGGGAGCTGGCACTGACAGCTGAGAGCGGCGGATGCTGGTAACAAAGGTAAATATCGGGTAACCAAGGTATGGGCTTCTTGGTTACCCGATGTTTACCGTGGTTACCAGCGTCTGCAGAAGCCGGCTCCTGCTGCCTGCACATTTAGTTGTTGCTCTGTCGCTGTCACACACAGCGATGTGTGCTTCACAGCGGGAGAGCAACAACTAAAAAATGGTCCAGGACATTCAGGAACAACCAGCGACCTCACAGCAGGGGCAAGGTTGTTGCTGGATGTCACACTAAGCAACATCGCTAGCAAGTTGTGCCTCAGCAGCGATGTTGCTAGCGATGTTGCTTAGTGTGACGGTACCTTTACAGTTTCAAAGTTCACCTAAAACTCATTGTAGCACTTAATCTAATAGTAAAGCTTTTAAATGTCCAAAAACCCTTTAATTAAAGAATGTGTTATTCTGAAATAGAACCAAGCTTTAACCTTCCAATAGGGGACTGGGGAATCCCTTAATAGGGCTCTGAGCAAGATCGTGGTCACAGAGGGTGCAACCTGACTCAAAGCGGAGGAGACCTGCCACTGTCAGGACTACTTTCAACTGGATGTATGTACTTATATGCACATCCAGTTGAAGAGTATTGCAAAGCAGAAGGACACTTTCTTCCTTATCCTGCAATACTATGGATGGTTTTCTTGTATAACATTTTGCAGTGAAAAGTCCCGGTTGGAAAAAATCATAGCAGTATGCATCAGATGAAAGGTAGAGACAAAATTCATTACCTTTTTTTGATACATCACCGGTAAGTCGATAGATTTACCAGCACTTTCCCTATATACAGAGCTCCTGTGTATAACTTTCATTGGTGGTAATATTAGTACTACATTTTTTCTTTAATAATCTGTATCGTACGAGTATTATGCAGTCCCTACGTGATGGTAATACGTGGTCTGATCATGGTCAGATGGTAATTGTAGCCTTGTTTTGGAATTATTGGTGTATTGTTCTTTGTAAAGTGGACTGTGTTGCGTATAGAGATAACCTTATGGATAGCAGATAGAGCAAGCTAACATTTAAAAGGTTACATTTTAACCCTTCCCTGTCCTGTGACATATTATTACACAGTGGCAGAAATGCCCTGAAGTGGAGGGTTCTATGATTAAAAAACGTTATCCACAAGGCAGGTGATATTTATTGATCGGGTGTGGGTTGGACTGGTAGGACCTGCAACTGGCAAAAGAGTGAACTTTTAAACATGTTAATGTGGAGTTGCAGTGTGCAGTTTTAATTGCCACTTGATTCAATCTCTACAGGACTGTCGTTTCCTACGCTACTTTTTGGGCATCTTTGTCCAAATGTTAAATTTGGGCTTCCAACCATCGATCCCAGTTTGAAAAGAGGATTGATCCCATCTGAGATAAAAGTTCCCTGATCTGCTGATCAGCGAGGGTCCCAGTGGTTGGACACCTAACAATTAGTAAGTTATCAACTATCTTCAGGAAGTTAATGCAAACCACCGGAATTGGGCACACATTTATGTTGTGGGAATAGTTGATTTGCAAGAGCCACCTGTATTTTACAGACGACACTCCTCTTTAATGGAGAAAATGCCCAAGGCCAATTCTACCTATGAATCTAGGTACCCAAGTTAGACAATGAGTAGAACGATCCTCTCAAAAAATAAAAAACACATAATATCAGATTCTGAAAGGAATGAGCCAACTCCTTTAGTCAATGTGCACGTCTTTGTCTTGCTGCCGCCACCTGTAATTCTCAGTGGCTGTTGGAGGTGCACATTCCACATAATGAGTTTTCTTTGTCATATGACAACTCAGCGTTTCCCTCCTTTTCTTTAAACTTTCATTGTTCTTAAGTTACACATTTTATTACACTTCTTACAGGTGCAACTTAAGAGACCGTACAATGCTTTAAGTGGAGTTACTTCAATCATCACACTTATTCCCAAGACAGCTAATGATGAAGAAAGATATGAGATTTGTAACATGCAATGAGCCAAGACAGAGCTGCCTATTTAATTGAAGTCAGCTGGAACAAGTCATTACCGCCATTAATGTCAAAGTTGCTCTAGTGGGTGTACATTTCCCAGTGTACTTATTAAGGTTACCACAAACCTATACTTATTTCCAATTTCTAAGGTTAATTCCTGAGGGAGGCTTAGCACTTAATTTACTACAATAAAAAAAATCTTCAATTGCATTCACAGATTTCGCCCCTTTTTTGTGGTGTGCATTAAGCTCATATAAGTAAAAGGCAGTCTTCTTCCTAATTGCAGCAGACCTAAACCTCCCATCAAATAAGACGCCAAGGCCAAAAGTTGTTTTATGGTGTCACTACAACCCACCATCATAAAACAACGAGATAAGCACTTAAATGTTTGTCTTACTTCATTTACAATGGGTTTAACTGTTTAAAACTTTGATTTAAAGCACAGATGGCACAAACATTAAGTCTAAATTACGGACTTAAAAAAGTTAGGAAAAAAAAGGTTACTTTCCTTTAAAACCATGGTACAAATTTATAGTTTTGTTTAGCCTGTGTAAGATAGCCCTTGTTTCTGACCAGCACATTTTTCAGGTTTTTGTACATGCGATTGAGAAAGCTATATGAAAAAACAAAGTTCTGATATTTAAGTAACTTTTGTCCCTTTTTTCTTGATACATGGCATTTTTATGTCATTGTCATAAAACTACAATGAACAAAAAAAAAATAAAAAAAATGGGACAAATAGACACTTATTTTTGCTTATCTCCACTAAAATACATCCCAAGAATTGTTCCCCCGTCTGGAACAATATCCTTATATAATAGACAATATGTTTTCTACAGCGGTGGGGATAGTAACAGTGATTTGTACTGACAGTGGCATTTGTATTTATTTTTTATGTATTTTATTATCTGTTATTTTTTTTTCACTTACTTTATATAATTTGCCCTCTGTAAAATCATAAAAGACCTTTGAGGGGGCATTGAAATATTTTTTTATTTCCATCTTATTTTCCTTGTAACTGAGGCTAGTATATTAGCCCCAGTTACAAAGGAAATTAAACCTTCTGGCTGCACAGCAGAGCTGTCTGGGTGTCCTTGTCTCAGCCACTCCTGTTCCTTCTCTATACGTAGTGATCACATCGCCGCTGTGTATGGTGGAAGAAGCACCATTAGTGCTTCCTAAGGCTATGTCCCCACGTTGCGTCGAGGTAGTTGCAGTTCTAAATGCACCCTTTGGCAGAAATGTTTTTTGCCAAAATTGCTTTTGATCACAAAAACGCTATAAATCCGTGTGCGTTTTTACCGGGTTTTAGCCGCGTTTTTACCGCTTTTTACATGCTTTTTCATTGCTTAAAGTCAGATGCGTTTTGATGACTAAATAAAGTTTTAACATTCAAACACTATGAAAAAATGGAAAAAAAATGATAACAAATATCAAGCTTATAATCATAAACAAAATAGCTGATTTTATTAAAATGATAATTTTTTGTTAATATTTATGTATACAATAACATTAAATTAATGTTTTTCTTAATTTTAATTGTCGGACTATGTGTTTGTGTAAAGGGACATATCATGCCTTTAATTTAATGTCAAAATACAGGCAATTAAATTTTCAAAAACGCTTGTTTTCTGCATCCAAAAAGCATGTAAAATGCTTGGATTTTGATGTAGAATGTGTTTTGCATCTTCTCATTGACTCTAAAGTTATCAAAACGCAGCTCAAATGGCAAAAACAATTGACATGCTGCTTTTTTAAACCCTGAGGTTTTGCCCAAAAATATGCAAATTAAAAGCAGCGTTTTGAACAGCAAAGTGCGGACAAGAAATCCCTATTTCTCATAGACCTTGCTGTAAAATCAAAACGCATGCATTTTGGCATTAAAACGCTGCAGTTGAAAACGCTGCAGAAACGCAGGTAAAAACGCAACGTGGGCACATAGCCTAATACTGCCCAGATGCTCAATGTTTATGGGCAGAAGCAGTTAATCAGTAAATATAATTTAATGTAGCTTTAACTGTAGTTCTTAAGTGAATTCAAAAGTATTCTAAGATGGAAATCATAAACTACACTCATGCAATACAATTGTGTACAGAATATTATGGGTCCGTAGTCCATGCTGGTGATTCAATCAAAAGATAATATTACAGCCATAAAGACATTTGGGGGTATTTTAAATGGCATAGTTAATTTGGTTTTCCTCAGACATGTTAATCTAGCAATGAAAGCTCTTACCAATTAGGAAAAAATGTCCTATGGTTGCAGGCCTGCACAATACACAAGCCCACATGTGGCAGGTCAAAGGGTTTGTTGTGGCCCACAAAGAACCAGGAGTCACCGGGTCCCTTCTTTCTATATTTAAATGTATTGACACAAATACATTTGAACACTTAAACCTTGGGACTAGACAGAGGAGTACTCATCAGCCCCTACTCATCAGCCCCTACTCCGATATGCAGAGGTGTGATGAGATTATCATGCTGCTGAACTCCTCATACTGCTGCTGTCACTATAGTATTGCAGTGGCAGCAAATATGGCAGGCAACGGTAAGTGCTCAATGAAGGAGCCAAAGATTAAATGTCCTATTATTCAGATGACTGGATAGGTTGGTGTTACTGCAAGGGCACACAACGGGACAATGGAGGAAAAATAGTGAAAGGAACCACAGTATAGCAAGCGGTAGTGTGGAGGATATTTTTTTGAGGGGCAGAGTGGGGAGGATATTATGGAGAGGGGTAGCGTGAAAGGGGTTATTATGGAAAAGTTCAGTGTGGGGAAAATATTTTGTGCAGGAAGAACAGTGAGGGGCAATTATTTATTTAGGGACCTAGCAGGAGAGAGATTTTTAGTTATGTATAATGATACTTTATTTTTTAAGGGCACCATGTGAGAAAGTGCTGCTGAAGATGGAGAAGGAGGAAGTCTGGAGAGATGAGCACTGGACATAAAATCTTAACATGGGGTCAGTACTTGAGATGTGACGCCCTAGCAGCAGTCGGACTGCTCGGCAGACACTTTGATGAAAAACAAAAAGGTTTTTTACGGGGGAGAATATTTGTGACGCCACCTGCGGTGTGCGGTAATAAGGAATACCGCCGCTGCTGTATGGGAGTGCCGGGGCTGATGGTGTTGGGGCAGCCTGGTGGTGATTCCCTCCGCAGGTAGGGGCCCCGGGACTCAGGGTAGGGAATAGGTAGGAACAGCCTATATTGATATAGGGCCGGCAGGGCGCTGGGGAGCCAGGGTACTCACTCAGGTGTGATGACGCATTCAGTGGACACAGACTCTGAGGTAAACAAAGTCTCTTGGTACTGCTGCACTCGGTGACTGCACGTGCGGTGGTCCCTTTCAGTGATTCTGTGGTGGACTGGAGCCTTCCTCCATACACTGTATACTGTGTGTGTCCCTGGCCCCGTTGGCTTGAAACCTTCAGGTCCCGTCCCTCTTTTTAATTGGGACCTTCTCTTAGCAGCTGGCACGTGGGATTTTCTGTGACTGCTCTGTGTGGGAAGTCCTATCCCTCCGCTGTGCTGACGCCGCTAATCTCTGAGCCGTCAAGTACAGGCCACTGTCTGCGACCCAGCCAGGCTCTCCTCAGGGAGCTCTTAATCCCCAGGTCCTCTCTCTTTTTCAGTTACTACCAACTGTCTAACTGACTCCTCCCACCAGCCTGTCTGAGTCATAGGTGGGCGGTTCCTTTCCCAGCTGGAACCACGCCCCTGGTGTGCCTGACAAGTGTAGTGTTTGGGTGACTAGGATTTGTGCTGTTAGTACAGAATCACTGTTGCGGACCCCGGAACCAAGGAGGGTGGGCCCTGCACCAAGGATAGAGAATAGTGCAGTTCCCTGTGACACCCTGGACTAGTCCAGGGGCGTCACATTCCCCCTTGGTTAAACGTAGCTCGTCCCCGAGCTACAGTGCACCCAGAGTGTTTATTTTTATCTGCAAAAAGTGAACATTTTAATAAGAAAAACATATCTATCCATCCCACGCAGGGGAGGCACTTGAACCCAACGTTTCGCTTTCCCAATCCTTCATCCCACCCCCAAAGTTCCAAAAGGAGGCAAGCCACCGCTCCTGTTGGTGGCCAGACCTGGGCCATATGTCTCCCAGGTCTCTCCTCCACCTGTGTCTTCTCCTGTAGGTGGGGATGCAGTCCGTGGCTATGAATGGGAAATAACCATTTACAATAGCACCAGTTCGTGCTGGCTACCACCAGTCCTGTAGCCAAAGGTCCATTTTCAATAAAACTTATCATTGGTCGTCAATCAGGTCATGAATCCAGGTAATTAAAATAAAATCAACATTCTTCTTATCAACACTCTATATCAACATGTCTTACATGACTATCTTTAGCATGGAAAATAGTAGAATTAAAAGCATGGAAAATACTAAACATTTTTAAATTTACTCTATATTTAGACTATTTACATTAGGGTAGAGTCGCCGGGTTCCGCTACCATTCCTCATCTCTGAACCTATGTGGGGGCTGACCAAAGTTCACACGGGTGGACCTTCTCAGCTCCTGGCTTCCCTCTAACCCTTGTACTGTGGTGTTTGCTACTACCTGTTCCCCACTACTGGTGCTAGGTGTTGTAGGTGGTAATCTACGTGTTCGTGGTGCTGGTATGGGTACTTCTCTAGGTGCAATGATTTCAGGCCTCCTTGGTTCTGGTTCTTCCGCGGGTTGCGGGAATGTGAGTACAGGCACAATCACTGCTCCATTGTACATAGGCCAATCTTCCGGGAAGTCACCTAGGATGGTGTGGATCACTCTCTTCTTTTTCTCAGTCACTTGAGGTTGGGGCTGTTCTTCCTTCTGGATGTTCAGGGGTTCAGGGCACTTTTTCAAGTGGTCACGGGAAATTACAGCTGTGGTTCTTCCTTGGTCCTTGCTGACAAGACAGGTCTTCTGGTTGTTGAAATTGGAAGGCTGGACCACATATGGCTCTCTTTCCCACTGGTCGTCCAGTTTATGCATCTTTCTTTTTCTTTTTAAGACCACTTCTCCTGGTGAAAATGGAGGGGCTTGGGCTTGCTTGTTAAAGCTTCTTTCTTGCTTTTCCCTACTTTGGTCCAGATTCTCCTCGACATACTCTTGAATTTGCCTGTATTGAGCTCTACGCTTGGTATCCCAATCTGCATTTGGGGAATAAACTTCAGGCATCTCAACTTCCATCTCCAGATCCACTGGCAGTCTCCCAGGTCTAGCCCTCATGAGATAAGCGGGTGTGCATTTAGTGGAACTCACAGGAATACTATTGTACATGTCCACAAGATCTGGCAATTTTTCAGGCCACTCGTTCCGCTCCTCAAGGGGTAGAGTTTTCAGCAGGTTGATGACTACATAGTTCATCTTCTCACACATCCCATTTGTTTGTGCGTGGTAGGGGGCAGTGCGTATCTTCTTACACCCATACAATTTACAAAATTCCTGGAAGATTTCTGCTTCAAAAGCGGGACCTTGATCTGTTAGGACGTGATCTGGGTAACCGTGGGGTCTGCAGAAATGTGCCTGGAAAGCCTTCGCCGCAGTGCTGGCAGTTAGATCTTTGACAGGTACCACCACCAGGAATCTTGAATAGTGATCTACTATGGTGAGTGCATAGGTGTACCCATTCCTGCTTGGTGTGAGCTTGACGTGGTCTAAGGCAACGAGTTCTAGAGGCTGGGTAGTTACTATTGGTTGCAATGGCGCTCGCTGACTGGTGCTATCTTTTCTCCTTAATGTACATGGACCACAGTTCCTGCACCAAGCTTCTATGGTATCTCTCATCCCAGTCCAATAAAAGCGACTTCTCAGCAACATTTCCAACTTCTTCCAGCCAAAGTGCCCAGCTCTATCATGATAGGCCTCCAACACCACTGGTGCATATGCTGTGGGTATTACTATCTGGCATATTCTCTCATGCGTTTTTGGATTAATGAGACTTCTGCACAACTTGCCTCCATGGAAACACAGACGACTTCTTTCTTTCCACAATTTCTTAGCTTCTTCTGGAGCATCTGGTTCAAGGTGTGAATCAGCCTCGGATATCAATGCCTTTATCAATCTGATTGCAGGGTCATTATCTTGGGCTTCTTGCCAACCATGGTGGGGCAATGGGTTGAAGGTCGCCTCTTGCTGATCACTATAATATCGGGGTTTCACTCTATCAGTAGGGCGATGGAAAGCAGGTATCTCAATCTCCTCCAGGTCATCTTCATGCCTCCCATCATCACACAACTGGGGCATCCTGGACAACGCATCAGCGTTAGCGTTCTTGCGACCAGCCCTGTACTTTATAGTGAAATCGTAATTTGCCAGTCGTGCTACCCACCGCTGCTCCAAAGCTCCAAGCTTCGCCGTGTCCAGGTGTGTCAACGGGTTACTGTCTGTATATACGGTGAATTTTGCAGAAGCCAGGTAATGCTTAAACTTCTCTGTCACTGCCCAAACAAGTGCTAAGAACTCCAGCTTGAAAGAACTATAGTTCTCAGGATTTCTTTCTGTTGGACGGAGTTTCCTGCTTGCGTATGCAATCACCTTTTCCTTGCCATCCTGTACCTGGGATAGAACAGCTCCCAGCCCAACGTTGCTGGCATCAGTGTACAGCACAAATGGGAGGTTATAGTCAGGATATGCCAGAATCTCATCTCCTGTCAAAGCTGACTTCATCCACTTGAAGGACTTCTCCTGCTCCTCACCCCATGTGAATGGAGAGCCAGAAGTCTTGCCGTGCTTTCTTTGTCCGACTAGGAGATCTTGTAAGGGGGATGCCATCTTGGTATAGCCTTTCACGAACCTCCGGTAGTACCCCATCAATCCCAGGAATTGGCACACCTCTTTGATGTTCTGAGGCCTGGGCCAGTTCTGGATAGCTGTGATTTTCTCAGGGTCCGGAGCCACACCTTCGGCACTTACCACATGCCCCAGGTATTGGACTTTGGGCTTCAGCAGGTGACATTTGGAGGGTTTTAGTTTCATCCCGTACCTGGAAAGGGCTTCAAATACTTCTGCCAGATGTCCCAGATGCTCCTCATAGGTCTTGGAATATACAATTACGTCGTCCAGGTACAGCAGGACAGTCTCGAAGTTGCAATGGCCTAAACAGCTCTCCATGAGTCGTTGAAACGTACCAGGTGCATTGCACAGCCCGAATGGCATGCTGTTAAATTCACATAATCCCATCGGGGTGGCAAAGGCGGTCTTCTCGCGATCCTCCTCAGCAACGGACACTTGCCAATAACCACTAGTGAGGTCAAGGGTAGAGAAGTAATTTGCAGATCTTAATGCAGTCAAGGACTCTTCAATTCTGGGCAGTGGATAGGCATCCTTATGTGTGATGTTGTTAATTCTCCTATAGTCCACGCACATC
Organism: Anomaloglossus baeobatrachus; assembly: GCF_048569485.1. Taxonomy (NCBI): domain Eukaryota; kingdom Metazoa; phylum Chordata; class Amphibia; order Anura; family Aromobatidae; genus Anomaloglossus; species Anomaloglossus baeobatrachus. The sequence continues at coordinate 254,235,852 of NC_134356.1, forward strand.
CTCATAGTGCCGTCTTTCTTCTTCACTAGGACTAGCGGGGCTGCCCAGGGGCTGCAACTATCACGGATGACCCCAGCCTCCTTCATACTTCTCAGCATGTCTTTGGCACACTGGTAGTGAGCAGGTGGTATGGGCCTATACCTTTCCTTTATAGGTGGATGAATGCCTGTGGGTATATGATGCTGAACCCCTTTCACCCTCCCAAAGTCTAATGGGTGTTTACTAAACACTTGCTCATACTCCTGAACCACCCTGTAGACCCCTTGTTTTTGATGTAGTGGAGTGGAGTCAGTACCTACATGTAACTCTTGACACCACTGTTCTTGCTGAATCTGGGAACTGTCTGTGGCTGACTGATCTGGTGTGGCTGAGGACTTTACTGTCTGGATGAAATTCTCACTCACAGTGTACAATTTGGCTATGGTAGCATACCTGGGCAGTCTAACCTCTTCCTCCCCGCAATTCAACACTCGCACGGGCACTCTCCCCTTACGGACATCGACTACCCCTCTGGCTGTCAGTACTGTAGACCAGTGCTCTGAAGGCAGGGCCTCTACCACTGCCTGGTAATTCTGTCCACGGGAGCCTACAGCTGCCCTGCACCATATCATCATCTCACTCCGTGGGGGCACTACCACAGGAGCTGCATCCATTACCCGTACACCGCCAATTTCCCCACCAGACAAATTTACCTGTTGCCTCTGCTGGAGGTCTCGAATCTCTCTTTGCAGGACCCTCTGGCGTCCCGTTCCTGCAGTTTCAGAGAGCTGTTGGAGAAGAAACAATACTTCCCCCATACAATTCTCAATAACATTAGTCCCCAAAATCATCTTAGGGTTCCGGTCACTAGGGTCATTCTGCACTACTATGAGTCCTTGGCGTGCTAACTCCACCCTGCCCACCTTGATGGTTACCTCCTTGAACCCGAGTTGTGTTACTGGTAAACCATTTACAGCATAAATGGTGAGGTCATTGTCCGGTGGGGCGAGTTCCTCAGTTGACCAGAATTTGGTATACAGTACTTGGGGTATAGTTGTTACCTGGGAGCCGGTATCAAGAAGTGCTGAAGTCGGAATCCCATCCAAGGTGATGGAAACGATGGTCCTTCCTCCAACATACCGCTCCCGCCAGTCTGCTGGGCCTTGTTGATTTAGTCCTGGGGAGTGGCCCTTGGCCCCAGGGGTGGCCCGTTTAAAGGACAATAACGGGCGTAGTGACCAGTCTTGTTGCACCTATAACAAACAAGGTTTTCATACCGGTCACGGTTCCTTCCTCTGTATGTCGAGGTCCTCCCTCTCATCCAAGGGACGTCATCTGGGCAGTTAGCAAGCTGGATCTTCTCCGCCGGCTTGGTCTTGGGCTTGAGCTGCATTGCCTCTAGGATCCTTGCAACATCACTGCTCAGCTGCTGCACCTGTAAAGACAAATGACTGGTATCGCCTGCAGGCGCTGCTGGGGTCTTTGGCTCTGGCAGTGCTCTAACAGGAGGTGGCACATGTAGAGGAGAAGTGCCGGCTTGCCAGGACGTAGCAGGAGAATCAGTTGGCTCTGGGGTTTGCAAAGCCTTGATGGCTCGGTCTTTTAAAACAGCAAAGTCCATTGCAGGATATTCCAGAGTCCACAGGCGTAGCTGCTTGCGGTCCTCCACTGACCCCAGGCCTTGCAGAAACTGTTCAACAAGCACCTTGTTTCCTTCAGCTTCACTGATGGGAATGGTTAGTTTGAGAGTCCGTAGCGCTGATTGCAGCCTCAGAGCATAGTCTCTAATGCTTTCTTGTGGGCGCTGCTTGCAGTTGTAAAACTTTATCCGGAGTTCTGCCTCAGTGCGGTTTTCAAAGGAAAGTCGCAGACGTTCAAAAATGGCAGTTACTGAGGCCCGGTCCTGATCTGTCCAGGTCTCCGCCTCCAGCTCTGCGGCGCCTGATAACTGGCCGAGTAGTACAGACGCTTGCTGCCGGTCATTCATCCCAAACATATCCAGGAGTGTGCGGATTTTTCTTTTGAATCCTTGCAGAGTGTCAGGGGAACCATCATATTGTGGTAGCCAGGTAGCGCCTGGCACATACGGTAAAGTCATTGGCATTATCTGCGCGGTCGCTCGTGCGTCCATGTCACCTTGATCTTGAGGGGGAACTGCCGCTGCGCTCGCTTCACCCGGCGCCGACATCTTTCTATGCCCCCTTGGTTTTCAGCAGCAAGATGGCGGCAACTGAATTTTTTTTTTTTTATTCACTTTGGGCTCAACAGTTTTGGAGAAGGCGCACGTCACCCAGGTTAGTGGGTCCAGTCCAATCCTGTTCGTGACGCCAAAAATCAATGTGTGACGCCCTAGCAGCAGTCGGACTGCTCGGCAGACACTTTGATGAAAAACAAAAAGGTTTTTTACGGGGGAGAATATTTGTGACGCCACCTGCGGTGTGCGGTAATAAGGAATACCGCCGCTGCTGTATGGGAGTGCCGGGGCTGATGGTGTTGGGGCAGCCTGGTGGTGATTCCCTCCGCAGGTAGGGGCCCCGGGACTCAGGGTAGGGAATAGGTAGGAACAGCCTATATTGATATAGGGCCGGCAGGGCGCTGGGGAGCCAGGGTACTCACTCAGGTGTGATGACGCATTCAGTGGACACAGACTCTGAGGTAAACAAAGTCTCTTGGTACTGCTGCACTCGGTGACTGCACGTGCGGTGGTCCCTTCCAGTGATTCTGTGGTGGACTGGAGCCTTCCTCCATACACTGTATACTGTGTGTGTCCCTGGCCCCGTTGGCTTGAAACCTTCAGGTCCCGTCCCTCTTTTTAATTGGGACCTTCTCTTAGCAGCTGGCACGTGGGATTTTCTGTGACTGCTCTGTGTGGGAAGTCCTATCCCTCCGCTGTGCTGACGCCGCTAATCTCTGAGCCGTCAAGTACAGGCCACTGTCTGCGACCCAGCCAGGCTCTCCTCAGGGAGCTCTTAATCCCCAGGTCCTCTCTCTTTTTCAGTTACTACCAACTGTCTAACTGACTCCTCCCACCAGCCTGTCTGAGTCATAGGTGGGCGGTTCCTTTCCCAGCTGGAACCACGCCCCTGGTGTGCCTGACAAGTGTAGTGTTTGGGTGACTAGGATTTGTGCTGTTAGTACAGAATCACTGTTGCGGACCCCGGAACCAAGGAGGGTGGGCCCTGCACCAAGGATAGAGAATAGTGCAGTTCCCTGTGACACCCTGGACTAGTCCTGAACTCCTCATACTGCTGCTGTCACTATAGTATTGCAGTGGCAGCAAATATGGCAGGCAACGGTAAGTGCTCAATGAAGGAGCCAAAGATTAAATGTCCTATTATTCAGATGACTGGATAGGTTGGTGTTACTGCAAGGGCACACAACGGGACAATGGAGGAAAAATAGTGAAAGGAACCACAGTATAGCAAGCGGTAGTGTGGAGGATATTTTTTTGAGGGGCAGAGTGGGGAGGATATTATGGAGAGGGGTAGCGTGAAAGGGGTTATTATGGAAAAGTTCAGTGTGGGGAAAATATTTTGTGCAGGAAGAACAGTGAGGGGCAATTATTTATTTAGGGACCTAGCAGGAGAGAGATTTTTAGTTATGTATAATGATACTTTATTTTTTAAGGGCACCATGTGAGAAAGTGCTGCTGAAGATGGAGAAGGAGGAAGTCTGGAGAGATGAGCACTGGACATAAAATCTTAACATGGGGTCAGTACTACATTGAGACAAAAGAAATGATATTGATTTTAGAGATTATCTGTAAGATATCTGGATGTAAATGTTTGTGATACTGCCTTCGTCTCGTCTGTGCTGTTGGTTTCTGTATGTTTCACACGCCAATGATGGCTGGTAACAACTTCCAGTGTGCAGGGAGTTGTAGGTACATGCAGTGCAATGGTTTATGGGGCTGAACTGAAATTACAATTGATAGCTGCACTAAGCTTGGTGCTGTATTTACGTAATGGTACTGATAATGTATTCATGATATGATGTATTGTTCTAGTGATTGTGTTTGTGGTACTATATTCAAATACTGATGGTGTTTTTGGTGCTGCATTCATGTGTTGATGTGGTTCATGTACTGATGATTCTGGTGATGTATTCACGTACTAATGGTGGTTCTGGTGATGTATTCAGGTACTACATTAAAATATTCATGGTGTTTCTGGTGCTTCATTTATTTACCGACATTGATTCTGATGCGGCTTTTATGTACTGTTGATGGTTCTAGCACTGCTGGTGGTTCTAGTGCTACAATAATATACTGGTGGTGGTACATTTTTATACTGATGGTGTTTCTGACACAGCTTTCATATACTGATCGTGCTTCTGGTGCGGCATTCATGTGGTTCTTGTCCAGATGTAGTAGATCATAACGTACTTCATGGCTATTTTGAAATTTAGAAAGCCTAATGAGTTTTGGGATTATGAGAAGGGATGAGTTTCTGCTCCAAAAACTCAGTGTAGATTAGCATGTATCTACATGATTTTGTGAATTAGAAATGCTTAAAATCCTCCTCAAACACTCAAAACATGGTTCTGGCGATATATTAATGTACTGTTGTTGGTTCTGGTGATGTATTCATGTAATTACCAGTTAACATTTTTACTTTTTTTCAGGCCCTTGGCATTGTCTCAGTATAAAAATGTGTCCCTTGAACCAAAAAATGACAAGCCAGCAAATGAGCCTGCTTCCACTGTGCACTGAAAGGGAGAGAGTGCAGCAAGCAGGGAGAGTGTACTGAGCAATTGTAAGGCTATGTGCGCACGTTGCGTAATTACATGCAGTTACGCTGCGCTTTGTAGCGCAGTGTAACTGCATGCGTCCTGCGTGCGTCCCCTGCACAATCTATGAAGATTATGCAGGAACCGTGCACACGTGGCGTCTTAGAGCGCAGCACTTCGGCTGCTGCCCGAAGCGAGCGTTCTAAGATGTGACATGTCACTTCTTCCGTGTGCTTTGCCTGCAGCCCCCGCTCTGTCTATGGGAGGAGCTGCAGTCAGAGCGCATGGAATCGGCTTTTTTTTTTTTTCACTATGGACATTTTCTGCAGCGATTTGAAGCGCACGTGTGCTCTTCAGATCGCTGCAGAAATTTCTGCAGTGACTGTACGCAACGTGCGCACGTAGCCTTAGAATTGTCAAACCACGCATGCTTAGTATTACAGAGATCAGCCCCTGAAGCTGATGTCATTGATGACATTCTGTTTCAGGGAGTAAAAAGCAGCTATGGGAGTAACCGAAGCACCAGTCCCCTAATGATGTCCCTATTTGAGGGCATGGTTAAAACCAAGTGAGTGATCACAGCTCCTTGATTACATTGCATTTGAGGTTCCATAGTGTGTGCTGGAGACTAGAGAAACAACATTGGAATTGTAAAAACAGGAAATAGGTGTAGACAGGGAATATTAGGAAATGTTTAACTCATTGGACTTTTTCTAATTCAAATTAGATAGGTAGACATTAAGTATTAGATTAACTTGAAGAAAAATATAGCTGCCCTCAATCCTAAAATAATGCTCTACATATTTCTTTAAGTTAATGGATATTTATCTCATTATTATATTCATCACATTACCTGTGTGCTAGATGTCTTATCTAGGAGCTTTTCCTGGAGTTTGTTCTATGGTATTCCCTACACATAAACCCTTCAATGCCGGTGAGAATATAATGTTCTAACTGAATAAAGGGTTGCTACGAAAGAAAAGGTAAACTTCATTTTACATTCCTATCTATTTGATACCATAATCTAAACTACTTTCTAATATACTTGAATTAAAATTTAACTATAGTTCCCTAACTACACTATCCAAGTACTATTCTATTTTTTTTCTATTTCGTGGCTGATGAACATTCGTTTGAGAATTCCAGTGCATGCTGGGATAATCAAACAAAGTGTCATAAGGGGGCAGAGTCTGTGGCAGTGACTGCAGCCTCTGTCCCCTCTCTGAACAAAGCGTCATCATGATGCTAATTTCGGGGGCTGGTCTGTGCCTGCTGTGGTCTGCTCTTATCTGCTCTGTGCAATCTGCTTTGGCATTAAGGTACCGTCACACTAAGCAACATCGCTAGCAACATCGCTGCTGAGGCACAACTTGCTAGCGATGTTGCTTAAGGCCCAGTCACACTAAACAACTTACCAGCGATCCCAACAATGATCCAACCTGATAGGAATCGCTGGTAAGTTGCTAGGAGGTTGCTGGTGAGATGTCACACTGCGACGCTCCAGCGATACCACCAGCAACCTGACCTGGCAGGGATCGCTGGAGCGTGGCTACACGAGTTGCTGGTGAGCTCACCAGCAACCAGTGTCCCAGCCCCCAGCCAGCAGCGCCGCGTGGAAGATGCTGCGCTTGGTAACTAAGGTAAATATCGGGTAACCAACCCGATATTTACCTTGGTTACCAGCGCACGAAGCTACACGTGCAGAGAGCAGGGAGCCGCGCACACTGAGCGCTGGCTCCTTGCTCTCCTAATTACAGCACACATCGGGTTAATTACCCGATGTGTACTGCAGCTACATGTGCACAGAGTAGGGAGCAGCGCACACCGCTTAGCGCTGGCTCCCTGCTCTCCTAGTTACAGCACACATCGGGTTAATTACCCGATGTGTACTCTGCTACACATGCAAAAAGCAGGAGCCAGCACTGACAGTGAGAGCGGAGGAGGCTGGTAACGAAGGTAAATATCGGGTAACCAAGGACAGGGCTTCTTGGTTACCCGATGTTTACCGTGGTTACCAGTGTCCGCAGAAGCCGGCTCCTGCTGCCTGCACATTTAGTTGTTGCTGTCTCGCTGTCACACACAGCGATCTGTGCTTCACAGCGGGACAGCAACAACTAAAAAATGGCCCAGAACATTCAGCAACAACCAACGACCTCACAGCAGGGGCCAGGTTGTTGCTGGATGTCACACTAAGCAACATCACTAGCTACATCGCTGTTACGTCACAAAAGTTGTTCGTTAGCAGCGATGTTGCTAGCGATGTTGCTTAGTGAGACGGGGCCTTTAGTGTGACATCCAGCAACAACCTGGCCCCTGCTGTGAGGTCGTTGGTTGTTGCTGAATGTCCTGGGCCATTTTTTAGTTGTTGCTCTCCCGCTGTGAAGCACAGATCGCTGTGTGTGACAGCGACAGAGCAACAACTAAATGTGCAGGCAGCAGGAGATGGCTTCTGCGGACGCTGGTAACCACGGTAAACATCGGATAACCAAGATGCCCTTACCTTGGTTACCCGATATTTACCTTCGTTACCAGCGTCCGCCGCTCTCAGCTGTCAGTGCCAGCTCCCTGCACACGTAGCCGGAGTACACATCAGGTAATTAACCCGATGTGTACTGTGGCTATGTGTGCAGGGAACAGATATAACGACAACTCAGGCCAGCCGTAGTCTCTGTGAAGTGACTGGGCTGTGGGCGTCATTTCACCGCACAGCACAGCCCAGCATCTCCTTGCTCCTTCCTCCTTCACTGCAGAGCACATAAGCAGGAGCGATGCTGGGCTGTGACAAGCGGTGAAACTCCCCACCCCCACAGTCCAGTTACTCACGAAGACTGGGGCCGCCGCGGTGTTGTCAGATGAACAGGAAAATGACGTGACATCACCAGATCCCCGAGGTCATGGAGCCCAAGAGTCACGCGATGGGTAAGAGTGGATCGCAGTAGCGCTGCTCACAGGCACTATTGCCAACACAAGGTATTTGAGAGAAACATTGTTTCTCAACATAATATCGATGTAGCAAATAAGGAAAATGGGTGAACCACTTCTTTAAATAAAACAAAAACTATACATGTTTGGTATCTATTTGTACTGACCTGGAGAATCATAATCTCAGGTCAGTTTTATGGTAAAATGAATGCAGAAAATAAAAAAAAATATACAGAATTTCACTTTTTTTGCAATACTTGGAATTTTTTATCTCGCTTATATTAAATCATAAGATAAAATGTATGGTGTCATTCAAATGTACAACTCATGCCACAACAAACAAGTCCTCATGTGGCTATATCAACGGAAAAATCGTTGTGGCTCTGGGAAGAAAGGAAGGAAAAAAGTAAAGCGCAGAAACAAAAAGTTGCCTAATATTTAAAGGGTTAAAAACAGATATCTAAAAAAATTATGGGTTCCTAGCAAAAGTAATAAGGAGGTGTTCTCTTTTTTAATCCTGGTTCGTGCCATCAGTGCATACACATGCCTCAACAGAAGGATCTGGTCCCCATTACCACCCTCTACAGTTCATGCCAGCCATTAGGTAGGGGGCCTTTTTCCATATCTTTTATTAGGACATTTGGGTCTAGATTGTGAGGGCTTTGCTTTGGATGTTCTTAATTACCCATAACAGGAACTCTATGTTCATCAATGTTCACTTTACAGCTGCAGTGTCAGTTTTCTGTATACTGTACTTCCAGAATGCTCCCGACAGAGTTACACGTATCCAAAGACGCTCATTCAATCGTGTCCAAAAAAACTAGTCCTCTTTAAAGTTTAATATTAGATAACAAGAATAGTAAAAATAAGTGCATATCAAGGATCAACAATAAATTAATAAATTATTACAATATGGTATAATATAATAAATAAGAATGACAAAACATAATTATGTCTCACTTTTAAATTGACATTTACACAGTAATATAATAGGGCTGTACTCAAGAATGCATTTGTGATATGCAGTAATTTATTCAGCATGCTTTAGATTGCCAGTAAAAAGTAGAGTAATAGTGTCTGTCAATTTTGTCTCTATGGATTTCAGATGCTTCCTTTCCAGCTCCAAAGTAGAGAATGACTCGAGGGAAAAGCATTTGCTTTATACTAGCAGAAATCTGTGTGTGGGAGTGCGAGAAGTGCTGCTGCCAATTCATCTTTCAAAAGAATGCAATTGCTTACCCTTCTACTTGGCAATGAAGTAAGAATTGATACGATCTTAACTCTCAGGTTGGGCATGGCAAAACATGCTTCCAAGCAGTGTGCGGTGCATGACAGTGAGCTTAGCAGTCAGGCAGTAATAAAATAGACTAATACCGGTCTCCACAAGTATTTCTACTGCTTAAAGAGGTTATCTCTTACTTTTACATTGATGGCCTAGCCTTTAAAATAGGTCATCAATGTCTGATCGGCCGAAATCCAACACCCCGCACCCCCACTGATAAGCTGTTCTGGAGCTGCCCCATCTTCTGATAGTGGCCGGTGCCGGGTACTGCATAGCCACCTGCTATTCAGATCAATAAGAGGCAGATGTACAGTACTTGGCTGGAATCAGTTCATGGGACAGCTCCACAACTGAGCATTTCCAGCTGCCTGCTACCGCCACCGAGGGCAGCTGATTGGCGGGGGTGCGAGGTGTTAGACTAAAAACAGTCGAACATTGATGACCTATTCTAAGGATAGGCCATCAATGTAAAAGTAGTGGATAACCTCTTTAAGACACCCATACAAATTAGATTTTGGAGGGAATGGCCAACAATCGGATGTTTATGGGAACCTTCAACTCTTTCTGGACAGAAGAATTGGACCATTGGGATTTCAATGGCGATGAATATAATTTCCAGGTGAGATAAGCCGATGCCAGGGTAAAGTGGCAGTGGTTCGCATCACTCCCTCTTAAAAAAATAAGCGCTAAATGGCTAGCCTTAGGAATCAAACTGATATAACATATAAGCCAGACAAAAATACAACCCTCCTTCAGTTAACAAACCAAAAGTAATAATTCCCTATTTTAAAAAGGTATATCTTTATTCAGTCATCTCTTTTAAAAACTATCAATACAGTGCACAGAAAGTAGCCACTAAAGGTGGATAAATGGTGAGGTAGGAACATGTGCGCCACTCGAGGATGTTTTTTTGAGGATTTTTGGTTAGGCAGGGGTGGGCTAATATTCTCCCTATTAAACTTCCCCCTACCTGCCAGCAGAGTGTAAACACCCTAATACTCGGTGCCCCCGCTCCTCGGCGGCTGTCCCTCACTGACCCTCAAATCCACAATAAACTACCACCATCACCACAACCATGTTAGTGCAGTGTGCAGGTCCCTTAAATGTCCAAATTACGTTCTAAAGTTAATAATTATCAGAAAATACTAGTTTTTGTATACGGGGATGTATATTATATCTACCGGAAACCATCATCACATACACAATAAGAAGAAACGATGTTCCAATACCAGTAAATCAGACAACCCACTGTTCATACCTCATGATCAATGAAACATCAGGTTATATCCTATGGCACATCTATAATAGCACACTGCAAATATTGATACTCATTACTCGTCCCATCGCAACGCGTTTCTCTCTCAGGATGTCTGGGGGTTCATCAGGAGATGTTCTATGTTCTCCGGCCATACAATGGATGTCCGGGTATAGTGACTGGTGGAGTCACAGGTAACCTCAAAATTGAAGTCTTCTCACGGATGGTGCCAGATGCAATGTCTCAGCATGCATTAAACCACTTCACTTAAATAGCCTCTTTTTGCCCCCAGAAACTAATGTACCGCCTCCGTAAACTTACCCGCCCATATGATATGGAACACTTCCGCCATTTGCGTAAGCTGTCCCCTGAGGCGGGCCTGCATGACGTCCATAGGATGCAGGCATTGCCCATAATGCCGCGCTCGCACCTCGGAACTTTTCATCATACTGGAAGTTGCATCATGTGGGACATATACTACGCACCACAGACAGTCCTCCTCCATTATCAAACCAGAAATGACGTACCGTGGAGCGCATACTGCATTCCACAGTTAGTTTGCTTATTTTCTTTCCCCAATAGATGGAAATAAGGGTAGCACGCACAGACGTCATACAGGAATCGAGCTTTACCAATAATGCAACGCTCCTATCTTGGAACTTAAACGTCATACTGGAAGTTGCATAATGTGGGACACAGTGCGCTCCACAGGCAGTCCTCCTCCAATATCAACCCGGAAATGACGTGCCGTGGAGCGCATATTGCGCTCCACCGTTATTTTAGTTTAAGTAATCCACTTATTCCATAATAGACAGAAATAAAGGGGCAAAAGGGTACTATCATCAGATTATTCTTCAAAACAATGAAACAATGATACTGGCAACCTTATTTTGTTACCAAATAATAAAAAAATGCTCAGCCTATAAGGACAATAAGCTCATCATGGCACTTTTGTCAGGCTAATCTCAAAAATAGCAATATAGGTATATATGCAGGAGGAAGATGTCAGCTCCAAAAAAATCATAAATGAGATGTTATCCATGGACTTAGATAAAGCTAGTGAAATTTAGCTGTTCATTTATCCCACCGGGACTCATACTTCGCAAAAGGTAGATCCACTTCGTTTCCCTCTGGAGAACAATCTTGTTCCAGTCACCCAGCCGTTCATGTTTCTGGACAGTTTCGACTACTTTAAATAGAATACTTTTAATGTCCCCATTGTGTTGCTGGACCACATGTCGAGCTAACGTAGTGCCCCTTTTGTGTAGGATGTCACCAATATCCTCACTCTTAGCTCTCTCATGGTCTTACCAACATAATTTTTCGGACATTGACAGGTGCATACATAAACTACACCAGCAGTTCTACAGTTCGCAAAGTCCCGATTATGGAAAATCCTCCCTGATACAGCACTAGTAAAGGTTTTCGAGGGGTCAATAAATCTGCAAAAACTTCAGGTCCCACATTTGAAGGTCCCAATGGGTCTCCTGTCTAGCCATGTACCTGCAGGTTTAGGTGATTCAAAGTGGCTATGGACCACGTGGTCCCGTATTGACCTTCCCTTCCAAAGGTAACCGAAGGTGTTACAGTTAAGGCTAAGTTCACACTTCCATTGTTTTGCAACAGTCACAATCTGTCGCCTTGAGGACTTACGGTATCCTGCAAAATATTTTGCAGGAATCCTGTTTTTCCCCATAGACTTGTATTGGTGACGGATTGCGACTGATGATGCTGCATTGCATCCGCTGCATCGCGGTCAGTCGTATTTTAACTGACCGCCGGGCGGGAGCAACGCAGCCTGTAACGTTTTTTGAGCAGCGCAATCCGTAGGATTTTGCTGTGCATGCTCTCTCTGGCTACCTGCCCCCGTAACCAGGATACACATCGGGTAACCAAGCAATGCGCTTTGGTTAGTTACCCAATATTTACAGTGGTTACGTGTGCAGGGAGCCAGCGCTAAGCGGTGTATGCAGGTAACCAAGATAAATATCGGGTAACCAAGCAAAAAGTGCTTTGCTTTTTACCCGATATTTACCCTGGCTGTGCACGGGCTCCGCCCCCTCCCACACTCAGCATGTACTCACATACTCACACACACACACACACACTCACTCACACACTCACCTGTCCCCAGCCCTGCAGTCCACGCGGCACTGACGTCCTCAGCGCCACGGCCTCGCTCAGCTCCACCCACCCTGAACTCCGCCCCCTCACGCCCCGCCCCCCGCACACAACGGAGTCCGACAAAGAAAATTCTGTTCTTTGTCATCCGTTGTACAGCGCATCAGTCACATGCGTCAAGCAACGCATGTGACTGATGCAAAACAACGGAAATGTGAATTTAGCCTAATGTGTCCGTCAAATCCGGATCTGCCCGTAAGATGTTCCGTGCCGTCTCAAAATGTCCATAATCCTATCTGACTGGTCATTAAAGGTGCCAATTAGTCTAGTCAGACCACCTGTATCCACCTTTTTGCGGGGTACAAGTAGATCGGTCCTATTTTTCCTTTTTGCAGAATTATAGGCCCTTGTGATCACCTCCACTGGATACCCTCTATCTTTAAACCTATGTCTGAGATTATTAGATTGTGCTTGAAAGTCTCCCAGATTGGAACAATTCCTTCGAAGTCGAAGAAATTGTCCTTTTGGGATCCCGCTCTCAAGGTTCGTTGGATGGCAACTTTCCCAAAGTAGCAAGCTATTAGTTGTCGTGGGTTTTCTATAGATACTCGTATCCAAGTAGCCATCTGCATTCCTTTTTATTTATAGATCCAAAGAAAGGAATTCTATAACCCCCTATTTCAGAGGTACATCTCAGATTCAGGTTATTGATATTGAGATGTTCCAAAAAAGATCTAAATGAGCGGTGATCACCGGACCACAGGACGAGGATGTCATCAATATATCGCCCCCAGAATAAAATCCTAGGGGTCCAGATGACATCCTCGTCCTTGAAGACAACTGTGTCCTCCCACCAACCCAGGAGCAAGTTAGCATATGTGGGAGCACAAGGGCTCCCCATTGCTGCGCCCCTGAGTTGGTGGTAAAACTTCTTGTTAAACAGGAAGTAATTATGTCCAAGAACAAATTTCAATAGTTCTATGTCAAACACATTGTGAGGCCCCAGATAACTCCCTCTGGTCTTCATTAAGTACTCTACTGCCTCTATGCCCCTGTCATGAGGGATACTGCTGTATAGTGCTTTGACATCAATTGATGTCAAGATGGTATCTTGTTCCACTTATACCCCTACAAGTTTCCCAATCAAATCAGCAGTGTCCCTGATATATGATGACAATGATGTAACAAATGGGCGTAAAAGTTTGTCCAGATATACACTGACATTCTGACACAGCGCTTCAATGCTAGAGACTATTGGACGACCCTTCAATGGCGATAAATATAATTTCCAGGTGAGATAAGCCGATGCCAGGGTAAAGTGGCAGTCATTCTCATCCCTCCCTCTTAAAAAAATAAGCGCTAAATGGCTAGTCTTAGGAATCAAACAGATATAACATATAAGCCAGACAAAAATACAACCCGCCTTCAGTTAAACCAAGTGTAGGAGAATATTACATAGGTAAGTTTGACCCAGGCCCATAGCAAAGTGACTGTGTACTAGAAGATACCAGTCTATTAGGAGACTTGAGCCACTGGATCTCAGTATTAAGCTTTAGGTGTCTTCCTGTTGTCTTTAACTCTTACATGGGAAAATAGCATGTCTTTCCCCATACTTTTCTAATGAAAACTAATTGTCAGCCTATAAATCGACATAGGCGTATGTTGGTCTTAAGGTCCAGTCACACTAAGCAACTTTCCAGCGATCCCAACAACGATAGGGATCGCTGGTAAGTTGCTAGGAGGTTGCTGGTGAGATGTCACACTGCGACGCTCCAGCGATCCCACCAGCAACCTGACCTGGCAGGGATCGCTGGAGCGTGGCTACACGAGTTGCTGGTGAGCTCACCAGCAACCAGTGACCAGCCCCCAGCCAGCAGCGCCGCGTGGAAGATGCTGCGCTTGGTAACTAAGGTAAATATCGGGTAACCAACCCGATATTTACCTTGGTTACCAGCGCACGGAGCTACACGTGCAGAGAGCAGGGAGCAGCGCACACTGAGCACTGGCTCCCTGCTCTCCTAGTTACAGCACACATCGGGTTAATTACCCGATGTGTGCTGCAGCTACATGTGCAGAGAGCAGGGAGCAGCGCACATCGCTTAGCGCTGGCTCCTTGCTCTCCTAGTTACAGCACACATCGGGTTAATTACCCGATGTGTGCTGCAGCTACACGTGCAGAGAGCAGGGAGCAGCGCACACCGCTTAGCGCTGGCTCCTTGCTCTCCTAGCTACAGCACACATCGGGTTAATTAACCCGATGTGTCCTGCAGCTACATGTGCACAGAGCAGGAGCCGGCACTGACAGTGAGAGCGGCGGAGGCTGGTAACAAAGGTAAATATCGGGTAACCAAGGACAGGGCTTCTTGGTTACCCGATGTTTACTGTGGTTACCAGCCTCCGCAGAAGCCGGCTCCTACTGCCTGCACATTTAGTTGTTGCTGTCTCGCTGTCACACACAGCGATCTGTGCTGCACAGCGGGACAGCAACAACTAAAAAATGGCCCAGGACATTCAGCAACAACCAACGACCTCACAGCAGGGGCCAGGTTGTTGCTGGATGTCACACACAGCAACATCGCTAGCAACGTCACAAAAGTTGTTCGTTAGCAGCGATGTTGCTAGCGATGTTGCTTAGTGTGACGGGGCCTTAAAGCAAGCCACACACATTAGATATCTGTCAGTTGAATGATGATCCGACTGATTATTTGGCTGGCAGCTATCTCAGCCCATCTATTCCATATACAGTAGGGTTCCCCAACTCCAGTCGTCAATAGCCACCAACAGTGCATGTTTTCAGGTTTTCCTTAGCATTGCACAAGTGTTGGAATAAGTACCTGGAAATTCTGAAAACATGATCTGTTGGTAAGGCTTCAGGACTGGAGTTGGGGAACAATGATATACAGAACTCGGACGTGTGCTTCTTTGTAAGAGAGCCACTGCCAGACATGTATGGTAGAGGCTTATTTCAGATGGATTCACAAGTCTTTGATAATAGATTGGCAACACACAATAGACTGTCAACACAACCTGCCATTATTGGTAGGTTCAGCAGACAGTAGTCGAATGTGTATGGGAGGATTCAGTGATGGTCCAGCATGCCAAGGATCCACCCATAACATTGAGTGCAGAGTTGTGAATCCAGTCATCCCATGCACTGTGAGGTTTCGCCAGTGTCAGAGCCGGGAACGGGGGTCACGTAGTGGCAAGTTTGCAATATGAATGCCCTGACCAAAATCCGACTAGATCAAGACAGTTGAGGAATTAAGGCAAAAAAAAGAAAAAAGGCAAAACTGTGCATTCCCATGTGTTTTTCCCTATGTCCATAGTATTGCACATTGCTTTGTTTCTCAAAAAGTATATTCTAATTTGAATTTTCTTTTGCCTGCGTAAAATAGAAGCACAATAGAAGGTAATTTAAATGAATGATCGGAAATATCAACTTTGTCCAATTGGTGCCTAAAGCAGTTATCTTTTTGTCGATTTCTATTTAATGACAAAAGGATTGACCTATAGCACATATTGATATTAATAGTATATTATTAAATAAGCATTAACAGGGACTAAGAGCTTTTACCCACACAAAGCATTAACCAGATTGTAAATACTCCATAAAGTACTTAATGCATTTTCCAACCCACTCGAAGCCTTGGTGAGCTTCTTTTTACCATAAATATGTATGGACAAGAGGAAGTTGATGAGAACAATGCTGCACCTTCCCATTAACTTTTAGGAAATTAATGGGAACATTACAGCTAGCAATGTAAAGCAAACTACTGTCATGGTACGGTTACTTTCAATTTTTCTTTTGTTTGCTGTGTATGTGCCAGTACTATTGTGTAAACAGGAAAACTTTCTTTTCCAGGTGGTGACAACAAGAAAGTTTGCGAATTAAAATACCAGTGACCTGAATAAAAAGCAAACCTGTTTAACCAAAAGGTGGACAAACTAATTATTTGAGAAAAGAAAAGCAGGTCTCAACACAGTATTATTGAATGATAATGTGACCCATACGTCAAACATCACTAGAACTCAGCAACTAAGAATGTAGGAAATATCTTCAGAATGGTTTCTTACACTGCTAAACCAGTGTTTCCCAAACTCTTGTCCTCAGGGCCCCCGACAGGTCATGTCTTCAGGATTTCCTTAGCATTGTGCAGGTGATGGAATCATTATCAAGACATCTGAAATTCCCACATTTTCTATAACTTGTGCATTCCTGGTGCTTGCTTGCCGGCTTTAGACGTGCTCTGCACATGGTCGGAACCGCAGGAGTCTTCTGATCATGCACATTGCGCGTCTGAAGCCAACAAGAAAGCACCCGGATAACAAGGCTGGGGGAATGGCAAGCACATACGCGCAGGATCTCAAGGAGTTGACGGTGACGTCGCTCATGTAAATCCATGGTATCACGCCCAAAGGGGCGTGATGCCACGGAAAGTATGCAAACGCCTAAGGAGCGATGCGACACCCAGGGGACTAGAGCCTCAGATCATTTACATAGGGAACATGTAAGTAATAAAACATATTTTATACATTCATATTACACAATATTACAACACAGGGATGGGTAAAAAAGGGTTTCTAGGCCACACATCACCCTGCTTGTAGATTAGAACGCATAAGGGTCACCTGACAGGTTCCCTTTAACTACTGTAGGCTAATGCTTGCTCTTTCAATAGGTATTCCATCTCGCCTCTCCATACTTATGCACACTCAGTTAGACCATGCATACATGTGTTTTTAATGGGGAATTAGCAATAAGGGTGCATTTACACAAACTGATCACCACAGGCAGTAATTTAATATCTTGATTAGGTAAGCTCACATGTCCAGTAATCATCCTTTAGCCTGGATCCAGCAGAAATCAGTTGTCAAAAAAGTACCGTATTTTTCGGATTATAAGACGCACTTTTCCTCCCAAAACTTTGGGAGGAGAATGAGGGGTGCATCTTAAAATCCGAATGTAGCTTACCGAGGGGTTGTACAGAGGGGTCAAAGGAGAGAGGGGAGATGCTCCGAGCAATGCACTGTGCTGCTAGCGCTGTTGGTCTGTGCGACGCTGTTCTGTGTGGGGCCGCTCCGTTCTGCTCTGTGCACGGCTGCTCCGTTCAGCTCGGCTCTTCCATTCTGCTCGGTACTCGGCTACTCCATTCTGCTCAGCGTTCAGCTGCTCCGTTTTGCTCGGCACTCGGCTGCTCCGTTCTGCTCAGTGTTCGACTGCTCCGTCACCAACGCCGCACAGAGCAGAGCGGCATCACTGGCCCCGCACAGAGCAGAGCAGCGTCACTGGCCCCGCACAGAGCAGAGCGGCATCATCGGCCCCGCACAGAGCAGCACCCGCAGTGAGTATCTGGGCCCCCCTCTATACTACTTGCAGTACTCCAGTACCGCCTCTGCCTCCTGTGACCCCCGCTCTGCTGCTGCCCCCTCTCCCTGGTAAGACACCACCAGGTTATAAAACGGACCCCATATTTTTTTTTTTACTTTTTTTCCCCTCCAAATTTGGGGTGCGTCTTATAATCCGGTTCGTCTTTTAAAACGAAAAATACGGTAACTGATTTCAACTGGATCCATTTTCTTTTTAACATTGAAGTTTATGGAAACATATCCACTAACAGATTGCTATTTATCTTCTTTGTGAAACTGATCGAGTAAGCAAAAAATGGATCCTTTACAATGAAAGAAAAATGAAATGCTAATTAATGGATCTAATTTCAATAGACTAAAATGTTAACAATACCCACCTTTAATACCGGACAAAAGTTGTGTCTGCAGAACTTTTTTGCCAATGGATTTCTGCTGGATCCATTCTAATGGATGATTACTGGACATGTGAACTCAGCCTTATGCGGGCTTTACACGAGATGATAGATTGTGCGATATGTCGTTGGGGTCACGGTTTTCGTGACGCACATCCGGCATAGCCCACATCGTCATCTCGCGTGACACCTCTGAGCGACGCAGTATCGCTCACAAATCGTGAGTCGTGTACTCGTCGTTACCTTTCATAATCTCGTTTATTTTCTTGGGTGCAGGTTGTTCATCATTTCCGTGGCATCACACGTTGCTCTGTGTGACACCACGGGAACGATGAACACAGCGTACCTGCGTCCCACGGCACCTGCCGGCTTAATGGAAGGAAGGAGGTGGGCAGGATGTTTACATCCCGCTCATCTCCACCCCTCCACTTCTATTGGCCGCCTGCCGTGTGACGACGCTGTGACGCCGAACGTCCCTCCCACTTCAGGAAGTGGACGTTCGTCGCCCACAGCGAGGTCGTCCGGAAGGTAAGTGCGTGTGACGGGGGTTAAACGAGTTTGTGCGCCACGGGCAGCAATTTGCCCGTGATGCAAAAACAATGGGGGCGGGTATGACCGATTGTGAAATTGCACAATCGGTCGTCCCATGTAAAGCAGGCTTTAGGCAGACCGTCAATTATTCCATGCATAAACTATCATTGTTCTTGGCAGCACATATCCTGTTTACACAGCATGATGTCCTGACGAAAATGATGATTTGTTTCAGCAAGCTTAATACATTTCACCTAATGAACAAGCATTTTGCACATTCATCAGGTGACTGATATCCCTACACGGCAAACAGAAAGTAGAGATCCCGCAGTTTGAGTAAAATCTTTTACCCAAGGTGTTGCATTTTCACTTTTCATAACTTTATACAGCCATGGTGTGACTTATCTCTACTGAATTTTATCAAAAAAAGAATTGACCATTTCCGAGACCCGTAGTGTTCTAATTTCTTGTGATGTGCTGGGGCTGTGTGATGGCTTATTTTTTGCATCCTGAGCTCCCTTTTTTTGTTATACCATTTTGGGGTATATTATGGTGTTTTGATTTTTTTTTTCTCGTTACACCGTTTACTGATCAGATTCATTTGTTTTATATTTTGATAAATTAAGCATTTCTGAATACGGTCATACAAAATATATGTATTTTTACTTTCCTAATAGTTGTATTTTCAATGGGGCAAAAAGGAAGGGGGGTGATTTAAGCTTTTTTTCATATTTAAAAAAAAAGTTAGTTTTTTTCTTTCTCTACACTTTTTATTGTTTTTATGAGTCCTCTTGGGGGACTTTAAAGCTGATATAGCCCAATCGCTTCTGCTGTACAGAGCGGTGGTTCAATAATTTAAAATTAACTTTTATAACTAAAACCCCTTTAAGATCTTTATACCTTTACTTTCATCACAATAAGCATTTCTATCTAGAAAGTCAAGAGTTTCAAAAAAATGTCCAGCCATTGAAAACCTCCGCCTATACATGAAAATGAATGTGCATTGTTAATCCAATGTGAGCGATGTTCTTGCCAAATATGCTTTAATTGTATCCAATATACTTTTGGATACCTCTCCCATTACTTCCCAGAAGTCATACATGGAAAACTATGCTTTTTCCCTTGAATTGATTAATTCATTTGGGTCCTCCATTGTGTTTTTGTTAGCATAGAAAGCGTCAGGTGAGGATATTTGATACCTGTTGGTTGGGTTAAGCAGCATTAATACATCCTCTCATCATGTCCCTTGAACAATGCCACGCGAACAATAAATGTGGGTTAAAGGATTTATATTCACAAGCGAGTTTTACATTTCACCCCAACAATCTACATTATTTCCTTGTATACAATGTCATCATAAAAAAAAATAAAATACAGATAAAAAGTTTGCATGCCCTTAGGGACCGTAATCTCTTACGAGAAAATAATAGATTTGGCTAACAGTGTCAAGGACTACATCTAAGGTGGGAGTGGGGCAGGTTTGACAACCCATAATAGGTCAATTGACCATTGAAAATCAGGTTTTATAGGTTTTTTTTTTTTTTTTTTAAATCATTGACAGTAAAGAAAAATCCTACTTTGCCATTCAGCATAAGATTTGTCCTTTCCACACTAAACATTTAGAATTAATTATCTTGTACTTAGACATGATAAGCATCTTATGCAAATGAACAATGCGTTGAAAAGTCTTAATTCCAGACAAGATATGGGTGTAGCACCACAACAGAAGAAAATCCTAGGGCAGCAAATAAAGGCTTGAGATTCACTTCTGGTTACATTTCTAGAATACACACTCACACATTGTGTAATATATGTGTAATATCGTATTTTTTGTTTTATATGACGCACCGGGTTATAATACACACCGGATTATAAGACGCATCCTAAATTTAGAGATAAAAAAAGGGGGGAGGGGGTCCATCTTATAATCTGGTGGTGTCTTACTTGGAGGGGGTTGGCAGCGGTGGTGGAGCGGGGTCACAGGAGGCAGGGGCAGTACTGCAGTAGGGTGATGTTGCAGGCGTGGTGGAAGTTGTGTGGCTGCGGTGGGGGCTGTGTTGGCTGCAAGTGCCGTGCTGGCTGTGTAAAATGTGGAGCAGGGCAGTGCGGTGAGTGTTCCAGATGCTCTGTCAGCGGTGGAAGCTTCAAAGAAATGGCGCCCGGAGTCGGCATGTGCACAGATTGCGCTCTCAGCTCAATGACAAGCTGAGATTTCATCTGCGCACGCACTACCTCCGGGCGCTATTTTTTTTAAACCCGTTGCTGGAGATCAATGGGCCAAAGGCGGCATGTGCACAACTGAGATTTTGAGCCGAGAGCTCCATCTGTGCAGGCGCCAACTCCAGGCGCCATTATTTGAAGCCCGCATCACCGACAGAGCATCTCACTTGCTGCACCGCCCTGCTCCACACAGCCCCAGCGCACCCAGCATAGTGCCCTGCAGACAGCACATCCCCAACGGCAGCCAGCACAACCCCCATTCTCCACCTCCCGGTAAGCTACATTCGCATTATAAGGCGCACCCCCTTATTTTCCTCCCACATTTTTGGGAGGAAAAGTGTGTCTTATAATCTGAAAAATACGGAATATACACACACAATACTGTATCTATTAAATCTACTATGTGTGTTAATCTATTGAGTATATATATATATATATATATATTTATTGCGCATACATATTTATGCCTGGATGACTACTAAGTGCTTCATTTCCAAAACATAGAAAGTTTTGTAAATAGCAGAATACAAAACGAGAGCCTCACCCCTTTGTCTTAGCAGCATGCACACAATGTAGAACACTTAAGCTCAGCCAAAGCTTTCTTCATTAATAATAGCATATTGTAAAAAGGTTTTCAGCGCAGATACCAATATTTTCTGTCTACCTCAATTTTGAAAACATAAAACAGTTTAACCAGACACTTAGCATGGTAATATATGGTATAATTGTCCACAGATGCACAATGGTGGCTGCAAAACATGCAGAGGGAAAAAGGGGCGAACATTAAGCCTAATGATCTAGTTAGATCTTATCATAGGTGTCATACTCTAGGGGATTGCACCAAGGCACCAAACAGGCTCTTCTGCCGTATACTGACTACATGTTCGGAGCACCCACATTCCAGCTCAGAAGGAGGCATTTTACTGAGATTTCCCGGACTGCACTTTATTAGACCAGTATGACCTCTTCTCCTAAATACCTGCTCCTGGTTAAGAAATTTCCTACAGATACAGCGCTGTCTATTGTTTGACAAGACAGCGGAGGTCTCTGCTCTTCATAGATGACTTCAGTCACAGTGCATCATGTTGCAATCTACTGGGAATAGAACATTAATGGCATAAGGAATACCCTACTATAAAGCAAAGGCCATTAAAAATGCAAATCTTCTCCATCTGTTTCCACCAGTCCCTAAAATTAATGCAAAGCATAGCGATTTTAATAATAAAGTAGACACATATGATAAACATAATAAAACGAAACAAGCACATCCATATCGGTGGATACTGTGTGGCAATGCTCACAGACCACAATTGTAAACTTCTTTGGAAGAATTAGGTCTCGGGGTTGTCCCACAAGCTTGCATGGTATATACTATGCTCGAACACAGTGTGGAAGATACCTGTTAAAGGGTGACAGTGAGACTAAACATTTTACATACCAAAAGTACATTGAAGCACGTATCTATGTATAGCAAAGGTCACAAGGGTGAGTCTAAGCTGCATGGTTAGAAAAAAGTCAAAGCTAATGGAAACACTCCCAAGGTTCTCTGGGAGATGGAGTATGATTTTTTAATCTCTATTAGTAAATCTGACAATTGGCGGCCTCCTAGGCAATGTCAAGTTGATTACGTGAGACATAATTATTGAACAGAGCCAGTTTACAAGTTCCTTACCGAGTAAAAACAAGTTCAGTGAGCCACAAGGCTGTGCCTTTGCTGATGCTGTTGCAATCCAACTATGCAAAGCAGCTCATAAAATGGACTAACTATGGGGTGGGCCTGTTTAATCAACCTACAAGGTAATTTGTTCAGACAATAACAGTAAAGTTTGTCTTTTATAATTAAATAAAGTGCCATTGGGACTTATTCTCCTGTTTAATACCACACCCAAATGCTTTGTACCATATGTTTTCTTTCCTTTGAATAGAGCGTGACCACCTCTAGAGAGAAGTTGTCAGGAAATGTTACGTAAGCTGCTTCTTATTCACAAGGCAGATGGAGAACTGACACAATATCATCTACGGTAAAGACTTCAGAATGGTGGGGCATACACCGATATAGGCTTAGCTTATACACCCATAAACGGTCCTCACATAAGCCTAGCTGATATATCTGTAGAATGGTATATGTTCATCACATAGGCCTAGCTGATATACCATTCTACAGATAAAAGGTTATTCCATAGGCTTTACTGATATACCATTCTACAGACAAAAAGTCCTCAAGCAGACCTAGCTGATATACCATTCTACAGATAAAAGGTTGTCTGACAGTCTTAAGGTCCAGTCAAACTAAGCAACTTACCAGCGATCCCAACAACGATAGGGATCGCTGGTAAGTTGCTAGGAGGTTGCTGGTGAGATGTCACACTGCGACGCTCCAGTGATCCCACCAGCAACCTGACCTGGCAGGGATCGCTTGAGCGTCGCTACACGAGTTGCTGGTGAGCTCACCAGCAACCAGTGACCAGCCCCCAGCGCCGCGTGGAAGATGCTGCGCTTGGTAACTAAGGTAAATATCGGGTAACCAACCCGATATTTACCATGGTTACCAGCGCACGCAGCTACACGTGCAGAGAGCAGGGAGCAGCGCACACTGAGCTCTGGCTCCCTGCTCTCCTAGTTACAGCACACATCGGGTTAATTACCCGATGTGTGCTGCAGCTACATGTGCACAGAGCAGGAGCCGGCACTGACAGTGAGAGCGGCGGAGGCTGGTAACAAAGGTAAATATCGGGTAACCAAGGACAGGGCTTCTTGGTTACCCGATGTTTACTGTGGTTACCAGCCTCCGCAGAAGCCGGCTCCTGCTGCCTGCACATTTAGTTGTTGCTGTCTCGCTGTCACACACAGCGATCTGTGCTTCACAGCGGGACAGCAACAACTAAAAAATGGCCCAGGACATTCAGCAACAACCAACGACCTCACAGCAGGGGCCAGGTTGTTGCTGGATGTCACACAGTTCGTTAGCAGCGATGTTGCTAGCGATGTTGCTTAGTGTGATGGGGCCTTTAGCTTGGCTTGGCTTTTTCAGCACGTGGACTCTGCAACAGCTGGTTACAGGCTCAAAATCTGGTTGTGTGATACACAATTTAATAAGGTGAGCACATTTAAGAACCTATTGCTCTTTTCTTCCCTTCAGCTTTCTATTCTACAGATAAAAGGTTCTCCGACATGCTTAGGCTATGTGTTGTGAGACTGTGACCGGGGTTATCTATGACGGCCAGTATGTCTCGCCCCGATTGTGCTCACTCCATGATAGAAAGTAAATCCACTCTAGGGTTAATGCTGTTTCCCTACAGGCTGAAGGAAGGGTTAAATAGAATCAGGAACAAGGGCAGGTGTGCCCGGTGTGAGGGAGTGAACAGAACTCCCTGAGTTCTCTGCTGGAGAGGCACATGTATTTTTGTTATGGACTTTTGTTTGGACATTAAAACCGTGTGCTGTGAACCTTAATGCCTGGATCCCGTGTCTTCTGCTGCGCAGCCGACCGTGCTACCTCACATATGGTGGAGAATGCGGGCATGACAGCCGGTGAGGTGTAGCATCCATCCCTGGTGACCCGGTAGCACATGTCCTGGATTCGAGCGGCTATACTACAGCCCAAACCCAGCGACGCCATGGAAGACATACTAAGGCTGCAGCAACAGACTAATGCACAGCTACAAGAGGCTAATGCACAGCAACAACAGGCCAATGCACAGCAGCAACAGACCAATGCACACCTGCTCCGGGCGTTGGAACGTCAGCAGCAATCCTTGCAAGTGCAGGAAAAAAAACTCCAAGAACAGATGGATCAGGCCAATGCACGTCAGCAGCAAGCCTTGCAATTGCAGGAAAAAAGGCACCAAGAACAGATGGTTCTCCTGGCCAAGTCGATCCGTGCCGGACCGGCAGCAACAACCCCGGGACCGGGTGACGACGGCAGCGTCCGGAAAGCGGTGAGACAAGCGTTGCAAAAGATGACCCCGGGTGATGATGTGGAAGCGTTCCTGGCGGTGTTTGAGCGGGTGGCCGAACGGGAAAAGCTGCCGACCCCGCAGTGGGCTGAGGTATTGTCACCCTATCTGACGGGGGAACCCCAAAAAGCGTACCTGGACCTCTGTACCGAGGACGCCATTGACTATGTGACCCTGAAAGCCGAAATACTTGCTCGGTTGGGGGTGAATACCTATGTACGGGCTCAGCGGGTAAATCAGTGGTTCTATGAGGAAGCCAAACCCGTACGCTCCCAGGCCTATGACTTGTTACATCTTGTAAAAAAGTGGTTGCAGCCTGACACTCTGAGCCCGGCGCAAATGGTGGAAAGGGTAGTAGTGGATCGTTTTGTGCGCACTTTACCCGTCACCGTTCAACGGTGGGTCGGACAGGGTGACCCGAGTACCCTGGACCAATCAGTGTCCCTGGTAGAGCGGCATGTGGCTACGCAGGACTTGATACGGGACACTGAGACTTTGCGTACCGCCCGTCGGTCCGGCCCCTCGAAGCCTAGGGCCAAGGACCCACCGCTGACAACGGTGCAGGAGTCCCCTACCGTCCCGTCTGAGGCCGCGGCCGCCATTCCTGAGGTCCGGAAGGTTCTGTACCCTAAACGACAACCCGTCAAGGGGGTTTCCGTCCCCATTAGATGTTGGCGGTGCCAGCGGGTGGGACATATGGAAGCCCAGTGTCCACTCACCACGGAGCCCATGGATTGTGGGGTTACCCGGCGGGGTTCAATGTATGCTCAGGTGGTGTGTACCGCTGACCTGGTCTCCCCAGAGACGGAGCCCCACTTGTGCCAAATACAGGTGAATGGATGTCCGGTTACAGGATTGTTGGATTCCGGAAGCTTAGTGACCCTTGTGCGATCCACCTTGAGGGCTAAAGTAAAGGCCACAGGACGCACCGTGGGGGTGGTTTGCATACATGGGGACCGCCGCGACTATCCCACGGGGATTGTCACCATCACAGCACCTTGCGGTCAGGTGCAACATGAGGTGGGACTTCTTAACACTCTTCCTTATGACGTGATCCTAGGAAGGGATCTGCCCTATTTTTGGACTTTATGGAGGGGACCCCCTAAGTCCCCTCAGATATTGGTCGGTCCGGGACCGGAGCCCTACAATCCTGAATCCGGGACACCTGCCGTAGGGGTCACCATGATAGGGACAGAGTGTGAACCCGATAGGTCGCCCCTAGAGGTATTGGCAGGAGAGGCTGAGACGGTCGAGCCCATCCCGGAGTTGGAGGCGTCCCCGGATACGTTTGGGACAGCCCAACTCCAGGACCCTACGTTAATACATGCCCGGAGTCGGGTGACAGTAGTTGACGGGGTGGCACAGCTGCCCGGTGCCCAGGTAAGGTACCCCCATTTCGCTCTTAAGCAGGATTTACTCTACCGGGTAGATGAAATACGGGGCGTGGGGGTAGAACAGTTGGTGGTGCCCCAGCCGCATCGCCGGCGGGTCCTCGACTTGGCTCATAAACACCTGATGAGTGGCCACCTAGGGGTCAAGAAAACGCAGGAGCGAATATTGCAAAGGTTCTATTGGCCCGGGGTCTTTGGGGAGGTAAAACGGTTCTGCGAAACCTGCCCAGAGTGTCAGCTTACCGCACCCCTGACCCATTTTCGCAGTCCGTTGGTACCATTACCCATTATAGAAGTCCCTTTTGAACGGATAGGGATGGATCTGGTGGGGCCCCTCATAAAGTCCGCTCGAGGGCACCAACACATCCTAGTGATCGTTGACTATGCCACCCGGTATCCCGAGGCGAAACCTCTCAGACATACTGCAGCAAAGCTTATAGCTCGGGAGTTGTTTGCTGTGTTCTGCCGGGTGGGATTGCCCAAGGAGATCCTTACGGATCAGGGGACCCCATTCATGTCTAAAGTGACCAAAGAGCTATGCCGGCTACTCCAGATCAAGCAGTTGCGTACGTCTGTGTATCATCCTCAAACGGACGGTTTAGTCGAGCGTTTCAATAAAACCCTGAAAACCATGCTAAGAAGGGTGATTTCAAAAGACGGGAAAGACTGGGATATGATGCTTCCCTATTTGATGTTTGCCATACGAGAGGTGCCACAGGCATCCACGGGGTTTTCGCCTTTTGAATTGTTATACGGGCGACATCCCCGGGGATTGTTGGACCTGGCAAAGGAAACATGGGAACAAGAGCCCACCCCCCATAAAAGTGTGATCGAACACATTTTGGGTATGCAGAACCGCATAAGCGCGGTCATGCCAATTGTGAAGGAGCATTTACAGGAGGCTCAGGCCGCGCAAAGCGGCCGCTACAATAGACAAGCCACCGTGCGGACCTTTAAACCCGGGGATCGGGTGTTGGTATTAATCCGCACGGCGGAGAGTAAATTCCTGGCTCAGCGGCAAGGCCCCTACGAGATAAAGGAAAGAGTAGGGGTGGTTAACTATAAAGTATTGCAGCCCGGTAGGCGGAAACCTGAACAAATATACCATGTCAACCTATTAAAACCTTGGCAGGAACGGGAAAGCCTGATGGCTGTTTTTTCCCCACCTCCCTCCTCTTCGGGTCGTTCACATCCGGCTCCAGCGACCTCCGGAGAGGACGAACCGGAAGTACGGATTGGAGAAGCCCTCACCAAGCAACAAAGGCGAGAGGCCAGACGGTTGGTTCAGCAGAACCCCGATGTCTTCTCCGAGCTGCCCGGTAGAACCAGTCTGATACGACATGACATTGTCACCGAGCCCCACCTGAAGGTACGCCTGAAGTCATACCGGGTACCGGAGGCTCGACGACAAGCCATATCGGAGGAAGTAAAGACAATGTTACGCCTGGGGGTCATCGAAAAATCCCAGAGTGAATGGGCTAGTCCGATTGTCCTAATACCAAAACCCGATGGCTCCTTAAGGTTCTGCAATGACTTTAGGAGATTGAACGAAATATCCAAGTTCGATCTCTACCCCATGCCCCGGGTGGATGAGCTGATTGATAGGCTGGGACAGGCGCGATATTCTACCACGCTCGACCTGACCAAGGGGTACTGGCAGGTGCCACTGACGGAGTCCGCCAAGGAGAAAACCGCTTTTGTTACGCCAGAGGGTCTCTTCCACTATGTTGTCTTGCCTTTTGGGTTACATGGCGCTCCGGCCACGTTCCAGAGGTTGATGGACTTAGTGCTGGAACCCCACCAGGCGTATACATCAGCGTACCTTGATGACATCATTATTTACAGCTCCGATTGGCAGACCCACTTGGAACAGGTACAAGCGGTGGTGGACGCGCTTCGAACAGCCGGATTGACAGCCAATCCCAAGAAATGTGCGTTGGGACTCACGGAAGCCCGCGACTTGGGCTACGTAATAGGCCAAGGAGTGATTAAGCCCCAAATTAACAAGGTTGAGGCGATCCAGAAGTGGCCTAGACCCCTGACCACGAAGCAGGTTAGGGCCTTCCTGGGTATCGTGGGGTACTACAGGAGGTTTGTAAAGGATTTTGCGGGACTATCAGCCCCCTTGACGGACCTTCTCAAAGGCAAGAAGTCCGTCATGGTGCGCTGGACTCCGCAGGCCGAGGACTCCTTCCGGGCCCTGAAGGGGGTCCTGTGCGGACAGCCCGTTCTTGTACACCCTGATTTCCGGAAGGAGTTCATAGTGCAGACTGACGCCTCGGAGGTCGGCCTGGGGGCAGTGCTGTCTCAGGTGGTTCAGGGGGAGGAACACCCCGTCACCTTCTTAAGCTCACCCCTCCTGAGCGGAATTATAGCGTAGTGGAGAAGGAGTGCCTGGCAATTAAGTGGCCCTTGGAGTCCCTACACTATTACCTGCTGGGACGTCAGTTTCGCTTGGTGACGGATCACTCTCCACTGGTCTGGATGAGGTCCGCCAAGGAACGGAATGCCCGGGTTACCCGGTGGTTCCTTTCTCTGCAGAACTTCCGGTTTACGGTTGAACACCGGGCCGGTAGGTTGCAGGGCAACGCCGATGCCTTGTCCCGCGGCCCGTGTTTGATGGCTGGAGTTCAACCCCGCACGCTTGAACTGAGGGGGGGGGTATGTGAGACTGTGACCGGGGTTATCTATGACGGCCGGTATGTCTCGCCCCGATTGTGCTCACTCCATGATAGAAAGTAAATCCACTCTAGGGTTAATGCTGTTTCCCTACAGGCTGAAGGAAGGGTTAAATAGAATCAGGAACAAGGGCAGGTGTGCCGGGTGTGAGGGAGTGAACAGAACTCCCTGAGTTCTCTGCTGGAGAGGCACATGTATTTTTGTTATGGACTTTTGTTTGGACATTAAAACCGTGTGCTGTGAACCTTAATGCCTGGATCCCGTGTCTTCTGCTGCGCAGCCGACCGTGCTACCTCACAGTGTGCACAGTGCGTTTTTCGCGGCGTTTTTCGGGTGCGTTTTTGGCCTCAAAACTGCAGGACTTTGCTTCCCCAGCAAAGTCTATGAGTTTTCATTTTTGCTGTCCGCACACATCTGTTTTTTTTACCTGCGTTTTTGAGTTAAAAAAAAAAATGGACATGTCAGTTCTTTCCTGCGTTTTTCTGCGTTTTCCCCCCATGCAATGCATTGGAAAAACGCAGCAAAACGCAGAGATCAAAAACGCAGAAAAACGCAGCCAAAAACACACCAAATCGCGGCAAAAACGCATGCGTTTTTTGATGCGTTTTTTCGACGCAGGTGCATTTTTGTACGTTTTTGGTGGCCAGAAACGCACAAAAACGCAGCGTCAAAAAGACGCAGTGTGCGAACCTAGCCTTAGCTAATGTACCATTCTACACATAAAAGGCTCTCCCACAAGCTTAGCTGATATACCATTCTACAGATAAAAGGTCCTCAAGAAGGCCTAGCTGATATACCATTCTACACAAAAGGTCCTCCCACAGGCTGAGCTGATCTACCATTCTCCATATAAAAGGTCCTCACATAGGCCTAGCTGATATACCATTCTACAGATAAAAGGTTCACCCACAGGATGAGCTGATCTACCATTCTACATACAGTGTGTCCACCCATATCCTGTCCACCGCCATTAACTTGAAAACGGCGGCAGCTATAGGCATAGAAGTGGTGTCTAGGTATAGTAAAGTAGCCATGCGCTAGGCAATGAAACCACCTATAGGGCCACCTGGTGAAAAACAGCAGAATTAGCATTTTTATCTCAAAAACGGAACGAGATAGAGAAAAAAAATGAGTTACAAAGTTGTAGGGCATCATCAATTCAATACGAATCAACACCTTGCATATAGAAATGCTATGATTAGAACGTGTAAAACTCACAAGGCTGCGGATGTGAAGCGATACCTCATGGAGATCTTCCTACAAGTCATTGGGTATGGTGGCTGTGTGGAGTGGCCTCCACACTCCCTGACCTGACCACATTGGACTTCTTTCTGTGAGGTCACATAAAACAGCAGGTGTATGCGACCCCTCCACCAACATTTCATGACCTACCACGACGTATCACAGATGCTTGTGCAAACATGTCATCTACCATATTGCACAACGTGCAGCAAGATACAGTATGCTGTCCAGAGTCCAGATGTGCATTGCAGCTGACGGTGGCCACTTTGAGCATCAAAGTTAAATGAGTACCATATGCGGGACCAGCATTCAATGTTTTGGGGGAGTCATGGGTTTCATATCATAGCACTTCTGTATGCAAGGAGTCGATTTGTATTGAATTGATGATGCCCTACAATTTTTAAATTCACTTTTTTTCTCTATCTGTTCCGTTTTTGAGATAAAAATGCTAACTCCGTTGTTTTCCAGCAGGTGGCGATATAGGTGGTTTGACTGCGTAGTGCATGGTTACGTTACTATACCTAGACAACAGTTCTATGCCTATAGCTGCCGCCATTCTCAAGTTAATCGCGGTGGACAGGATATGGGTGGACACACTGTATAAAAGGTTCCCCAATGGTTTATCTATCAGTATACGATCCCCACATAAGCCTAAGGGTACCTTCACACTTAGCGATGCAGCAGCGATCCGACCAGCGATCTGACCTGGTCAGGATCGCTGCTGCATCGCTACATGGTCGCTGGTGAGCTGTCAAACAGGCAGATCTCACCAGCGACCAGTGAACAGCCCCCAGCCAGCAGCGACGTGCAAGCGACGCTGCGCTTGCACGGAGCTGCCGTCTGGAAGCTGCGGAGACTGGTAACTAAGGTAAACATCGGGTATGGTTACCCGATGTTTACATTAGTTACCAGCGCACAGCTGTGTGTGCAGGGAGCAGGGAGCCGCGCACACTGAGCGCTGGCTCCTTGCTCTCCTACCATAGCTACAGTACACATCGGGTTAATTAACCCGATGTGTAATGCAGCTACATGTGCAGAGAGCAGGGAGCCGCGCACACTGCTTAGCGCTGGCTCCTTGCTCTCCTAGCTGCTGTACACATCGGGTTAATTAACCCGATGTGTACAGCAGCTACATGTGCAGAGAGCTGGAGCCAGCACTGGCAGCGTGAGAGCTGCAGAGGCTGGTAACTAAGGTAAATATCGGGTAACCACCTTGGTTACCCGATGTTTATCTTGGATACAGCTTACCTCAGCTGTCAGACGCCGGCTCCTGCTCCCTGCTCGCTTCATTTGTCGCTCTCTCGCTGTCACACACAGCGATCTGTGTGTCACAGCAGGAGAGCGGCTTTGAAGAAAACGAACCAGGGCTGTGTGTAACGAGCAGCGATCTCGCAGCAGGGGCCAGATCGCTGCTCAGTGTCACACACAGCGAGATCGCTAATGAGGTCACTGCTGCGTCACAAAAAGCGTGACTCAGCAGCGATCTCGGCAGCGAGCTCGCTGTGTGTGAAGCACCCCTAACTGAAATACCATTCTACTAATAAAAGGTTGTCGCAGAAGCCTAGCTGATATACCATTCTACAGATAAAAGGTCCTTACACATGCCTAGCTGATGCACGAGTCTAGGACTAGTACTTCCTCACATGGGTTTCCTGTAGCAGCTGCACCAGTCTCTGATAGTTCCTACAGAATACTTGATACACCATTCTGGAAGAGTAGTTCGGGACATAAACTTTGCAAACACTATTCTCGGATTAGTAGATCTTGTGCTGATTCTGTTCACCATTGTTACTAATCGTTTACAGAGAGCTGATACAACATGCAAGGACTAGTATTTTTTTTACAAAGGCTTAGCTGTTTCACCAGTCTAGGGCTAATACTTCATTATATAAGCTTAGATATCAGCACAGTCATTCTTTACATATTCTTCATTGATGGACCATTCTAGGACTAATAGTTACTTAAACAGTATGGTGTATAAGCTCAGTCTATGATTAATACTTCCAATCTATCCTACTAGGAAGCTTTAGGCAATCATCCAGGGCATTGCGTTAATCTCTACAAGGACATAAAAAACGAACCTATGACTTTGCTAACTGATAACTTCTATAGGCTCAACCAAAGTTTAACTCATTGTGTGCACAAGGTCACCCACCAGATGTGGGACAGAAGATATTTTTGGTCATTATAGACCGGAGGTAAATTGTACCTCTCACCTCTGCACATTCCTTCTTTGATGCTAGCCCTGGCAAAGTTTCATATGTAAATGCAACCTTTAATCCTATTCTACTTCAAAGTTATTCTGCTCTAATGCTTGTTCAAGTATTATAAAATCATGTAACTCATTACTAAGGCTCTATGAATCCAGGGTGGATGCAATACTCTTGTATTTGGAACCTGTAGAATCCAGATATGATTGTAGAACAGGAAATCTTATCAGCCAGGAAATGTAAATGGTGCTCCTACACCCTCTAGACCTGAGGACTGGCATTTCACTGTTTATTTAATGGAATACCTGCAGAGTAGACGCTTTACAGGGATGGCCTTGCTGATAGTTTTATTCACAGTACTGTACACACAGACATCAGACAGGCCTGTCAGCTTAATATTGACAGATGTTTCAGCAAACATCGGATCCTGCTAAATCAATGCTGAACCTGCACACCATCCAAGTGGAAGCAGAGCCCCTAAATCAGTGCCAGCCCTGCACACCATCCAAGTGGAAGCATAGCCCCTAAATCAGTGCTAGCCCTGCACACCATCCAAGTGGAAGCAGAGCCCGTAAATCAGTGCCAGCCCTGCACAGCATCCAAGTGGAAGCAGAGCCCCTAAATCAGTGCCAGCCCTGCACACCATCCAAGTGGAAGCATAGCCCCTAAATCAGTGCTAGCCCTGCACAGCATCCAAGTGGAAGCAGAGCTCCTAAATCAGTGCTAGCCCTGCACAGCATCCAAGTGGAAGCAGAGCCCCTAAATCAGTGCCAGCCCTGCACACCCTCCAAGTGGAAGCAGAGCTCCTAAATCAGTGCTAGCCCTGCACAGCATCCAAGTGGAAGCAGAGCCCCTAAATCAGTGCTAGCCCTGCACACCATCCAAGTGGAAGCAGAGC
The DNA here is from genome assembly GCF_048569485.1 of Anomaloglossus baeobatrachus. Taxonomy (NCBI): domain Eukaryota; kingdom Metazoa; phylum Chordata; class Amphibia; order Anura; family Aromobatidae; genus Anomaloglossus; species Anomaloglossus baeobatrachus. The sequence continues at coordinate 254,269,025 of NC_134356.1, forward strand.
TCCTAAATCAGTGCTAGCCCTGCACAGCATCCAAGTGGAAGCAGAGCTCCTAAATCAGTGCTAGCCCTGCACAGCATCCAAGTGGAAGCAGAGCCCCTAAATCAGTGCTAGCCCTGCACAGCATCCAAGTGGAAGCAGAGCTCCTAAATCAGTGCTAGCCCTGCACACCATCCAAGTGGAAGCAGAGCCCCTAAATCAGTGCCAGCCCTGGACAGCATCCAAGTGGAAGCAGAGCCCCTAAATCAGTGCTAGCCCTGCACACCATCCAAGTGGAAGCAGAGCCCCTAAATCAGTGCTAGCCCTGCACACCATCCAAGTGGAAGCAGAGCCCCTAAATCAGTGCCAGCCCTGCACACCATCCAAGTGGAAGCAGAGTCCCTACATCAGTGCCAGCCCTGCACACCCTCCAAGTGGAAGCAGAGTCCCTACATCAGTGCCAGCCCTGCACACCATCCAAGTGGAAGCAGAGCCCCTAAATCAGTGCTAGCCCTGCACACCATCCAAGTGGAAGCAGAGCCCCTAAATCAGTGCCAGCCCTGCACACCATCCAAGTGGAAGCAGAGCCCCTACATCAATGCCAGCCCTGCACACCATCCAAGTGGAAGCAGAGCCCCTACATCAATGCCAGCCCTGCACACCATCCAAGTGGAAGCAGAGCCCCTACATCAATGCCAGCCCTGCACAGCATCCAAGTGGAAGCAGAGCCCCTACATCAGTGCCAGCCCTGCACACCATCCAAGTGGAAGCAGAGCCCCTAAATCAGTGCCAGCCCTGCACAGCATCCAAGTGGAAGCAGAGCCCCTAAATCAGTGCTAGCCCTGCACACCATCCAAGTGGAAGCAGAGCCCCTAAATCAGTGCCAGCCCTGCACAGCATCCAAGTGGAAGCAGAGCCCCTAAATCAGTGCTAGCCCTGCACACCATCCAAGTGGAAGCAGAGCCCCTAAATCAGTGCTAGCCCTGCACACCATCCAAGTGGAAGCAGAGCCCCTAAATCAGTGCCAGCCCTGCACACCATCCAAGTGGAAGCAGAGTCCCTACATCAGTGCCAGCCCTGCACACCCTCCAAGTGGAAGCAGAGTCCCTACATCAGTGTCAGCCCTGCACACCATCCAAGTGGAAGCAGAGCCCCTACATCAATGCCAGCCCTGCACACCATCCAAGTGGAAGCAGAGCCCCTACATCAATGCCAGCCCTGCACACCATCCAAGTGGAAGCAGAGCCCCTACATCAATGCCAGCCCTGCACAGCATCCAAGTGGAAGCAGAGCCCCTACATCAGTGCCAGCCCTGCACACCATCCAAGTGGTAGCATAGCCTCCAAATCAGTGCCAGCCCTGCACACCATCCAAGTGGAAGCAGAGCCCCTACATCAATGCCAGCCCTGCACACCCTCCAAGTGGTAGCATAGCCTCCAAATCAGTGCCAGCCCTGCACACCCTCCAAGTGGAAGCAGAGCCCCTACATCAATGCCAGCCCTGCACACCCTCCAAGTGGAAGCAGAGCCCCTACATCAATGCCAGCCCTGCACACCCTCCAAGTGCAAGCAGAGCCCCTACATGAATGCCAGCCCTGCACACCCTCCAAGTGGAAGCAGAGCCCCTACATCAATGTCAGCCCTGCACACCCTCCAAGTGAAAGCAGAGCCCCTACATCAATACCTGCCCTGCATACCATCCAATTGGAAGCAGAGCCCCTACATCAATGCCAGCCCTGCACACCATCCAAGTGGAAGCAGAGCACCTAAGTCAGTGCCAGCCCTGCACACCATCCAAGTGGAAGCATAGCCCCTAAAGCAGTGCCAGCCCTACAGACCATCCAAGTGGAAGCAGAGCCCCTACATCAATGCCAGCCCTACACACCATCCAAGTGGAAGCAGAGCCCCTACATCAGTGCTAGCCCTGCACACCATGAAAGTGGAAGCAGGGCCCCTACATCAATGCCAGCCATGAACACCTTCCAAGTGGAAGCAGAGCCCCTACATCAATGCCAGCCCTGCACACCATGAAAGTGAAAGCAAAGCCCCTACATCAATGCCAGCCCTGCACACCATCTAAGTGGAAACAGAGCCCCTAAATCAGTGTCAGACCTGCACACCATCCAAGTGAAAGAAGAGCCCCTACATCAGTGCTAGCCCTGCACACCATCCAAGTGGAAGCAGAGCCCCTAAAGCAGTGCCAGCCCTACAGACCATCCAAGTGGAAGCAGAGCCCCTACATCAATGCCAAACCTGCACACCATCCAAGTGGAAGCAGAGCCCCTAAATCAGTGCCAGCCCTGCACACCATCCAAGTGGAAACATATCCCCTAAAGCAGTGCCAGCCCTACAGACCATCCAAGTGGACGCAGAGCCCCTACATCAATGCCGACCTGCACACCATCCAAGTGGAAGCAGAGACCCTATATCAATGCCGAACCTGCAGACCATCCACGTGGATGCAGAGCCGCTACATCAATGCCAGCCCTGCAAACCATGAAAGTGTAAGCAGAGCCGCTACATCAATGCCAGCCCTGCACACCATCCAACTGGAAGTAGAGCCCCTAAATCAGTGCCAGCCTGCACACCATGAAAGTGGAAGCAGGGCCCCTACATCAATGCCAGCCATGCACACCCTCTAAGTGGAAGCAGAGCCCCTACATCAGTGCTAGCTCTGCACACCATGAAAGTCGAAGCAGGGCCCCTACATCAATGCCAGCCATGCACACCCTCTAAGTGGAAGCAGAGCCCCTACATCAATGACAGCACTGCACACCATCCAAGTGGAAGCAGAGCCCCTAATTCAATGCCAGCCATGCACACCATCCAAGTGGAAGCAGAGCCCCTAAATCAGTGCCAGCCTGCATACCATCCAAGTGAAAGCAGAGCCCCTATATCAGTGCCAGCCCTGCATACCATCCAAGTGGAAGCAGAGCCCCTAAATCAGTGCTAGCCCTGCACACCATCCAAGTGGAAGCAGAGCCCCTAAATCAGTGCCAGCCCTGCACAGCATCCAAGTGGAAGCAGAGCCCCTAAATCAGTGCTAGCCCTGCACACCATCCAAGTGGAAGCAGAGCCCCTAAATCAGTGCTAGCCCTGCACACCATCCAAGTGGAAGCAGAGCCCCTAAATCAGTGCCAGCCCTGCACACCATCCAAGTGGAAGCAGAGTCCCTACATCAGTGCCAGCCCTGCACACCCTCCAAGTGGAAGCAGAGTCCCTACATCAGTGTCAGCCCTGCACACCATCCAAGTGGAAGCAGAGCCCCTACATCAATGCCAGCCCTGCACACCATCCAAGTGGAAGCAGAGCCCCTACATCAATGCCAGCCCTGCACACCATCCAAGTGGAAGCAGAGCCCCTACATCAATGCCAGCCCTGCACAGCATCCAAGTGGAAGCAGAGCCCCTACATCAGTGCCAGCCCTGCACACCATCCAAGTGGTAGCATAGCCTCCAAATCAGTGCCAGCCCTGCACACCATCCAAGTGGAAGCAGAGCCCCTACATCAATGCCAGCCCTGCACACCCTCCAAGTGGTAGCATAGCCTCCAAATCAGTGCCAGCCCTGCACACCCTCCAAGTGGAAGCAGAGCCCCTACATCAATGCCAGCCCTGCACACCCTCCAAGTGGAAGCAGAGCCCCTACATCAATGCCAGCCCTGCACACCCTCCAAGTGCAAGCAGAGCCCCTACATCAATGCCAGCCCTGCACACCCTCCAAGTGGAAGCAGAGCCCCTACATCAATGTCAGCCCTGCACACCCTCCAAGTGAAAGCAGAGCCCCTACATCAATACCTGCCCTGCATACCATCCAATTGGAAGCAGAGCCCCTACATCAATGCCAGCCCTGCACACCATCCAAGTGGAAGCAGAGCACCTAAGTCAGTGCCAGCCCTGCACACCATCCAAGTGGAAGCATAGCCCCTAAAGCAGTGCCAGCCCTACAGACCATCCAAGTGGAAGCAGAGCCCCTACATCAATGCCAGCCCTACACACCATCCAAGTGGAAGCAGAGCCCCTACATCAGTGCTAGCCCTGCACACCATGAAAGTGGAAGCAGGGCCCCTACATCAATGCCAGCCATGAACACCCTCCAAGTGGAAGCAGAGCCCCTACATCAATGCCAGCCCTGCACACCATGAAAGTGAAAGCAAAGACCCTACATCAATGCCAGCGCTGCACACCATCTAAGTGGAAACAGAGCCCCTAAATCAGTGTCAGACCTGCACACCATCCAAGTGAAAGAAGAGCCCCTACATCAGTGCTAGCCCTGCACACCATCCAAGTGGAAGCAGAGCCCCTAAAGCAGTGCCAGCCCTACAGACCATCCAAGTGGAAGCAGAGCCCCTACATCAATGCCAAACCTGCACACCATCCAAGTGGAAGCAGAGCCCCTAAATCAGTGCCAGCCCTGCACACCATCCAAGTGGAAACATATCCCCTAAAGCAGTGCCAGCCCTACAGACCATCCAAGTGGACGCAGAGCCCCTACATCAATGCCGACCTGCACACCATCCAAGTGGAAGCAGAGACCCTATATCAATGCCGAACCTGCAGACCATCCACGTGGATGCAGAGCCGCTACATCAATGCCAGCCCTGCAAACCATGAAAGTGTAAGCAGAGCCGCTACATCAATGCCAGCCCTGCACACCATCCAACTGGAAGTAGAGCCCCTAAATCAGTGCCAGCCTGCACACCATGAAAGTGGAAGCAGGGCCCCTACATCAATGCCAGCCATGCACACCCTCTAAGTGGAAGCAGAGCCCCTACATCAGTGCTAGCTCTGCACACCATGAAAGTCGAAGCAGGGCCCCTACATCAATGCCAGCCATGCACACCCTCTAAGTGGAAGCAGAGCCCCTACATCAATGACAGCACTGCACACCATCCAAGTGGAAGCAGAGCCCCTAATTCAAGGCCAGCCATGCACACCATCCAAGTGGAAGCAGAGCCCCTAAATCAGTGCCAGCCTGCATACCATCCAAGTGAAAGCAGAGCCCCTATATCAGTGCCAGCCCTGCATACCATCCAAGTGGATGCAGAGCCCCTACATCAATGCCAGCCCTGCCCACCATGAAAGTGGAAGCAGAGCCCCTTTATCAATGCCAACCCTGCATACCATCCAAGTGGATACAAAGCCCCTACATCAATGCCAGCCCTACACACCATGAAAGCGGAAGCAGAGCCCCTACATCAATGCCGAACCTGCACACCATCCAAGTGGATGCAGAGCCCCTACATAAATGCCAGGCCTACACACCATGAACGTGGAAGCAGGGCTCCTACAACAATGCCAGCCATCCACACCCTCCAAGTGGAAGCACAGCCCCTACATCAATGCCAGCCCTGTATACAATCCAAGTGGATGCAAAGCCCCTACATCAATGCCAGTCCTGCACACCATGAAAGTGGAAGCAGAGCCCCTACATCAATGCCAGCCCTGCATATCATGCAAGTGGAAGTAGAGAACCCCAACATCAATGCCAGCCCTGCACACCATGAACGTGGAAGCAGAGCCCCTACATCAATGCCAGCCCTGCACACCATCCAAGTAGAAGCAGAGCCCCTACATCAATGCCAGCCCTGCACACCATCCAATGGGAAGCAGAGCCCCTACATCAATGCCAGCCCTGCACAGCATCCAAGTGGAAGCAGAGCCCCTACATCAGTGCCAGCCCTGCACAGCATCCAAGTGGAAGCAGAGCTCCTACATCAGTGCCAGCCCTGCACACCCTCCAAGTGGAAGCAGAGCCCCTACATCAATGCCAGCCCTGCACACCATCCAAGTGGAAACAGACTTCCTGCCTGTAAAGTAACTGTCAGATACATTGCCATCTTGACAGTTTATATGGATGAAGTTTCATATCAAGAGTTTTAATGTTGCAAGAATATAAAAGAATCATAAACAATGCTTTATTACAGTACTCATAGAGCCACAATATGCAATTTGTAAGCTATTAAACTAGGATAATAAAGAAAGAATATATTGGGTGATGAATGCTGTATTCATAGGTTTATTGCCACTTTACGCTTAATAAAAACACATTATAGCATATAATGCAGAATAAAATGTATCCTTACTAGCTTTAATAGTTGAGGTCAGTGGCCAGTATTACTATTCTGCTGCCCATGAACGCCCACACAAGTATCGATAAACCTTTGAAGATTGCAGTGCATTCATATCTTTAGTATATTTGTAATCTACAACTCTGACATACCTTGAAAGTTCTAATTTATTGACCTCTGGGTGTTAAAATCTCACAATCTCAACATTCCTGAAAACTTCTGACATGGTAATTAAAAATCTGTACAGAGCCACAAGGCAAATGTAAATTGCTGACACCTTCAGCCAAACCAATCCAGCTGCAACAGTGCAGAATTTGTCAGGCGCTGCACTGCTGTGGTTGTCATGTCACTCATCAGAGCGCTCATTTATTATAATTCAACGGTTTATCACATTGTAACATAACCGAAAGGATACACATTTCCTCCTGGCTGCTGCATGGTAGCAAAGTTCGTGGGTAATTCATATTTGCCGAATATACACAACTTGTGACGTTCACACGTTGCAGACACTTTTTGTATTACTAAAGAAAAAATTAAGCATGGCTTTGCCGTTATTATCAAAAAGGATGCAATGTGTGAATGCATCCAAGTAACCCTAAGGCGCAAGAATTTTCAATAGGATCAAAGCTATATAAATCTCAAAACAGCAGCAAAAGCAAATAGCAACAGTACAGTCCTTCCATGGAAAAAAAAGAAGTCTCCTGCTGCGTGTTATTTCCATGCTGAGATATCCAGCCCTGTGCCAGTAGTCCAGTGAGCACCAGTGCAAGGGCTGAACAGTGGCCACCAAACTCCAGGTACTCAGTGCTCCCTGGATCGATCCAGTGCACCAGCGCTAGGACTGGACAGTGGTCACCTAACTCCAGGTTCTCAGGTGCTCCTTGGATGGATCCAGGGCACCAGTGCTAGGACTAGACAGTGGCCACCTAACTCCAGGTACTCAAGGCTCCTTGGATGGATCCAGTGGACCTTGGCTAGGGCTGGACAGTGGCCACCTAACTCCAGGTACTCAGGTGCTCCTTGGATGGATCCAATGCACCAGTGCTAGGACTGGACAGTGGCCACCTAACTCCAGGTACTGAAGGCTCCTTGGATGGATCCAGTGCACCAGCGCTAGGACTGGACAGTGGCCACCCAACTCCAGGTACTCAGTGTTCCTTGGATGGATCCAGTGCACCAGTGCTAGGGCTGGACAGTGGCCACCTAACTCCAGGTACTCAGTGCTCCTTGGATGGATCCAGTGCACCAGCGCTAGGACTGGACAGTGGCCACCTAACTCCAGGTACTCAGTGCTCCTTGGATGGATCCAGTGCATCAGCGCTAGGACTGGACAGTGGCCACCTAACTCCAGGTACTCAGTGCTCCTTGGATGGATCCAGTCCATCAGTGCTAGGACTGTACAGTGGCCACCTAACTCCAGGTACTCAGTGCTCCTTGGATGGATCCAGTGCACCAGCGCTAGGACTGGACAGTGGCCACCTAACTCCAGGTACTCAGTGCTCCTTGGATGGATCCAGTGCATCAGCGCTAGGACTGGACAGTGGCCACCTAACTCCAGGTACTCAGTGCTCCTTGGATGGATCCAGTCCATCAGTGCTAGGACTGGACAGTGGCCACCTAACTCCAGGTACTCAGTGCTCCTTGGATGGATCCAGTGCACCAATGCTAGGGCTGGGCAGTGGCCACCTAACTCTAGGTACTCAAAGCTCCTTGGATGGATTCAGTGAACCAGTGCTAGGGCTGGGCAGTGGCCACCTAACTCCAGGTATTCAGCGCTCCATTGATGGATCCAGTGCACCAGTGCTAGGGCTGAATCGTGGCCACCTAACTCCAGGTACTCAGTGCTCCTTGGATGGTACCAGTGCTAGGGCTGGATCGTGGCCACCTAACTCCAGGTACTCAGTGCTCCTTGGATGGTACCAGTGCTAGGGCTGATTCGTGGCCACCTAACTCCAGGTACTCAGTGCTCCTTGGATGGATCCAGCTGCTCCTCCAGAGGCTGCTGTCCTGACATGCAGGCAATAAAACCCTAACCCCTGACAGAAGCTGCAGAAAACCATAGCGCACCAGATTTTATTTTCTATAAAGTCTACGTTCACACTAGTATATAGCATGTGCCTGGATAACTGCAGCAGCATTGCGATGGCTCCGTCTGCACCTCTGCTATATGGTAATTTGCAGCTACTTACTTTTGTCTTCTTCATAAGGAAAGGATGGCGCTCCCTAGTCCAGGTAGCTTGTAGAATATCCGTTCAGCTGTTGTGGAGCCCCAGCATATTTCAGCTAATCCGTGCATTGGCTTTCCCTGTACAGTAGTGATGATAAGCACTGAATCACTTGGCAGTAATCCTCTCTCATAGTCACTTTGTGGGATTGTGCACTCTGATCCCAATCACTAGTTATATAGCAGCCTGCCCCCTCCTGCTCCTAGCCTGCTGGCCACGCCTGCTGCTGCTGGGACTGTTAACACATTGCAATCCCAGGCACAGAACACCGATGTGTACTACATAGGGGAAACAAGTGCAGCAGGGAATCCCCTATTGATCTGCATGCAAAGGATCCACATCGTAGGTGGATTGTACACTCTACTGTATTGAGATGGGTTTTTTATTACTGCAAGTTTCAGTTCTGGATCACTTTAAGGGTAAGATTTCACTCACACTGGCGTTTTATCTCTGTTCCGAGAGAATCGGATGCATTATGCCAATGACAGTTTGCTCAAACTCTGCTCCTAGTGTCATTTTACTGTGATCTGATCCAAGAATCGGATCACAGGTGCAGATCGGTTTGATGCTATGATCTAAGCTATTTTCTAATATATTTGTATTAAAAAATGTCCTTCTATTGATGCATAAGCGTGCTTGCCAGTACTCGATACTCAATCACGTATTGGGTTTCTCAGGTATATTCGAAACTATCTATAACTATCGAGTATTGCGGGTACTCAAGTCTCTGCCCAATAGGTATTGCGAAGGTTAGACAGCCAATGAACATGCAGGATTGCCTGCCATATATGGTAATGCCATAGCCATGTTGGCTACTGGCATTACTGTGATTGGCTGGCCATAATGCATCATCGGGTCTTATATAAGACCCGGTGACACGATGCTCGGCACACTCTCCTCTGGAAGCAATAGAATTGATCTAGAAGGGAGAACTAAAGGGTGCTTTACACGCTGCGACATCGCTAGCGATAGCACCCGCCCCCGTCGTTCATGCGACATTTGGTGATCACTGCCATAGCGAACATTATCGCTACGGCAGTGTCACACGCACATACCTTTTCAGTGACGTCGCTGTGACCACCGAACAATCCCTCCTTCAAAGGGGAGGTGCGTTCAGCGTCATAGCGACGTCACTACTGCATCACTAAGTGGCCGCTCAATAGCAGAGGAGGGGCGGAGATGAGCGACCGGAACATGCCGTCCACCTCCTTCCTTCCTCATTGCCGGTGGACGCAGGTAAGGAGATGTTCGTCGGTCCTGCGGCTTTACACTTAGCAATGTGTGACGCCGCAGGAACAACGAACAACCAGCGACATGCACCACCATGATATTATGAAAAGGAGCGACGTGTCAATGATCAACGATTTTTGACGTTTTTGCGATCGTTGATCGTCGCTCCTTGGTGTCACATGCTACGATGTTGCTAACAGCGCCGGATGTGCGTCACTTACGACGTGACTCCGACGATATATCATTAGCGATGTCACAGCGTGTAGATTAGATTTAGATTTAGATTAGATCTGGGATACAGAATTGGCCGAAATTGTTGGCACCCTTGAAATTTTTCCAGAATATGAAGTATTGTGCCCAGAAAATTCTTGTAATTACACATGTTTTGTTATACACATGATTGGAACAACACTAAGAAAAGAATAGAGGTAAAAAAAGGCAAATTTTACATGACTTCGCACAAAACTCCAAAAATGGTCAGTACAAAATTGTTGCACACCCTTTGGAATAAATAACTGCAATCAATCGCTTCCTTAATCACCACTCTCACACAGAGGGCAGCGCGAGCCCCAGAATATCTCACGAGTGGTGACGTCAGTAACTCAGTAACATCATCACTCATCAGACATTCCGTGTCTCGTGTTGCTGTCTGATCCGGTCGCTGGGTATCACAAGCGCAGCCTGACCGGGAGTGACCAATGAAGCGTCATTCTCAGAATGAGGCTCCATAGGTTATACTACAGAATCAGTGGACATCATGGGAACACCATGGACTACTTCAGAGCTGTTGGGATAATTAATTTAATAATAAATTGGTGAAAGAGGGACAGTAAGGGTACCTTCACACTTAGCGATGCAGCAGCGATCCGACCAGCGATCTGACCTGGTCAGGATCGCTGCTGCATCGCTACATGGTCGCTGGTGAGCTGTCAAACAGGCAGATCTCACCAGCGACCAGTGAACAGCCCCCAGCCAGCAGCGACGTGCAAGCGACGCTGCGCTTGCACGGAGCCGCCGTCTGGAAGCTGCGGAGACTGGTAACTAAGGTAAACATCGGGTATGGTTACCCGATGTTTACATTAGTTACCAGTGTGAGCAGGGAGCAGGGAGCCGCGCACACTGAGCGCTGGCTCCTTGCTCTCCTAGCTACAGTACACATCGGGTTAATTAACCCGATGTGTAATGCAGCTACATGTGCAGAGAGCAGGGAGCCGCGCACACTGCTTAGCGCTGGCTCCTTGCTCTCCTAGCTGCTGTACACATCGGGTTAATTAACCCGATGTGTACAGCAGCTACATGTGCAGAGAGCCGGAGCCGGCAGCACAGGCAGCGTGAGAGCTGCAGAGGCTGGTAACTAAGGTAAATATCGGGTAACCACCTTGGTTACCCGATGTTTATCTTGGATACAGCTTACCTCAGCTGTCAGACGCCGGCTCCTGCTCCCTGCTCGCTTCATTTGTCGCTCTCTTGCTGTCACACACAGCGATCTGTGTGTCACAGCAGGAGAGCGGCTTTGAAGAAAACGAACCAGGGCTGTGTGTAACGAGCAGCGATCTCGCAGCAGGGGCCAGATCGCTGCTCAGTGTCACACACAGCGAGATCGCTAATGAGGTCACTGCTGCGTCACAAAAAGCGTGACTCAGCAGCGATCTCGGCAGCGAGCTCGCTGTGTGTGAAGCACCCCTAACTTGTATTATTTATTTCTTTTTATGTCTTTCAGGTTTCCATTTGTGGAGTATGTCAAATTTGGTGGACTACTTCGCATCTGCAGGGATTTTTTTAAAAAATAAATATGTAAATCAGGGCTAGAGTCAGGATGTGTTTTTTAAACTAAAATATTTTTGTGTTTTTTTTGTTTTTAACTTACTGGGTTAATAATAGGGGTGTCTGATAGAAACATCTCTATTATTAATATCAAGGTTTGATGCCAGCTGACACTACACAGCTAACATCAACCTTAAACATTATCTAACTATTGCCACTACATCAGGGCAATTAGGAACTGCCAAGGCAAAAAGACAGAATTGGAGAATCTACGGTGATGCGTTACTTCTGGGGCAGCTGCCGGCTGGTATTTTTAGGCTGGGAAGGGCACAATAACCATGGACCTTTCCAGTCAGATAACATCAGAACACAGCTGTCTGCTTTACCTTGGCTAAGCATCAAAAATAGGGAGGACAACACATCGTTTTTTTTTTTAATAATTTATTTATTTGGTTAAAGGGAACCTGTCACTAGAATTGTAGCTATGAAACTAAAAGAATCCCCTTCTGCAGCTCCTGGGCTGCATTCTAGAAAGGTTCATCTTCCTACTGGCCCCCCTTTCAGACCTAAATAAACACTTTATAAAATCTTACCTTTTGGTATGCTAATGAGCTTTGCTGGCCACGGGGGTGGGCTGTATTGCGTCCATTCCCCCTCCTGCCGCTGTTCACCGTCCCCCAGTGTTGATTGACATACATGAGGCCGCCCTCATGTTATCCGTGCTCCTGAAGTCTGTCAAAGAGCGAGCGCCGGTGATGTTATTGCGCAGGCACGAGATTATGGGCAGATACTTGGATGACTCTGGTGATGACAATGTCATCACCAGCATCATCCAAGTACCTGCCCATAATCTCGCACATGCTCAATAACATCAACGGTGCTCGCGATTTGAAGTGTCCAGCGACAGTGCCACTGCGCATGCGCAAGATTATGGGCAGCTACTTGGATGATGCTAGTGATGACATTGTCATCACTAACCTCATCCAAGCAGCCGCCCATAATCTCGTGCATGCACAGTGGCACTATCGCTGGACAGCACTGTTTTCAAATTGCGAGCGCCGGTGATGTTATTGCGCATGCACGAGATTATGGGCGGCTACTTGGATGACGCTGGGGATGACATCGTCATCACCAGCGTCATCCAAGTACCCGACGAAGCGGTAGCGAATCAGTCGTTAGAGTGGTAGTGAGGGACTGGTAATTATTTTAGATATGTCATGATTTACTACTGGATGTCTCTATGTTGATTTATTGCTGCTGTACACTTCTTACTACCTCATTATGTATATGCTATGTATTTATGCACCTGACACTTTAGATAGGGTTAACTCTTTGATCCCCATGGGGACTAAGACCTTACATACTGTATATGCTATTTGTTTTATATTTTCTATGCATTGGTCTTTATTGTCCTATATATAACCTTTAATACTCTGCTGGCTTCTGATATGCTATGTGTATAGCACATTTTTTGAATATTATCTATTGTGACATATATGAGACCATTGTACATCCTGTAAGGCTATCCTATACTACGTACACCCATGTTCTTTCCCTCATGTTTTTTCCGTGCACTTTGATTTTAAAGATGTGTGTGTAGTTTTTAATCAATAAAAAATAATTTTTGAATACAAAATGTTTATGGAATATTTTGTGGGTAATATACTTTACATGAAGGTCTGAGGGAGCAGGAACTCTGGGGTCTGATGGGAACACCACCCCAGTGGGATAGAGGGCGCCACCTCTGTTGTGTCAGCTTAGTCAACAAGATGGGCTCTGTTCACACTCGCTGTCATCACACCTCATATGTGACTGTCCTTGCATCTATTTACTATCTGCCTGTCTGTGGAGTCATATGATCTGAGTGTATTATCACCATCATGACTGTGTAACTTCTTGAATGATGAATAAGTAAAAATTCCATCTCTTTTACTGCTGAGCATGCATCCTGCACTAACATCAAGGGGCACGCCATTGACCACCTAGCTGACAGGGAAAACAGTAACACTGGCGTCAATCCCCGCACCCATGCTTTTTCACTGTCACCGGAGCGCCAGGACACAGGCACAGCCACCAACGCCCAAGACACATGTTAGAGGATCCGACTCTTGCCTGGCGTCCTGGGTATATTGTGTCGCGGGCGGCGGGGCGCTGCACTCGCTAACGCTCGGGTCCGGCGCTGCTGCTGCTGCTCGGTGGCTCGAGCGGTGGGCTGGATCTGGGGACTCGAGCTCCTCACCTGTGAGTGAAAAGGGGGTTAGTTTATTTTGGGGATTTAGTCCGTGACGCCACCCACGGGTTGTGGTGAAGATGGGCACCACCGCTGCTGGTGACGGGGATCCCGGGAGCGATGGTAGGGAGCAGCTGTGATGTTGCTTTCCCCCTCCATGGGTAGGGGTTGGTGGTCCCGGGACCCGGTGGAGTGACAGGGAGGCAGGGTCGCTGAGGTGCAGGGTTGCAGGGACAGCGTGGCGCGGTGCCGGATGGCACGGGTGTACTCACTCAGCAAAAGAGGCACAAAGTCTCCGGTCCCGCAGCCGGCTGCAGTGTCTCTCCCCGGACAGGTGATGGTGGCTGTCTCTCCCTGCAACTTTGGGTACTGAGTTGACTCCAATGGCTTCCCAACGGTAGTCCGCTCCCCGGTGTATAGATACCGGAGGAGCCCGTTTTGCCCGCAGGCGCTGGCCCTTGGACTTCTAGCCGGTGGCGGTGGCTGTATGTCCTCACGGTGTGAGCGGTTGCCTTCAATCGGGACTTGGTTGTTAGGGAACCACGGGGGTTCCTGTCACATTCGGATTTGACTATTACCGGCGGCTCCAAGCCTGGTCGGGGTCTGATGGCCCTGCCTGGGTGTGCTTAGCTTCGCTCCGTTCGCCGGTCCGGTACCGGTGGGCCACCGCCCAGCCCCGGTCCTTACGGCTCTGCGGAGTTCCACTAACTCCTGCAGACGGTCACCACCGTCTGCCAACCTTGCTGTCAGTGCCTGGGCTCCGACCCAGACACCTGCAGTACGTGACCTCTCACTGTCACCTCCTGAACTCAACTCCTCCAAACTCTAACTCACTGCTTTTCCCGCCTCCAGACCTGTGAACTCCTCGGTGGGTGGGGCCAACCGCCTAGCTCCGCCCCACCTGGTGTGGACATCAGACCCTGGAGGGAGGCAACAAGGGTTTTGTGTCTGACTAATGTAACTGTCTGGGGGGTGGGGGTGTGTGTGTGTTTTGTCTGTGGCTACCTGGCTAGTCCAGGGCGTCAAAATTGCGCTCAGTGTTTCACAAAATTATTGTCACAAACAGGATCCTTGTATACTTTTTGAAGAAAATTAAAATGGAGGACTTGTGCTTAAAATGGCAGCTATGTGAAGGTAAAATTTCAGCTGCATTTGAAAATGTTGAATGTTTTGCAGTTGAAAAAGAAAACAAGGACCCATCATGGATCTCTACTGTTCAAAGAGTGAGGAGACAAGCCCGGCCCATCACAACTAGAGTACTTAGCAACTGTAACTAAGAAAACCACCTCCTGAGGGGAGAAGCTGAGGAAAAGACCGCGCTGTATCTGAGTGTCCGGTGCCATTGCTGAGCTGAAGGAAGGAGAAGCCATCTTGAATGTATGTGAGGGACTGTTTTATATATACTACAGTTCAAAAGTTTAGGGTCACTTAGATATTTCCTTATCTTTGAAAGGAAAGCACATTTTTGTTCAATGAAGCTAGCATTAAATTAAACAGAAATACACTCCATACATTGTTAATGTGGTAAATGACTATTCTAGCTGCAAACGTCTGGTTTTGAATGCAATATCTACATAGGTGTATACAGGTTCATTTCCAACAACCACCACTCCAGTGTTCTAATGGTACATTGTGTTTGCTTACTGTGTTAGAAGGCTAATGGATGTTTAGAAATCCCTTGAAAACCCTTGTGCAAGTATGTTAGCAAAGCTGAAAACAGTTTTTGCTGATTAGAGAAGCTATAAAACTAACCTTCCTTTGAGCTAGTTGAGAATATGGAGCATTATATTTGTTGGTTCCATTAAACTCTCAAAATGGCCAGAAAAAGAGAACTTTCATGTGAAATATGACAGTCTATACTTGTTCTTAGAAATGAAGACTATTGCATGTGAGAAATTGCCAAGAAACTTAAGATTTCCTACAACGGTGTGTACTACTCCCTTCAGAGGAGAGCACAAACAGGCTCTAACTGTGCAGGTATTTGCCAGACCGTATGAAACTGACATCTGACCTAGGGCCCTGTGCCCCGTCAGTGCTCTGGTCCTATCGGTACTCGGGTGTACCTGCCCTGGCGACCACTCTCCTGTGCCCCCGGGTCACCATTACACGACCCAGCTCTCAGGCACCTCTTCTCTCTGCTACTTCCTACTAACTAACTAACTACTGTCCTCTCCCACCAGGCCATCTAGTCTCTCTGGTCTGGCTCCACCCTCTAGGTGGCCATCCCCTTGTGTCTGACTAGCCAATGACCCCTGGTGTGGAGTGGAAACTGGGATTTTGGCGTGTGTGGGTGTTGCTGGCACTGGTGTTCCAGGTCCCAGGGAGTAGGCCCTGCATCGTGGTAAGGATGCAGTTCCTAGTAGTGCCCTGAGTGGCTCAGGGGCGCTACATATGGGCCTGGAGGTGGGTTCCCCCTAAAGAAGATGGGTACATAGGATAGTCTACTTTACATGAAGGTCAGAAGAGCAGGAACTTTTGGGTCTGATGGGAACACCACCCTAGTGGGATAGAGGAAGCCACCCCTGTTATGTCAGCTTAGTTAACAAGATAAAACAATCACTGATCTCGGGGAGACCAGCCAGAGAAAAAACTGCCAGCAGCCAGCAAAGGTGCTCAACATAGTGAAATCCTAGGTGCATTGCCCCCTGAGAAGTATGCAAATCAAAAAAGCTCCGTGGAGCCTCTGTTAGGAGTCTCGACACAGAAAATAGCCAGATATCCCTCCGGGAAGGACCTAGCCAAAGAGTGGCTCTTTTTACGGCGACCACCATAGCCACCATATTAAGTGGCCCTTTTAGTCAATATCCAACTCTTTGACGAGTTTAAAGATATTACAAGGGAAATACCAAGGCCAGGTATCCATCCACAGACAGCTGTTTTAGGGTATTGCAACTCATCAGTGTGGAGTACGATTCTGGCTAGGTGGGAGCAATGCCTAGTAGACCAGCGCCTTTTGAGTGCCTTTGCTGGCTGTTCTCCCTGAGATCAGTATTGTTTTGTCTTGGTGGTCTACTAGGCATTGTAGTAACTGATCTTGATGACCTACAGTATCCTAGGGTATTGGTGGGCCCCCACTGATCTGATATTGATGACCTATCCTCAGGTAAGGCCATCAACATAATAGTTGTGGAAAAATCCTTTAAACTTAAATTATGATAATGTGTAATAATAGATGAAAAATTGAATGAAATACAATATTATTACTACCACTGCTGCTTGTACTATACCTGAGAATGAGATAAACAAAGTTACTCATTCATCAATTTATTGCTGGTGATCACGCGTAGGAAGGTGAAGTTTAGCAGACTCCTGAATGATAAATCTGCCTAATTATCCGTCTAAGTAGATAGTCAGTAGGTAACATGGATTCTTGTCCCAATGGGAGTCCTAAGTCCTAATAGTAGACTTACTGTTGTCACCCAGTTTTAAAAGGAATACATATACTGTAAAAGAACATATACTTAGAGAATAACTGCATTAAGAGAATGTTTTATTTTACAACCTCAATTGCAAAAAAGTTGGGACACTGTAAAATGTAAAAACAAAACAAGTATACAATGGTTTGGAACGCTGGCCATATTTTATTCACAACAGAACATAAAACACATATCAGAAGTTGAAAGACATTTTTCCATTTGAAAAAAATTTGCTCATTTTGAAATTGATGGTAACAACACATCTCAAAAATTATGTTCCATTTCTACGATTGTTTAGCATCCTCTTTTCTTTTTACCAATGTCTGTAGTTTGGGGGAAGAATATTGTCCCATTTTTGTCTGATGTAGGTTTCTATCTGTTCAACAATTCTGGTTCTTCTTTGCTGCCTGAGGGCAGGTAGATCACGAGCATCCAATATTGACCATCCCACCCTTGTCCCTTGTGCACATGGATTTATCCCGAATTTTTGAATCTTTTGATGACATTATGTACTGTGGATAGTGAGATATTCAAAGTGTTTGAAATTTTACAATGAGGAGGATTTTTCTGAAATTTTTCCTTCTTTTTAGATGCAGTTATTCAAATATTGGTGAATGTCTGACCATCTATACTTCTTAGAGACCCTGCCTTTCTAACATGCTTTTTTTAAACACTGTAATGTGACATTAAAAATTGACCCTTCAACTGTTTTCCATTTCTACAACTTACATTTACAGCCTTTTGTTATGCTTGTCCCATCATTTTAGCTGTGTTATTGTGATAAATTTCTAATTGACTAATTTTTTTAAAAATAAAATAGAAAAGTGTCTAACTTTCAACTTCTGTTATGTGTTCTGTGTTCTGCTGTGAATAAAATATAGCTAGAGATTTCCAAATCATTGCATTCTTGTTTTCTAAATCCAAACTTTTCTAGAATTGTGGTTGTATATGATGATAATACCACTCAAAATTATTATTGCAAATACTCTTTACTCGGTTTACTATAGTTCAGATTATTATCGCAGCAGAAATGAATTTAACATTATACATAGTTTACAATAATAGGATGGCTGCCTATACATTGAGGCTCAGTAGGAAGAGGATTTTGGTGCTTAATGCCAATCAGTAGCTGTTAAACGGTTCGACGAAGCTTTCGGCGAACATAGGATTTGTTTACCAAGGCTCGGCAAACCGAACTTTAAAAGGTTCGCTCATCTCTTGTGAGAACCATTTACTGTACATCAGCGTGGTCTCCATGCTAGATGAACTGCACGGGTACCTGACCACACCACTAGGCACAGGTGTCATCTTGCTGTTCACTGATGAAAGTCGATTCACGCTGAACAGAAAATTTGGCCGCCAACATCAATGGTGTACTTGAATAGCATCACTAATCCAGTCATTGTGCCGCTGCACAGGCCTAATTTCACCTGCATGTACAACAATGGCCCAGCTCATTGAGGTCGCATCATGAGGAAATGACAGCTGGATAGTGATCAGCAAACATTTGGAACTGAATGGATATTTGGGTTTGCCAAACCAGTATGGATTAAAAAAAAAATCAGGTTTGGCAGCCGAACTTGACCCCAGACACTGAACCCCGATACAATGGGGACGAGAAGTTCTAGACTGTAAAATGGCCGTAGTAAGTGCTAGGGGGTTACAAATGGAAGGTAAATGGTAGTAAGAGCAGGAAAGTAATACATACCGTGTTTCCCAGAGGATCACACTGCAGTCAGACTACTTTCTCGTTCAGCCTATTAAGGTTTATCAATATTCACTGCTTCCCCCTCCCACCCTCTTTGCCAGTGTCTGTAATTGGATGCAGACTGCTATACATGCTGCCCAACCTGTGTCAGTGTCTGTGATTGGTTGCAGTGATTTTGCTGAATGATAGTGTAAAAATAAGTAAATAATTAAAAACAAATTAAGTGGACTCCCAGAATAGTTTGATAGCCAGTGCGGGTAAAACAACAGCTGCAGGCTGTAGCCTCCACCTGTGAGCTTTACCGTGGCTGGATATAAAAAAAAGGGGATTCTAAGGGGCACTTTGCACACTGCGACATCGCAGGTGCGATGTCGGTGGGGTCAAGTTGAAAATGACGCACTTCCGGCATCGCATGCGACATCGCAGTGTGTAAAGGCTGGATGATACGATTAACGAGCGCAAAAGCGTCGTAATCGTATCATCGGTGCAGCGTCGGCGTAATCCATGATTACGCTGACGCGACGGTCCGATGTTGTTCCTCGCTCCTGCGGCAGCACACATCGCTGTGTGTGAAGTCGCAGGAGCGAGGAACGTCTCCTACCGGCCTCACTGCGGCTTCCGTAGGATATGCGGAAGGAAGGAGGTGGGCAGGATGTTTACATCCTGCTCATCTCCGCCCCTCCGCTCTGATTGGCCGCCTGCCGTGTGACGTCGCAGTGACGCCGCACGACCCGCCCCCTTAACAAGGAGGCGGGTCGCCGGCCACAGGGACGTCGCACGGCAGGTGAGTGTGTGTGTGAAGCTGGCGTAGCGATAACTTTCGCTACGCCAGCTATCACCACATATCGCTGCTGCGACGGGGGCGGGCACTATCGCACTCGGCATCGCAGCATCGGCCTGCGATGTCGTAGTGTGCAAAGCCCGCCTAAGTCTATTTTTTTAGTTATTTGAATAAATAATTTTATTAACCATTTTTAATAATCAGCCACAGTAAAGCAGACAGGTGGGTGCTAGTATTATCAGGATGGTAGGAGCCATGGCTACTGGCCCCCCCAGCCTAAAAATACCAGCCCATAGCTGCCCAGAATTGGCACATCACATTAGATGTGCCAATCCTGGCACTTTACCCGGCTCATGCCAATTGTCTTGGTACAGTGCCAATCAGGGTAATATAAGAGGTTAATGACAGCTGTGATTTGTCAAAAAATCACAGCTGCCATCAAGCCCTGAATTAGTAATGGGAGGCATTTATGAGACACCCCCATTACTAATCCTGTAAGAAGCAAAGGTAAAAGACCAGCAGCATTTGCACAGAGACTGACCAGGCTGTGGCTCAGAAGCATTGGAAACTGACCACATAGCACAAGGTCATGGGATCGAGTCGCGAATATGAGGCATGACACTTTTATTGCTTAAGCTAAAATTCCACCCTTATGCTTCACTCCTACTTGAGTTTAACACGGACGAGTGCAATCTGATAAAACATCGAATTGCACTCATATCAGTGTTAAACTATGAGACAGTGTCCATGTATGATTTTTTTCTCATACCAAATTAGCATGAGAAAAAAAATTACACCTTGCTGCATTTGGAGGCAAGTCTTGCCTCACACGCATACAGGCAATAAAGAAGAGATCACTCTCTCCCTCCTGTCCAAACCTATGATTCGATTGCAATATCGGATCACAGTTCTTGGCACTCGGTTCGCTGCAGAGTCTGAGCCGAGGGTCATTAGCATATCGCAGCCAATGCTCTCACATTGGATGCCATGTGCAAGTGGGAGCGAGGTCTAAGGCGGGATTTGCATGTTGCGACATCGCAAGCCGATGCTGCGATGTCGCACGCGATAGTCCCCGTCCCCGTCGCAGGTACAATATCTTGTGAAAGCTGGCGTAGCGAAAACTATCGCTACGCCGGCTTCACATGCACTCACCTGCCCTGCGACCTTTCGCTCTGGCCAGCGACCCGCCTCCTTATTAAGGGGGCGGGTCGTGCGGCGTCACTGCGACGTCACACGGCAGGCGGCCAATAGGAGTGGAGGGGCGGAAATGAGCAGGATGTAAACATCCCGCCCACCTCCTTCCTTCCGCATAACCTACGGAAGCCGTGGTGACGCCGGTAGGAGATGTTCCTCGCTCCTGCTGCTTCACACACAGCGATGTGTGCTGCCGCTGGAGCGAGGAACAACATCGGACCGTCGCGTCAGCGTAATTATGGATTACGCCGACGCTGCACCGATGATACGATTACAACGCTTTTGCACTCGTTAATCGTATCATCTAGGCTTTACACACTGCGATGTCGCATGCGATGCCGGATGTGCGTCACTTTCAATTTGACCCCAACGACATCGCACCTGCGATGTCGCAACGTGCAAAGCCCGCCTAAGGCTAAGGCCGGCATCACACGGTATGATCTATTGTGCGATTGCACAAGCAATCGCACCCACCCCTGTCGTTTGTGCTTCACAGGCAATTAGTTGCCAGTGGCGCACAAAGTCGTTAACCCCCTGTCACACGCACTTACCTCCTGGATGACCTTGCTGTGGGCGGCGAACATCCTCTTCCTGAAGGGGGAGGGACGTTCAGCGTCACAGCGACGTCACACAGCGGCCGGCCAATAGAAGCGGAGGGGCGGAGATGAGTGGGACGTAACATTCCGCCCACCTCCTTCCTTCCTCATTGCCGGCGGGATGC
This sequence comes from Anomaloglossus baeobatrachus, assembly GCF_048569485.1. NCBI lineage: Eukaryota > Metazoa > Chordata > Amphibia > Anura > Aromobatidae > Anomaloglossus > Anomaloglossus baeobatrachus. Next base: position 254,290,338 of record NC_134356.1, read on the forward strand.
AGGTAAGCTGTGTTCGTCGTTCCCGGGGTGTCACACGGAGCGATGTGTGCTGCCTCGGGAACGATGAACAACCGCCGGCGCACAGAAGGAGGGACGACTTTATGAAAATGAACGACGTGTCAACGAGCAACGATAAGGTGAGTATTTTTGCTCGTTCACAGTTGTTCGTAGCTGTCACACGCTACGATATGTCTAATGATGCCGGATGTGCATCACGGAATCCGTGACCCCGACGACATATCGCACGATATATCGTAGCGTGTGATGTCAGCCTTAGATCCCATGATGGGTAGTTTATTTGGTGAATTTTTGAAGTTGCAATTTTCTGTAGCATTTCTACACCTAGTAGGTAAATTAGGTTACATACTGTATGTTTTTATTCCATTTAGTTTTATTTACATGCACTTTTATAGTGTTTTTAGCATTATGTTTTTTGTCTCATTGGTAGATCATGTTTTAAATTAAGCTGCTTTCTTTTTTATATTTCCAGGTATTTGGCTTTGATTAAAATTTATTGACACAGTGATAAGTGGATTATATGCCTATTTTGTGCTTTTCTGCATTGCAAAAGCACTAAAACTGTTTATGCTTTCTAACTTACAAATTTTCTGCATATCTATAGGGAAAACCAGCACAGAAAACCTAGTGTACCCACAAGAAAAATTAACATGTTGCAGATTTAAGAAATGCTCCCTATGTCAGTTTACACGATGTAAAAAATTCCAGACTGCATGAGATTTCTATAAATCCCATAGACCTTGCTGGAGATGCAGATGTGGCGTTTCGTATGCAGCAAATATACACAGTATCAAAAACTCAAACTGGGAACTTAATGGAAATTATTTTAACCAATTACTGAATAACACTGTATTGTGTTTTTAAAGCGAAATTGTGCAAGTCAATATAATCATAATCTACTGCAATGAGTAATATTATGCTCATGGTTGTAAATGATTTTTGTTAAAGGGAACCTGTCAGGTGCAATATGCACCCAGAACCACGAGCAGTCCTGAGTGCATATTGCTAATCCCTGACTAACGGTCCCTGTATACATTAGCATAGATAAAGATATCTTTAGAAAAAGTATTTCTAAAGATCTTTTATCGTATGCTAATGAGCATGGGGACTAGTTTCTCCCCTTAGCTAGTCAGCCCACATAGCATACTAGCACGCCCCTGTTGACGTACTTATATAGTAATAAATACGCAGTGACGCCGCACATACCTCACTGTTCATGGTGGCTGGCGAAGGATGGATGTGCAGTGATCCGGAGCACCCGAGGCTTCCGATCGTGTGCACTAAACAAACACCGGGTGTAAGCTGGAAGTGCTGAGGACTCAGTATCGTGCCCAGTACGCATACATCCTACGCCGACCGCCAAGAACAGTGAGGTATGTGTGGCGTCGCTGCGCATTCATTAGCATGTTAATACGTCCACAGGGGCGTGCTAGCATGGTATGTGGGCCGACTAGCTAAGGGGAGAAACGCCCTTCGGACTAGTCCCCGCGCTCATTAGTGTTGTACCCAGGGATATGGGGTACTCAGTTCCGGGCAGTGTACGTCTGGGGAATGTCATGGTGGTGGCCGTTACCCACTTCAATGCCCTGGGTCCTTTTTGTAATGGGGATATTTACAAGGGATTAATGGGTAAAGTCTATTCATGACGCCACTTGCGGTGTTGTGGGTATATGTAGGAAGTCGCTGCTGCAAAATGTCTCTATTCGGGCTGATGGTATTAGCAGCTAGTATGGTAATCCCTCCGCAAGTAGGGTATTGCCCCAGCGGGTGTATGGTGCTGTGGGCGTCGGAAGATGGAGTACAGACAAGTATTCAGTGCAACTGATTTACTCACTGCTGAGGTGTTAACTGGTTGCCCGTGGCCGGCTGGTTTCACCTCCAGGTTCCCGTCGTTCCCGTGCCTGTCTGGTTCTCTGGTACCTTCTTCCCCTGCACCTGTCTCTGGCAAGTGTGTCCCCGTGGTATGAAACACTGTGGGTCCCCGGTCTGTGGTTTGTCCACTTCTGTCCGCCTGATGGTAGCGTGAACCCTGTGGGGTTGGAGTCTCTAGTCCTGTCCCCGGTTCTCCCTTTGCTACTGAGTCTTCAGATTCTTTAGGATCAGTAAGGTCCTTGATGGTCCCCGTGCTGTGCAGGTGTTAACAGGTCAGCTTGAAGCTCTTTCCTGTCCTAGGGTCTTGTATGCTGTTGATGCATAGTTCTGGGAGTACTCCACCGTAGTGCACTGGCAGCCACTTCTCCTGGGTACAAGGTCACCGTTAACCCGAATCAGAAAGTCTCCTCGGTCACACCTTTACACCTTTACAGTCACTACTCAACTGACTACCCTCCACAATCTGCCCCTCCCACCTGGTCAACTAGTGGACTGGAGTGGCTCCACTTCTAGGCGGCCATCCATGGTCCCACCCTAGCTGGGTACAATTGTATGGGAAATTTGTCGGGAAAAACTGGGATTACCTGGGTTTTTGGTGTTACCGGAACAGGGGTTCTGGGTCCCTAAGGGGGTAGGCCCCTCATCCTGGTGGGGATGCAGAACCTTGTAGCACCCTGATAGGTTCAGGGGCGCTACATTCCCCTTTGGTTAATTCCAGCACGTCTTCGGGCTGCAAGGTAAAACTAGTTACACATTTTTTTCTTTTATTTTCAGTAAAACATAACAGGTCATCCCACGCAGGGAAGGTGCATCACTTAAACGTTACATCCTGGGTTATCCCTCCCTGCACCCACCACCCAAATATCCTGGTCCCCGAACCCTTCTCAGGAGGCAGGTCACCAGTTTCACTGTTGACCAGGTCTCGGCTGCCTCTGCCGCAGACCTTTCCTGCACCGGCCTCTCCTGGTGGTGGTGCTCACAGCAATGTCCGCTGGATGGGTGTACCCTGGTGAGGCACAACTGGTACAACTATTTACAATAACACAAGTTTATGTTGGCGGCTGCCAGTCTTGCAGCCTGGGTCCTTTTTTATATTAAAAACACAAAACCTGGTAACTTGTCAATCTGGAACAGTCCAATATTTAAACAACAATTATAAAATAGCAACAAAAAGGGGAAAATATCCTCCAAAAATTAAGTATTACTTACAGCAAGATGGGCTGCAGTGTGTACATCACCCAGGCCAAAAACTAGTACTCTACCAGGATACAGCTAAACCCCCACTAAAGTTGAAGCATCACAGGTGCAGGAGGAGCAAATCACACACACCTCCATAAATTGGATAAGAAACTGTGGAAAAACAAAGCGCAATAGGGTCTTACCCCAACAATGGAAGGGGGTAAAAAGGAGTATCACACTCACCTCTGATGGTTGTGCCAGTCACAACCACTATATAAGCATGTAAGAATCCGGGTCCAGGCAGCAGCCCCAAGGAAAGCTGATAACAGAGAGTAATAGAGGAAGGGTCTAAAATCCGCGCCAAGGACTCAATAGAAGAGATTAATGCTTCTTTTAATATCATGCACAGGTCTACGCGTTTCGGGAGACACAGCTCCCTTCTTCAGGATAACAGGCAGAAAAACATCAAATCTCAAATATTTTTTTGTACTGGATACAGCCAGGCCCCTTTCTGTTGGGCCTTGCATTGTAGAGTGTCTGTTCGTGCATGATACACATGTGGGGTACGGCTTGGCAGCCCGCCTGATCTAATAGTATGGGCGTCGCCTAATAGGCTGCGGGTTTGTGACTGTGTTATCTGCATGTGTGAACAGCGCGCTATGCAAGCCACTAGTGTGCAGTTTTATAATCTAGCAATGGCCCCCCTCCATTCCATGGAGGTGTGTGTGTGATTTGCTCCTCCTGCATTTGTGATGCTTCCACTTTAGTGGGGGTTTAGCTGTATCCTGGTAGAGTACTAGTTTTTGGCCTGGGCGATGTACACACTGCAGCCCATCTTGCTGTAAGTAATACTTAATTTTTGGAGGATATTTTCCTCTTTTGGTTGCTATTTTTATATTTAGTGTAGGGACCTACAAGCATGAGGTCCCGTGACGAGGGTTGTAGGCTTACGTTTTTGTGCCGCCCCCACGCCTGTATCAGCCAGGTTACTCGAATCCGGACCCGCTGTGTGGCTCGAGGGATCCTCCGGACCCGAGGGTCACGCGGACATGCCGAATGAAAAGAGGACGTAGTTGTACGGGCTTGGCCGTATTCAGTTCGTGACGCCACTCACGGTATGTGGTGAAGTGGGACACCACCGCTGCTGTTGTGGGATACCCAGGGGCGATGTAGTGGCAGCCGGACGTTAACCCCTCCGTGGGTATGGATGGTTGCCCCGGGGCCCAGTGTCTCTGTACAGGGTATGGTGATGGCAAGGGCTTGCGCGCCCGGACGTACCAGGGGATAGTTGGTTACTCACACTTAAATGAATCACACGAGTCTTTTGGTAAACCAAGGTGCTGGTGGCCGGCCGCCGCGGATGGTCATACTCTGGTCCCCCACCCGGGCTGGTGGTCGCCGTCTTCTCCCTCTGCACTGTGTTTGCTTGTGTTGGACTTCCCGGTATGGAACACGGGAGTCCGCTCCCAGCTTGTTGTGTGCCTGAGGAGCCGTGCCCGTCTGACGCTGACCCGTGGGATCTGCAGGTTCTGGTGGTTTCCCTATCCTTCTCTGTGGGTGGTTGTCTACATTTCAGGACTTTGAAGGCAGGATTTTAGGTCCTGTCCCAACTTATCGGTTAATTAGCTACGCCGTTGGTCCCGGTCCTGACTTCAGGGTCCGAGTACCCCCTCTGTGCGCGGTTTCCGGGTCGGGTCTCTGGTTTCGGTACCGGCGGGCTCCAACCCTGTCCCGGTCCACCTCGGATCTCCGGCTGCCGTCTTCCCATCTCCTGCCAACAGAGACCACCGTCTGCCACCTAGCCAAGGTACCAGGACTCCAACCCTGGCACTGTTCAACTTGAACTTCTCCTCCGCTGGAGCTACACCTAGCTCCAGCCTCCGCCTCTCTCAACTTGAACTACAAGCTTAATTTACTTGTTTTCCCACCCCGGGCTGTCTAGACTCCTATGTGGGCTTTCCCTAACTGCCTGGTCCTGCTCACTGGTGTGTCTGTCTTGCCCTGAGGGGGATGACTAGGGTTTCAGGTCGGCTGTATGTGACCTAGGTGAGGGAAAGTGTTGTGCGGGGGCCTATTGTGTGACTACCTGGTTTTGCCAGGGCGTCACATTCCCCCTTGGTTTAATATAGACCGTCCGCAGGCTGTCCAACCACCAACAGTTATTTAACAGGAACTGAAAATAAAAAAAAAAAAAAGGAACAGTTTACAAGCATACTAACATTGAATACATTGGTTTCTTTTCTTCCCTTACGGGAGGCACTTTGCTTAAACGTTACACATTTAAAATCGGGACGGGACGGACCTGGTCCTTCTCACCTCACCCCCACCCAAAACAACCTGCCACCTGGTGCCACCGCTAAGCACTGGTGCGCACCCCTTGCCCAAGTCCAGGACAGGTCCGGGTGTTGCCCTTACGGGCCGGGTAAAAAGTTCCTTAACCCGGCTGTCTTTTTCAAGGGCCCCACGTCCTGGGGACTCCTGACCCGGAGGGTAGTCACCAATTTGGTGGTGACTGGGCCTCGGCCGACTCAACCGCAGGCTCTTTCTCCAACCAGCCTCTCCAGAGACTGCAGCAGGGTGAGAAGGCTGGTCAAGGACTATTTACAAGGCTCAATAGTTTTTGGGTTGGCCTGCCAGTTCACGGCCATGGTCCATTTTTAAAACTTTTTCAACTTTTTAAACTTGGAACGGTCCCAACGAGGACTTGCACAACTGGGGTAGCTGGGTTTCCGCTACCTTAACCTTCATCTTCTGTGTTGGAGAGTGGCAGAGAAGGGTGGAGGTAGAATCTTTCTCCATTGCTCACCCATCTTTTGAAATCAAGGGCGAACCCCCCCTCTCTCCGCAATGCCGGGTGTACTTGACCAATTCTCCGGGCTCCAGGTCTCGGTCTGGGTGGCCAACGGGCAGATGAGGGGCCACATCTCTCCGGGACACAAAGATCTCGGCCTTCAGGCCCGGCTCGTATAGGAAGACCCATCCTTTCTGGGCATTGAAGTGCCAGACCTGCCCCTGGTATGTTGGGCCCCGCACCCGGAAGTTGGCGTTCCGGAGGTGATCCTTCTCGGTGTATGTCCGGGACAACACCTCCGCCTTTCTCTTCTCCCGGGCTGCGATCTCCTTCTTCAACTGGCGCCGGTGCCGCTCCCAGTACGGGGCTCCGGCCTCGCACTCCGTTTCCACCCGCGCGGGGGCTGAGCCCAGCCGGACACCCTCCGTGCTGGCTACAACCGGCACCACTGGCAATGGAGGCCTCCGCTGTGTCGTGGCTCGCTCTGCTGCCCTGCAGGTGCATCCCGGCTGCGCCTCAGCCGGGACTGGGAACTGGGGAGCGGTTGGCATCTCAGTTGACTTCTGGGCGGGCGCCGCCTCTGCTGCGGCCGGGCGGACTGCCGGGGCCGTCGTCAGGGTTGCGGCCTGGCTCGGGACCGGAGAGAACATCTTCCGGGCTTTAGTCTGGCATGGAGCTGGTATGTGTACCGGGACGGTGTTGCGCTCACGGTCTGAGGATTCCACTGGTGGGTCCGCATAGGCGAATGGAACGGGTACCGCCTCCGTGACTTTTGGCAGCGGACCGAGCGGGGTGTCGGCTACAGGTACGGGCAGCCAGGGAGGCAGCGTGGCTGACGGGGACAGATCGGGCCCCTCAGCCTGGTGGGCCGGTCCCGGTGGGACATAGGGGCGTGGGTCGCTTACCTGCTCCTCCGAGGTCGCCTCCACTTCACGGGCCCGAATGGCTGCAGCCAGCTCCGCCATCTCAGACGTCTATCGCTTCAGCAACAGGCTGGCCTGAGCCTGGATTCTGCGGCACATGCGTTCTGTTTGGGTTTCCACCCAGTCGGCTGTTCTGGGCATGGGTTCCTCCACTGCTGGTTTGCCAGACTGGTCTGCCATCTTTCTCTGTCGGTGTCCAGGAACAAGAGGGTAGCAGAGTCCTGGCGTCTCTGCCCTTTATCTGCTCGGGTCACATGCTGCAGACTCTTCGCCCGCCCCCATTGGTCTTTTGCAAGCACTCTATCGTGCGGTAGGTTAATTTTGTTTTTGGCCTCAGGGTGTTGTTTCCTTACGGCCATGTTCCCAAGGGGCGGGGCTTCAGCTCCTCGCCCTTTCTCGGGGAGAAGACGCTGGGCTGTAGTTTTCGCGCCTAAAAATGGCGGCAAAAATAGCGACTTCTGAAAATTTTTCAATGGATCACCGCTGACTGTCCAATTCAAGGCGCACTTCCACCAGGTAGGTGGATGGGTTTGAATCCTGTTCGTGACGCCACGTTTCGGGGTGTGCCACCACCACACCTGTAGCAGCCGGGCTGCTCAGATCCAGACCCGCTGTGTGGCTCGAGGGATCCTCCGGACCCGAGGGTCACGCGGACACGCCGAATGAAAAGGGGGACGTAGTTGTACGGGCTTGGCCGTATTCAGTTTGTGACGCCACCCACGGCGTGTGGTGAAGTGGGACACCACCGCTGCTTTTGTGGGATACCCGGGAGCGAGGTAGTGGCAGCCGGATGTTAACCCCTCCATGGGTAGGGATGGTTGCCCCGGGGCCCAGTGTCTCTGTGCAGGGTATGGCGATGGCAAGTGCTCGCGCGCCCGGACGTACCAGGGGATAGTTGGTTACTCACACTTAAATGAATCACACGAGTCTTTTAGTAAACCAAGGTGCTGGTTGCCGGTTGCCGGCCGCCGCGGCCAGTTGTGCTCTGGTCTCCCACCCGGGCTGGTGGTTGCCGTCTTCTCCCTTTGCACTGTGTTTGCTTGTGTTAGACTTCCCGGTATGGAACACGGGAGTCTGCTCCCAGCTTGTTGTGTACCTGAGGAGCTGTGCCCATCTGACGCTGACCCGTGGGATTTACAGGTGGTAGCACTATCTCTCTCTGTGGGTGGTTGTCTACTTTTCGGGACTTAGGTTGGGACAGGACCTATAATCCTGCCCTCAATCGGTTAATTAGCTAGGCCGTTGGTCCTGGTCCTAGCTTCAGGGTCCGAGTACCCCCTCTGTGCACGGTTTCCAGGTCGGGTATCTGGTGTCGGTACCAGCGGGCTCCAACCCTGTCCCGGTCCACCTCGGATCTCCGGCTGCCATCTTCCCGTCTCCTGTCGACGGAGACCACCATCTGCCAACTAGCCAAGGTGAGGGGGGTGACTAGGGTTTCAGGTCAGCTGTATGTGACCTAGGTGAAAGAAGGTGTTGTGCGGGGGAATATTGTGTGACTACCTGGTTTTGCCAGGGCGTCACATTTTATGGCCATAAATACCAACAAAAAACTCATATTTTTTTTTACAGGATACAGCCAGTCCCCTTTCTGTTGGGCCTTGCATTGTAGAGTGTCTGTCCGTGCATGATACACAGGTGGGGTACGGCTTGGCAGCCCGCCTGATCTAATAGTATGGGCGTTACCTAATAGGCTGCGGGTTTGTGACTGTGTTATCTGCATGTGTGAACAGCGCTCTATGCAAGCCACTAGTTTGCAGTTTTATCATCTAGCAATCACCCCCCTACATTCCATGGTGGTGTGTGTGTGATTTGCTCCTCCTGCACCTGTGATGCTTCCACTTTAGTGGGGGTTTAGCTGTATCCTAGTAGAGTACTAGTTTTTGGCCTGGGCGATGTACACACTGCAGCCCATCTTGCTGTAAGTAATGTTTAAACAACAAAGCAATTTTCAATAGGCAATTTAAATCAACTTTACATTTTTACATATTTACATATGCTTTTGTACACTTTTACTTTTTGTACCTGAGCGGAGGTTGACCTAGGTTGATATGTGTAGACCTACATAAACCTGGTGTGTCAATTTGCCTCTGTAGTGCTCTGGTATATGGTGTCTGTGTCACTCTAGTGTTTCTAAGTGAACTGAGTGTTTGTCTGTCACTTCTTAATCTTCTGGGTTGAGTGTCTTGAAGTGTACTTTACGTAGGCTCTTCTTCTAGAGCTGGTGTTATTTCTTCTCGGATTACTTCTTGATGGATTTCTTCCACTTGTTGTTGGAATGTCAACACAGGTACAAGGATTGCTCCATTATATTGAGGCCAGTTCTCAGGAAAATCTCTAAGTATTGTGTGTATCACCTTTTCTTTTGCTTTTTGCACTTCAGGGATACTGGGAATCTCTTCCTGAGATTTTAATTGTTCTGGACATTTCTTTAAATGGTCTCTGGATACTGTAGATATAGTTTTTCCTTGATCCTTGGTAATTACACAAGTTTTCTTGTTATCTTTGTTTGAGGGTAACACTGTGGAAGGTTCCGCTTCCCATTGATCTGCGTGTTTGTGAACTCTTCTCTTTCTTTTCAATACTATTTCTCCTGGTTTTAAAGGAGCAGCTTTTGCTTTCTTGTTAAAGTCCCTTTCCTGTTTTCCTTGACTCTGGTTCAAGCTGTTCTCAACATATTCTTTTATCTTCTTCTACTGCGCTTAACGAGTGGTATTCCAGTGATTTTCAGATTAATCCAGTTCTGGCGTGATGACTTCCATTTCTAAATCAATTGGTAGTCTTCCAGGTCTTGTTCTCATTAGGTAAGCTGGTGTATAGTTTGTTGAACTTACTCGGGTTTTATTGTAGATATCCACTAGATGTGGTAGTGTCGCGGGCGGAGGAGGGGACGCCGCGCTCTCCCACTGCTGCTCGGGTCCGGCTGCCGCGGCTGCTGCGGCCTGCTGCTGCTCGGTGGCTCGAGCGATGAGCCGGATCCCGGGGACTCTAGCGGCACTCCTCGCCCGTGAGTGAAAGGGGGGTTGTTGGGTGTGGGGATGGTTTATTGTCCGTGACGCCACCCACGGTTGTGGTGATTTGGTTGACACCACCGCTGCTCTGTATGGGGATCCCGGGAAGGATGGTATGGAGCAGCCAGTTGTTGTGTTGCCCCTCTGTGGGTAGGGGGGTTGGTGATCCCGGGCCCCAGTGAGGAGGTGGGAGATGCAGGGCTTGGTGGGAGCAGGGACGCGGGGGCAGCGCGGTGCCTTGCGGCACTGTGGTACTCACTCAGCCTGAGACGTGGACACAGTTTTTCGGTAAACCACACGGCTGGAAAGACGGTTCCCACGGACGGCTGCACTTGCTCTCCCAGTAGGTAACGGTGATGTCCCTTTGATCTACACCTAATGTTTCTTTGTTGGTAGCGATGGGTTCCCACCGGTAACCCGCTCCCCGGCTTGGATATGGGCCGGAGGAGCCCTGCTTTGCCCGCAGACGCTGGCCCTGAGGAACTGGTGCCCTGGCGGTGGCGGTGTTCCTCCTTAATGGTTGGACTTTTGCCTTCAGTCGGGACTTGGTTGTTTGGAGACAGACGTCCCCTTCACTGACGGATTTGGCAAATTAAGGCGACTCCTAGCCTTGCCGGGGTCCGAGAGGCCCTTGCCCTGGTGCTGACTGTCCTTCGTATACTGCTCCAGACCGCCGGGCCACTACCCGTCCACGGTACTTCCAGCAACCTCTGAGCAGTCCCCCTCCAGACTATCACCGCCGTTGCTGACCTTGCTGACACTGTCCTGCACTTAGCCGGACCAACTTCAGGGCTTTCTACGCTCACTTTTACTCCTTTTCTTCTTTGCTCCACTACTACTTCACTTTCACTTAGCTTTTTACTCCTTCACTTCCCTAACCTTTCTCTCTGGTTCTTCCCGCCTCCAGGGCTGTGAACTCCTCGGTGGGCGGAGCCAACTGCCTGGCCCACCCCCTGGTGTGAACATCAGCCCCTGGAGGAAGGCAACAAGGATTTTAGTAGCTTTGGTGTTCCTAACTGGGATGTAGGGTGTGGTGGTGTGATGACCTGTGACCCCTGGCTTGCCCAGGGCGTCACATTCCCCCTTAGCAAAATGCAGACCGTCCGCGGGCTGCCCATCCATCACCGGTTTTATTTTCTGTAAATGTATAAAAAGCAAACGGTAACATATATATCATAACATCATCCCACAACGGGAGGCACATTTCTTAAACGTTACTAAACGGTTTTACGGGTACGGTTTCCGCTCTCTCCCACCCAAGCAACCTGGCCCTGATGCTGCCCCTAAAGCCCAGGCAGCACCCCTTGACCCAAGTCCAGCCCAGTTACCCGAGTGGGATCTGTCCTTCCCCTCCAGAGGGTAGCCACCGGTTCCTGTGGTGGCTGGGCCCCAGCCTGCTCTGCTGAGGGCCCTCCCTCCAACCTGCCTCTCCGGAGGCGGCAACTGTGGAAAACGGTACGGTAAAACAACTTATTTACAAGCCACTTAACGTTTGTGGTTGCCCTGCAAGTTCACAGGCTTGTCCATGGATAGTTCCCATGCTAACCTTTTAACGGTCCCCACGGGGACAATGGTGCCGGCTCAGGCCGGTTCAATCACTGTTAATCAGGTGAAGTACACGGTAATCATCATTTTTCATCATTCTCAAAACTTGTTAAACTTTTTCCAAACATGATCTCACACAGACTTCCTGACCCCCCTCTTTAAAGGACAGTCTCCCTGTACCTAAGTGGGGGTCTACCTAGGTTGGGATGGGTGGACCTTCGGGGTCCGGTGTCAGTGGGGCTATGCAGTGGGGTAGAGGGAACAACCGGTTCCTCCTCCCTTCTATCGTGTGGGGCAGGCGGAGGCATAGGGGAGCTGGGTACAGGTTCATCCCTGGGCACTGGCACTGGTTCTGGCTCACGGTCGACCGCTTCCACCACTTCTTCATCCACAGGTTGTGGGAACAGTATCACTGGAAGAATCACCGTGCCGTTCTGTGTAGGCCAGTCTGCTGGGAAGTCACCCATCACAGTGTGGATCACCTCTTTTGCCTTCTCTGCTGGTGGAGGAACTGGTTCGTCAGCCGTTGTCCTCAATGCTGGTGGGCACCTTTTCAGATGGTCCCGGGAAACCGTGGCCAAAGTGCCCCCTTGGTCACGACTGATCTGGTAGGCCTTCCAATCTTCCCACCCTGTGGGTTGTATGACGTATGGGATTGGTTCCCATTGATCATCCAGCTTGTGGGTCTTCCTCTTCCGCTTTAACACCACATCTCCTGGCTGGAAAGGACCCGCAGACGCTTTCTGGTCGAATCGCTGCTCTTGCTGTTCTCAACTTCGACTTAGGTTCTTCTCCACATATTCCTGAATCTGCCGGTATTGTGCTCTCCGCCGAGTTTCCCATTCAGCTGTCGAAGGGAGTGCTTCCGGGGACTCCAGCCCTATTTCCAGGTCCACCGGCAGGCGGCCGGGACGAGCCCTCATTAGGTATGCTGGGGTGCACTTTGTTGAGCTGGACGGGATATTGTTGTACATATCGACTAAGTCAGGTAGCTTCTCTGGCCACAGGTTCCGCTCTTCCAGCGGTAATGTCTTGAGGAGTCCCAGGACCAAGTGGTTCATCTTCTCACACATGCCGTTGGTCTGGGCATGGTAAGGGGTGGTCCGGATCTTCTTACAGCCGTACAACTGGCAAAACTCGTGGAACACCTCCGCTTCAAAAGCCGGGCCTTGGTCAGTAAGCACCTTTTCTGGATATCCATGTGGGCGGCAGAAATAAGCCTGGAACGCTCGAGCAGCAGTTCTGCCAGTTAGGTCCTTGACGGGGACAACCACCATGAATCTTGAATAGTGGTCTACGATGGTCAACGCGTAGGCGTACCCACTTCGGCTGGGGGTGAGCTTGACATGGTCTAGGGCGACCAGTTCCAGCGGCTGATGTGTGATGATTGGGTGCAGGGGTGCCCTCTGGCTGGTCTCATCCTTCCTCCTCAGCGTGCAAGGGCCACACTCCCGGCACCAGGCTTCTACCGACTCCCGCATCCCACTCCAGTAGAACCGCTCTCTCAACAGCATCTCCAGCTTTTTGCACCCGAAGTGCCCGGCACCATCATGGTATGCCCGCAAAACAGTAGCCACATCGGCTTGGGGAATTACCAACTGGCAGATTTTCTCATGAGTCTTCGGGTTGATCAGCTCACGGTACAGCTTCTCTTGATGTAGATACAGCCGCTTCCGTTCTTTCCACAAGCGCTGGGCTTCAGCCGGGGCGGCAGGGTCTATCCCAACAGCACCTTGTTCCACCAGGGCCTTGACGAGGCGGACAGCCGGCGCCTGGTTTTGAGCTTCCTGCCACTCTTGACTGGGCTGTGGGTCCAAGTCCACCTGTTGTTGGTGTACCTGTATCCTCTCGGTTGAGGGCCGGTGAAATGCAGGCAACTCGATCTCCTCGAGGTCATCATCCTCGCACCCTTCTTCTGACAAATGGGGCATTCGGGAGAGTGCATCAGCATTAATGTTGACACGGCCAGCACGGTACTTGATGGTGAAGTCATAGTTGGCTAGCCGGGCCACCCACCGCTGCTCCAACGCGCCCAACTTGGCCGTATCCAGGTGAGTCAACGGATTGTTGTCCGTGAAAGCGGTGAATTTTGCTGTGGCCAAGTAGTGACGGAATCGCTCCGTGATAGCCCATACCAATGCCAGAAGCTCGAGCTTGAAGGAGCTGTAATTCTCCGGATTCCTTTCAGTTGGCCGAAGCTTCCGGCTAGCATAAGCAATCACTTTCTCTTTCCCAACCTGGACCTGGGACAGGACTGCTCCTAGCCCCACATTGCTGGCGTCTGTGTAGAGGATGAACGGGCAGCCATAATCGGGATACGCCAGGACCTCTTCTCCGGTCAAGGCCGCCTTCAGCTGGCAAAAGGATTCCTCATGCTTTTCTTCCCACACCAGTGGGGCTCCGATGGGTCTACCACCTTTGGTCTGTCCCACGAGGAGATCTTGCATGGGGGCAGCCATCTTCGTGTACCCTTTGATAAAGCGCTGGTAGTACCCCACCAGACCCAGAAACTGCCTTACTTCCCTCACGGTGGTTGGTCTTGGCCAGCCCTGGATGGCAGTGATCTTCTCAGGGTCAGGGGCAACACCTTCTGCACTCACCACGTGCCCCAGGTACTGCACTCTGGGTTTCAGCAGGTGGCACTTAGAGGGCTTCAACTTCATCCCGTATTTGGCAAGAGACGCAAACACTTCGGCCAGGTGCTCCAGATGGGCTTCATACGTCTGGGAGTAAACAATCACATCATCCAAGTACAATAGGACGGTCTCGAAGTTTAGGTGTCCCAGACAGCACTCCATCAGCCGTTGGAAGGTTCCTGGGGCATTGCACAGCCCGAACGGCATACTATTAAATTCACAGAGCCCCATCGGGGTGGTGAAGGCGGTTTTCTCCTGATCTTCCGGGGCCACGGCCACTTGCCAGTACCCACTGGTGAGGTCAAGGGTAGAGAAGTAATTTGCAGTTCTCAGCGCGGCCAAAGACTCTTCAATCCGGGGCAGTGGGTAGGCATCTTTATGGGTTATCTGATTAATCTTCCGGTAGTCCACACACATCCGCATGGTACCATCCTTCTTCTTGACCAGTACCAACGGAGCGGCCCAGGGACTACAGCTGTCCCGAATAACCCCTGCCTCCTTCATATTCCTCAACATATCTTTGGCACACTGATAATGTGCAGGGGGAATAGGCCTGTACCTCTCTTTGATAGGGGGGTGTTCCCCGGTGGGGATATGGTGTTGAACCCCCTTGATCTGCCCGAAGTCTAGTGGGTGTTTGCTGAAAACCTGTTCGTACTCTCGCACCACCCTGTATACCCCTGCTTTGTGATGTGTAGGGGTATCATCAGTGCCCACATGTAGCTGTTGGTGCCACTCATTTACCTCCCCTTGCAGCGGGGAAGTGCTGGTAGTAGGTGGGGAGACGGAGGGACTGGCTTCGTGGATGGTGTGGGGATCTAGGGTGAATAGCTTGGCAATGGTGGCATACCGGGGAAGCCTGACTTCTTCCTCCCCACAGTTCAACACCCTCACGGGCACTCTCCCCTTCTTCACGTCTACCACCCCTCGGGCGGCCATTACCGTGGGCCAGTGCTCAGAGGGTATGGGCTCCATCATGGCAGGGTAGTCACGCCCCTGAGGCCCTACCTCTGCTCTGCACCAGATCATCATCTCATTCCTAGGGGGCACAAGCAACGGGGCCACATCCATCACTCTCACTCCACCAATCTCTCCTCCTGTTGAGTTTACATGCTGGCGGTACATCAAGGCTCGGATCTCTCGCTGCACAGCTCTCTGTCGGCTCCCCGCCGCCGTGGCGGCCAGCTGCTGCAGTAGGGCCAACACATCACCCATACAGTGCACCATCACATTGGTTCCTAGCACTATCTTCGGGTTATGATCACTGGGTTCATTCATGATCACAATAATACCCTGGTGTTGCAGTTCAGCTTGCCCTACCGTCATAGCCACCTGTTTATACCCCACTTGGGTCAATGGGAGTCCATTGGCAGCAATTAGCGTTATACTAGTATCTGGGGGTGCCAGCTCGTCTATCCCCCAATACCGCTGGTACAACGTATAGGGTATGGTAGTTACCTGTGATCCAGTGTCCAAGAGAGCCATCACCGGTATGCCGTCCACAACCACGGGAATGATGGGTCAGGCCCCGATATACCGGTCCCGCCAGTCCGGGGGGCCACGGGGTTCTACTCCTGAGGGTTGGCCCGGGGCCCCAGGGGTTGCTCGTTTAACGGGCACTCTCGGATGTAATGCCCAGGCTTATGGCACTTGTAGCAGATGGGAGGCCTGCCCCGCGGGTTGCTATTACTTCTCCGCTGCACCCAGGGGACATCTTCAGGGCTGTCGGCAAGCTGTATCGGTGCTGAAGGCTGAGATCTGGTCAACGGTTGGAGTGCAGCAAGAATCTTGGCGAGGTCTCCGTCCATGCGACGGACCTGGGCTGCCAGTTCCTCCATAGTGCTGCTTGGGGCTGCAGGTGTTGGAGAGGTTGGTAGGGCAGGGGCCACCACCACGGGAGCTGTCTCGATGGGCCACGGGGCTGGCTCCAGGGCTTCTGAGGCTGGGGGCTGTAGTGCTTTAATGGCCTGTTCCTTTAACACAGCAAAGTCCACATCAGGGTGTTCCAGGGCCCACAGCCGGAGTTGTTTACGATCTTCAGGGGACCTCATCCCCTGCGCAAATTGCTCTATGAACATCTTGTTGCTATCCGCCTCATTAATAGGGTTCACCCGCTTCAGCGTGCGGAGGGCGGTTTGCAGACGTAAAGCATAGTCCCGAATGCTATCCACAGCCCGTTGCCGGCACTGGTAAAACCGCATCCTCAGCTCAGCTTCAGTCCGGGTCTCAAAGGCAGTCTGTAGCTTCTCAAAGATGGTGGCTACAGAGAGCCGGTCCCCCTCGGCCCAGGTCTCCGCTTCCTGCTCAGCCGCATCGGTTAACTGGCCTAGCACTATCGCTGCACGTTGCTTATCAATCAGGGGGTACAATTCTAGCAACGGGTTAAGCTTTTTCCGGAAGGCCTGTAAGGCATCCGGTTTCCCGTCATACTGCGGTAGCCAGGCAGCTCCGGGCGCATAGGGCAAGGAGAACGGCATGACCTGAGCAAGCGCGGGGGCCGCGGCACCTCCCGCCAGTGCGGCCGGGACCTGGGCAGGCCCATTCCCATCCGCGGGTGCCACTGCGGCTGCGACCACCGCTCCTCCAGCGGCTCCGTCGGGCGCAGACATCTTGTTTCCGTCCCCCTTAGCTTCTTTCCGGCCCCTCCTTTATTGGGGCGGAGTTTTGGCCTTTGCGCCTCTGCTACTCGAGAAGACGCTCGAACGGGAACTTTTCGCGCCAAAGATGGCGACTTCTGGAAATTTTCAGCCGGATACCTCCGGCGGTCACAAGGCACACCTCTACCCAACGGCAGAGCGGTAAGATCCTGTTCGTGACTCCAAGTTGTCGCGGGCGGAGAAGGGGACGCCGCGCTCTCCCACTGCTGCTCGGGTCCGGCTGCCGCGGCTGCTGCGGCCTGCTGCTGCTTGGTGGCTCGAGCGATGAGCCGGATCCCGGGGACTCTAGCGGCACTCCTCGCCCGTGAGTGAAAGGGTGGTTGTTGGGTGTGGGGATGGTTTATTGTCCGTGACGCCACCCACGGTTGTGGTGATTTGGTTGACACCACCGCTGCTCTGTATGGGGATCCCGGGAAGGATGGTATGGAGCAGCCAGTTGGTGTGTTGCCCCTCCGTGGGTAGGGGGGTTGGTGATCCCGGGCCCCAGTGAGGAGGTTGGAGATGCAGGGCTTGGTGGGCGCAGGGACGCGGGGGCAGCGCGGTGCCTTGCGGCACTGAGGTACTCACTCAGCCTGAGACGTGGACACAGTTTTTCGGTAAACCACACGGCTGGAAAGACGGTTCCCACGGACGGCTGCACTTGCTCTCCCAGTAGGTAACGGTGATGTCCCTTTGACCTGCACCTAATGTTTCTTTGTTGGTAGCGATGGGTTCCCACCGGTAACCCGCTCCCCGGCTTGGATATGGGCCGGAGGAGCCCTGCTTTGCCCGCAGACGCTGGCCCTGAGGAACTGGTGCCCTGGTGGTGGCGGTGTTCCTCCTTAATGGTTGGACTTTTGCCTTCAGTCGGGACTTGGTTGTTTGGAGACAGACGTCCCCTTCACTGACGGATTTGGCAAATTATGGCGACTCCTAGCCTTGCCGGGGTCCGAGAGGCCCCTGCCCTGGTGCTGACTGTCCTTCGTATACTGCTCCAGACCGCCGGGCCGCTACCCGTCCGCGGTCCTTCCAGCAACCTCCGAGCAGTCCCCCTCCAGACTATCACCGCCGTTGCTGACCTTGCTGACACTGTCCTGCACTTAGCCGGACCAACTTCAGGGCTTTCTACGCTCACTTTTACTCCTTTTCTTCTTTGCTCCACTACTACTTCACTTTCACTTAGCTGTTTACTCCTTCACTTCCCTAACCTTTCTCTCTGGTTCTTCCCGCCTCCAGGGCTTTGAACTCCTCGGTGGGCGGAGCCAACCGCCTGGCCCACCCCCTGGTGTGAACATCAGCCCCTGGAGGAAGGCAACAAGGATTTTAGTAGCTTTGGTGTTCCGAACTGGGATGTAGGGTGTGGTGGTGTGATGAACTGTGACCCCTGGCTTGCCCAGGGCGTCACAGTAGCTTCTCAGGCCACAGGTTTCTTTTCTCTAGTAGGAGAGTCTTCAGCAATTCAATGACAATCTGGTTCATGCGTTCACACATGCCGTTGGTTTGTGCATGGTACGGAGTAGTGCAAATCTTCTTGTATCCATACAGGTTGCAGAACTCCTGAAATATCTCAGCTTCAAATGCAGGTCCTTGGTCTATTAGTACCTGTTCAGGGTATCCATGTGGTCTGCAGAAATGCGCTTGAAAGGCTTTTGTTGCTTTTCTTGCTGTTAAATCTTTAACTGGGATGACCACTAAGAACCTGGAGTAATGATCTACTATGGTTAGGACATAGGTGTAGCCTGATCTACTGGGTGTCAGCTTCACGTGATCCAGGGCTACAAGTTCCAAAGGCTGTTTGGTAACAATGGGCTGCAGTGGTGCTTTCTGGCTGTTGCGATCCTTTCATCTTAATGCACAGGGACCACAGTTTCTGCACCAATTTTCTATGGAGTTTTTCACTCCAATCCAATAGAATCTGTCTCAAAGCAAAGCTTCCAATTTCTTCCAGCCAAAGTGTCCTGCTTGATCATGGTAAGCTTCTAACACCATCTGGATGTGGCTTCTGGGTATGACCACTTGACACACTCTTTCATGAGTTTTAATGGGTTGGTAACACTTCGGCATAGTTTACCTCTGTGGATGCATAACCTGCTTCTTTCTTTCCACAATTGTTGGGCTACAGGAGGAGCATCAGGTCCCAGGTGTGCATTTGGTTGAGTGATCCATTCCTTGACCAACTTCACAGCAGGGTCACCATCCTGAGTCTCCTTCCAACCATGATGAGGTAACGGGTCTAATGCAGCCTCTTGATGCTTGTTATAGACTGATAACTCGATTTCTTCCAACTCATCCACATCCTCTCCCTCTTCTGACAAGTGAGGCATCCTGGATAATGAAAATATTGATTGACATGCTCATATTGTAGCCCACTTATTCATGTTGTACATGTCCCCCCATTCCTTTACCCCCCCTCTCCCCTCCCCCACCCCCCCTCCCTTTTGTTTCAATGGAGGAGCTACCTTTTGACATTTTTTGCAAATATTACTAAAATCTTTATATATGTTTTTTATATTTTATGAAAATTTTGATCTTCATCATAATATAATTCGATTACTGACTGAAGGTTGGAATCTAGGTTAATTAATCCACATAATCCAATTTTATATTTATTTTCATTTTTTGCTCCAGTTGAATCGAATAATAATAATAATGATGATTTTTTTCGTATTTGCTCCTAAGTAGGTATGGGGGCTTGTATCTGTTGTGTATTTTTTGGGCTGGCTCCTCTACTGAAAGGATCATTTAAATACAAATAAATATCTTGCGGTTCACTGTGAACTATCTACTTAGGTTTACATTGACTCAGTATGATGCTCTTTTTGTATATATGCATGGCTATACTCACCTGCCTTTTCCTGCAATGAGGACATTCCGCCCCTCTCTTCCGCCTACCCAGTGGGTTAGACTATTTCAGCAACGTTGTGATATACATGGAACACTTATGATTAAGGACTCTTTTTGGTTTTATGGTATAGTCCGAAACGCGTAATGTTTCCATGTATTGACTTATACCTCGGCCTCCACGATGTTTTTAATATTTCTAATAAAGATTATGGAAGTTTTATCCTAACGAAGAACCAGTGCCGGATCATTTTCATCCTGGATAATGCATCTGCATTGGCATTCTTGCGACCAGCACAATATTTGATGGTGAAATCATAATTTGCTAGTCGAGCCACCCACCGCTGCTCTAATGCACCCAG
Source organism: Anomaloglossus baeobatrachus (assembly GCF_048569485.1). Taxonomy (NCBI): domain Eukaryota; kingdom Metazoa; phylum Chordata; class Amphibia; order Anura; family Aromobatidae; genus Anomaloglossus; species Anomaloglossus baeobatrachus. The sequence continues at coordinate 254,310,149 of NC_134356.1, forward strand.
TTTTGCTCTATTCAGGTGGGGCAGGGGGTTCTTATCCGTGAAAACGGTAAACTTCGCGGCTGCCAGGTAATGTTTAAACCACTCTGTGACAGCCCAGACTAACGCCAGGAACTCCAACTTGAAGGAACTGTAATTCTCAGTGTTCCTCTCTGTAGGGTGAAGCTTCCTGCTTGTGTAGGCAATCACTCTCTCTTTACCGTTCTGTACCTGGGACAACACAGCTCCTACTCTCACATTGCTACCATCTGTGTATAGCACAAAGGGTAGATTGTAGTCAGGGTAAGCCAGAATTTCATCACAAGTCAGGGTCAACTTCATCTGTATGAAGGACTTTCCTTCTTCCTCACCCCATTCAAATGGAGGACCAGACGTTTTCACCTTTTTGGTTTGACCTACCAGGAGTTCTTGTAAGGGCGCTGCCATCTTCGTGTAGCCTTTGATGAATCTCCTGTAGTATCCTACCAGGCCCAGGAACTGACTGACTTCCTTGACAGTAGTTGGTCGTGGCCAGTTCTTGATGGCTGTTACCTTTTCTAGGTCTGGTGCCATTCTTTCTGCATTGACAATGTGTCCAAGGTATTGCACCCTGGGTTTCAACAGGTGACACCTTGATGGTTTCAACTTCATTTCATACCTGAATAGTGACTCGAATACCCCAGCCAGGTGTTCCAGATGATCCTTGTAGGTCTTCGAGTAGACAATCACGTTATCCAGGTAGAGCAGTACTGTCTGAAGTTGTGGTGTCCCACACAACATTCCATCAACCTTTGAAACGTTCCAGGTGCATTGCAGAGTCCAAAGAGCATGCTGTTAAACTCACACAATCCCATCGGGGTGGCAAATGCAGTTTTCTCCCAGTCCTCTTCTACGACAGAGACTTGCAAACAGTCACTGGTGACATCTAAGGTGGAAAAATAGTTAGCATCCTTCAATGCAGCCAGGGATTCTTCTATACGGGGTAATGGATAGGCATCTTTGTGGGTTATCTGGTTGATCTGCCTATAGTCCACGCACATCCTCATGTTGCCATCCTTCTTTTTCCCCAGAGCCAATGGAGCGGCACAGGCGCTACAACTGTCTCTGATGACCCCAGCCTCCTTCATGTTCCTCAGCATTTCTTTGACACACTGGTAAAGGTTAGGTGATATAGGTCTGTACCTTTCTTTAATGGGAGGGTGATTCCCTGTGGGTATGCGATGGTGTACCCCTTTAATCCTCCCAAAGTCTTGTGGGTGTTTGCTAAAAACTTGCTCGTATTCTTGCACTACCCTGTAAACTCTGTGTTTCTGGTGTGTAGGTGTAGAATTAGTTCCTACATGTAACTCTTGACACCAATCCTCTAGCTGTTGTTTTGGGTTGTCAACCTCTGCTGGCTCTGATGGGACTAGGGATTCCACTGTCTGGATGGAGTCATCTGTTACAGTGAAGAATTTGGCAATTGTGGCGTACCTGGGCAATTTGGTTTCCTCCTCCCCACAATTTAAAACTTGCAAGGGTATTCTTCCCCAGCGGACATCAACCACTCCTCTTCAATCAAGAAATAACATCTGGAACACCATTCTGAGTCTGAACTGGGTGCAAAAGCCTAAAAAAATCTACACTATATAGAGAGAAGGTTTGCACACCAGTGACTATGTAAGGGGAATATATGAAAAGCAGAAACTGCTGTGTGAATACTGACATGAAAAATCCATTAGCTATATGTAAGAATGAAAATATGAAACTATTACTGCCTTGAACATATAAATAAAGAGAAATTTAGCTATTGAATTGATCAATGCAACAGAGCCCCAACACTATGCCAAAGTATTTCTCTACGTTGGGGTCCCTAACTAATGTGTGTCCTCTCATGCAGTTAAAAACCTTACCGTGTATGGGAAGCTGAGACCCAGGCTACATATACGTGTAATGTGGACTGGCAATAGGTCACCTGTGTGCAAAATGGCCGGCTTTGTGGCAACGACGGCAAATGGGTTGTCCATATGAGTTGTAGCGGTTGCTGTTCCTCCCTCTAGACAATGGGATTCTCCTACCTCGTATCCAGAGTACGTCCTCAGGGTAATCAGCTAACTGGATATTTTCCAATGGCTTGGACCTGCATCACTTTCAGGATCCTAGCAATGTCTTTACTTAGCTGCTGTACCTGAGAACACAAGTCAGTTGGAGTACCAGGGGGCGCAGCCTGCTCATTAGCTGCTGCCACAGTTGAGGAAGGGGGTTCCATCCGCATTGGTGAGGTACTGATTTGCCAGGACTGGGAAACATTGTCTGTGGTTGCAGGTGTCTGCAGGGCTTTTATAGCTCGGTCTTTTAAAACATCAAAGTCTAAGTTTGGGTGTTCTAGGGCCCACAGGCGCAATTGTTCCCTGCAGGAATTGTTCAACCATCATTTTGTTTCCTGCCTGGCTATCAATGGGATCTATGTGTTTCAAAGCCCGTAATGCAGCTTGCAGTCTTAATGCATAGTCTCTCATGTTATCCTGGGTCCGCTGCCTGCAATTATAAAAGTCCATCTGCAGCTCTGCTTCTGTGCGGGTTTCAAAAGCAGCTTTTAATTTTTCAAAGCTGGTGGGCACAGATTCCCGATCCACATCTGACCAGATTTCCGCCTCCAGTTCTGCTTCACTCGTCAACTGTCCCAGCACAACAGATGCTCGCTGCTTACCGGTCATTGCATACATATCCAACACGGTACATAATTTCTTTTTAAACCCGGGTAAGGTGTTCGCTTTGCCATCATATTGGGGCAGCCACACTGCTCCGGGGACATATGGCAGGGTAATCTGCATGATCGGAACCACCGCTCCGGCTACTGCCGCTTGATCTACCGGAGCTGGGCCCGCTGCATTCCCAATATCAGGCGCCTGCATTTTCCCATTCCCACTTGGTGCTTCTCACCACTCTCTCATGGGACTCGAGCACCTCTCGGAATTTCTGGGTCAGGTTACTGCCTTTGTACGCCCTGCGCTAACAGGAGTTGTGGGCGGGGTTTCTTTTCGCACCTTTTGGTCTGCTGTGGCACAGTTATTTTTCACAGCAAAATGGTGGCGGTTTTTCAAACAATAAAGTTCAGTCCATATAATACAAAGTTTAAGGCACACATCACCCGGTTTGACCGGGTCCAGTTCAATCCTGTTCACAGCGCCAGGAAAAAGGGTTGTCGCACCCAGGGATATGGGGTACTTGGTTCCGGGCAGTGTAAATCTGGGGAATGTCACGGTGGTGCAAAATGTCTCTACTGAGGCTGATGGTATTAGCAGCTAGTATGGTAATCCCTCTGCAAGTAGAATATTGCCCCAGTGGGTGTATGGTGCGGTGGGCATCCCAAGAAGGAGTCCAGACAGGTATTCAGTGCAACTGGTTAACACACTTCTAAGATGTTAACTGGTTGCCCGAGACCGGCTGGTTTCACCTCCAGGTCCCCGTCGTCCCAGTGCCAGTCTGGTTCTCTGGTACATTCTTCCCCTGCACCTGTCTCTGGTAACTTGGTCCCTGGTCTGTCCGCCTGATGGTAGCATGAACCCTGTGGGGTTGGAGTCTCTGGTCCTGTCCCCGCTTCTCCCTTTGCTACTGAGTCTTCGGATTCTTTAGGACCAGCAAGGTCCTTGATGGTCCCCTTGCTGTGCAGGTGTTAACAGGTCGGCTTGAAGCTCTTTCCTGTCCTAGGGTCCTGTACCCCGTCGGTGCGTATTTCCGGGAGTACTCCACCGTACTCCGCTGACAACCACTTCTCCTGGGTACCAGGTCACAGTTAACCTGAGTCAGGACGTCTCCTCAGTCACACCTTTACACTTTTACAGTCACTACTCAACTGACTACCCTCCATAGTCTGCCCTTCCCACCTGGTCAACTAGTGGACTGGAGTGGCTCCACTTCTAGGCCGCCATCCATGGTCTCACCCTAGCTGGGTACCATTGTATGGGGGATTTGTTGGGGAAAACTGGCATTACCTGGGTTTTTAGAGTTACCGGCACTGGGGTTCTGGGTCCCTAAGGGGGTAGACCCCGCATCCTGGTAGGGATACAGAACATTGTAGCACCCTGATGGGTTCAGTGGTGCTACATTAGCATAAGATAAAAGGTCTTTAGAAATACTTTTTCTAAAGGCCTTTTTATCTATGCTAGTGTGGCGCCCTGGGCTAGCCAGGTCGCCACAGATAACACACAAACACCCCACCCCCATTAGACAGGAACACCAGCCAAACACAAAACCCTTGTTGCCTCCCTCCAGTGTCTGATGTCCACATCAGGTGGGGCGGAGCCAAGCGGTTGGCCCCACCCACCGAGGAGTTCACGGGCCTGGAGGCGGGAAAAGTGACAGTTGAGTGTTGGAGTTTGAGGAGTGAGGAGCAAGCACTTGGGTGTCTGGGTTTGTGGCCCAGGCACTGACAGCAAGGTTAGCAGATGGTGGTGGCCGTCTGCAGAAGTGGTGAGGCAACGCGGAACCGTAGGACCGGGGTCGGGAGTTGGCCCACCAGTACCAACCGGGGAGCGAAGTGAAGCCAGCACACACAGGCAGGGCCATCGGACCCCGACCAGGCTTGGAGCCGCGGACAATAGTCAAATCCGAATGTGACCGGAACCCCAGGGGTTTCCTAACAGCAGAAGTCCCGATTGAAGGCAACCGCCCACACCGTGAGGGTATACAGCTACCGCCTAAGGCTAGAAACCCAAGGGCCAGCGCCTGCGGGCAAACGGGCTCCTCCGGTACCCATACACCAGGGAGCGGACTACCGTTGGGGATCCATAGTAGTCAAACGAGAACATCAAGGTGCAGGGAAAGACAGCTGCCATCACATGTCCGGTGAGAGACATGGCAGCCGGCTGCGGGACCCGTCCATCCAGCCGTTTGGTTTACCGAGGACTTTGTACATTTCTTACTGAGTGAGTACACCCGTGCCATCCGGCACCGCGCCGCACTGTCCCTGCAACCCTGCACCTCACCAACCCTGCTTCCCCGTCACATCATCGGGCCCCGGGACCACCGACCCCTACCCACGGAGGGGAAAAACAACATCCCAGCTGCTCCTCACCATCGCTCCCGGGATCCCCGTCACCAGCAGCGTTGGTGCCCATCTTCACCACGACCCGTGGGTGGCGTCACGGACTAAATCCCCCAAACCAACCGCACCTTTCACTCACGGGTGAGGAGCGCCGCTCGAGTCCCCGGATCCGGCCCACCGCTCGAGCCACCGAGCAGCAGCAGCAGCCACAGCAGCGCCGGACCCGAGCGTTAGAGAGAGCGCAGCAGCGACAGCGTCCTCCCCGCCCGCGACAACTTGGCATCACGAACAGGATTGAACCCCTCTACTTACCAGTAGAAGTGCGCCTTGTGATGTCTGCCGGCGGCGTCCGGCCGAAAATTTTGAAGCGCCGCCATCTTGGCACGAAAATCTCCCGCTCGAGCGTCTTCTCCGAGCAGGGAATGCGCGAAAGTGAAGCCCCGCCCCCAACAAACAGAAGTGCTGAAGAGAACCAAGGGGGGACGGGAAAAAGATGTCTGCGCCTGACGGAGCCGACTTTCTGAGTTTTACAACCTGCATGAGAGACTACTCATGGACATGGCCGAGAACTGGCAGGCCACCCACGAACTGGTGGGCTTGTAAATAAGTTGAGGGTTGATTTTCCGTTGGAGCCGCCTCCGGAGAGGCAGATTGGAGGAAGGGCCTGCAGCAGAGCAGGCTGGGGCCTGGCCACCACCAGGACCGGTAGCCATCCTCTGGGGGTCAGGGGTCCCCTAAGGACGTGGGGTCCTCTGAAGTGACAGCCAGGTGCGAGTAACCGTACCCCTTCCCGCTCGAGCAGCCTGAACCTGGACTGGGGTCAAGGGGTGCTGCCCACTTCTTAGGGGCAGCATCAGGGCTAGGTTGCTTGGGTGGGAGAGCGGAAGACATCCGTTCGTCCGTCTGTTATTATTAAAAATGTTTTTGTTTATATGTGCAACGTTTAAGTGTCCTCACAAGAAATGCTTATATGTTCAAAATGTTTACATGTTATTTATATTTTTACAGCTTTTGAAAAAAAAAATAAATAAAACCGGTGATGGACGGGCATTCCGAGGACGGTCTGCATTTCACCAAGGGGGAATGTGGCGCCCTGGACTAGCCAGGTCGTCACAGATAACACACAAACACCCCACCCCCATTTGACAGGGACACCAGCCAAACACAAAACCCTTGTTGCCTCCCTCCAGTGTCTGATGTCCACACCAGGTGGGGCGGAGCCAAGCGGTTGGCCCCACCCACCGAGGAGTTCACGGGCCTGGAGGCGGGAAAAGTGACAGTTGAGTGTTGGAGTTTGAGGAGTGAGGAGCAAGCACTTGAGTGTCTGGGTTTGTGGCCCAGGCACTGACAGCAAGGTTGGCAGACGGTGGTGGCCGTCTGCAGGAATGGTGAAGCAACGCGGAACCGTAGGACCGGGGTCGGGCGTTGGCCCACCAGTACCGACCGGGGAGCGAAGTGAAGCCAGCACACACAGGCAGGTCCGATGGCTCCTCCGGTACCCATACACCGGGGAGCGGACTACCGTTGGGGATCCATAGTAGTCAAACAAGAACATCAAGGTGCAGGGAAAGACGGCCGCCATCACCTGTCCGGGGAGAGACACGGCAGCCGGCTGCGGGACCCGTCCATCCAGCTGTTTGGTTTACCGAGGACTTTGTACATTTCTTACTGAGTGAGTACACCCGTGCCATCCAGCACCACGCCACACTGTCCCTGCAACCCTGCACCTCACCAACCCTGCCTCCCCGTCACATCATCGGGCCCCGGGACCGCCGACCCCTACTCACGGTGGGGGAAAACAACATCCCAGCTGCTCCCCACCATCGCTCCCGGGATCCCCGTCACCAGCAGCGGTGGTGCCCATCTTCACCACGACCCGTGGGTGGCGTCACGGGCTAAATCCCCCAAACCAACCACCCCTTTCACTCACGGGCGAGGAGCGCCGCTCGAGTCCCCGGATCCGGCCCACTGCTCGAGCCACCGAGCAGCAGCAGCAGCCGCAGCAGCGCCGGCGAGAGCGCAGCAGCGACGGCGTCCTCCCCACCTGCGACACTAGTGTATACAGGGATGATTAGGCAGGAATCACTAAATATGCACCCAGAACTGCTCATGGTTCTGGGTGCATATTGCATTTCACAGGTTCCCTTTAAATGCTAGCAGGTAAATATTTAGACAAAACTTTGTTAGAAACCAATAGTTTTGTATATTTATAATTGTAAGAATCCCATACATTAAATGAACAAAGTTTATCAAGAGCAAACTATACATCTTTAATATACATTCAGTTTTAACACTAGAACTACTGGACTCGAGACACCTATATAGAAATACATGGTGCAAAGTAGTCAAAATGACTACCTCAGTAGTTCTAGTGTTAAATATGCTTCCATAACGCCCATATTGGCGTCCTCGCACTCTCCTGCCCCCTCTCCTGGTGAGGAAGTCGGTTTCCTCACCTATCCAAGCATCCTGTGGTGGTGATCCCGTTCCTGTCCCATGCTGCTATCTCCCGGAGCATCGCTACAGCTTGGAGGCTTCTAGCCTCTGCCTGTATAGTGCGCCTGCGGCCAAGCCCCTCTTCTTAAAGGGCCAGCGTCCTCTTAAATCAGAAGTGCCTCCCAGGACAGCTGGGAGTCTGCAGGTCCTTAATCACCTTTGCCCTATGGGAGGTTCCTGAGCAATGAGTTTGAGTCATTGCTAATTGCCAGGTTCCTTAGTGCTGCTGCTATCTTGCTGTCTGCTGCTGACACTTCTTTATATTTCAGTGCTGTGCTACCTTGCTGTTTCACTGCTGCCGCTAGTGTACCACCCCGGGGCTTGGCCGGAAGCCGAGCCGCTCAGGTCCGGGCTCATTTGGTGGGTAGCTCGAGCGCCTCTGAACCCAGGGGTTACGTCGCTATGAAGGGAGGCTGGCGCTACGTGAGGGGCTTTCGGTGGGGAGGTTCACAGCTGAGGCCGTGGTGTTTAGGGATGTAAGTTCGTGACCCCACCCACGGGTTGTGGTGAGTGTGGACACCACCGCTGCCGTTAACTAGGCTCTCGGGGATGGTGTTGTGCAGCCTGGTGTTGACCCCTCCGTGGGCAGGGGGTGATGGTCCCGGGGCCCGGTGGTTGTGAGGTGCGGGCGTGTTGGTGCAGTGCGGTGCGGTGCGCAGCCCGAGGGCACTGTTGTACTCACTATGACAGATACACCGGAGTCTCTGTCAAACCGAAAGGATGGTGGTCGGTGCCCGCAGCCGGCTGCGCTTGGTCCCCCACCCAATTCGGTGGTTCCCGCCTTTCTCCTGCACCTCTTTTTGTAGAACTTGACTGCCTATACTTCAGCAACAGTAGTCCGCTCCCCAGCCCGTGGGATCTCTCTGCCTGTGCAGTGGCTTTCTATCCCCCTCTGTGGGCTGTTGCCGTCTGTCGGGTTTTGGGACGGGAAAGGACCTAAGGTCCAGACCTCAATCAGTAAATTCGACGTGGTCCAGTGGCTTCTGGACCTCGTTCTGGGTCTGAGTATCCCTCCTGGTGCTCCGGTTTCCAGTTGATTCCCCGGTTCGGTACCGGCGGGCCACTACCCTGTCCCGGTCACTTACGGTTCCACCAGCCGTCTTCCCGGCTCCTGCAGGCGGCAACCACCATCTGCCTCCTGGTCACAGGGTATCCAGGCTACGACCCAGATCCCTGACAGACCTTTTCACTTTGCTACTGCTCTCCTCTCCTCCTTAACAGATCTGTTTTTGTTTTCCCGCCACAGGCTATCCGAACTCCTCCGTGGGCGTGGCCAACCGCCTGGCTCCGCTCCCTGGTGTGAACGTCAAGACCTGAGAGGGGTGACTCGGGGTTTTTAGGTTGGCTGCTGTTACCTTATTAGGGGACGGGTGTTTGTGCAAGGGCCTACCTGTGACTACCTGGCTAGTCCAGGGCGTCACACTACCATCCACGCCCACCGGCTTACATGATATCCATCTCTGCAAGTATCCACACCGGTTGTTGCTGCTGTACCATTAGTCCATCCATCCCGGACGGAATCCCGACACCTGCTGCTGTTGTAATCTACTGCCAGAGACTGTCGCTACCGTACCCCTGAGGCCAGCTGTCACAGCACCAGTCTTCCCGATTGGCACAGAGACTCATAACTGCCGCATAACACCCTCACCTTTAGGGGCTCTGGAGAAGACCAGGCGCAGGGCCATAGTCAAGCCCCTCTGGGTTTTCTGTGTGCTGTGGCCCAGTCGTTTCACTAAACACCTCTGCTCGCCCAGTGAGCATAACAGCTTCATATGGAGAGCCAGATAACATCACTGGTCCTACAGGGCCCTTTATGGAGAATAGCCATGAAGGTCAATATGACTGTATTACTGTATATGACCAGGGCATTAGAAGATCCTCCAGTGGTGACATACATACAATAATGTGATCTAGCACAACACACTCTAGCACACACTTTCTTATCAAGCTGAAGAAAACTCAATTTAGAGTTGCCATCTCTTCCCACGAGGAACTATTTCTTGGTGATTGATCCAAAGTTGATTAGATTGATGATATTTCCTAGGTGTACAATAAGAATAGCAAAGTTTATAATGCAATATAAAGTGAATTTTCACATGCTCTACATAACTAGAGTCTAGGTTCCAATAATTACTTCCTCTGATAAGGCATAGAAACCTCACTACAATGCAATTTGTGACCCTTTATCAGATGGCAGAAGAAGTGTAATTTGCATCTTATTTAAGCTAGCTTCTGAGCCTTCTCAGTTATCATACCATCTATTTAACCAAAAGTAGAAACTGGTCCCAGATAAGAGAACAAGGAAAACATGTTTTACTTGATTCTTATCACTACTATTTTTGGTGGAAAACTAAAGGCCCTGTCACACTAAAGGTCCAGTCACACTAAGCAACTTACCAGCGATCCCAACAACGATAGGGATCGCTGGTAAGTTGCTAGGAGGTTGCTGGTGAGCTGTCACACTGCGACGCTCCAGCGATCCCACCAGCAACCTGACCTGGCAGGGATCGCTGGAGCGTGGCTACACGAGTTGCTGGTGAGCTCACCAGCAACCAGTGACCAGCCCCCAGTCTCCTAGTTACAGCACACATCAGGTTAATTAACCCGATGTGTGCTGCAGCTAAATGTGCACAGAGCAGGGAGCAGCGCACACTGCTTAGTGCTGGCTCCTTGCTCTCCTAGTTACAGCACACATCGGGTTAATTGCCTGATGTGTGCTGCAGCTAAATGTGCACAGAGCAGGAGCCGGCAGCACAGGCAGTGAGAGCAGGAGACTGGTATCAAAGGTAAATATCGGGTAACCAAGGACAGGGCTTCTTGGTTACCCGATGTTTACATTAGTTACCAGCCTCAGCAGAAGCTGGCTCCCTGCTCACTGCACATTAGTTGTTGCTGTCTCGCTGTCACACACAGCGATCTGTGCTTCACAGCAGGACAGCAACAACTAAAAAATGGCCCAGGACATTCAGCAACAACCAACGACCTCACAGCAGGGGCCAGGTTGTTGCTGGATGTCACACACAGCAACATCGCTAGCAACGTCACAAAAGTTGTTCGTTACCAGCAATGTTGCTAGCGATGTTGCTTAGTGTGACGGGGCCTTAAGGTCCAGTCACACTAAGCAACTTACCAGCGATCCCAACAACGATAGGGATCGCTGGTAAGTTGCTAGGAGGTTGCTGGTGAGATGTCACACTGCGACGCTCCAGCGATCCCACCAGCAACCTGACCTGGCAGGGATCGCTGGAGCGTCGCTACACGAGTTGCTGGTGAGCTCATCAGCAACCAGTGACCAGCCCCCAGCGCCGCTTGGAAGATGCTGCGCTTGGTAGGTAAATATCGGGTAACCAACCCGATATTTGCCTTGGTTACCAGCGCACGGAGCTACACGTGCAGAGAGCAGGGAGCAGCGCACACTGAGTGCTGGCTCCCTGCTCTCCTAGTTACAGCACACATCGGGTTAATTACCCGATGTGTGCTGCAGCTACATGTGCACAGAGTAGGGAGCAGCGCACAATACTTAGCGCTGGCTCCCTGCTCTCCTAGTACAGCACACATCGGGTTAATTACCCGATGTGTGCTGCAGCTACATGTGCACAGAGCAGGGAGCAGCACACACTGCTTAGCGCTGGCTCCTTGCTCTCCTAGTTACAGCACACATCGGGTTAATTACCCGATGTGTGCTGCAGCTACATGTGCACAGAGCAGGAGCCGGCACTGACAGTGAGAGCGGCGGAGGCTGGTAACAAAGGTAAATATCGGGTAACCAAGGACAGGGCTTCTTGGTTACCCGATGTTTACTGTGGTTACCGGCCTCCGCAGAAGCCGGCTCCTGCTGCCTGCACATTTAGTTGTTGCTGTCTCGCTGTCACACACAGCGATCTGCGCTTCACAGCGGGAGAGCAACAACTAAAAAATGGCCCAGGACATTCAGCAACAACCAACGACCTCACAGCAGGGGCCAGGTTGTTGCTGGATGTCACACACAGCAACATCGCTAGCAACGTCACAAAAGTTGTTCGTTAGCAGCGATGTTGCTAGTGATGTTGCTTAGTGTGACGGGGCTTTAAGCAACATCGCTAGCAACATCGCTGCTAACAAACAACTTTTGTGAGATTGCTAGCGATGTTGCTGTGTGTGACATCCAGCAACAACCTGGCCCCTGCTGTGAGGTCGTTGGTTGTTGCTGAATGTCCTGGGCCATTTTTTAGTTGTTGCTGTCCCGCTGTGAAGCGCAGATCACTGTGTGTGACAGCGAGACAGCAACAACTAAATGTGCAGGCAGCAGGAGCCGGCTTCTGCGGAGGTTGGTAACCACAGTAAACATCGGGTAACCAAGAAGCCCTGTCCTTGGTTACCCGATATTTACCTTTGTTACCAGCCTCCGCCGCTCTCACTGTCAGTGCCGGCTCCTGCTCTGTGCACATGTAGCTGCAGGACACATCGGGTTAATTAACCCGATGTGTGCTGTAGCTAGTAGAGCAAGGAGCCAGCGCTAAGCATTGTGCGCTGCTCCCTGCTCTGTGCACATGTAGCTGCAGCACACATCGGGTAATTAACCCGATGTGTGCTGTAACTAGGAGAGCAGGGAGCCAGCGCTAAGCAGTGTGCGCTGCTCCCTGCTCTCTGCACGTGTAGCTCCGTGCGCTGGTAACAAGGTAAATATCGGGTTGGTTACCCGATATTTACCTTAGTTACCAAGCGCAGCATCTTCCACGCGGCGCTGGGGGCTGGTCACTGGTTGATGGTGAGCTCACCAGCAACTCGTGCAGCGACGCTCCAGCGATCTCTGCCAGATCAGGTTGCTGGTGGGATCGCTGGAGCGTCGCAGTGTGACATCTCACCAGCAACCTCCTAGCAACTTACCAACGATCCCTATCGTTGTTGGGATCGCTGGTAAGTTGCTTAGTGTGACTGGACCTTAAGTCTTCAATTGCTAGCATTAATCTTATTGAAGACCATTTACTGTGGTGGGCTTCCCAGGATATAGTGAAACCATGAACAAGGAAAATGTCCCAACACCAAACTTGCCAAAGGAACTCATTACTGAAGAACTTGGATAAAAAAAGTTTTCAATAACAAAAGAAAGAATCCAATTAGATTCACATACACCCAGTAAAGGCTGACCAGGACCACTGTACTGCACAACTGTCACCAATCTCCTGAGCCACGGATGGTGACCAGGATTTTTTGGAATTCTGACACTGTGTCAAAAACAGCCTACTGAGCATGTGCGGGATTCCTATGGGTCTTTTGACACTATCTGAGCATGTCAGTGATGTGGCACGTTCCTATTGGCCACAGTGACATCATCGGTGATGTGGTATGTTCCTATTGGCCGCCGTGACATCATCAGTGATGTGGCATGTTCCCATTGGCCGCCGTGACATCATCGATGATGTGGCACATTCTTATTGGCCGGTGACATTATCAGTGATGTGGCACGTTCTTATTGGCCACCGTGCCATCATCTGTGATGTGTAAGGCTCTCATTGGCCAAAGGGGCTGGCTACACGTGGTTCCTCCATCTTGTGGGCGGTACAGAGGTGATAAAAGCCCTGACTCCCACATGGAGGTGCGCACTCGTCTATGTGCATTCAGCAGCACACAGCTTTCTTAGGTAGGGATACGCGGCGAGGTCCAACCGGACTGATTGAGGGTCAGGAGGCAGGTTAGGGTGAGGCGTCGCGGTCACATCTAGACCGAGTTAGGATCAGATGCCGGCTAGGCAGGGTTCCATAGATATCGGGGTTGTGCCGCTAAGGGACCGGTGCTTAACCGGCTACACCCTAATACATCCCGATATAGGAACAGTACCCTACACGCTCACTCCTGCATATACACAGAGCATATAATAGCAGAATACGGGTAGTGTTCTGCAAGCCTATCCCTATCCATACTGTGTATGCAACATACATTAACTTCTGTGAAGTCACAGGAGAGCATTGCGCCATACCTGGTCCTGTGAGTTAACAGGGTCCTGTCCTTTATATATTATTACCCGCTTCAGGCCCTGTGAGTTAACAGGGTTCCGCTATATTATGCTACAGCTTCTGTGTGGCCTAGAACACAGACTGCACACGCAGGTTCTTTGCACTTATTATACCTGCGTTAACGCCTATGTGACCTGTAACACAGGCGTATATAATTACCTGGGGCTTTGTTGAATATCAGTAGAGCCTTATTCTATCAGCTGCAGTTTACCACCACTGCACGGTGGACCCTGACCACTGATATCGGTTTACTCTCATCTTTTACCATATCAGTAGGTCCATCCATAACAGTACGAGTGCGCCAAGGATCTGGTTGAAATGTCTGATATTCAGCAATTGCACCGGTATATCCAGCAGTTGGAGGCCAGACTTCAAACTGTGGAGGAAGGCACTTCAACTGCTAACCTTGAAACAGTAGCTGCACATGCAGCCCATCAAGCAGCAGCATTGGTTACTCCTGCAGTACGGCTCGCTCAGGCGCGACCTAAGTTGGCTCTTCCCCAGAAGTTCTCTGGGGACAGTAAAACGTGCCGTGGTTTCATTAACCAATGTCACAACCATTTGGTGCTGCTTGAAAAAGACTATCCCACTGAGGAGACCAAAGTGGGATTTATTCTTTCCCTATTGGAAGGAAGAGCTTTAGACTGGGCTACTCCTTTTTGGGAGAGAGAGGATGCAGTAGTTGCCACTGCAGAATCATTTCTTCAGGCCTTAAAAGCAGTATTCATGGGTCCTCAAGTCACTCATGATTCAGCCCAACAATTACTGGAACTCTCTCAGGAGTCCTCTAGTGCCAGCCTATACACCATTAGGTTCAGGACGCTGGCTGCTGAACTGGATTGGCCTGACAGGGTTCTTGTAGCTATTTTCTGGAAAGGATTAGCTGGGTTCATTAAAGATGCCCTATCCACAAGGGAAATTCCCACTACTCTAGAGTCCTTAATAACCATAGCTACTAGAATTGATGTCAAACATTCTGAGCGAAGGTTAAAAGTCGCTCAGGCACGTCCTATGGTGCGACTGGCTCCTTCTTCGACTCCCATAGCTCCTCAGTCGTCTGAGTCTTCTATTACTCCTATGGAGATAGCTCGGATGGGTTCCAGAGTTCATCGACTGGCTCTTCCACCTATCTGTTTTGCCTGTCGCCAGTCTGGACACTACGCTAACAGGTGTCCTTCCCGTCAGGGAAACGCTTCCATCTAGTGACCCTTAGGGGGGGTCATTAGATGTGCCTACTTCTACCTCTAAATTGACCCTCACGGGCTCTCTTTCTTTTGACACCTATAAGATAGAGGTTGTGGCATGTGTGGACTCTGGGGCAGATGGGAATTTTCTATCCTCCCATTTTGCTCGTCAACATGCTATTCCTTTACTACTACTCCCCAAATCTATTCCCATACGTGTGGTGAATGGTTCGGTGCTAACCGAGATGGTAACCCATAGAACCGTACCCCTTACCCTACGTATGCCTCATAACCATCAGGAGGTCATTTCATTTTTGGTATTACCAGAAGGGGTAGATGCCATTCTTTTGGGACTACCATGGCTTAAACTCCATTCTCCACACGTAGATTAGGCTTCTGGGAAAAGAAAGTTGCCTGGTTCGTACAATAGAGACTATTTCTTCTAGTACTTCTTCTTTGCTCTCTGAGTTACCATCTCCATATCATCAGTTTGCAGATGTGTTCTCCAAAAAGGGTTCTGAAGCACTACCTCCCCATTGTCCATACAATTGTGCTATTGATCTCATACCAGGGACAGAACCACCTCGGGGTAGGGTGTATCCTCTTTCCATTCCGGAGACTGAGGCCATGTCAGCTTACATTAAGGAGAGTCTTGAGAAGGGGTTTATTAGAAAGTCTGTGTCGCCTGCAGGAGCAGGATTCTTTTTTGTGAGAAAAAAGGAGGGGGACTTGCGTGCGTGCATTGATTATCGTGGACTTAATGCCATAACCATAAAAAACAAGTATCCCTTGCATTTAATCTCTGAGTTATTTGATCACTTAAGGGGATCTCGTATATTCACGAAACTGGACCTGCGGGGGGGCATATAATTTATTATGAATCCGAAAGGGTGGCGAGTGGAAAACGGCATTTAATACTCGTGATGGCCATTATGAGTACCTCGTCATGCCTTTTGGATTGTGTAATGCCCCCGCAGTGTTCCAAGATTTCGTAAATGATGTGTTTCGCGATCTGCTGCTTACATCAGTCGTCGTTTACCTAGACGACATCCTAATTTATTCCCCAGATCTGGAAACACACCGCCAGGATGTGGCGAGAGTCTGACCCGCTTGCGGTATCTTCGAGCAACTGTCCCTTCCCTTCTTAGGGTATATAGTTTCTCATAAAGGTCTAGCCATGGATCCATCAATAACCGAGGCAGTGAAGAGCTGGGCAGAGCCAAGGTCGTTGAAAGCTATTCAACGCTTTCTTGGCTTTGTGAATTATTATAGGCAATTTATACCTCATTTCTCTACCCTGGTGGCTCCTTTGGTGCTCCTTACCGAAAAGGGAGCTAATCCAAAAAATTGGTCACCTGAGACTACAAAGGCCTTTAAAGCTATAAAGGACCATTTCGTGAGTTCCCCGATCTTACATCGGCCAGATGTAGAGAAACCATTTTTGATGGAGGTGGATGCTTCTTCGGTAGGAGCTGGAGCAGTATTATACCAGAAAGATAGCAATGGTAGGAAAAGACCTTGCTTTTTCTTTTCCAAGACTTTTTCTCCAGCTGAAAGGAACTATACAATAGGGGACAGGGAGCTTTTAGCTATGAAGTTAGCATTTTCGGAATGGCGTTACCTTCTTGAGGGGGCTAAGCACCCGTTTCAGGTTTTTACGGACCATAAAAATCTCGTTCATTTGCAAACCGTTCAGAGATTAAACCCGAGACAAGCTCGTTGGTCTTTTTTTTTCTCTCTGTTTAATTTTTCTCTCCATTTTATTTCGGGTAAGAAAAATATTAGAGCGGATGCTCTGTCTAGGTCTTGTCTTACGGTAGAAGATGAGGATGAGGAACCTCGGTTCATTCTACCTCCTTGCTCCATACGTGCTGTCGCACCAGTGACCTTAGACCAGGTACCACCTGGGAAGACGTATGTCCCGCCTGATAGACAAAATGACATCTTGTCTTGGGCACATACATCTAAGGTAGGTGGCCACTTTGGAGTTCGGCAAACCCAGGAGTTAATCGAAAGATGGTATTGGTGGCCAAGACTGTCGAGAGATGTCAGGGAATACCTCCATTTCTGTATGTCTTGTGCCAGGAACTGACCTTCCCGTCAATGACTTGCTGGACTGTTATATCCATTGCCAGTCCCAGATAGACCATAGGAGGTCATGGGAATGGACTTTGTGGTTGATCTTCCGAGATCCCAGGGTCACAAAGTCATCTGGGTTGTGACCGACCATTTCTCCCGCATGGTTCACCTGGTTCCACTCTCTGGTTTACCATCTTCACGCCTTTTGGCCAAGTTGTTCATCAAGCACACCTTTCGATTACATGGGTTACCCGACAGGATTGTTTGTGACCGAAGCCCTCAATTCACCTCTAGGTTTTGGAAAGCTTTGTGTCAGCTCCTAAGTATTGAGCTAAATATCTCATCTTCCTACCATCCTGAGACCAATGGTTTAGTGGAACGCACAAACCAATCTCTCCTAACTTATTTACGGCACTTCGTAAGTGCTAATCATGATGATTGGTCGGTGCTTCTACCCTGGGCAGAATTTGCCTTAAACAACTCCGTCTCGGAGGCTACTGGTCAAACACCCTTCCTCTTAACTAATGGGCAACATCCCCTGGTACCAGTACTCATGCCCGTCTCTTCTCCTTCGCCTGCGATTGCACATTGGCAGGGAGACGTGGGATGACACCCAGGCAGCCATCGCAGCTGCTAAGGAGCGCATGAGGCGTGGAGCAGATACATTCCGACGCCTTGCTCCTATCTTCTCTCTGGGAGACTATGTTTGGCTGTCTGCAAAGAATATAAAACTCCGAGTAGAGTCACCCAAATTTGCTCCACGGTATTTGGGTACTTTTGAAGTCATTAAACAAATAAATCCTGTAGTGTACCAGTTACGCCTGCCTGCCCACTTCCGGATCCATAACACCTTCCATGTGTCGCTACTTAAGCCAGTGCGTTTGTCCACTAGTCCTAGACAGGAACCTTCGTCGCCTAATTCGTCATCATCTGAATATTTAGTTCGAGCCATTCTGAAGTCCAAAGTGGTCAAGGGCAGACGATATTATTTAGTGGACTGGGAAGGTTATGGTCCCGAGCATCGCTCCTGGGAACCGGTTGAGAACATTCATGCCCCTGACTTAATTGCGGTATTTGAGCGTCGGAGGGGAGGGGGTGTTAGAGAGGGGGGTACAGTCACGAATCGTGGTACGTGGGCTCCTCGTTTGTCTTCTGGAGCTGTTCCGCCCCATACCCGAAGTCGCTCAGTCCAATCTCCTGAGCCACGGATGGTGACCAGGATTTTTTGGAATTCTGACACCATGTGTCAAAAACGGCCTACTGAGCATGTGCGGGATTCCTATGGGTCTTTTGACACTATCTGAGCATGTCAGTGATGTGGCACGTTCCTATTGGCCACAGTGACATCATCGGTGATGTGGTATGTTCCCATTGGCCGGTGACGTTATCAGTGATGTGGCACGTTCTTATTGGCCACCGTGCCATCATCTGTGATGTGTAAGGCTCTCATTGGCCAAAGGGGCTGGCTACACGTGGTTCCTCCATCTTGTGGGCGGTACAGAGGTGATAAAAGCCCTGACGCTCACATGGAGGTGAGCACTCGTCTATGTGCGTTCAGCAGCACACAGCTTTCTTAGGTAGGGATACGCGGCAAGGTCCAACTGGACTGATTGAGGGTCAGGAGGCAGATTAGGGTGAGGCGTCGCGGTCACATCTAGACCGAGTTAGGGTCAGATGCCGGCTAAGCAGGGTTCCATAGATATCGGGGTTGTGCCGCTAAGGGACCGGTGCTTAACCGGCTACACCCTAATACATCCCGATATAGGAGCAGTACCCTACACGCTCACTCCTGCATATACTCAGAGCATATAATAGCAGAATACGGGTAGTGTTCTGCAGGCCTATCCCTATCCATACTGTGTATGCAACATACATTAACTTCTGTGAAGTCACAGGAGAGCATTGCGCCATACCTGGTCCTGTGAGTTAACAGGGTCCTGTCCTTTATATATTATTACCCGCTTCAGGCCCTGTGAGTTAACAGGGTTCTGCTATATTATGCTACAGCTTCTGTGTGGCCTAGAACACAGACTGCACACGCAGGTTCTTTGAACTTACTATACCTGCGTTAACGCCTACGTGACCTGTAACACAGGCGTATATAATTACCTGGGGCTTTGTTGAATATCAGTAGACCCTTATTCTATCAGCTGCAGTTTACCACCACTGCACGGTGGACCCTGACCACTGATATCGGTTTACTCTCATCTTTTACCATATCCGTAGGTCCATCCATAACAATAACTCAGTAGATCTAGATGTAGTCATTGCTATGCTATAATCTGCCTAAGGCTATGTTCACACAGGACGTTTTTGCAGCATTTTTTCCTGACCAAAAAAAACCTAATGTTGTGGTAGGTGTCTCCTGGGGGTCATCTGCGGTTTTGGTGCAGTTTTGGTGCAGTTTTTGTGGGTTTTTTTGTGGAGTTTTAGGCTATGTGCGCACGTTGCGTAAATACATGCAGTTACGCTGCGCTTTGCAGCGCAGCGTAACTGCATGCGTCCTGCGTCCCCTGCACAGTCTATGGAGATTGTGCAGGGGCCGTGCGCACGTGGCGTTTAAGAGCGCAGCGCTTCGGCTACTGCCGAAGCGCTGCGTAAAAAGAAGTGACATGTCACTTCTTTCCTGCGCTTTGCCGGCAGCTCCTGCTCTGTCTATGGCAGGAGCTGCAGGCAGAGCGCATGGAATCGGCGCTCACTACGGACATTTCTGCATCGATCTAAAGCGCACATGTGCTCTTCAGATCGCTGCAGAAATTTCTGCAGTGACTGTATGCAACGTGCGCACATAGCATTATATTGTTTTTTTTCTGTGATGTCAAGACCAGCAAGGGTTCAAGAGTACCCGAGTGCTGGGCCAGGCTGGGATTGACCTGAATGCAGCACTCGGGTAATAAAAAAAAAAGGTAGAAAAAAGAAAAAGTAAAGAAAGCGCGCTATACTTACCAGTTTCTGATAGACGCTAGATTGTATGGGCTCCTTCCACATATGACGTCATTCAACAGGCCCCTATCACATGGGGGGCAGGGGGGCGAAGCATGATTGTAGTGGAAGGGAGAAAATATCGCCAAGCTCACTAATCAAGCCGTTCACGCACATTAACCCAGCTGGCCACGTTCACTAACCTGGAAGGAGCCCATACATTCTAGGATCATTCGTACCTGCTCGTGCGGCCCCTCCTACTTCTAGTGCCCCTCATTAGCCTCATGCATATTCACTGCTCCTCACCACTGGAGTCTGTGGGTCTATCGTGCAGTAAAGAATAAATAAAAAATGATGTAGGGTCCCCCTGTTTTATGATACCCAGCACAGATAAAGCCTACAGCTACAGGCTGCAGACCCCAGCTGTGGGCTCTAACTTGGCTGGGTATCAAAATTAATAATGTTTTATGATATCCAGCCAAGATAAAGCCCAGAGCTGGGGGTTGGTATTCTCAGGCTGGAGAGGCCTGACAAGGAAAGAGACAGGCAAACAGGGAAAGAGACAGATGACAAGAAAAGAAAGAGGCAAAGAGATGGAAAAAAAAAAAACAGGGAAAGAGACAGGAAAAGAGACAGGGAAACAGACCTGGGAAAGAGACCAATCTGGGAAAGAGACAGACCTGGGAAAGAGACAGACCTGGGAAAGAGACAGACCTGGGAAAGAGACAGACCTGGGAAAGAGACAGATGAGGAAAGAAACAGAGAAACCGACAAAGAAAGAGACAGATCAAGACAGGCTAAAAGGGAAAGAGACAGACCTTGAAAGAGACAGACCTTGAAAAATACAGACCTTGAAAGAGATAGACCTTGAAAGAGACGGACCTTGAAAAAGACAGACGGGGAAAGAGACAGACAGGGAAAGAGACAGGCGGGGAAAGAGACAGACCTGGAAAGAAACGGATGGGAAAGAAACAGACAAAGATAGACGAATAAAGAGACAGATGGGGAAAGAGACAGACCTTGAAAGAAACAGGATACTACCAAAACCAACCTCTTATACTTGGCTGGACATGAAGTGACAGCACACTCAATTATTAGAAAAATAGAAAATCTTTATTTCATTAATTTTTAGCAGATAGTTTAAAACAGGAAAACACCCAAGCAGGACATGTGATCCCAGGACAAAAAAAACGATCGTTATTTTACAATCCAAATTATTCACAAGGAATTAATATAATTTATGAACAATCTGAAGGATAAACAGTTGTATAACAATAAATGCTAGAATATTACCTTATTTATAATTGACAAACTATCTTTGGTCAACATATGTTATTAGTCTCATATTCACATAAAGGGTCATTATATAACACGTGGGATCTCTTCCCACATGGTTGATTTAAACAAAGTATTACAAAGGTCAAACACTCTGCAGCATATGAGATCAATAATCATATATTAGTCCCAATCTTATTCCAGCACCACCCCGGCAAAAACTGTTTCATTTATAACTACAATGAGGTGAGATTACCTAGGAGTGAGTCTGGAAAGCTGTCAGCAAATCGTATGTTTTATATATATATATATATATATATATATATATATATAATAATATATATATATATATATATATATATATATATATATATATATATATATATATATATATATATATACTGACACTCATTTGGGGATTAGCTCAAAAGGATTGTTCTATATTTACCTATGATTGAAATCGGATCACCTGGCCACTTGTCCCGCCACCCCTGACGCCATTTCACCTCTTTTGAAGAAGTGAGGCGAAACGGCGTCAGGGGTGGCAGGACAAGTGGCCAGGTGATCCGAATACTTTTGGTTTGAGATTCGCTTCTCTTTTTGTTCTATGAATATCTTCTGAGGTTAGGGCTTCCTCACCTTCTGCTGCTATGTTAAAAAGGCATTATGGCTTTAGCTAATGTACATTCTCCCATCCATTGACCTTCTAAGTGAGTTCATCAATGGGTTGGTCCTCTTCTCCCATCTGGACATTACTTGCATACCAGGGCAGGGTGTGAAGAACAGGAAATGGCAGCCATCTTTAGATCTGTTTCATGTATATGTATCTAAACAGACTTATGTAAGGAGAAACAATTTCATGGGACATTTTCCCACAGTCCCCTACGGCTCAAAGTTAATTAAGTATTTGATCTTATGGCCCTTCTTAACACTGCAATTGTACCGCCCCGCGTTCGGCTGCAGCTGAGCCGCTCAGATCCGGGCTCGTTTGGTGGGAGGCTTGAGCGCCTATGGACCCAGGGGTCACGTCGCTCTGCAAGGGGGTTGCTGGCAATCTCGATGGGGGGAGGGGGTTAGGTAGGTGTACGCCCGGAGCAGTGTTTGAGTTCGTGACGCCACCCACTTGACGTGGTGAAAGTGTAGACACCACCGCTGCAGTTATGGGGGCACCCAGGGGAGATGGTCGTGTAGCAAGATGTTAACCTCTCCATGGGCAGCGATGGTGGCCCCGGGACCCGTTTGGGGAGAGTAGTGTCTGGGCGGTACAGTGTGGCGCGAGGCCGGATGGCACTGTTGTACTCACGATTATTGACACACACAAGTCTCTGCTAAACAAAGTTGATGGTGGTCGGTGCCCGCAGCCGGCTGTATCTGGTCCCCCACCTGGGTTGGTGGTCTTGGCCTTTCTCCTGCACCTTGTTGTGTTTGTGTAGACTGCCTGTGCTTCAGCAATGGGAGTCCGCTCCCTGGCTATGTATGTGTCGTTGGAGTCCGTTTGCCCGCAGACACTGGACCGTGGGATCTATCTGCCTGTGAGGTGGCTTTCTATCCCCCTCGGTGGGCTGTTGTCTTCAGTCGGGACTTGGGATCGGAATGGACCCTATGTCCAGACCTCAATCAGTAAATTTGACGTGGTCCAGTGGCTTCTGGGCCTCGTTCCGGGTCTGAGTACCCCCCTGGTGCTCCGGTTTCCAGTCGGTTCCCCGGTTCGGTACCGGCGGGCCACTACCCTGTCCCGGTCCCTTACGGTTCCACCTGGCCATCTTCCCGGCTCCTGCAGGCTAAGGCCACCGCCTGCCTCCTAGCCAAGGTGTGCGGGCTACGACCCTCACACCTGTCAGTTTCTGCTGCAGAGCTGTCACCACAGGCCTGCTGCACTCTACTCCTCTCCTCTCAACTCCAACTGACCACTGTCAACTAACAACTAGCAACTGACAACTGCTGTTTCTCCTGCCTCAGGCCCTCTGGACTTCTAGGTGGGCATGGCCAACCGCCTGGTTCCGCCCCCTGATGTGACCATTAAGCTCTGAGGGAGGTGACTAGGTTTTAATGTGGCTTTCTGCTGTTACCTTTTTAGGGGACAGGTGTTGTGCAGGGCCTATCTGTGGCTACCTGGCTAGTCCAGGGCGTCACACTCACCCTTGGTTAACTACAGACCGTCCGTGGGCTGTCCGACCACAACCGTTTATTTTTCTGAACTGAAAAAGATAAAAACATATTTACAGGTATACTAACATTTTTACAATTCAAGCATATTTTTGGTTTTCTTCTTTTGCGGGAGACATGTCCCTTTAACCATTGCAACAATAAAACATTTTTAATAACCGGGAACAGGATGGGAACGGGTCCTTTCAGTTACCCACCCAAGCAAACCTGCCCCTTGATCCTGCCTCTAAGAAACAGGCAGCACCCCTCTTCCCCAGTCCAGGAAACAGGAACGGGTGCGGGTGTTGCCAAAACGGGCCGGGTACAAAGTTCCATACCCGGCAGTCTCTCCAGAGGCCCCCACGTCCAGGAGACCCCTGACTAGAGATGAGCGAACCGGCCCCGGTTCGGCTCGAGGTCGGTTCGCCGAACGGAGGTCCCGTTCGAGTTCGGCTCGTCGAATAGGAAACAATGGCAGGCAATCACAAACACATAAAAACACCTAGAAAACACCCTCAAAGGTGTCCAAAAGGTGACAAACAACTCACAACACAACACAAACACATGGGAAAGTGACAAGGACATATACTCATGCGAAAACAAAACAGCTGGACAAGGAAAAAGAGGAGGACACACAGATATAGGCATGGCACGCCCTTCTAAAATCATGTAAAACACCGCAAGGTGACTCCAAGCGTAGTCTCCCTTTTTTTCCAAAAATTGGGCCCCACACACATCCACCCATTCAGTGGCAGCAGTTATGCCCCAGTTGTACAATTCACAGCTAGATTTGCATCAAGCACATTCAAAAATACGCCATTCTTATCCGTCCCCAGGATGACACCGGGGTAGGTAGCAAAGTCTTTCCTGATCCCAGCTCTGTTCATCTTGGCTTCTTTTAAAAACACAGCAAGCAAGGGTTACTCCAAGCGGAGTCTCCCTTTTTTCCAAAAATTGGGCCCCACACACACCCACCCCTTCAGTGGCAGCAGTTGTGCCCCAGTTGTACAATTCACAGCTAGATTTGCATCAAGCACATTCAAAAATACGCCATAATTAACCGTCCCCAGGATGACACCAGGGTAGGTAGCAAAGTCTTTCCTGATCCCAGCTCTGTTCATCTTGGCTTCTTTTAAAAACACAGCAAGCAAGGGTTACTCCAAGCGGAGTCTCCCTTTTTTCCAAAAATTGGGCCCCACACACACCCACCCCTTCAGTGGCAGCAGTTGTGCCCCAGTTGTACACTTCACAGCTAGATTTGCATCAAGCACATTCAAAAATACGCCATTCTTATCCGTCCCCAGGATGACACCGGGGTAGGTAGCAAAGTCTTTCCTGATCCCAGCTCTGTTCATCTTGGCTTCTTTTAAAAACACAGCAAGCAAGGGTTACTCCAAGCGGAGTCTCCCTTTTTTCCAAAAATTTTGCCCCACACACACCCACCCCTTCAGTGGCAGCAGTTGTGGCCCAGTTGTACACTTCACAGCTAGATTTGCATCAAGCACATTCAAAAATACGCCATTCTTATCCGTCCCCAGGATGACACCGGGGTAGGTAGCAAAGTCTTTCCTGATCCCAGCTCTGTTCATCTTGGCTTCTTTTAAAAACACAGCAAGCAAGGGTTACTCCAAGCGGAGTCTCCCTTTTTTCCAAAAATTGGGCCCCACACACACCCACCCCTTCAGTGGCAGCAGTTGTGCCCCAGTTGTACAATTCACAGCTAGATTTGCATCAAGCACATTCAAAAATACGCCATAATTAACCGTCCCCAGGATGACACCAGGGTAGGTAGCAAAGTCTTTCCTGATCCCAGCTCTGTTCATCTTGGCTTCTTTTAAAAACACAGCAAGCAAGGGTTACTCCAAGCGGAGTCTCCCTGTTTTCCAAAAATTGGGCCCCACACACACCCACCCCTTCAGTGGCAGCAGTTGTGCCCCAGTTGTACACTTCACAGCTAGATTTGCATCAAGCACATTCAAAAATACGCCATTCTTATCCGTCCCCAGGATGACACCGGGGTAGGTAGCAAAGTCTTTCCTGATCCCAGCTCTGTTCATCTTGGCTTCTTTTAAAAACACAGCAAGCAAGGGTTACTCCAAGCGGAGTCTCCCTTTTTTCCAAAAATTGGGCCCCACACACACCCACCCCTTCAGTGGCAGCAGTTGTGCCCCAGTTGTACACTTCACAGCTAGATTTGCAACAAGTACATTCAAAAATACGCCATTCTTATCCGTCCCCAGGATGACACCGGGGTAGGTAGCAAAGTCTTTCCTGATCCCAGCTCTGTTCATCTTGGCTTCTTTTAAAAACAATATAAGCAAGGGTTACTCCAAGCGGAGTCTCCCTTTTTTCCAAAAATTGGGCCCCACACACACCCACCCCTTCAGTGGCAGCAGTTGTGCCCCAGTTGTACAATTCACAGCTAGATTTGCATCAAGCACATTCAAAAATACGCCATTCTTATCCGTCCCCAGGATGACACCGGGGTAGGTAGCAAAGTCTTTCCTGATCCCAGCTCTGTTCATCTTGGCTTCTTTTAAAAACACAGCAAGCAAGGGTTACTCCAAGCGGAGTCTCCCTTTTTTCCAAAAATTGGGCCCCACACACACCCACCCCTTCAGTGGCAGCAGTTGTGCCCCAGTTGTACAATTCACAGCTAGATTTGCATCAAGCACATTCAAAAATACGCCATAATTAACCGTCCCCAGGATGACACCAGGGTAGATAGCAAAGTCTTTCCTGATCCCAGCTCTGTTCATCTTGGCTTCTTTTAAAAACAATGTAAGCAAGGGTTACTCCAAGCGGAGTCTCCCTTTTTTCCAAAAATTGGGCCCCACACACACCCACCCCTTCAGTGGCAGCAGTTGTGCCCTAGTTGCAAACAGGATGTTTTGATTTGCATCAAGCACATTCCAAATCCACAAGCATTTACTCTCCCCAGGATGACACAGGGGTAGTAAATTCCTTCTGGATCCATGACTTGTTCATTTTGATGAACGTCAGTCTGTCCACATTGTCACTGGACAGACGCGTGCGCTTATCTGTCAGCACACACCCAGCAGCACTGAAGACACGTTCAGAGACAACGCTGGCAGCTGGACACGACAAAATCTCCAAGGCGTAACTGGATAGCTCTGGCCATTTTTCTAGATTTGAAGCCCAAAAGGAGCAAGGCTCCATTTGCAAAGTCATGGCATCGATGTTCATTTGGAGATACTCCTGTATCATCCTCTCCAGCCGTTGACTATGTGTCAGACTTGTTGTCTCTGGTGGCCTTGCAAAAGAGGGTCTAAAAAAATTATGAAAAGATTCCATAAAATTGCTGTTACCAGCACCAGATACGGTCCTACTGGTACGGGTAGACTGTTGAAGATGACGAGACCGTCCCATGTTTGGCAAGTTACAACTGGGAGAATCACTCCCTGCACCTGCACGGTTGTTTGGTGGAAAAGCCAAGCTAAGATCGAGTAACAGCTTCTGCTGATACTCCTGCATACGTGCGTCCCTTTCTATGGCTGGAATTATGTCACAAAATTTGGACTTGTACCGCGGATCTAATAGTGTGGCAAGCCAGTAGTCATCATCACTTCTAATTTTGACAATACGAGGGTCATGTTGGAGGTAGTGCAACAAGAAGGCACTCATGTGTCTTGCGCAGCCATGCGGACCAAGTCCACGCTGTGTTTGTGGCATAGAGGTGCTAACCGTTCTTTCTTCCTCTGACATCTCCCCCCAACCTCTTTCAACTGAAATTTGACCAAGGTCTCCCTCATCCGCTGAGTCTTCCATGTCCATGGACAGTTCGTCCTCCATTTCTTTATGTTCTCCTGCACCTTCCTCAACATCTCGCCTGCTACCATGTGCCCTTGTTTATCCCTGTCCCCCATGGTCCCATGCCTGCCGCCTTGGTGATGATGAACGTCTGTACCTTGGTGATGTTGTTGTGTCTTGCGCATATGAATCCTCCTGTAGTTCATCCCCTTCCTGTTGTCACACCCCCTGACTCCGAATAGTGTTTAGCGTGTGCTCCAGCATGTAAATGACTGGAATCGTCATGCTGATAATGGCATTGTCAGCGCTAAACATATTCGTCGCCATGTCGAAACTCTGCAGAAGGGTGCATAGGTCCTTGATCTGAGACCACTCCATCAGGGTGATCTGACCCACCTCTGCATCTCGTTGGCCCAGGCTATACGTCATGACGTATTGCACCAGGGCTCGGCGGTGCTGCCACAGTCGCTGTAACATGTGGAGAGTTGAATTCCAGCGTGTCGCCACATCGCATTTCAGGCGATGAACCGGCAGGCCGAAAGACTTCTGGAGCGATGCAAGTCGCTCAGCTGCGGTGGTTGAACGGCGGAAGTGAGCAGACAGTTTTCGTGCCCTGTTCAGAAGGCCATCTAGGCCGTGATAGTGTGTTAAAAATTGCTGGACGACAAGGTTCAACACGTGAGCCATACAAGGTACGTGTGTCACCTTGCCCAGGCGAAGGGCTGCACCCAGGTTTGCAGCATTGTCGCACACGGCCTTAGCAGGCTGCAGGTTGAGTGGAGACAACCATTTATTAAACTCGGACCGCAGAGCTGACCACAACTCCTCAGCTGTGTGACTCTTATTCCCAAGACATGTCAAGCTAAAGACCGCCTGATGCCGTTGCGCTCTGCTGCCAGCATAGTAATGAGGGGTGCGTGATTCCTTTTGCGCTGTGAGAACGCTGGTGGCCTGACCAGGCAGGCTTGGGGCGGAGGTGGAGGACCCAGATGAGGTGGAGGATGCAGAAGCAGTGGCGGAACTTGGACAGACAGAGGATTGACACACAAGTCGTGGGGACAGCAAGACTTGTGCAGCAGACCCTTCACCATCTATCACCATAGTTACCCAGTGCCCAGTCAGTGACATGTAACGTCCCTGTCCATGCTTACTGGTCCAAGTATCGGTGGTGAAATGCACCCGTTCACACACAGAGTTTCTCAAGGAAGCAGTGATGTTGTGTGCGACATGCTGGTGTAGCGCGGGCACACCTTTCTTAGAGAAGTAGTGGCGACTTGGCATCTGGTACTGGGGCACAGTGACAGACATAAGGTCTCTAAAATCCTGTGTGTCCACTAGGCGGAAAGGCAGCATTTCGGTAGCCAACAGCTTACAGAGGGATAGAGTCAACCTCTTCGCTTTGTCATGGGTCGCAGGAAGTGGCCTTTTATTTGACCACATCTGAGGGACAGAGATCTGGCTGCTGTGTGTAGACAGTGTTGAGTAGGGTGCCCCTGGAAAAATGCAGGTTTATGAGGAAAGTGCAGGCGGAGACATGATGTTGCCTTCATCCAACGTTGGTGCTATCGATGTCTGAGAGAGCTGTACACACTCACTTGTTTCCCCTTCCAAACCAACTGACGACCTACCAAGCAAACTGCCTGTTGCGGTTACAGTGGTGGAAGTTGTGGGTGGAAAAACAGGTGTGACAGCTGTCCCTACAGTCCTAGAAGATGACGAGCGCGCGGATGCACTGGAAGGGGCAGGCGGTGGATGGTTCGCTCCGCTAGGCCGCATTGCAGCACGGTGAGCTTCCCACCGGGCCATATGATATTTATTCATGTGACGATTCATGGAAGAAGTTGTCAAACTGCTGAGGTTTTGACCTCTACTAAGAGAACCATGACAAATTTTACAGATCACATAATTTGGGTGATCTTTTTCTATGTCAAAAAAGGACCAGGCTAGGCAAGGCTTAGAGGCCATGCGACCTGTTTATCCACCCCGAATAATGCTCAGAGGCAGAGTGGTGGCTGAGGATGCAGTTGTAGACGTGCTACCAGTACTCCGACTCTGTCCAGGAAGGCGCAAGGTAACTTCGTCATCAGTTGCATCCTCCTCCACCACCTCTGTTGACCTCCTCGAGTGCCTGACTGTGGGTTGACAGTAGGTGGGATCTAGAACTTCATCATCAATTGTTGTGTTTGCACTCCCCTCCCCCTCAGACCGAGCCTCTTCTTGCCCTGACCGAATATTTAAGTTGTTATCCCAATCGGGTATCTGCGTCTCATCTTCATCAGTATGTTCCTCATTGTCTATAACCACAGGTGTTACAGTTTGTGACAAAGGGTCAACATTATGCTCAGAAACTTGGTCCTCACGGCCTGAATCAGAGTCACAAAGGTTCTGGGCATCACTGCAGACCATTTCCTGTTCTGTACTCACTGTAGCTTGGGAGCAGACCTCTGATTCCCAGGCTATAGTGTGACTGAACAGCTCTGCAGACTCAGCCATCTCAGTTCCACCATACTGTGCAGGGCTGATGGAGACTTCAGAGCTGGGAGAAAGCAAGTTTGATTGGGATGACAACTCAGAGGACTGGTGTTTTTTGGATGCGGTACTTGAAGAGGCTGAGAGGGCACTTGTTGGACCACTTGAGATCCATTCAAGCATTTTCCTTTTTTGGCCATCATCTACCTTTGTTCCTGTTGTTCGTGTCCGTAAAAAAGGGAGCACATCGGATTGTCCACGGTAAGTAGTAGACATCTTACTTTTGCTGGTAGATGCTCTATCTTCAGCAGATGATAATGGAGCTTTGCCACCTTCCCCACGGACAAAACCTTTTTTGCCTTTTCCACCACGCCTCTTCCCCTTTCCACCAGCATCTGTCATTTTGCCACTCATGTTGATTGTGACAAGATTGTACACTGAAAATGTGGTAGTAAAAATTGAGAGGTGGTGTAGATTGCAGTGGTGGTCTAGCTTTATTAACAGCAGAATAATAAAGAATAAATATCCCTGACAATGCAACTACGGCCCTTAAACTTGCAGCAAAAATTGCTAGTATAATGGCTTAGTTATAATGAGTTGGAGTGTGCAATGCAGGTAGAGGTGCTGCAAATGTCTTTGCACTAGTGTGACTAGACAACAGTCCAATAGCCACGTTTAGGATGACACTAGGTACACTGAGTGTTTGCTAGTATAATGGCTTAGTTATAATGAGTTGGAGTGTGCAATGCAGATAGAGGTGCTGCAAATGTCTTTGCACTAGTGTGACTAGACAACAGTCCAATAGCCACGTTTAGGATGCCAAAAGGTACACTGAGTGTTTGCTAGTATAATGGCTTAGTTATAATGAGTTGGAGTGTGCAATGCAGGCAGAGGTGCTGCAAATGTCTTTGCACTAGTGGGACTATAGCAAAGTCCAATAGCCACGTTTAGGATGCCACTAGGTACACTGAGTGTTTGCTAGTATAATGGCTTAGTTATATTGAGTTGGAGTGTGCAATGCAGGTAGAGGTGCTGCAAATGTCTTTGCACTAGTGTGACTAGACAACAGTCCAATAGCCACGTTTAGGATGCCACTAGGTACACTGAGTGTTTGCTAGTATAATGGCTTAGTTATAATGAGTTGGAGTGTGCAATGCAGGCAGAGGAGCTGCAAATGTCTTTGCACTAGTGTGACTAGACAACAGTCCAATAGCCACGTTTAGGATGCCACTAGGTACACTGAGTGTTTGCTAGTATAATGGCTTAGTTATAATGAGTTGGAGTGTGCAATGCAGGCAGAGGTGCTGCAAATGTCTTTGCACTAGTGTGACTAGACAACAGTCCAATAGCCACGTTTAGGATGCCACTAGGTACACTGAGTGTTTGCTAGTATAATGGCTTAGTTATAATGAGTTGGAGTGTGCAATGCAGGCAGAGGTGCTGCAAATGTCTTTGCACTAGTGGGACTATAGCAAAGTCCAATAGCCACGTTTAGGATGCCACTAGGTACACTGAGTGTTTGCTAGTATAATGGCTTAGTTATAATGAGTTGGAGTGTGCAATGCAGGCAGAGGTGCTGCAAATGTCTTTGTACTAGTGTGACTAGACAACAGTCCAATAGCCACGATTAGGATGCCACTAGGTACACTGAGTGTTTGCTAGTATAATGGCTTAGTTATAATGAGTTGGAGTGTGCAATGCAGGCAGAGGTGCTGCAAATGTCTTTGCACTAGTGGGACTATAGCAAAGTCCAATAGCCACGTTTAGGATGCCACTAGGTACACTGAGTGTTTGCTAGTATAATGGCTTAGTTATAATGAGTTGGAGTGTGCAATGCAGGTAGAGGTGCTGCAAATGTCTTTGCACTAGTGTGACTAGACAACAGTCCAATAGCCACGTTTAGGATGACACTAGGTACACTGAGTGTTTGCTAGTATAATGGCTTAGTTATAATGAGTTGGAGTGTGCAATGCAGATAGAGGTGCTGCAAATGTCTTTGCACTAGTGTGACTAGACAACAGTCCAATAGCCACGTTTAGGATGCCAAAAGGTACACTGAGTGTTTGCTAGTATAATGGCTTAGTTATAATGAGTTGGAGTGTGCAATGCAGGCAGAGGTGCTGCAAATGTCTTTGCACTAGTGGGACTATAGCAAAGTCCAATAGCCACGTTTAGGATGCCACTAGGTACACTGAGTGTTTGCTAGTATAATGGCTTAGTTATATTGAGTTGGAGTGTGCAATGCAGGTAGAGGTGCTGCAAATGTCTTTGCACTAGTGTGACTAGACAACAGTCCAATAGCCACGTTTAGGATGCCACTAGGTACACTGAGTGTTTGCTAGTGTAATGGCTTAGTTATAATGAGTTGGAGTGTGCAATGCAGGCAGAGGTGCTGCAAATGTCTTTGCACTAGTGTGACTAGACAACAGTCCAATAGCCACGTTTAGGATGCCACTAGGTACACTGAGTGTTTGCTAGTATAATGGCTTAGTTATAATGAGTTGGAGTGTGCAATGCAGGCAGAGGTGCTGCAAATGTCTTTGCACTAGTGTGACTAGACAACAGTCCAATAGCCACGTTTAGGATGCCACTAGGTACACTGAGTGTTTGCTAGTATAATGGCTTAGTTATAATGAGTTGGAGTGTGCAATGCAGGCAGAGGTGCTGCAAATGTCTTTGCACTAGTGGGACTATAGCAAAGTCCAATAGCCACGTTTAGGATGCCACTACGTACACTGAGTGTTTGCTAGT
This sequence comes from Anomaloglossus baeobatrachus, assembly GCF_048569485.1. Classification (NCBI taxonomy): domain Eukaryota; kingdom Metazoa; phylum Chordata; class Amphibia; order Anura; family Aromobatidae; genus Anomaloglossus; species Anomaloglossus baeobatrachus. Next base: position 254,342,236 of record NC_134356.1, read on the forward strand.
ATAATGGCTTAGTTATATTGAGTTGGAGTGTGCAATGCAGGTAGAGGTGCTGCAAATGTCTTTGCACTAGTGTGACTAGACAACTGTCCAATAGCCACGTTTAGGATGCCACTAGGTACACTGAGTGTTTGCTAGTATAATGGCTTAGTTATAATGAGTTGGAGTGTGCAATGCAGGTAGAGGTGCTGCAAATGTCTTTGCACTAGTGTGACTAGACAACAGTCCAATAGCCACGTTTAGGATGCCACTAGGTACACTGAGTGTTTGCTAGTATAATGGCTTAGTTATAATGAGTTGGAGTGTGCAATGCAGGCAGAGGTGCTGCAAATGTCTTTGCACTAGTGTGACTAGACAACAGTCCAATAGCCACGTTTAGGATGCCACTAGGTACACTGAGTGTTTGCTAGTATAATGGCTTAGTTATAATGAGTTGGAGTGTGCAATGACAGGCAGAGGTGCTGCAAATGTCTTTGCACTAGTGTGACTAGACAACAGTCCAATAGCCACGTTTAGGATGCCACTAGGTACACTGAGTGTTTGCTAGTATAATGGCTTAGTTATAATGAGTTGGAGTGTGCAATGCAGGTAGAGGTGCTGCAAATGTCTTTGCACTAGTGTGACTAGACAACAGTCCAATAGCCACGTTTAGGATGCCACTAGGTACACTGAGTGTTTGCTAGTATAATGGCTTAGTTATAATGAGTTGGAGTGTGCAATGCAGGCAGAGGTGCTGCAAATGTCTTTGCACTAGTGTGACTAGACAACAGTCCAATAGCCACGTTTAGGATGCCACTAGGTACACTGAGTGTTTGCTAGTATAATGGCTTAGTTATAATGAGTTGGAGTGTGCAATGCAGGCAGAGGTGCTGCAAATGTCTTTGCACTAGTGGGACTATAGCAAAGTCCAATAGCCACTTTTAGGATGCCACTAGGTACACTGAGTGTTTGCTAGTATAATGGCTTAGTTATAATGAGTTGGAGTGTGCAATGCAGGTAGAGGTGCTGCAAATGTCTTTGCACTAGTGTGACTAGACAACAGTCCAATAGCCACGTTTAGGATGCCACTAGGTACACTGAGTGTTTGCTAGTATAATGGCTTAGTTATAATGAGTTGGAGTGTGCAATGCAGGTAGAGGTGCTGCAAATGTCTTTGCACTAGTGTGACTAGACAACAGTCCAATAGCCACGTTTAGGATGCCACTAGGTACACTGAGTGTTTGCTGGTATAATGGCTTAGTTATAATGAGTTGGAGTGTGCAATGCAGGCAGAGGTGCTGCAAATGTCTTTGCACTAGTGTGACTAGACAACAGTCCAATAGCCACGTTTAGGATGCCACTAGGTACACTGAGTGTTTGCTAGTATAATGGCTTAGTTATAATGAGTTGGAGTGTGCAATGCAGGCAGAGGTGCTGCAAATGTCTTTGCACTAGTGTGACTAGACAACAGTCCAATAGCCACGTTTAGGATGCCACTAGGTACACTGAGTGTTTGCTAGTATAATGGCTTAGTTATAATGAGTTGGAGTGTGCAATGCAGGCAGAGGTGCTGCAAATGTCTTTGCACTAGTGGGACTATAGCAAAGTCCAATAGCCACGTTTAGGATGCCACTAGGTACACTGAGTGTTTGCTAGTATAATGGCTTAAGTATAATGAGTTGGAGTGTGCAATGCAGGTAGAGGTGCTGCAAATGTCTTTGCACTAGTGTGACTAGACAACAGTCCAATAGCCACGTTTAGGATGCCACTAGGTACACTGAGTGTTTGCTAGTATAATGGCTTAGTTATAATGAGTTGGAGTGTGCAATGCAGGCAGAGGTGCTGCAAATGTCTTTGCACTAGTGGGACTATAGCAAAGTCCAATAGCCACGTTTAGGATGCCACTAGGTACACTGAGTGTTTGCTAGTATAATGGCTTAGTTATAATGCGTTGGAGTGTGCAATGCAGGTAGAGGTGCTGCAAATGTCTTTGCACTAGTGTGACTAGACAACAGTCCAATAGCCATGTTTAGGATGCCACTAGGTACACTGAGTGTTTGCTAGTATAATGGCTTAGTTATAATGAGTTGGAGTGTGCAATGCAGGCAGAGGTGCTGCAAATGTCTTTGCACTAGTGTGACTAGACAACAGTCCAATAGCCACGTTTAGGATGCCACTAGGTACACTGAGTGTTTGCTAGTATAATGGCTTAGTTATAATGAGTTGGATTGTGCAATGCAGGCAGAGGTGCTGCAAATGTCTTTGCACTAGTGTGACTAGACAACAGTCCAATAGCCACGTTTAGGATGCCACTAGGTACACTTGAGTGTTTGCTAGTATAATGGCTTAGTTATAATGAGTTGGAGTGTGCAATGCAGGCAGAGGTGCTGCAAATGTCTTTGCACTAGTGGGACTATAGCAAAGTCCAATAGCAACGTTTAGGATGCCACTAGGTACACTGAGTGTTTCCTAGTATAATGGCTTAGTTATAATGAGTTGGAGTGTGCAATGCAGGCAGAGGTGCTGCAAATGTCTTTGCACTAGTGGGACTATAGCAAAGTCCAATAGCCACGTTTAGGATGCCACTAGGTACACTGAGTGTTTGCTAGTATAATGGCTTAGTTATAATGAGTTGGAGTGTGCAGAGGACAGGAGGGTACAGTGCCAGGATTGTGGGGCTCTGGGTAGAGGAAAGGAAGCCTGCCTTTCTATTCCCTCCTAATGGGGAAATGCAGGGAGGAAATCCCTGACCTTTGCTACACAGACGCTGTCGCTGTTTTCAGGACCTGTCACCTATGGCTCTGACCCTGCCGGTACGAGCCCTTAAAAGGACTGATGGAAAGTGCTATCCCTATGCTGTCCATCGCTGTGTATGGAGCGCATACAGCTGTATCAGCGATAGGACTCAGGACGGAGCTGCCCAAGTGATGTCTGACACCAAGGACGCAGAAGAGATAATGGCGTTCTGGAGGAAAATGTCTGGTTTTATAATGCAGGGACATGTGACATGGACATCCTATCACACATGCCGTTGCTTCTCTGGCTAAAAGTCCACTTAGCTGTGTGTGTGTCTGGGATTGGCTGACATGCTGGCCCGCCCCACAAGACGCGCACGCTTAGGGAAGGAAGACAAGGAAAAAAAATAAAAAATGGCGATCGCCATTATACAAACAGCAGTGATCTGAAGGCGCTGTTCACGCACACTATACACTGAAATGTCATAATAGTGTGAGTCACAGAGTGACTTACACTATTACAGCGGAAAGCCAGCTGGGAATTAGCTGTTTTTTTGCTGCTAGAACCGTTCTCGAACGTTTCTAGAACTATCGAGCTTTTGCAAAAAGCTCGAGTTCTAGTTCGATCTAGAACAGGCCCCAAAATCACTCGAGCCTAGAACTGGAGAACCTCGAACCGCGAACCGCGCTCAACTCTACCCCTGACCCGGAGGATTGTCACCGGTTGCATTGGTGACAGGGCCTCGGCCATCGCATTCCCGCAGGCCCTTCCTCCAACCTGCCTCTCCGGTGGCTGTGGGACGGGAAAGGTGGTCTGGGACAATTTACAAACATTAAATCTGCTGCCGGCGCAGCCTCTTCCAGCCACTTTCCCTCAGTCCACCACAGGGCAGCACAGGTCCCCACTGCCACTTCACTCACGGTGACACTCTCCAAAAAGACTCCATCTTCCACTGCCTGCAGTGCGGGTATGGTAACCGGGCTCTGTAACGGGAACTGTCCTTGCTCCAACTTAACTGGCTTGCCGTCCTCCACCAGGGGCTCCTACGCCTGATGGCACCCTCTGGGACTCCAACCGCAGCGGCGTTCAACAAGTTGGGCAGCTTTTCTTTCCCTTCCACCCAGGGTGCTGGATGGCGTCTCCCGGGGAACTTGGGGACGTTCAACAAAGGGTTAAGAGTCTTATTGCTGGAGCAGGTCCTTTAGAACTTGTAACTTTAAAACTTTAAACTTCAACCTTGCGGCAGGTTCCGGCTCCTTTACGGCCGCCCATTTTCAGGGCACGCACCCGCAAAGTGCCCTGGCTGCCTGCAGTACCTGCAAATCGCTACCATCATGTCTCCGAAGACGCGAATGACAAGCGAGGCCTCATCCTCCTAGACGGACTCCGTATCATCCCCCGAGCTGCTGCCATCTGTCGTCTCCTGTTCTGAGTTGGTGACCGTGGGATCTTTCAAACCGGGCGCTGTTCCCTTCGCGCCTGGGCGGACTGCCGGGGCCGACATTCTTCCTGCGGCAGGCGGGTCACCGCCAGCTGCTGCACGGGGAATCGCCACCGGAACCTTGGGCCTACCACTCCTGCGACTGGAGCGGGAGCTGCCGCTTTCTCATCCCCCGGACGCATCTGCGGGCACCGCCACTCCAGCGGCCGGCGCCACTCCGCCATCAAGGTTAGGTGCGGACATCTTCCCGTTTCTCTCCCTTGGTCTTTTCACGGCCTTCCCTTTTCCAGCCGGACAGCTTCGCTTTTCGACCACTCACTTTCTCTGCAAGGCAGCATTCTCTGGGGGCGGGGCTTCTGCTTTCACACCCTTTCTGCGGGGAAGAAGACTCTGGCGGGAATCTTCGCACCAAAAGATGGCGGATTCTCCAAATTTTGCAACGGATCACCGCTGACTTAAACTTCAAGGCGCACTTCACTAGGTAAGTGAATGGATTCAATCCTGTTCGTGTCGCCAGAAGAGTTGATGTGTACCGCCCCGCGCTTGGCTGCAGCCGAGCCGCTCGGATCCGGGCTCGTTTGGTGGGTGGCTCGAGCGCCTCCACCCCCGTCGGTCATGTCACTCTGCAAGGGGGTTGCTGGCGATCTCGATGGGGGGATGGTTAGGTAGGTGTACGGCCGGAGCAGTGTTTGAGTTCGTGATGCCACCCACGGGACATGGTGAAAGTGTAGACACCACCACTGCAGTTACGGGGGCACCCAGGGGAGATGGTCGTGCAGCAAGATGTTAACCCCTCTGTGGGCAGGGATGGTGGCCCCGGGACCCGTTTGGGGAGAGTAGTGGCTGGGCGGTGCAGGGCGGCGCGTGGCTGGATGGCACTGTTGTACTCACGATTATTGACACACACAAGTTTCTGGTAAACAACGTTGATGGTGATCGGTGCCCGCAGCCGGCTGCGTCTGGTCCCCCACCCGGGTTGGTGGTCTTGGCCTTTCTCCTGCACCTTGATGTGTTTGTGTAGACTGCCTGTGCTTCAGCAACGGGAGTCCGCTCCCCGGCTATGTATGTGTCGGTAGAGTTTGATTGACCGCAGACACTGGCCCGTGGGATCTCTCTGCTTGTGCGGTGGCTTTCTATCCCCCTCGGTGGGCTGTTGTCTTCATTCAGGACTTGGGATGGGAATGGACCTAAAGTCCAGACCTCAATCAGTAAATTTGACGTGGTCCAGTGGCTTCTGGGCCTCGTTCCAGGTCTGAGTACCCCCCTGGTGCTCCGGTTTCCAGTCGGTTCCCCGGTTCAGTACCGGCGGGCCACTACCCTGTCCTGGTCCCTTACGGTTCCACCTGGCTGTCTCCCGGCTCCTGCAGGCTAAGGCCACCGCCTGCCTCCTAGCCAAGGTGTGCGGGCTACGACCCTCACACCTGTCAGTTTCTGCTGCAGACCTGTCACCACAGGCCTGCTGCACTATACTCCTGTCCTCTCAACTCCAACTGACCACTGTCAACTAACAACTAGCAACTGACAACTGCTGTTTCTCCTGCCTCAGGCCCTCTGGACTCCTCGGTGGGTGTGGCCAACTGCCTGGCTCCGCCCCCTGGTGTGACCATTAAGCTCTGAGGGAGATGACTAGGTTTTAATGTGGTTGGCTGCTGTTACCTTTTTAGGGGACAGGTGTTGTGCGGGGCCTATCTGTGACTACCTGGCTAGTCCAGGACATCACACAATGCTACAGTATTACAGTAATTAGTGAAATCCTAGCCTGTGGTAAGCTTCAAAGGAGTACCAAGATGGCAGTGGAAGGGGCCTTCAGCAGGGCCCTGTCTAAAATGGTAACCACTTTATACCTTGTGATTACATCACGGGGGCATATCGGAGGTAGGTAGGTAGTGCAGGTGATTACCGGTGCCTGTTCCATTTAAATGTCATTGTCAGTAATTGACAGTGGTATTTAAATAGTTACCATCAGCAATCAGAGCTCAGCTCCAGACGCTGCTGTTATACACAGCTGCCAGCAGCAATTTTTATATAAGAGGCATCAAATGCCTGTCGTTTCCACTCATGCTCAAGCATGAAATCACTTACTTGTATGTGATTTTGCAATAAGGCGTTAAAGAGACTCCTGAAAAGGGGTTAATTTAAAAAAGAAGACAACATGCCTTTGATGCTGTTTATAGACTAGCAGGGTCTGAATAAAATCATGCTGAAAGACTATTGTTCATCGCCCTTAATCTCAGAACTATGTGACAGAATAAAAGGTATTACTATTTTCACCAAATTAGATCTACATGGCACTTTTTACGTAATCAGCATTAAAGAGGGTGATGAATGGAAGACAGTGTTCAACACAATGGTCACTATGAGTAGCTTGTTATGTTTTTTGGATTATGCAATACACCGACTGTGTTCCAGGAATTTGTTAATGAAATCTTTTGTGATAGACTGGGACACATTTGTACATCGTATCTGGTTGACATCCTAATCTTCTCCAGAGACCTGGAGTCACTCCATCTCCATGTCTGCTCTCTCCTGAAGAGACTGCGACAAAACCATTGTCACGCTAGTAATATGCACACGTTGCAGGACTGTTCTACTCACCTTGCTGCTCTGCTAATCTTCATGCCTGCACATGGAAACCCTGCTTGCAGCACTCCTAGTCCTACTGCACTCTATTACTGTCTCCAGCTGACTATAGGAAGTCAGGATGGATTCTACAGGAATATAACTCTGTTGTGTCCTGCAGGATTTAGCTTTCCCTGGCATATTCCCTGTCAGCCAGATATATATCAGTCAGCCTGTCTCTGCATATGGTGAAAGAACGTGGTTCCTATTTACATCTAGTCTCTAGTGTTCCATCTATGTCTTAGCTTGAACTGTCTCTTCAGTTTTTGACCCAGCTTGTTCTCTCATTTTTGTCTGACATCTAAGGTGACATCCTGACCCTGTGCTGTCTGCCCTGACCTTGAGCTGTTCGCCTCTGCCTGTGCCCTCTACACCTCACACTATTACCTTGACCCTTAACTCAGCTGGTGCAGTTCCAGGGCTAACTGCTGCCCAACATATCTTCACCATTTGAAGCTCTGAATGCCAGGTAGTTGCTTAGACATGATTCTCCAGGGTAAGCCCAGCCAGTGGCACAATGGGTCCACATCCACCAGCCGTCACAACCATCTTCATACCAAGTCAAAAAATGTCTTTCAGCATGCAAAACGTTAATTTTGCCTATATATCATCTTTGTTCAGCATCTGCATATGCATCTGGAGAAAATATATGGTATTTTGGATTGGCCACAATCAGTACATTGGTCTCAAAAGCTTTGCAAATTCTTACCAACAGTTTGTTAAAAACTTCTCTCAAGTGGTAGCTTATCTTATGGCCCTCAGAAGTAAACTATTCCTAGAAAGTTTGCTCTGCCAGGCAGGTTTTTTGGGGGCAGTGACAAATATTCGACTTTTAGAGAGTCCTGTGAATTGTACTTTCAGCTTCGGCCTTATTCCTCTGGAGATAAGGAGCAGCGGGTGGGAATTGTGATCTGACTATTGCAGGGGGAAACCCAATCCTGGGATTTTTAACGGCTACCTGGCTTCGGTTGCCACCGGTAAGTGGATGGATTTTATGATGATCCTGACTGAGTCTCGTTTCCCGAGTCCAGGCTGTGTGGCTGTGTCGCCTTGAGAAGGGAGATTGGTCAGCAGAGACTTAAGGGGGCTTTACACGCTACGATCTCGTTAATGTTTTATGGTCGGGGTCATGTCGTTAGTGATGCACATCCGGCGTCATTAACGGTATCGCAGCGTGTAACACTTACCAGCGACCTTAAACGTCCTCCAAAGTGGTGAAAATCGTTCACCATGGAGAGGTCGTCCTAAAACCAAAAATTGTTAATGGCTGTTTAAAGATGTTGTTCCTCGTTCTTGCGGCAGCACACATCGCTGTGTGTGACACCGCAGGAGCGAGGAACCTCACCTTACCTGCGTCCCGCCCGCAATGAGGAAGGAAGGAGGTGGGCGGGATGTTCGTCCCGCTCATCTCCGCCCCTCCGCTTTGATTGGCCGGCCGCTTAGTGACATCGTGGTGACGTCGCTGTGATGCCGAACGCACCTCTTCCTTGAGGGAAGGATTGTTCGTCAGTCACAGCGACGCCGCCGACCAGGTAAGTGCGTCTGATCACACGATATCGCATGCACGACGGGGGAGGCTGCTTTTGCGTATGATATCGCTAGCAATTGCTAGAAATATCGTAGCATGTAAAGCCCGCTTTATTGTTCAGAATTACGTAGTTGAGCAACCGACACCAAATGGAATAGAGAGTCCATAGAGGCCCCAATGTCTTTAGCTAAATGTATGGATAGACAACTCCAAGATAGATTGGTGAGACCATCTTCCCCAGACACCATATCTACACCGTGTGCAGAATTATTAGGAGAGTTGTATTTTAGAGAATTTTTTCTATTATTGATCAACAACTATGTTCTCAATCAACCCAAAAGATTCATAAATATCAAAGCTTAATATTTTTGGAAGTTGGAGTGTTTTTTTTTTTAGATTTGGCTATCATAGGACGATATCTGTTTGTGCAGGTAACTATTACTGTACAGAATTATTAGGCAACTTAATAAAAACCAAATATATTCCCATCTCACTTGTTTATTTTCACCAGGTAAACCAATATAACGGCACAAAATTTAGAAATAAACATTTCTGACATGCAAAAATAAAACCCCAAAAAATTAGTGACCAATATAGCCACCTTTCTTTGTAATGACACTCAACAGCCTACCATCCATAAATTCGGTTAGTTGTTTGATCTGTTTACGATCAACATTGCGTGCAGCAGCCACCACAGCCTCGCAGACACTGTTCCGAGAAGTATACCATTTTCCCTCCCTGTAGATATCACATTTTATGAGGGACCACAGGTTCTCTATGGGGTTCAGATCAGGTGAACAAGGGGGTCATGTCATTATTTTTTCATCTTTTAGACCTTTACTGGCCAGCCACACTGTGGAGTAGTTGGATGCATGTGATGGAGCATTGTCCTGCATGAAAATCATGTTTTTCTTGAACAATAATTTCAAGACTGCTGCATCCCTCTGCAAGACATCTCACAATTTTGGACTTTTCAGAGCCCATCAAATCGCTCTTGTGACCCATTTTGCCAAAGAAAAGGAAGTTGCCTAATAATTAAGCACACCTTATATAGGGTATTGATGTCATTACACCACACCCCTCCTCATTACAGAGATGCACATCACCTGATTTACTTAATTGGTAGTTGGCTCTCAAGCCTATACAGCTTGCAATAGGACAACATGTATAAAATGTATCATGTGATCAAAATACTCTTTTGCCTAATAATTCTGCACACATTGCAGATGCATCACTCCATTGCCGAGGGGGCAATATGAGGGTGAACCATCACTCATTAATTATTAACAGCAAAATCTAAAGGCCACTATTCCCTATTTTTTCTCTTGGATCTCTCAGCTGCTTTTGACACTGTGGATCACCAACTTCTCCTCACCATGCTTCGCTCTATTGGCCTCAAGGACGCTGCTCTCGCCTGGTTCTCCTCCTATCTCTCCAGCCGCTCCTTCACTGTTTCCTTTGCTGGCTCTTACTCTACTCCTCTCCTCCTCACCTTCAGGGTTCCTCAAGGCTCAGTCTTGGGCCCTCTCCTTTTCTCTCTATACACCACCCCTATTGGACAAACTATCAGCAGATTCGGTCTCCAATACCATTTCTATGCTGATGACACCCAATTATATACATCATCTCAAATTATCACCCCTGCTTTGTTACAAAATACCAGAGCTTGTCTGTCTGCTGTCTCTCAAAGCATGTCCTCCCTCTATCTGAAACTGAATCTCTCCAAAACTGAATTTCTTGTGTTTCCTCCCTCTAACAACCAACCTACACCTGACATCTCAATTACCTTCGATAATTTAATCATTATTCCCAAGCAGCATGCTCGCTGTCTCAGGGTCATATTTGACTCAGAACTCTCCTTCATTCCCCATATACAATCACTCACTCGCACATGTCACCTGCATCTCAAAAACATCTCCAGAATCCGACCATTTCTTACTTTCGAAACTGCAAAAACCTTTACTGTCGCTCTTATTTATTCCCGCCTGGATTACTGGAACTCTTTGATTGGTCTCCCTCGGACCAAACTCTCCCTTCTCCAATCCATCTTGAATGCAGCAGCCAGGGTCATATTCCTGTCCAGCCGTTTCACCGATGCCTCCACCTTGTGCCAGTCACTACATTGGCTACCTATCAGCTACAGAATACAATGCAAACTCATATCCCTCACCCACAAAGCTCTACACCACCATATATCTCATCCCTCATCTCTGTCTATCATCCTACCCGCCCCCTTCGTTACGCAAATGATCTTAGGCTAACATCCTCCATAATACAAACCTCACACCTCCGTCTCCAAGACTTTTCTCGTGCCGCGCCAGTTCTCTGGAATGCACTACCCTAAAGAATGCGACTATTATTCAGCCCCCAAGTTTTTAAGCGTACATTAAAAACACATCTCTTCATACAAGCTTATCATAATAACTTACTAACCTAACTCTCCCCCGTCCCACCTTCTAAATGCTACTCGTAACCTTCTCTCTCCTATTTCTGTCCTCACATCCGACATACAACCAAAAGCACGTAAGGGCAACCAAAAGGTTACTGTCTAAAGACCAGATCACTCATCTTTATATGTAACCAATAAACTAGCATAACGATGGCTGGCCAGATCTACAAGTGTGCTTCACCTTTTGTGTCCCCCATTTCCCCATAGATTGTAAGCTTTCGAGCAGGGCCCTCATTCCTACTGTAGCTGTTGAATTATGTACTATTTTGTTTTGTTTTTTTCTATACAATCCCCCACCGGATTGTAAAGTGCTGCGGAATATGTTGGCGCTATATAAATAAACTTTATTATTATTATATCACTCATGGGTTTGGAGGAGTTCATGCACTTAGAGGGAACTACTTCTTTGCATGTTCCACTGAATTCCACCTTAACAATTTTTTTTTCGTGGTAAAAAGGGTCATTTTATTGGAAACTGCCCCTCGTTCCTAGGCAAAAAGGAACATTTGGGACTCAGCTGACCCTTGGGGTTGTGGGGGTGGACAATCATGGTGTGTTTCTTTTCAACATATATTTCTTGGTTTGTCCTTACAGCAGAGGTAGTGCTAAAGAGCAAGACAGAATATTTCTGTGTTTGTGGACAGATCTCAAAAAAGGAGAACACTATAGGGGGCTTTACACGCTGCGATATCGCTAACAATTTATCGTTGGGGTCACGGTGTTTGTGACGCATATCTGGCGCCGTTAGCGACATCGCAGCGTCTAACATGTACGAGCGACCTTAAACGATCGCCAAAGAGACAAAAATCATTGGTTTTGGAGGGGTCATCCAAAAAACAAAAATCGTTGAATGTTGAATAGGGATGTTGTTCGTCGTTCCTGCGGCATCACGCATCGCTATGTGTGACACCGCAGGAACGACGAACATTTCCTTACGTGCCTCCACCGGCAATGCGGAAGGAAGGAGGTGGGCAGGATGTTACGTCCCGCTCATCTCCACCCCTCCGCTTCGATTGGACGGCTGCTTAGTGACGTCGCTATGACGCCAAACGCACCTCCCCCTTGAAGGAGGGATTGTTCGGCGGTCACAGCGATGTCGCTGACAAGGTATGTGCGTGTGATGCTGCCGTAGCGATAATGTTCGCTACAGCAGCGATCACCACATATTGCACAAACGACGGGGGCGGGTGCTATCGCGCTCAACATTGCTAGCAATAGCTAACAATGTCGCAGCGTGTAAAGCACCCTTAAGGGTCTCCGAAAATTGACAAAAGCATTATTCTTTTTTTGGAACGAATTTCTAAATTTCTTTTCACCCCTTAGTTAAAAGTAAAAATATACATGTTTCGTATCTATGAACTCGTACTGACCTGAGGCGTCATACTGACATGTCAGTTTTACCATATAGTGAACATGGTGAATAACAAAAACCCAAACCATTATGTAATTTCACTTTTTCACTATTTCTCCACACTTCGATTTTTTCCCCCATTTTCCAGTACATTATATGGTAAAACTAATGATTTTATTCAAAAGTACAACTCGTCTTGCAAAAAATAAGCTCTCATATGGCAATATTGAGGGAGAAATAAAAAAAGTTATGGCTCACGGAAGAAGGGGGGAAAAAATGAAAAAGAAAAATGAATAATTGCCCGGGGTGAAGGGGTTAATCCAGTATCATTTCGTCAGTTACCTCAGACTCTTAAGATCCATAAAGATCACTGCTCATCACTGCTGTTTGTTTGCTTTCCCCTGTTTGTTTTCCCTGTGTGTTCTTTAGGACCTAGTGGGGTTGACTAGCGGTCATAGCATCCATTTATTACTTAGAACCCAGTTCAGGGTCAGTCATGGCCAAGTATCCTGCTCATCACATAGGTGCGGAACCTATCTAGGGATGTTAGGGGAGCCAGCAGAAGGTTTAATTAGTGGTCACCATCTCCCCCTCACCTAGACACAGGGTTTCCTTGCCCTCCTCCTTTTTCCCTATTTGTTCAATATTTCCCCATACCAAGCATGACAAATACCTAGCACCAGCACTCAGCCATAGGCCCAGAGGCACTTTAGTTTAATAGTTCACTGGCCCTTTAATAGCCGGGAAGGAGCGCGTCCGCCCTAAGTGCACTCCCAGCAGATCTGTGGGGCATGCTCAGGCCTCAGGAGCAGAAGGAAGCAGGAGAGCAGATGGACACCTGTGGAGAAGTGAGAGAGGGTGCAGTCTTGCTGCGATGGTGAGCATATCAGCATCCCTGCAGGAATGCTGGAGTTGCAATCTTCATGAGGTGCAAGGTTTCACTACTATCTGGCTCTTAGTTGATCATTCTCCAAGATGTCTTGCTTTGTTCCCTTGCCAGGACTTTAGGGGTGCTTCACACACAGCGAGCTCGCTGCCGAGATTGCTGCTGAGTCATGTTTTTTGTGACGCAGCAGTGACCTCATTAGCGATCTCGCTGTGTGTGACACTGAGCAGCGATCTGGCCCCTGCTGTGAGATCGCTGCTCATTACACACAGCCCTGGTTCGTTTTCTTCAAAGGCGCTCTCCCGCTGTGACACACAGATCGCTGTGTGTGACAGCGAGAGAGCGACGAAATGAAGCAAGCAAGGAGCAGGAGCCGGCGTCTGGCAGCTGCGGTAAGCTGTAACCAAGATAAATATCGGGTAACCAAGGTGGTTACCCGATATTTACCTTAATTACCAGCCTCCGCAGCTCTCACGCTGCCTGTGCTGCCGGCTCCGGCTCTCTGCACATGTAGCTGCATTACACATCGGGTTAATTAACCCGATGTGTACTGTAGCTAGGAGAGAAAGGAGCCAGCGCTAAGCAGTGTGCGCGGCTCCCTGCTCTCTGCACATGTAGCTGCATTACACATCGGGTTAATTAACCCGATGTGTACTGTAGCTAGGAGAGCAAAGCTAAGCGGTGTGCGCTGGTAACTAATGTAAACATTGGGTAACCATATCCGATGTTTACCTTAGTTACCAGTGTCCGCAGCTTCCAGACGCCGGCTCCGTGCAAGCGCAGCGTCGCTTGCACGTCGCTGCTGGCTGGGGGCTGGTCACTGGTCGCTGGTGAGATCTGCCTGTTTGACAGCTCACCAGCGACCATGTAGCGATGCAGCAGCGATCCTGACCAGGTCAGATCGCTGGTCTGATCGCTGCTGCATCGCTAAAGTGTGAAGGTACCCTTACTCTGTTCCACATTTGGTCCAAGTGTTTTTTAAAGAAATTTTCCAGTTCCACAATTTTCAAACTCACAGTGTCTGATCATCACGTGCAGTTTTGTTTGAGACTCTGGAGGACACTGTTAGAAATTGAAATTCTTCTTAGACTTCTCCATAGCCAATCACCCTCCAAATAATGGGAAAATTGAGAGAATTAATCAGTCCATGGAACAACATTTACGAACTTTCTCTAATTCATGATAATTGTCTTGATCTGTTTCCTTTGGATGAATTTGCCTGCAACAGCTTTAGAATGCCTTCCCTGATGAAGAGGTGAAGCACACTGATGCGAAAACGCGGGTTTGGAGGGTTCTATTATACTCTGGTGGGCACGTTAACCTCCTGTGGGGACAATTGTGAATTTAAATGGGTAAGCAAATAACTGCAGTTTACTAAAGGCCCAGTCACACACAACGACTTACCAGCGATCCCGAAAACGATGCGACCTGATAGGGATCGCAGGTAAGTCGCTGGGAGGTCGCAGGTGAGATGTCACACAGTCAGATCTTACCAGCGATGCAGGAACAATACAGGTGGCAGTAGCGACCTGTATAACGATCTCAGCAGTCACTGTGACCCTGTCACACATTGTCAAACACAGCGATGGGTCCTGCCCAGCAGGACATCGCCTTTGAACAAAATGGCCTGGACCATTCTGCAACGACTAGCGATCTCACAGCAGGGGCCTGATCGCTGGTAGGTGTCACACATAACAAGATCGCTAACGGGATCGCTACTGCGTCACAGAAACCGTGACTCAGCTGCGATCTCGCTAGCGATCTCGTTATGTGTGACGGTACCTTAACTTCCATTGTGACTAATCCACTGCTGATAGGAATGCAGTTGTAATTGGATTGTACCCTTCCTGAAAAAGGTTAAAATTTAACCCCCACATGTAATTGTAGCTGTATCACCTTTTCTGGGGGTATTTTCCTCCCTTTCTTTTGCCTCACTTTTTCTGTAATGTATTTTTGTATATGATCTTTTGTAATTAATTTATTCAATTTATTATGTGATTAAATAAAATTTACAATTTTAATTGACTTGGAAACTCCATTTTTCTTTGTTGTTTATGTAGTCCTTTTGGAGTAGTCTATAATGTCTTTTGATATCCTCTTGTAGGAACTATGGAAATGCTTGTATTAAAGCTTTAAAATCTTCTGGAAAATCTCCATTTGTTTCATTGTATGGACAAGACTATCCTCTTCCTCAGACAATTGCAACAAATGTCTCTCAGAACACAGCATCTAGACCAATGTTCCCCAACTCCAGCCCTCAAGAGCCACCAACAGTTCTTTGGATTTCCCCAGAATTGTGAAGGTGATAATTTAATCACCTTCACAGGTGCAATGTTAACGAAATCCTGAGAACATGTACTGTTGGTCCTTGAGGACTAGAGTTGGGGAACACTGATTTAAACTAAGGTAATCCAATTTAGTTACAGCCACAGCCTGCCTGTTTCCAACATTTCTCCTTGAAATAAGGATTGGTTTTCCGTGTAAAATATTCATTTAAAGACTCGTTGTAAAAGTTGGCTCCTAAGTTACATAGTTACTAAGGTTGAAAAAAGACCTAGGTCCATCTAGTTCAACCTTCCTCCACCAGTTCTACATTTGGTCACTTAGTCATTTATAACCAACAATGTTGTGTGTACTGAGGAAATCATCCAGCCCTTTTTTGAAAGCTGTTATAGTATCTGCCATTACTACCTCTTGTGGTAGGGCATTCCACAGTCTGACTGCTCTAACTGTAAAGAACCCTTTCCTATTTAGCTGCCGGAATCGCTTTTCTTCCACTCGCAGTGTATGCCCCCTGGTCCTTAGTATTGCCTTTGGAAGAAATAAGTCATGTGCCAGTCCTTTATATTGACCACACATGTATTTATACATATAAATGAGATCTCCTCTGAGACATCAGCCCATTCCAAATTGTTCAGCAAATTTATCCTATCACTTTCCATCTAAAGCTGCTTCCCACGTTAAAAATTCCTAATGTTTTTCCTATCCCTTAACTACGCACTCTATTCATCAACAAATTCTCTCCTACAGTCAAGACAATTCCTGCATCTGCCTCTAATCCAGACATTGAAAATTAAATAACTAAAATTTGGATTATTAGAAGGTTCTTGGGAATCTCTAATACTTGATAGACTAGAAGGGCTACATTCATGAGGAGACAGGCTGGGTACAAAAGGAGGATATTAATGCTTCAGTCTTGTGTCGCGGGCGGAGGAGGGGACGCCGCGCTCTCCCACTTGCTCGGGTCCGGCTGCACTTGCTGTTCCCCAGTAGTTGACGGTAACGGTCCCTTTTCCTGCACCTGAGATGATGATGTTAACGATGGGTTCCCACCGGTAACCCGCTCCCCGGCTTGGATATGGGCAGGGTATATAGCAGAGTGGTTGGTCTCGTCTTACCTCTGTCATCTGGATATCTCCTGTATTAAATCAGAATACAGGCTAGACAGCATTGTGAGCCATCTTTATTTACCTCTAAACATGTGGTATCTCCAATGTTAGATCAGGAAGAAAGGATTGACAGCAGTAGTCTCTACTTACCTCTGCTGTCTTGGTTAATTAAATCAGAATGACAGGGAGGACAGCCATCTGAGTGATCTTTCCTTACCTCAGCACTCTTAGTATCTCCAATACTAGATCAGACAGAAAGGGTAAACAGCAGTGTGAGCAGTCTCTTTTTACCATTAGCACTACTTGTATCGCCAGTATAATGTAAAAAAGACAGTGATCAGCAGTGTGAGCAGTATCTTCTTACCTTAGCAATCCTGGTATCTCTAGTATTAGATTGGAACAGGGTAAACACCAGAGCGAGCAGCCTCGTAATCTCACAACATCTAATACCTCTAGTAATAGATCAGAAAACAGGATACCATGGCATCCCTGGCATCAAAATATCCAGTGGGAACACATCTTCCTAAACATAAAAGTAGGGGTTGGAGGTTTCTACTGATCACAAACACTTGTTCTATTAACATTTTAATTTTCTGTCAGTGTAACAAGGCAGCTGATACAGTGAGGAAAAGAATTTAGTCAGCCACCAATTGTGCAAGTTCTCCCACTTAAAAAGAGCGAGGCCTGTAATTGACATCATAGGTAGACCACAACTATGAGAGACAAAATGAGAAAACAAATCCAGAAAATCACCGCGTCTGATTTGGTAAGATTTTTTTGCAAATTTTAATGGAAATAAGTATTTAGTCAATAACAAAAGTTTATCTCAATATTTTGTTATATATCCTTTGTTGGCAATGACAGAGGTCAAACGTTTTCTGTAAGTCCTCACAAGGTTGGCAAACACTGTTGGTGGTATGTTGACTCATTCCTCCATGCAGATCTCCTCTAGAGCAGTGATGTTTTGGGCCTGTCGCTGGGCAACACGGACTTTCAACTCCCTCCAACAGGTTTTCTATGGGGTTAAGACCTGGAGACTGGCTAGGCCACTCCAGGACCTTCATATGCTTCTTAAGAAGCCAATCCTTCGTTGCCCTGGCGTTGTGCTTGGGACCATTATCATGTTGAAAGACCCAGCCACGTTTCATCTTCAATGCCCTTACTGATAGAATGAGGTTTGCACTCAAAATCTCATGATACATGGCCCCATTCATTCTTTCATGTACACAGATCAGTCATTCTGGTCCCTTTGCAGAGAAACAGCCCCAAAGCATGATGTTGCCACCCCCATGATTCACAGTAGGTATGGTGTTGCTTGGATGCAACTCAGCATTCTGTCTCCTCCAAACAAGAAGTGTTGTGTTTCTACCAGTTCTACTTTGGTTTCATCAGACCATACGACATTCTCCCAATAATCTTCTGGATAATCCAAATGCTCTCTAGCAAACGTCAGATGGGCCTGGACTTGTACTGGCTTAAGCAGTGTGACACGTCTGGCACTGCAGGATCTGAGTCCCTGGCTGCGTAGTGTGTTACTGATGGTAGCCTTTGTTATGGTGATCCCAGCTCTATGCAGGTATTTCACTACGTCTCCCCGTGTGATTCTGGGATTTTTGCTCACCGTTCTTGTGATCATTTTGACCCCATGGGGTGAGATCTTGCATGGAACCCCAGATCGAGGTAGATTATCAGTGGTCTTGTATGTCTTCCATTTTATTATTATTGCTCCCACAGTTGATTTCATCACACCAAGCGGCTTGCCTATTGCAGATTCAGTCTTCCCAGTCTGGTGCAGGGCTACAATTTTGTTTCTGGTGTCCTTTAACAGTTATTTGGTCTTCACCATAGTGGAGTTTGGAGTGTGACTGTTTGAGGTTGTGGACAGGTGTCTTTTATACTGATAAGTTCAAACAGGTGCCATTACTACAGGTAATGAGTGGAGGACAGAGGAGCCTCTTAAAGAAGAAGTTACAGGTCTGTGAGAGCCAGAAATCTTGCATGTTTTTAGGTGACTACTTATTTTCCACCATAATTTGCAAAACAAAAATCTTGGAAAATCAGACAAGGTAATTTTCTAGATTTGTTTTCTCATTTTGTCTCTCATAGTTGTGGTCTACCTATGATGTCAATTACAGGCCTCTCATCTTTTTAAGTGGGAGAACTTGCACAATTGGTGGCTGACTAAATACTTTTTCCCCACTGTATTTTAACTCTGCTTTTCGTACCTGTCTTGATAACCTAGGAGGGAATTGCTTTAGATTTTTTTTCCTATTTTCAAAGAATTCTTGTAACGTCTTGGTGTTAAAACTAGTTTTGGACTTTGTCAGACCATTTTTTTTTCACTTTTCTAGATCCATGTTGCAGGAGTTCTAACTTTTTCTTTTTTTTGTGACATCGCCATATAAAGGCTTTTTTTGCCATGAGTTGTATTTCTTATTGACATCATTTCAGGGTTTATGGAACTTATTAATAAACTTTCATTCATTTTTTTTATAGAAAGAGAAGAAAACAAAACAGCAGTTATACCTTTTTGCATCTTAAATTTACACTATTCATGTTGCTGCATATATAATGCTTTAGCTGTATTATGTGGGTCAGTACAAATATGTCGGATATCAAATTTATATATTTGTATTTAATTTAATATTTTTTGGATAAATTTTAAGTTCCATAAATAGATTCTTTGAAAAAAAAAAAAAACATTTGTTTTGGAGTTACCATATTCTGAGAGCCATAAGGTTCACCATTTCCTGTAAGCAGAGCCTTATGAGGGCCTATATTTTGCTGCGCAAGCTGGTATAATGTCAAGGTACATGTCACATTTTGATTATTTTTATTAACTCTGAGAGGCAAAAAGTACAAAATAAAACAGCATTTCTATTTTTTGGTTTATCTATTTATCTTTAAACACCAATCCCCTTTCGGTATAATTGACATGATTCTCTAAAAAGGAAAAAGTACACATAGAGTCTTATCATAAATCACAGTGGGTAAAGAATCATCAGATACTCACCCCTGTGGTTGTGTGAAACACAACCAACAGACAAGCATAAGACTAGCAGCTGCGGCCACTGACAAGGATCCAGTACAAAGAAAAAACAGAGTGGTATTAGAAGATCCGCGCTCACCAGTAAGAAGGTCCAGATTCCAGTAAAAGAATAATATCTTTATTTTTCCAGTCACCACACTACACGCTTCGGGGATATGCGGTTACCCCTTCATCAGGTGTTTAAATGACCATAAAAAATAACAACAAACACACTTATATAAAATTAAAAGACCCGCCCATAAAGAGGGTGGTACATGCACATAGTATAATATGCTCAATAGAATAAAAAATTCACATTAAACATCATATAAGATCAATATACATATCATCATTTGATTAATTTACTCTAAATACTAGAATTATAAGATTCAAATTAAAAAGGATTTCAATAAAAATTCCTTAAAAATTACATTTTACATTACATTACATTACATCAGTATTAGACCACACTTCCACCTCCTGAATTATAGACTATCAGAGTTGTAAAAATACTGGACCCATTTAAATTGCATATAAAATATAGAAATTCAAAAGATAAGAAAAAAAAAAGAGATTTCTTTTGAATTCCTATATTTCATATGCAATTTAAATGGGTCCAATATTTTGTATTTAAAACAAAAGTTAAACATTTATAAATTTGGAAGCAACGCAATCATATTGACCCACAAAATAATATTTACATGTCAAATATACTCTGGAAAAAAATAACATTAGAAAACAATTTGAGATTTATTGTTTTTTGTTCACTCCTATTACAAAAATAAAATAGTGATCAAAAAGTAGTATATGCCCAAAAGTGTTACCAGTAAAAACTACAGCATATCGAGCAACAAATCAAGCACTCATATACAATGGAGACATTGGGAATACCCGCATGGTTAACCATATATTTTCACAATTATTTCCATATTTAATTAAAGTTGAATTTATCACATGCGGGTCATCTGGACTATATATAGGACAATCACATGAATTTATTCAGGAGAAAACAGAAGAAAAAACGCGATCAAACTGTCCAAATATGTGCAAATGATTTTATTGGTCAAGTGAGGGGTTAAAACACCATAAAATTGCATAAATACCCGGGTATATTCAAAACCAATAATTATGCCATCATTATACAAGGTTAATGATATATAGAAATTAATCAGATAAACTAAATATATAGCACATTCAGAATTACAATGGTACGAGTGTCAAAACCAATATATAATATACCAATATAATGCTATATAATTCGCCCAAAGCCTATACAGATAATAGGAGTTACAGATAATTGGGCGTCCGGTGTACCCGGCTGCATCCTGACCTGCCACGTATCCTATCATACATTATATCAGGTAAAAATAGCTTTATCCTGGCTCTATTAGGTTTAGCGCTCACTAACTCATTATTGCCTGCATATAGACTTCAGGAGAACTATATAACACTACATTGATATACTATATATCTTAGCCTGTTGACATCTTTGTCATTGTATTTGTGCATTTTCTATATAAACAGCCTTGTTGAGCTTATATTACAGTCTAGTCTATTTAATTTAACTCATATTATCTGTATAGACTTTGGGCGAATTATATAGCATTATATTGGTATATTATATATTGGTTTTGGCAGTCGTACCATTGTAATTCTGAATGTGCTATATATTTAATTCATCTGATTAATTTCTATATATCATTAAGCTTGTATAATGATGGCATAATTATTGGTTTTGAATGTACCTGGGTATTTATGCAATTTTATGGTGTTTTACCCCCTCACTTGACCAATAAAATCAGTTGCACATATTTGGACAGTTTGATCACGTTTTTTCTTCTGTTTTCTCCTAAATCAAGCACTCAGCAAGATGCCAAGAACCGCAAAACCCTTTAACCCCTGTGCAGAAATCTGGAATTACAACAAGGTCCAGGAGATCACTTCCTATGGAAGGCTGCAATCCTGAGAAGGGTATAAGTCAGGAAGGGTCAAACCAGGTGGTACAAAAAAGGGACAAAATCATCAGGCAAGAGCGTAGTCAAGAAATCAGGCTAAGGTCAAACCGGAGATGGCAGCGAAGTAGAAAAACAGCAGGCAGGAGAGTGGTCAGGGAACAGGCAGAGGTCAAAACACAAGGATCAAATATACAGAGCAGTGTGTGAATCCGAGAAGCAGTAACACCTAGACTGGTGGCGACCAGCATTCTTGAGGAGGAATAAGAAGGGTGTGGTGCCTTACCATTGGCTGCAGCTGAAAGGTTATAACATCAGCTGGAGGCACACACCACCACAGTCAGCCAATAATACTGCAAGTCACAGTCCAATCTGCTTAGTGGATGGGCGTAGCCTGTGCCCACCAGAGATACTGGTACTGACTCCTCCCCTATCACCAGTACTTCCTACAGCGGGAATATGGCGGCACCTGGTGATGGAAGCAGAAGTCGCATGAGCGGACTCTGGTGGAGACGTATTACACAACTCCTGCAATATGGATGTACAGTTATGTCCATTTGCGGGATGGGTCTAAATACCTTTTTAGGAATTGAAACACTACATTTAGTACCATGCAGGTTGACATTGTCATAGTCAGTGGTGGATGAATGCATATAGATGGTACAGTGCTAGTTTGCAAGATAATTTTGCTCTTCAGATTCAAGATCTCACTATTTGCAATAGGATTTTATAGATATCTAATGATAGGGATGTGACTCATGCACCCAGTTTGATGGGAATGTCTCTGCAATATTTGTAGATTTCCTGTTTCCCCAATAGTCAGTGGAAATGTTTGCTGCTGCCAAGTGACTGTAAATTTTTGTGATTGCTAGAGAATTGTATTGTGAAACTGTAAGTATAGCCATTAAAATATTCTTACCATATCATAAACTTAGTAGTTATTCTGTCTGCTCAGATATAACTGGAGGAAAATGCACATGCAATGTATCAATTTTATGAGGTTAAAGGGGTTTTACACTTCTTGGAAA
This sequence comes from Anomaloglossus baeobatrachus, assembly GCF_048569485.1. Lineage (NCBI taxonomy): Eukaryota > Metazoa > Chordata > Amphibia > Anura > Aromobatidae > Anomaloglossus > Anomaloglossus baeobatrachus. The sequence goes on from NC_134356.1 coordinate 254,364,619, forward strand.
ACCTCTTCTCAGTTACTATGTTTCCATCAAGAAAAATAATTACACCTGTACTCAACTCCATTGTTGGCACTGTTCCAGCATTGGCTTTCTCGTGGCCCATATGACATTGTTATGCCACGTGATAAATGCGGTCAATCAGTGGCCACTTCACTGTCCCATAAATCAGACAAATCAGACACCCGGAGGTAGTGACAGAACAATCGTGTATAGGTGTTAGTGTTTTACCTGGGGGAAACACAGTTATTTAGAAAGAGTTATTTGAGAGGTGGACAACCCCTTTAATTACCATATTTCCCTGATTGTAAGAGATGCACTTTTTTCCCCCCAAACTGGGGGTAAAATGGGGGTGTGTCTTACAATATGGATATGGCTTACTGGGGTTTCGCTGGTGGAGCAGAGTCAAAGTAAGCAGGGTCAGGTGAGAGTGTCACTGCAGTGTCACAGCGGTGGCAGGTGCATTGAGCTGACTGCAGGCTCTATTGAATCGCCCACGGTTGATGCAGTGAACTTCAAGAAAATGGCTGCGGAGGCGGCACATGCACAGATTGATACAATGGACTTCAAGAAAATGGCCACAGAGACCTTTCTGTGCACGCTCTGCCTCTGCGGCCATTTTATTTAAGTCCATTGTGTCAACCGTGGGTGATTCAGGGGAGTCTGCTGTCAGATCAGGAGCCCACTGCCGCAGCGACACCCCGACATCCTGTCCTGTGACCCTCCTGAGTCCTCCACTGCAGTGACACCACTGTATCACGCTGGCACATCAATGGCGCCCTACCCGTCGTGACACCCCCGAGGCCGCAGTATCGCCAACTCTCTGACCATTGACCCTTCTGAGATGTGACATCCCCTCCTCTGAGCCTGCAGCATCGCTGACCCTGCCTGCTGTGACCTTCCTGAGCCGCTCCACCACCGCCACTGCCCCCTGTTAAGCAATAGGATTATCAGACGGACCCTCATTTTACCATTACAAATTATTTTTACCTATTTTCTTCCTCTAAATTTGGGGGGTGTCTTATAATCCAGGGTGTCTTATAAACTAAAAAATACGATACATTTTATAGGTGTTATCATAGACAACTTTCTAATCCTTTTTATTTTTGCTCAACTTAACTAAAACTTTCAAGATCTCTGATGCTTGTTACTGAATGTAAAGTTTTAGATACGTTCAGAAACAAAGAACCTGTCCGCTCCATGCCCAAATAGCGCAGGTGAACACCTCTTTATGAGACAAAGCTCTCTCAACAGGCTAAAACCTGTGAAAGTTGGGCAAGGTTTCAGCCTATGGATGTAAACACGAATGTTTCAACAACCAAAGATCTTAAAAGTGATAAATAATTAAAAATCCATGTCTAATAGGAAGAACTAGATAATTTTCATGTTACTATATTTTTTCTTTTACACATGGAATTAATTAGCTCTTCTTTTGGCTAAAGTTTGAAGGTTGTGATAAAACATGTGAATGGTTGGAGGGGAAACTAGTCATCCTCTCCCTGTCCCTTTCCTCTTGTTTTGGAATAACCTTTTATTTCCAGTTTTCAAACATGTCCTGGTGCTGAGAACTGAAAGGAAACAGTGTTTATGGGTTATGCAATTATATTAAAAAAAATCCAGATGTCTTACAATAATAACTGACTTGTCACATGTATCAGTTACAGTGTCAAATATATTCTATGCAACATACAATGGATTATGCACTTCAGAAAACCTGACATCAGGATTTTATACCCCCCATATAATGAAATGTACAGTATGTAAAGATGCCTTAATGCTGATTAATTCCTAACCTTTCTTTTTCTGTAGAAATCCATTTTGCGGTTTTAAATAACTCCATAGTTAATGTTGTATTTTAAAGAATTGCAAGTGCAGTGGCTGGTTCCTGCACTTACGGCTCTTCTGTCTTTCTTCCTATTTCTTGCACGCTGCCTATCTACTGCCTCTGATAGATAACTCATGTTTCAGTGACCTGTCAGAGACAGTAGGCAGGCAGCAGGATAGGGTGGAGGGAGCAAACAGGCAGCAGAGCTGTAAGGGCAGTGCACTTGCAACTAATTAGCATTTAACTTCAACTATGGATTTCTCAAAACTGATTTCTTCAAACCAGGTGTTACAACGTCGGCACACCCAGCCCAAGAGTGCTGATGCTCTTCCCAGCTCACTTTCTCTGTTCCCACTGCCTCTGTCTGGCCCTGCGGCTCCTGGGTCCCTCCTATTCGCCTGTCTGCACCCCTTCTCCCTGTGTGGCAGGGGCGCAAATGTTTTCCTGCTGTCCCCATCTTCACCATGCTTCATGGTCTGGTCCTGGATCCCAAGGCTCTCAGGAGCGCTCTTAAGGTGCGACCGCAGTACTCTCTCATTTCTTAAGGGAACAGCGTGACCTAACCCAGAAGTGCTTCCCATTCCCCATCATTAGGTACTGTGTATATAAGGCATCCTCCACCAGTGGGAGGTGCCTGTTCAACGTGTCCCCGTAGCTAGTCTGCCTGTGCTAGTTGTCACGTCCCCGTGCTATAACCCGCATTCTGTATTGGTCTTTGACTCTCTCTGTTCCGTCTAGTTGTTCCCGTTTGCCCACCTGTGACCATCCTGTGTGCTCTAGTTCCTGCAAGCTGCCACCACCTGACTGTGACCGCTAGTACCAGTCTGTTCCGGACTGCACCATCCTCTGCCTCATCCATTCCAGTTCCTGGTCTTTGACCTGTGGTGCCAGCTGCTGAGGTATTGGAATCCCCCAGGGCTGCCTCCTGGCAGTCACTTATCAGCATGTTTTCCTGCTTCCACCTTCGGTGGTTATAGTGAAGACTCAGTGGTCACTCAAGTCAGCTCCTCCAGGTCAGTGAATGGTACCATGGAGCAGTGGACCCAATTCCCCTTCGTTCGGCTACCCAAGCATGACACCAGGTAAAGACGTAATCAGCTTTTAAAGCACCTTTACATATACAATGCTCAGCATCAATTGTTACATCCCCTTTGAAAGGTAAGATTTTAATAAATATTTCACCTACTAGAACAACAATTTCATAGAACAAATATTTAACCCATAACATGAAAGTAAGGAAAATAATATAACTTTCATTGCAAAATCTTCAGTTTTACTCAATCATTTGATGCAAAAGTTAATACCTCCCATATCAAAACTACTATATCCAGTATTTTGTATGACCTCCATGATATTAAAGGGCAGCACCAAGTTTTTTAAGAATGTAATGAACAGGTTGGTGACAGATTGGAATATATATCATTGTTTATTCTCCAAGAACGATTCCTTTTAGAGCCTGGATGCTGGATGGAGAGTGAAGCTCAATCTGTCTGTTCAGAATATCCCATGGATGTTCAATTAGGTTCAGGTCAGGAGATATACTTGCCCACTGAATCACTTTCATCTTGTTCTTCAGAAATGCAACGGATTTGTTTTGGATCATTGTTATACTGGAAAAGTGCTCATCTACCAAGGACAGAAATGTATCTAGGGTTTCAGCACCAGGGGCAAGAATTCAGTTTGGCAGTTCCCCCCAAGCAGTTTGAGAAGTCATGTGACCGCTCATTCATTTGCGATTTTCACATTTACAGTCACATGCTGACTAGAGATGAGCGATCCTGATCGGCAAAGATTGAAAAATGTTAAAATCTCAAGGATAGGTCAAGTATGTTAAAGTAGTGTACAACTTCTTTAACATAGCCATGTATAATGTAATCTTATAAGTTATGAATTGTTACTTGTGTATAGGATCAGAAATAATAGCACAGAAATTCATCAACAGAACCACCAAAGGTACAGAAATACATCATTAAAACCCCTATCAGTACAAAAATATAGCATCACAACCACCAACAGAAATTTATCATCATAATCACCAACAGTACAGAAATTGATCACCAGAATCACCAGCAGTACATGTTACATCAAATCTAATTTCAGATCAGTGCCATATGCATTTGTATTGCATTAACCTACAACTTCCAGTACATCCTTAACAATGGTAAGGAGATACTGGGAGTTATCAGTCATCATCAGACTCCAGACCATACAGTAACCACAGTACTGATGAGAATTAGTCAGTATCGCAAATAAACATTTATATCCGGGTACCTTGTAGTTGACATTGCCTCTGATTGGAGTTGTCTTCTTCTTTTCTTCATTTTGTCCAGATACCACAAAAACTTTTCACATCTACAGCTTGTCTCTGCAAAATTCCATCTTCTCTGGTGTAACCCCTATTCCGGCATCCTTGCACTCTCCTGCAAACCTCCCCCGGTGAGGACGTCAATTTCCTCACCTTTCCAGATGTTCTGCGGTGGCGGTACCATCCCATGCAGCTTCCTCTCGGAGCATCTGTACACCTTGCAGGCTTCCGACCTTTGCCCGTAGGGCGCACCTGCAGCCACGCCTCCTTTCTTAAAGGACCAGTGTCCTCCCAACCTGGAAGTGCCTCCCAGGCCACTTGCTTTCCTGGCTCTCTCTGATTGATGTGCTGTCCACTAAGCTATCATCTTTGTTCTATGTTGTTCACCCTGACCTATGGCTTAGAGAAAACACCTCAGCAGGTGAGCCCATAACACTTAACAAATAGTTACAAATAAAAGAATATGTAAATAGAAAAAAAATCTAAAAGATAAATTTATTATCACTGACAGCAAGAAAAATCTTATTTATATTACATGCATTACTATAATAAAAAATACTACTTCCTCAAAAGAAATCTGACAAAATCTATTATGAGTCAATAGAATTTGCTCATGGCTCAACTTAGAGGCTTGATCTGGTGATGTCTAGATGTGTAGTCAGTTTCCCTTTCTGTTGGACCACAACCTCTTTTGTCTCTGTCCTATTGCTGCTGGTTCTCTTGTCTTGTCTTTCCATTGCTTTCTTTTTATTTCTATTCAGGTGTGTGTACTTGTTTCCCATCTCATCTTGGGATGGGCTATTTATACCCACCATGTACATGCATTCACCTCTAGCTATACACTGTGTGCAGAATTATTAGGCAAATGAGAATTTTGATCACATAATTTCTATACACGTTGTCCTACTTCAAGCTGTATAGGCTTGAGAGCCAACTACCAATTAAGTACATCAGGTGATGTGCAGCTCTGTAATGAGGTGTGTGATGTAATGATATCAACACCCTATATAAGGTGTGCTTAATTATTAGGCAACTTCCATTACTTTGGCAAAATGGGTCAGAAGAGAGATTTGACGGGCTCTGAAAAAATCCAAAATTGTGAGATGTCTTGCAGAGGGATGCAGCAGTTTTGAAATTGCCAAACTTTTGAAGCGTGATCACCAAACAATCAAGCGTTTCATGTCAAATAGCCAACAGGGTTGCAAGAAGCGTGTTGGGCAAAAAAGGCGCAAAATAGTTGCCCATGAATTGAGGAAAATCAAGCGTGAAGCTGCGAAGATGCCATTTGCCATCAGTATGGCCATATTTCAGAGCTGCAACATTACTGGAGTATCAAAAAGCACAAGGCGTGCCATACTCAGGGACATGACCAAGGTAAGGAAGGCTGAAAAACGTCCACCTTTGAACAAGAAACATAAGATACAATGTCAAGACTGGGCCAAGAAATATCTTAAGACTGATTTTTCAAAGGTTTTAAGGACTAATGAAATGAGAGTGACTCTTGATGGACCAGATGGATCGGCCAGAGACTGGATCAGTGAAGGGCAGAGAGCTCCACTCCAACTCAGACGCCAGCAAGGTGGAGGTGGGGTATTGGTATGGGCTGGTATCATCAAAGATGAACTTTTCGGGTTGAGGCTGAAGTGAAGCTCAACTCTCAGACCTATTGCCAATTTCTGGAAGACAACTTCTTCAAGCAGTGGTACAGGAAGAAGTTGGTATCGTTCAAAAAAAACATGATTTTCATGCGGGACAATGCTCCATCACATGCATCCAACTACTCCACAGCGTGGCTGGCCAGTAAAGGTCTAAAAGATGAAAAAATAATGACATGGCCCCCTTGTTCACCTGATCTGAACCCCATAGAGAACCTGTGGTCCCTCATAAAATGTAAGATCTACAGGGAGGGAAAACAGTACACCTCTTGGAACAGTGGCTGGGAGGCTGTGGTGGCTGCTGCACAAAATGTTGATCGTAAACAGGTCAAGCAACTGACAGAATCTATGGATGGTAGGCTGTTGAGTGTCATCATAAAGAAAGGTGGCTATATTGGTCACTAATTTTTTGGGGTTTTGTTTTTGCATGTCAGAAATGATTATTTCTAAATTTTGTGCAGTTATATTGGTTTACCTGGTGAAAATAAACAAGTAAGATAGGAATATATTTCTTTTTTATTAAGTTGCTTAATAATTGTGTACAATAATAGTTACCTGCAAAAACAGATATCCTCCTAAGATAGCCAAATCTAAAAAAACCCACTCCAAGTTCCAAAAATATTAAGCTTTAATATTTATGAGTCTTTTGGGTTGATTGAGAGCATAGTTGTTGATCAATAATAAAAAAAATCCTCTAAGGCCTCTGTTACACGTTTGTGCCTCCGGTATGTGTATGGATAGTTTTCTCACGTACCGGAGACACGGGCACACGTTGTCATATGTTTTCCTATAGTTTCGGGCACACGTATTTTTGCACGGAACATGTGTCTGTTCCATACTTACGTGTGCCCGTGTGCTCCATACGCCGGCATGTCCGTTTTTCTCCGGCATCGTGGGTGTCACACGGAACGCAAACGTGTCACACGTAACACACACGGACCACACGGATGTGTTGCGTGTGACACGCGCTGGAGAAAAGACATGTGTCTTTTAAAAAAAACAAACCTTTACTCACCTTCTCCTGCCATCCTGTCTCTGCCGCTGCTGTCACTTGCTGCCGACCGCCGCTCATTTAATATTCACTTCACTGCAGCCGGAAGCTGCAGCAGCGGGGAGTCGGCAGTGCTGGAGACCGAAGATCAGCACCACGGACAGCGACGCCAGGGACAGGTGAGTAGAAAGTTCCCGTTCTCCGTGTGTTATCACGGATAACACACGGAGAACACACGTGAGCCATACACACAGCACACCAAGGGCAATCTGCTCCTCTGACACATCCGTGAAAAACGTGTGTGTTTTTCAGGGACGTGTGACAGAGGCCTAAGATACAACTTGCCTAATAATTCTGCACACAGTATATTCCTGGACAGATGGAAGTTTAGAGCTCCATCTCTTTAGTTAAGGTTAATCCTGCAGAATAATCACTATTGCTTTTCCCTTCAGTTTGTTTGTGGGTCTCTCTTGCCAGTATTCTTACCTTTCTTTTACAGTTAGGATTTGTGGGGCTTCCACGTTTTCCATAAGTATTTTGCGTTTCCTCCATCTTCCCTGTACGACTGTATTCACACATTCCTAGCCCTATGTCTTACACTCTGGCTATGTGCACTTCATTTATGTTAATTGTTGTTAGTGCAACACTTTGTTTATAGTTAAGGGTTCAGTTAATGTCACTCAAGGTCAGGCCCCGTTGAGTGGGGGTGTCATATTATAATTTTAGGATGCCAACCTCCGCGGTCAGGCAGGAGCACATCAGGGTCAGATTTAGGGCTTCCTCTCGTCTGAATAGGGACCTGCACATTACAGGTATTACATTTCTCCAGGTTTCTTCTTCCGCCTATGAGTGGTAGAGCTGAGTCAATACAGGTGTGCCAGTTTTGGATGTTGTGGTTCCATTATAAAGGAAAGTATGATGCTGGCACAAACAGAATCTGAAAGTTACCCATATTCATGAGCTACTTTTCCAGACTAACCCATATAGATGAATGATTGTATATTTTTTGTGGAAAATGGATACAGCTTTTGCCAGACATGTGTAATTTTTAACTTATCACCTCTGAGGACAAAAGTATTTTTTTAGCTGGTGTAAACGTAACTGATCTCCTGTATTTCGCTTTTTTATTTTCTGGCTCCTGCATGTCTCCGTTCCTGAGATATGTCCCCTTTTCCCTGTGTATATATTAGTCATTTTAGCCAACATGGCATTGTCTTCAAGAAGCATCCAATACAGAAGTGTTGAAGAACGCTTCCACTCAGGTAAAAAGACTAGATTTACCCCCAAAGGAAAGGGGGCCATATTTCCGGAATGTATTAACTAAGGTACAAAAAACAACACAATAGATTCTGGATTTACAACAGAAAAAAATACATATTTATGGCAATTGATAATTTGTCTTTAAAATGCCATATTTTCTGATGAGGAAGGAGCTTTAGTAGTTTCAGAACTCTTAGCAACTATATTGTGTGACATAAAGGTCCTAATCACATCAGACTCTCCCCTACCGTGGAAAGCTTCAAGAGGAACCTCAAGACCCACCTCTTCCAACAAGCCTACAACCTACACTAGCCCTCAGTCCAGTAGACCAGAGGTCCCCAACTCCAGTCCTCAAGGCCCACCAACAGTGCAGGTTTTTGGGATTTCCTTAGTATTGCAAAGGTGTTAATGTAATTACCTGCCCAAGTGCTGGTTCCAACAGCAGTGCAATGCTAAGGAAATCCTGAAAACATGCACTGTTGGTGGGCCTTGAGGACTGGAGTTGGGGAACCCTGCAGTAGACCACTGCGCAACCAGCTCTGTCCTCACCTATTGTACCATCATCCATTCCCTGTAGACTGTGAGCCCTCGCGGGCAGGGTCCTCTCTCCTCCTATACCAGTCTGTTTTGTACTGTTAATGATTGTTGTACGTATACCCTCTTTCACTTGTAAAGTGCCATAAAATAAATGGCACCATAATAATAAATAATAATAATTACAGTATATATATATATATATATATATATATATATATATATAAATAGATAATTATATTTCCTCCAATAGACTCTGCTGAGCTTGAATTTCAGAATGACAACTTAAAAATGGCATAACAATGATGCAGGTGCTTAAGACAGGAGGTAGCATTCTCAGCTCAAGAGCTTGCATGTGGTTGAGCAGCTGTATGCTTTACGTCAGAAGTTACAAGCTATTTATATAACATGTAACAATTCTTCCAGGTTTTTATAATTCTAGGAACTATTAATTCATCAGTTTCTTTTGTTCTTAAAATTGTGTCTCATCATGTTGCATGTATCTTAATTGTATGACCGAGGCAATGAATCTATCCCTATAAAGGCATTATTAGTTTATACGGTTCCATAACTGTTTTACTATCAAATGAGTGCATTCAGTACAGTCAAGCTTTATATGCCTTGTACTCATGTTATTATTATTATAGCGTCATTTAGTCCATGGCGCTTTACAAGGGAAAGAGGGTATATGTACAACAATCATTAACAGTACAAAACACACTGGTATAGGAGGAGAGAGGACCCTGCCCGCGAGGGCTCACAGTCTACAGGAGGAGAGAGGACCCTGCTCGCGAGGGCTCACAGTCTACAGGGAATGGGTGATGGTACGATAGGTGAGGACAGAGCTGGTTACGCAGTGGTCTACTGGACTGAGGGCTATTGTAGGTTGTAGGCTTGTTGGAAGGGGTGGGTCTTGAGGTTCCTCTTGTTATAGCAATAATTGACATATTCACCACTAAATTAACTACTTTAATAATATTTTTAGAGAAATGTTATTGTAAGGTATCTTGAGAAATGGAAAAGTTCCCACAGAGTGTGCTTGTACTGTATATTTCCAGATGATGTGCCTGGGGAATAGTGTGACTTACCCAGTAGCATCCTTCACTGGCAAAGATTACATCCAGATGTGTTTGGGGAAGGGGTAAGTGGAGTTGGTTAGCTTTGGCTGTGAGCTTCTATGTGTGTTTTATAACAAGCTATGTTCGCTTCTTTTACTTATTTTTGTTCCTGTCAGTGAAGTAAATTACTAACATTCTGAATTAATTATATCTAATGCAGGAAGCTGGAGTAATGAGAAATCTATTATACTAATACAACAAATGACATCATTTGTCTCCATTAGGTACAATTCTTAATGTCATGTTGTGGCATTTATTGCATCAGTGATTTGAATAAGATTCTGAGCAGAACTTGGGAAAGTTGTGTACATTATGTGTGTCTACTGCACACAGTTCTAATGGTGATCTTAGGAAAAACAATTTTGTGTCTATATGATACTTTTTATTCATCAGAATAGGTTGTCTAGACAAAATCCTCTCAGAATCCTGTTTAAGATGAAAATAAGTAACAGCCCCAAATTGATCCCATACCACCTCTATTCTGTTGCAGCCCAGGTCTCCTACCGGTCCCTGTCTGTATTAGGTCTGGACAGACTTGTGATTGCGGCAGACATTCATTAGCTGTGGAACTGGAGCTGTATTATGAATATATATTGTACAGATCTCAATAGGGAAACCATAAAGGTTCATTGGGCCCCTATTATACCTCCATGCAAAATACAGTGGAACCTTGGATTAAGAGTAACTTGGTTTGAGAGAATTTTGGAAGACAAAATCTTTTTAAAATTTTTGAACTTGGTTTAAGAGCAATGCTTTGCAATAAGAGCAAATACTCACCGTGCACAATTCTGGTTGCGTCCTTTCACCCCGCTCTGACCCGCTCTGGAGGTAACTTTCTGTACATATGTACGGTATACTGTATACCATTGTATAGTATATACTATCATGTCTATCAATTTGCATTTGTGGATATAGTATTGTACTTTCTTTCTGCTAATCAGTACAGCACATTGTTTGAACTCCTGTCCTTCCACTGCAGTTTGTTTTAAAAACAAATAAACTGAGTTTCACTCAAACTCCAGGGGGTCCAACATTGAAGCTCAGCATCTGATACGTTGCCTTGTGAAAGTATTCATTCCTCTTGACTTTTTTGTACTTTGCTACTTCACAACCTATACTTTCATGTTGGTGTTTTTGAGAGTTCGCATTAAGAACATGCATACAACTGTGAACATTTGGTTTTCTTTTTTTTATTGTGGAGCAAACAACAAATAGGACAAAAAAACTGAAAACTTCAGTGTGCATAAGTAGTCACCCCCCCTTCCCCCATAAAGTCAGTACTTTGTAGAGCCTCTGTTTGTGGAAATTACAGCTGCAAGTCGCTTTGAATGAGTCTCTGAACTTTCCACATCTTGCCACTGGCATTCTTGCCCATTCCTCACGGCAAAACTGCTCCAGTCCTTCAAGATATTTTCCTTTTGTAAACAGCGATCTTCAAGTCTGACCACAGATTCTCAAATCAATTAAGATCTGGGCTTTGACTAGGCCACTCTAATAGATTTACACGCTTCCCCTTAAACCACTCGAGTGTTGCATTAGCAGTAGCTTTGGGTCATTGTCTTGTTGGAAGGTGAACCTTCATCCCAGTCTCAAATCACTCTCAGACTGAAACAGGCTTTGCTGAAGAATATATCTGTATCCCCACAGCATGATGCTGCCACCACCATCTTTCACTGTGGGGATGGTGTTCTTGAGTTGATAAGCAGTGTTAGTTTGGCACTTGACAGCATTTACCTTGGTGGAGAAAAAGTTCAATTTTGTTCTCATCTGACCACAGCATCTAACTCCATACATTTGGGGAATCTCCCACATGTCTTTTGTCAAAATCAAAATTAGCCTTTCAATTTTTGGCTGTAAGTAAAATATTTTTTCTTGCCACTCTTCTTTAAAGGCCAGCTCTATGGAGTGTACTTATTGGAGTCTTATGGACAGATATTCCAGTCTCTGCTTTGGGAAATCTGCAGCTCCTTCAGGGTTTGCTTTGGTTTCTTTGCTGCCTCTCTGATTAATGCCATATTTACATGAGATGAGAGTTTTGGTTGGTGGTCCTCTCTTGGCAGGTTTGTTGTTGTACCATGTTGTTTCCATTTGATGATGATGGATTTAATGGTGCTCTAGGGGATTATCAGAGTTTGGGATATTTTTGTAGAACCCAATCCTGACTTGTTCTTCTCAACAACTTTGTCTCTGACTTATTTGGAGATCTTAAGGTGTTAATGGTGTTATTTGGTTAGTGGTCCCTCTTGATGAACATTGTTGCAGTCTCTGTGGCCTATCAGAAAAGGTGCATATATACTGACGGACTATGTGACAGCGTGCACACAGGTGGACTTTATTTCACGAAGTATGTGACTTATGAAGGTAATTGCTTGCACCACAGAATTTTAGTGGTTTCATAGCAATAGGGCTGAATACATATGCCAATTTTTATTTTATATCATAAATTTAATTTTTGCCTATATTTTTCTTACTTCACTTTCCCAACTTAGCAAACTACAGATACCACATCTTATCATCCTTTAGACGACACCATATACATATAGATAATCACTTAGTGACTCCCCTAAAGAAATCACTAAAATGTCAAAGCGTCTTAAAACATAATTTTATTGTAACACTTAAAATCAATGACAGTATACATTCAGCAAAATAGGGCAGTGAGAATCATAAGTATGAATCCCTCCTAACAGGGGAGGGGTGAGTGTGGGCGCACTGAAAACATTAGTACAGGTCAATTATAAGCAAAATAACCTCATGCTGTTATGCTACCAATCACACAGTCCATTTAACCAATGAATTAAAGTCAACCAAGAGTCTCAAATATAGTTACAGACTATGGATCCCCAGCACAACAGTACCAGGCAAGAAAACCGTGGTCCGCTTAGATAACAATTAGACTCAACTATGGGTCATATATAGAGGGTCACAGCTCATAAATCAGTGACAGGATAGTACTAGTCAGGGTGAGCCAGCGGGAAGGATGCTACCACTATAATAACCAGTAATGCATTACCAGAATGGTACAATGCTTGGAGCATCCACTTCCGACTGACCCAACCTCATTGCCACCTAAGGGTTAATTCCCTACATTCAATCTATTAGACCACATAGGAGGCAAAAAAATCACAGATCAAACCTAATAGTCACAATAAGCCTGTGGGGAGGGTGCCACTACCACACTATGCCAAAAGGTATTACCCAAGTGGCACAGTATTGTGAGCATTCCTCCCCAAAACAAGCACAGCTCTACTGCACATGAAGAGTTAATGGGACCACATAGCAAGTAAAATGAAAGTAGCAGACCTGACCAATGTGAAGAGATATGCCCGCAGCCGCCTGGACGCGTTTCACTAGCTGCTTCTTCTGGAGGTTTGATCTGTGATTGTTTTGCCTCCTATGTGGTCTAATAGATTGAATGTAGGGAATTAACCCTTAGGTGGCAGTGAGGTTGGGTCAGTCGGAAGTGGGTGCTCCAAGCATTGTACCATTCTGGTAATGCATTACTGGTTATTATAGTGGTAGCATCCTTCCCGCTGGCTCACCCTGACTAGTACTATCCTGTCACTGATTTATGAGCTGTGATCCTCTATATATGACCCATAGTTGAGTCTAATTGTTATCTAAGCGGACCACGGTTTTCTTGCCTGGTACTGTTGTGCTGGGGATCCATAGTCTGTAACTATATTTGAGACTCTTGGTTGACTTTAATTCATTGGTTAAATGGACTGTGTGATTGGTAGCATAACAGCATGAGGTTATTTTGCTTATAATTGACCTGTACTAATGTTTTCAGTGCGCCCGCACTCACCCCTCCCCTGTTAGGAGGGATTTGTACTTATGATTCTCACTGCCCTATTTTGCTGAATGTATACTGTCATTGATTTTAAGTGTTACAATAAAATTATGTTTTAAGACGCTTTGACATTTTAGTGATTTCTTTAGGGGAGTCACTAAGTGATTAACTTTCCCAACTTAGACTATTTAGTGTTGATGCACTCCAGTGCCTGCTTCAGCTGCCTCTGTGTCCGAGAGCGCGCATCCAGCTGAAATGCACTTCAGCACAGAGACATGTCAGGTCCCTGCACTGCAATGTGCTCGCCGATTAAGGATATGAGTATTCACTGCTCCACAAGTCCATAATCCTGCCCACCTCTCAGCAATGAAGCAGAAGCTGAGAGGTGGAAAGTTGATGTAGTTTAACCAGGTTAAAGCAAACAGCAGTTGGTATTATAATACTGGAAAGGTCCATGGTTATATGGCCCTTCCCAGCCTAAAAATCAGCCTGCAGCTGCCCCAGAATTGGTGCATCATATTAGATGTGCCATTCTGGCACTTCGTCTTGACTCTTCCCGAATGCCCAGGTGCAGTGGCAATCAGGGTAATATTTTTGGGAGTTGATGTCAGGTGTGTAATATCAATCAAGAAATAACGTCTGGAACACCATTCTGAGTCTGAACTGGGTGCAAAAACCTAAAAAATCTACACTATATGGAGAGAAGGTATGCACACCAGTGACTGAGTAAGGGGAATATATGAAAAGCAGAAACTGCTATATGAGTTTTTTAACTGCATGAGAGGACACACACTAGCTAGGGACCCCAACGTAGAGAAATACTTTGGCGTAGTGTTGGGGCTCTGTTGCATTGATCAATTCAGTAGCTAAATTTCTCTTGATTCATATGTTCATGGCAGTAATGCAGATTCCATTTTTCATATTTTCATTCTTACATATAGCTATTGGATTTTTCATGTCAGTATTCACACAGCAGTTTCTGCTTTTCATATATTCCCCTTACATAGTCACTGGTGTGCATACCTTCTCTCTATATAAGGCGTGTAATATCAGCTGACATCAAGCCCAGGGGTTAGTAATGGAGTGATGTCTATTAGACACCCCTATTACTAACTCAGTAAGCTAAAAGAGCAAAGAAGACACACATAAAAATATTTTATTTTAAAAAACACTCACCAACTCTTAGTTCACCAATTTATAAGAAAAAGCCATGTGTATCTGAAATAGTCCACCAAATGTGACGTAGTCCACCAATGGGAACCTGAAAGACATAAAAAGAGAGAGATAGTATTAAACTGTGTTTTTAGCCTTGTTTAACCTAACAAATAAACATATAAATTAAGAAAATGGCATGAGGCCCCTCTATTTTGGATAACCAGCCAAGGTAAAGTAGACAGTTGTGTGCTGATATTATTAAGCTGGTAAAGTCCATGGATATTGGCCCTTTCCCAGTCTAAAAATACCAGCCTGCAGCCACCCCAGAAGTAGTGCATCGATTAGATGCACCAATTCGAGGGCTTTGCTCAGCTCTTCCTGATTGCCCTGGTGCGATAGCAATCAGGGTAATATTTTTTTGGGTTGATGTCAGTTGTGTAACATCAGCTAACATCAAGTCCAGGGGTTAGTAATAGAGAGGCATCTATTAGACATCCCCATTACTAAGTAAGTAAAAAGAAAAAAAAAACACAGTAAAACATTATTATTTGAATAAAAACTCCCTGACACATAGTTACATAGTTACTTAGGTTGAAAAAAGACCTAGGTCCATCTAGTTCAACCTTCCTCCACCAGTTCTACATTTTGTCACTAATTCATTTATAACCAACAATGTTTTGTGTACTGAGAAAATCATCCAGCCCTTTTTTAAAAGCCGTTATAGTATCTGCCATTACTACCTCTTGTGGTAGGGCATTCCACAGTCTGACTGATCTAACTGTAAAGAACCCTTTCCTATTTAGCTGCCGGGATCGCTTTTCTTCCACTCGCAGTGTATGCCCCCTGGTCCTTAGTGTTATCTTTGGAAGGAATAAGTCATGTGCTTTTCCTATCTCTTATTCTCCAATATATTATCAAAAATATTCCCACAAAGTTCCGCCGAAGTTCACGATCCACAAATGCAGCTCTGATCACTGTGAATAGCAGTATATCACAGGTGCACTGTTAGTGTGAAATAAAAGTAAGACAGCAGGGAGCAGGGACATTGTCATTGTGCAGTCAAAGTAACACAGGTGAGCAGGGATAGCATACTGAGCATGTGTTGGTATTGAAAACTGGTGACATGCTCAGTCCAGTAGAGAATAACCCCGTTCCTGATAGGTTCATCTTCAATGACTTTCGAGGTCCTTGCCTTAAGCATATGGCTTACATAGTTAAAATAATTCCACCTATCTCTAACTTTGTCATTGGTGCCAAAATGGAACTTTTTCTCCAATGTGCATCATGACCACTGGGCCCTTATCAATTAGGAAGACAACACATTGTTCAATTATCATAATCTTTGAGACAGATTGCCTAGTCTGTTCCTCTTAAAATATAATCCCCCAATAATAGGACCTGCCTGCAGTGCACTCCTATTTCCCCACTTCCTGGAGCAGACAGCCCCTGGCTTGACGTATCTATAGGGATAAGCGGGTCTCCAATGTAAAACTTCCCTTACCAACTGTACCTAAAATAATGACACAGACTACGACTTTATTGCACGAATGGCCACAGCTTTATTTAACAGTATATATGTACCCAAACTCGTGGCTCCACATGCCACCCATTGATAACACATAACCTGTACATATATACTTATTCTCCACAAAACACACCTGATAGATCCGTCCGAGAGGCCAAACCATCATTCCTATCCCCCGGCCGTAACCTCCAACCGGCCCAGAGGACCACCTCGGCCGTGACCAACCGACCCGAGGTGTGGGGTAATAACGTTCCATCGTTAATTACCCCTCCCCAGAACCTGCAGGACCTCCGCCCACAAGTTCCCATCCAAACCGAAGCCACTCCCCCTGAGTGGCTTCATACCAACAAACCGACTGTCGGTACTTCCAACCTCTCTGAACGGACCTATCACCCCGCTGTGACAAAAACAAAACTCTTTATTTTTTTTTATTTTTTTTATTTATTTTTTTTTTTTCATGATACTACCACCCCCGTATAACTTAGGGTTTTTTTTTTTTTTTTTTTTTTTTTTTTTACATTATTGCAGGGCGGGCGGGTGGGACACATTGATTGTAGGACAAAGAGGCAGTGACCTATGCACATCCCCCTTTATACCCCCTGCAACACCCCACCCCTTCCAGTCTATCCCCCAATCCCCTTTGCCATTTCTCCCACCAATCCAAAAGCCCCATATACAACCTTCTAGCCATATACCTTAACCCTTTCCTACCCTGAACCCTCCCGATCGTCATGGGGCCTATTCACCCCTATGGGGTTCACTGCCCATCTTGACGTATCTATAGGGATAAGCGGGTCTCCAATGTAAAACTTCCCTTACCAACTGTACCTAAAATAATGACACAGACTACGACTTTATTGCACGAATGGCCACAGCTTTATTTAACAGTATATATGTACCCAAACTCGTGGCTCCACATGCCACCCATTGATAACACATAACCTGTACATATATACTTATTCTCCACAAAACACACTTGATAGATCCGTCCGAGAGGCCAAACCATCATTCCTATCCCCCGGCCGTAACCTCCAACCGGCCCAGAGGACCACCTCGGCCGTGACCAACCGACCCGAGGTGTGGGGTAATAACGTTCCATCGTTAATTACCCCTCCCCAGAACCTGCAGGACCTCCGCCCACAAGTTCCCATCCAAACCGAAGCCACTCCCCCTGAGTGGCTTCATACCAACAAACCGACTGTCGGTACTTCCAACCTCTCTGAACTGACCTATCACCCCGCCACAGACCGGCCAAGTGACACCTTACTTGGCCCGGGCCCTCCACACCCCCATTGTTTGCTTTAAGCCATCCTTCAAAACCAACATCCACAAATCCAAACCTATGCCCGTGAGATGAACCCCATCTCGCCTCAAATAATGCTCGGTGGACTCCTCCAGCTCTCCCTGTCGGACCACCAATCGTCCATTTCGCGCTCCGACCCTGCCAATGCCCGGTTCAATTTTGTACCCGGGCCCTGTTAATATGATCCACCGACCTCGCGAAACGCCACTGCTTCCGGCTATGATACCGGACCCTACAATCAAAATACCAGGGAACGCCTTCCACAAATGCAACAAGTCAAACCTGATATCCCTCTTCAACTCTGTCGCCACCCTCACTCCAAGGTCATTCCCTCCCACATGCTGAATTAACGCATCCGGTTCCCGATCAATACAGCTAAAAACACCACCTCAAGGCGAACTCTCCCCCAGGTCATGACCAATTTCCGAGCCATTTCAGACGGGCTTCCGTCATCGCCACTCCGAGCTGCCGACCGTCCCGGCGACCATCCGCCCGCAAAGCTTCCCACCATCTCCCAATCTGCCGAAACCATTCTTCACTCAGACCTCACCTAACGGCTTCAGTCGCTGCCCCAATCCGGAAGGAGTGGGACCCTCAATCCCTTGTCTCCTCCCACACCCGTACTAAAGCCGTCTTCAGCACTGCGATAAACTGGAATCACTATAAAGCGGATCCATCCCCATGCCTAAGGAAACAACAGGGTAACCACCCCACCTTCCAAAAACTCCTTCACTTGTACCACCGGGCATAGCTAGTGCCCTGGAAATTCAAACAACACCACCAGGCATCCCCGGCCCACTTGATCTGTCATTGAAAACCGTAGCCAGCATTCCGCTCTATCCATCCCAAGCATCACACCCTCCACCAACAGTCCGCCTCCTGCTTGCCCAGCCGGGCTAACCAATTCTCCGATGCGAAAGGCCCAAAGAATGCCAATACGAAGGCCACCGTGAACAAGGCTCATTCATAAGGAAACGAGCATATATCCCCACAAACACCCCACCACACGACCCAACAATGGGAACGCTATAGGCCGCCTTGTGACCCGCGACCGCGCCCCCTTTCGAACACCCCTTCATCGCCTGCCGTTCCAGAAAAAAACCTTTGTCGCGTCCCGACCCCTTGCCTTTCAAACAAGAAAGCCCACGCCTCCAACTTGAAACCTATGACCGAACAGACCGACCTGCAGAAAAATCCCCACTAATCAACGACAACACCCCCAACGTTCCTCCCGTGTAACCAGGCTCCATCCAATCCGCCTTCACCAACTCTACCCATTTCTGCCACACCGACTGATACCGGCAACCAGTAGCCTCGGACACCGATCTCCTAAGTCCCTCAAATGCTACACCGACACCAGGTCCCACAGCCATTACGGGCATAGCACTCCATCCTCGTCTGCTCCCGTCACAGTCACCGGAACCTGTGCTACTGCAATCGAGATAGCGCATCACCCACCTCATTTTGAACCCCGGCACATACCGCGCCACCACCCCAATGTTGAGCGCCAAGCAACGCAACAATAGCTGCCTCAAATACCCCACTACTGGAGGTGATTTAGCCGACAGTGAATTGCTAGAATGCACCACCGCCATGTTATCACCATACATGCCAAGCTTCTTGCCTCCAAATTCGGGCCTCCACTCTAAAGCCACTAAGATGGGAAACAATTCCAGCAGCGCAAGATTCTTTACAAGCCCCTTTTTTCACTCAAAGTCGTGGCCATTTTCAACGCACCAATGTGTTTGAAAAATTGCCCCAAACCCGAGGCCCCCCCGCGTCCGTAAAGAATTCCAGCTGTTTATTTGACAATGCCATTGCCCATCCATAACATCTTTCCATTGTATTGGTCAAGAAATGCATCCCACACCAGCAGATCTCCTTTCATCCCTTCGTCACTCTGACAAAATGATCCGAAGCTGTCACCCTTGTAGCTGCCCTTGCCAATCGCCTATTAACTATTTGCCCCATCGGCATAATGCGACAAGCAAAATTCAATTTATTACGCACTGACTGCAAATGTCGCAACCGCACCTTCCCAGCCTAAGACAAAACTGCACTGACGCCTTCAAATCACGCAGCTTGCCCCACCAGCAATCGGCGTTCCATAGCCACCGTATCAATTCCGTTGCCCGAAAAACCCTGAGCCGTCCCTGGCCCTTCCGCTTTTTCTTTGCAAACGGAATACCTAGGCTTCCTGCTAACCGCTGTAACGTAAATATCAACAAAGGAACAAACTAAGGAGCCCACCGGGCCAACGTAAAGAAATCAACCAAATAGTGAATCACCGCATGGACTACTGCCACTTCCCTGAATACCACTTCCACAAAAGAACTAAACGCTGCAAAATAAACACATGAACTGGAACAACCCCGTGGGCAGGCACCGATCCACATAGTATTCACCATCCCACATGCACCCTGAAAGCTGAAAATTCTCCGGATGCCGGAATTAACCAAAATTGCTTCCACATCCGCCTCGGCCATCAGGGCCCCCCCTGCCGGGCTTCCCGCAGTGACTCCCATGCCGTGTCAAATGAGACATGCAGACCACAGACAACTCAGGTGAAAAAACCCATCGTTCACTGACAAGTCTGCCGGATAGGATAATGATGAATGAGCCAAAAGGTGTTCGGCTCCTTCCTGGGCACCACCCCAAGGGGCGAAATCCTCAAGCTGTAGAATGGCGGGTCCTTGAACAGGCCCGCCATCATCCACAACTCCACCCCCTTCTGCAGCTTTTCCCCCTACCACCTCCAGATGTTTTTTAGCGGACCTCAAATTACCGAAACACCGGCGCCTCGGATTCAAACGGAATCCGGAAACCCTCCCTAAAACCTGTCGCCAACAGCTCCACCGCCCGAACATACGGATATCTATTTAAATAGGGGCGCATCGCCTCTACCCTCACTGGCGGCCTCCCTTTCCAGACCCCTCCCCCAACTCTCCTTAACCTTGGTCGAAACACCTGGCCAAAGAGCGGGAGCCTCCACAACCGGAACACTCGTATTGTAACCGACACGACGCCCCCAAACTCACTTGCCCCTCATTAAATTGCCAGCCTGGCCCTTTTTCTGACCAGCCGGGGACTCGCCGCTCGCCCCCGGGCTCCCAGCACCCCCTCGAAAGGGCTGGGCCGAGGCCGTCATTAACCGCATCCACAAAGAAATATCTTTGTGGTCCCACCGGATGCCAGGCCGCAGAGCCTTCCGCTGCCGGAACTGCGCATCATATCACAGCCAGCCTAAACCCCCATACCCTCAGTTAGCCTCGCCGATCGAGTCCATGTAACCGGAAAAGGTGGGAGGGGGGGGGACGCTCCGGCTCCTTTTCCCCAATCACCCTGGCTAGGGCCACAAAGGACTGTAGCCAGTTAGTAAAAGTGAGCAACCTATACTTCCTTTTCTCCTCCTCCTCCTTTTCCTTCTTGGAGTCACTCGCTTCCTTCGTCCACGTTAAACTTTTCCAAGGGGAGCAGGGAAAAAATTTTCACATACTCCCCTCTTCGTATCTTCTCCCTTACCTCATTTTTTTTTTTTTTTTTTTTTTTTAATGTACCCCCAACGGACTTTCAACACCCACGTATACTGCTACCGCACTCCGTGCCCTATCGCCCAAACGCGCAACCTCGTCCTTCTTTCCTTTTGTCTTTCCCATGTCCTTGCTAACCACCGGCTCAGCCGCCACGCTGTCCGCCTGACCCGCAACAACCGCCAGCCGAAGCCCCCCGTCGGACCCAGGCCCACTCTGACCTCACCGTTCCGCCAACAACCCCTGCAATACCCCCCAACAGCTAAGCCCAAAAATTCCGCCCCGGGTAACACCGACTGACTGACCGCCCCCAGCATGCTACCCCCCGCAGAGGAACCCCCATCCCCGCTACCCACAACATTAAACAATAGTGGTCGTCCTCTTACCGAGCTGCCTCTGAACCGAGCAGCCGTAACACGAACGTCCTGCTGCCGCTCCATCCGTTCAGCCGCCTCCTCCAATCCTTCTTCCTCGCCGGCTTCAGAGACGCTGCTGAATTCCTCAGGGGGGACCAGCGAGGGGACAGCCTGCCTCCAGCGGCCGTCAACCCCCACGGCCACCTCACCCTGCTCCTCCGGGCGTCTCCCGCTGGGCCTCTTTCTTTTTGCTACGCGGCATCCTGCCGCCGTTCTTCTTTTCTGCCTCCACTCCTGCCTGCTGCGCCATCCCCCCTTCAGGCATTTGTATGGGTCTCCCTCCCTGCCGACTGCAGGGAGGCCGTGCCGCTCCGACGTACGCAGGGAACTCCCCCCAGCCTGATCCTTGCTGGGGGGGACCGTTATTACTGACCAAAGCATCCGGCACTGTGGACTGCAGGGCCCTGCTCCCGGTCCTCTCCGGCTGCCGCTCTGATCCGCGCCGCCCCGCACGCACCGATCGCTGCCCTGCCGCCTGCAGGAGCTCTCCGCTCCCCCTCCACAACGCTGGGCACCACCCCCAGCCAGCTCCTCACTGGGGGCTGCCGTCGCTCCGGTCCGGGGCCGTGCAGGCCGCAAACCGGAAGTAGGCCTTGCCGAAGCTCCGCCCACTTCCGGCCTACGGGATCTCCGGCGAGGATTCCTCCCGGCGGCTGGTGACTCTCCAGACAGGTGAGGAGAGCTCCGCTGCCCCGGAGGGTCCCCGAGGGGGGGGCTCCCAGATCTATTCCTCCTCCCCCCGCCAGGGGAGTAGCGCTCCGGTGGTCGCGCCCGCCGAGCGCGCAGTGCCGGCCTGGGAGCAGAAGCAGCAGGCCTAACCGCTCCAGCCCCCAGACCGCCGCCAGCTGCTCCTGCAGCGTGTCCACTTCGCTGACTTCAGAGGCCCCACCAGCAGTGCAGCCAGGGCCGCCATCTTGCAGGTCAGCGAGGCAGCAGCACAGGTGGGACACATTGATTGTAGGACAAAGAGGCAGTGACCTATGCACATCCCCCTTTATACCCCCTGCAACACCCCACCCCTTCCAGTCTATCCCCCAATCCCCTTTGCCATTTCTCCCACCAATCCAAAAGCCCCATATACAACCTTCTAGCCATATACCTTAACCCTTTCCTACCCTGAACCCTCCCGATCGTCATGGGGCCTATTCACCCCTATGGGGTTCACTGCCCATCTTTCAGAGGACATGACTTGCTGCAGCAATACTACCCCTGTACTGACTCCTCATCTGAAAACTTAGCAGATTTTTATACTGTGTCAGTTCAGGAATAGTCTCCCTAACACACTTCCATCTACCTGGCCTTCTAAATGTCATGCAGCTAGTTGCCTCATTGTTCTCCAGCTTCATACTACTGTTCTCCCCCACATCTACCCCAGTGAACACCTGGCTCAGTGAGCAGCAAATACTTTTCCATATTGTCAGGAGATCTCAGTTGCTAGCTGTACTTTTAGAATTACTATCTGGACTTCCAAATGAAAAATGTGCACACATCTAGCGCAGTATTCACCCTCAAAAGGCTGCTCAATGATAGCATAGTAGCATACATGTGACAAGATGTACCCTGGATGTACCCTGGAGCACATATTACCAATGCGGATTACACAATGCGGGAATATAAACAAGTAAATATAAACAGTGAATTAGTACAAGTTACTCCCTTCTAAACTACCTTAATCCAAACTCGCTGAATCTGAATAATGGCTCATTCAAACAATTGTGTAAATCAGGACCATGCAAATTTGGATATGTGTCGCCCTGGGCAAGCCAGGGGACACGGGTCACAACACCACCACACCCCACACTCCAGGTAGGCACATCAATGCTAACCAGAAATCCTTGTTGCCTTCCTCCAGAGGCTGGTGATCCACACCAGGGGGTGGGCCAGGCGGTTGGCTCCGCCCACCAAGGAGGTCAAAGCTCTGGAGGCGGGAGAAACCAGGCAGATAGCTCAGGGAGGAGCAGGAGTGAGGAGCTAAGTAGAGGAGTTAAGAAAGTGAAAGTAGAAAAGTGGTAAAGGAGGAAAGCAAGTGAAGTGACAGTAAAGAAAGAAAGCCTGAAGGGTCCAGCTTTGTGGAGGGCCAGATCAGCAAGGTCAGCGACGGCAGTGACTGTCTGGAGGGGGACCGTTTGGAAGTTCCTGGAAGGACACCGTTGGCTGTGTGCCCGGTGGTCTGGAGCAGTGTTCCGTAGGACAGTCAGCACCAGGGCAGGGGCCTCTCGGACCCCGGCAAGGCTAGGAGTCGCCAAATTTGCCGAATCCGTCAGTGAAGGGGACGCAGATCCCCCAACAACCAAGTCCCGATTGAAGGCAACAGCCCAACCTGAAGCAGAGAGACACCGCCACCGCCATGGCACCAGTTTCTCAGGGCCAGCGCCTGCGGGCAAAGTGTAGAGCTCCTCCGGCCCAGATTGCAGTCGGGGAGCGGGTAGCCGGAGGGAATCCACCGCTACCACAAGTCAAACATAGGTGCAAGGAAGAGGGACATCACCGTCACCTACCAGGAGTGCAGGTGCAGCCGTCTGTGGGACCGTCCTACCAGCCGTTTGGTTTACCGTACAAACTGTGTCCGTGTCTCAGGCTGAGTGAGTACCACAGTGCCGCAAGGCACAGCGCTGCCCCGTGTCCCTGCGCCCATCAGGCCCCGCACCTACTTCCCCATCACCGGGCCCCGGGATCACCAACCCCTACCCACGGAGGGGCAACACAACACCTGGCTGCTCCGCATCACCATCCCCGGGAGCCCCGTACAGAGCAGCGGTGGTGAAATCACCACAACCGTGGGTGGTGTCACGAACTATAACAATCCCCACACCCAACCACAAACCCCCTTTCACTCACGGGCGAGGAGTGTCGCTCGAGAAACCCCGGGATCCGGCCCACGGCTCGAGCCACCACTGAGCAGCTGCCGGACCCGAGCAGAAGGGGTGAGCGCGGTGTGCTGACACCCTCCTCCCCGCCCGCGACAGATATCTCACTCAACCGTATTATTCGATAGGGCAGTGCTGATGACCAATTTTGTTTCACTGACAGAATCTGAATGGAGGAAATACACCCATTCAAGTTTATGGGTGCAAGAAAAAAAATTGGATGCCATAATATCCGATTTTTTGGATATATTGCAATTCTGTAGCATAGGAAACTGTCAATGGTCCTGTAAATGATATATAGCTGCTGCTGTAAAAAAACAGATTGCACACAGATAGCAAGTGTGAACCTAGCCTAAAGACAACATTTCACTAAATTTTACCATGTTGAACCGGACACACAATGTAATATGGCTGCAGAGCGGAATAAACATTTTTGTAATTTTTTCATTTTGCTTCTCCATTGCTGAGATATTAACAAAGTCCAAGTGGGTGTTATCCGATTCTTTTCCCTGAGGGCCTGCATGGGTTTCCCCTGCATGAGTTGCTGTCTGATAACACCCACTTGGACTTAACAAAAGCTAACTCATTATGTGCAAACAGTTTGATTGTTAATATGTCCGCAAAGGAGAGGTAAAATTAAAAAAGAAACAACAAAGTTTTACTCCACTCTGCAGCCAGTATTACATTGTGTATCCTGTTTAACATTAAAAATTTGGTGAAAGGTTCTCTTCTTTAGAATAAACCACTGTCAAGCTCATTTCCTGGCTGTTTCAGATGATTTAAAGATACTGTAGTTGCTTTTCCTTACCTCCAATACAACTTTCAATGCAGTGCAATGTTTCCAATTTAAAGGGAACCTGTAACCAGATTTGGTGACTATAAGCTGTGACAACCACCACCGGGCTCTTATATACAGCATTCTAACATCCTGTATATAAGAGCCCAGGCCGCTGTGTAGAACGTAGAAATCACTTTATAATACTCACTTAACGGTCGGTACGGTGCAGATGGGTGGCTCCGTTCTCCGGGTGTGGCGCCTCCTCTTTCGGACATCTTTGTCCTCCTTCTTCTGAAGCCAGTGTGCATGACGCGTCCTACGTCATAAAAATGTGTCGGCATTGAGGTCCTGTGCAGGTGCACTACAATACTTTGATCTGCGCGGGACCTAAATGCCGGCGCGTGTGCATGACGTAGGATGAGTCATGCACCCCAGCTTCAGAAGAACAAAGATGGCCAAAAGAGGAGGCGCCGCACCTGGAGAATGGAGACACCCATCTTACCCGTCTGCACCGTACCAACTATTATGTGAGTATTATAAAGTTATTTTTACGTTCAACACAGCGGCCTGGGCTCTTATATACAGCATGTTGGAATGCTGTATATAAGAGCCCACTGGTGGTTGTCGCAGCTTATAGTCACCAAATCTGGTGACAGGTTTCCTTTAAAGTAAAGTCATTCTGAAATTACAAAATTGTAACAAGTATTATTACTTATAAATGGGCCTTAAAGTCTAAAGTTACACCTATGTACCTCTAATATATTACCTGTATTTTTAAGGAAATGTAGGTTAAACGCGTCACTCAACTCCGATCAAAGCTGCAGCGCAGATAAACATAATGCAGGTGGTTGTAGTGATTGTTCTCAGCCTAAAGGTACCGTCACACATAACGAGATCGCTAGCGAGATCGCAGCTGAGTCACGGTTTCCGTGATGCAGTAGCGATCCCGTTAGCGATCTTGTTATGTGTGACACCTACCAGCGATCAGGCCCTGCTGTGAGATCTCTAGTCGTTGTAGAATAGTCCAGGCCATTTTCTTCAAAAGCGATGTCCTGCTGGGCAAGACACATTGCTGTGTGACAGGGTCAGAGTGACTGCTGAGATCATTATACAGGTCGCTACTGCATCGCTGGTAAGATCTGACTGTGTGACATCTCACCTGCGACCTCCCAGCGACTTACCTGCGAACCCTATCAGGTCGCATCGTTTTCTGGATCGCTGGTAAGTCGTTGTGTGTGACTGGGCCTTAAGTTGTCTGATGTTTTATCAGCGTATACACTATCAGCTAATATCACTAACTGTACAGTACAGTACAGTACAGCTTTGATTTTTGAATCTTTTACACTCTCCTGTTCTTACTTGCTTTGATCTTGCTTTTGTATAAACAGTTGGCATTGATGCCTAAGGTGGCCATACATTTTCAATATATGTATGTACATTCTATCATCTGATCATGATCTAGATACAATCTGTATAAAGGGATAGATTGAAGCCAACCCCAAGGGCCCCCATACACAAGGCCATCATTCAGCTAATTAGTTATTTCACCCAAGTGCCTCTTACAAACGTGTGTGTTCTCTGTAAAAGAGCTGCTGCCAGATATCTGCTAGAGAGCTAAAGGATCCTTCTCTAACCCGAAATTACCTCCTGAGGGAGACCACACACAGATTATTCTGTTGGCTCATTCCTGCCAATGTCAGCGAGTTCATCATTCAATAACTAACTAATGTGTATCAATGGGGTCAAATATGTGCTGATACACTTTTGATACCTGTTGGCCAAATTTTATTGTGTGTTTTCAATAAGGATAGAGGGGTTGAAATGAATTTATTGATTGAATCAAAAATATATATTACATTAAGTAAATTACTTTTGTTTCATCTTGACATATGCTGCACCAAATGCAACAAATCATCTTACTCCTCTGACTGAAACAATAAGCCTAGTCACTTCAGCTGAAACTGCATTTAAAGGGGTTATTTGGGACTATTTCATTTGTTTTACTATGAGCCTAAGAAATAATAGGCAGGTAATTGCTAACTACCAGCCTGTTGTTCCCGGTGTTGATATTTATCCGGTACCGAGTAGTTACAGAATACTCAGCCGCTTCCACTGACGTCACATAGATAGAACAGTGGCTTATTTTCTGCTCTGCTCTGTTGACGGAGTTAGATAGTATTGACATCATGCTTGATTGACAGCCGGCTTGCCAAGGCATAACTGCGGGAAGCTGACTATGAGCATAACACCGGCAATTACACCCCATCAACACAGCAGAGCGGAAGAGGAAGCGCTGCTCTGTTGACATTGAGCAGCAGAATCACCGACAGGGGCACTCGGTGACTGTTCTGAGCCAGCGCCTGGTTGAACAGACAGGTACTTACCAACTACTTGCAGGTTAGTTTTTAGGTCCATAGTAACAAAAAAAGTCATGGATAAGCCCCTTAATGGGAAGTTGGGAAAAGTAATGTCAGTCAATTGTTCACTAAGTGTGACTGTATGGCTCAGTACGTATTGGAACATTTAGGTGAGCTGACTGTGGCTGTCTGCCAATCAGCTATATACAAGCCAAAGGGTGAACATTTAATGGCCTTTTTATGCGCCCAGAATTCTAAATGATTGTTTTGTGCATATAGAATATCATATTATCAGACGCATATCACTTATTTAGTTCAGATGATCTACTGCCAATATTAATTATTTTAATGCTGGCATCAACTTTTTGCTTGCTTGTTTGGTTATTTGCTACATTTTTAAATAAGCTGATAATCAGAGAACAAACTGTAACTGTGGATACTGGAAAAGATGGCGGAAGGTGAGAATATTATATAGATTATATAATATAGGTTTAGGGTAAAAAGTTAATGGGAAAGCTTAATTAAAAAGCCTAAGCAAAAAAAAATACAAAATAAATCATATTTTGTTAGACGCAGCAGACACTAAAAGTGACTTTTAGGATTGCTACTTCCAATAGGTGGCGCTGCACTAGAGTTTGTCTCCAGTCCTGGAGAGACAATTTAAATGTGAATAGTAATACTTAAGGTCATGTTTATTATGTTCTAATTAAAAGCTACGACGTGTCATAGGTACAAGCTTAAGTGAGTGAAAGATTAGTTTGCTTGTTACTATAGGATTATTGTGTTACAGTATTACGCCAGCAATAAAACTGCTACAGCTTTATCGGGAATGCGTCATTAAAAATTATCAATTAAAAAATTAAAGAAAAAGGAGCAGCATACAGATGGGGTTACCCATTTCATCTTATTGTTCGACATAATGGAGAACAATTCCTCTTGAAACGTCCGGAGGAGTTGGAGTGCCTTTTCAATCTTTTGTAGACTCCTGCAGTTGAGATTCCCAACTGGTTACAGCTAGACAGACCTTCTGGTTTGCCTCAAAGAAAGAGAGGAAGCAGTCGTATGTCGGTGAGATCTCAGAGAAGTCCACATCTGCGACGGAGCCCGCCCAAGGAGTTCCGGGTTGACGGATTTATTTTTGAAGTGGTTTCCAATCTTTCTGAAGGAGTGGAAGGAAACGGGGTTAGGGAATGCGGGACTCTCTGGGCTTCAGGGCCTGATGAGGGTACCATACATGTGGATAAATGTTAAGTTTACATGCCTATTCCTTCCCCTAGGTCGGTGGATTCTATGCCACATTCACAACGTTACATAAGTTCTCTGTACTGATGTTATATTATTAATGTAGTTAATGCAATTCAAGTACTGTGCCTCTCACCCGATGCCTCAAAGCAGAGGGGTGAAACGTTGGATTTAGCCCAGCATATTATGTTACTAATGCCTGGAGTTTGTATAGCTCTGTCCCCTGGTCTTCCACGTTCCCCAAGGGGTGTTCTCCCACTTGGAGAGCATCAGGTCTCAAAAGTTTAGTGAGACTGTAAAGATTCGTGCATTTCTATTCACTGATCTGCTACTTGACCTGTCTTTTCTTACCTAGTTTCTTTCTTATTGTGTGTCTCGCTTGCCTAACCTTCATTTCATTCTTTCTTAATTCCTCTTCATCCCGCTCACTCTTTCTCTACCTCTAGTAGCCCCTCACCCCTCTTTTTTTTTCTTTCTCTATTCCCACCCCATTCTCTCCCATTCTTTTTCCCACTGGTAGAGGGTCAGCTTTTGTCCATCGATCGTATGCATGGAACAGGGAACTCTGAGGTGAAATGCGGTACAATAAATGTGAAAGGACTACATAGTCCTGACAAGAGATCTATTTTGTCAAATATGTTGAGAAGGGCTCATGTTCAAATTGCTTTTTTGATGGAAACGCATATGTGCAAACACAAACCATTCAAGCTGTCAAGTCGTTGGTGCCCTGACGTATACCACAGTCTCTCACCCGATTCGAAATCCCGAGGAACAAGTATCCTCATATCCCGTTTCATTCCATGGGAGTTTCTGGATTCTCGCAGTGATGATTCAGGACGCTTGCTGATGGTAAAGGGTAGTATCGCCTCGCATATATATACCTTGGTCTCAATATACCTCCCCAATGCCGGACAAATTGATGCACTGACTGGCTTCCTGGAAACTATAGAGGATTTTATAGAGGGCACACTCATACTAGGGGGACATTTTAATATTGTGCTAAACCCAGTACAGGACACTTCATCAGGGACTTCTGCACACTCTCTGGCGGCCCTCCGCAGGTTGCGATGTATGTCATACGAACATCAGTTAGTGGACACCTGGAGGCTACTTAACCCATCCGACAAGGACTATTCATATTACTCGGCAGCACACAGGGTATACTCTAGACTTGACTACTTTTTTATATAACATAAAGTGCTCAATAGGGTTTCACAGGTCCAAATAGAGAACATTACCTTTTCTGACCATGCACTCTGTACGGTAAATGTGTCACTATAATCCCCGGTCCCACATCAGTGGCAGTGGAGATTGAATGTATCACTTTTAGAAGACCCTGAGGTCCTGCAGATAGTGCACAGAATACTTCACAGTGAATGCTACTGGAGACACCTCACCAACCTCAATCTGGGAGGCCCACAAATGTGTCATTAGGGGAGTACTTATTCAACATGGGGCGAGACGGAAGAGGGAAGGGGAACTCGAGACCACCAAGCTTTTAACACAGCTGAAAGATCTAAAGACCCTACACAAACAGATTCCGTCAGCGGAAGTGGGAGGAGCTATTTTCAAAGTTTTCGACGAATTGCGGAAAATTGCTTAACAATAAGGCAAAGGGGGTCCTTACTCAATGCCGCAGACACTTTTATGAATACGGGAATAAGTGCAGCAAGACATTGGCAAGAGCACTTAGACAGCAACAGGCATCAACATTCATCTCTAAAATAGCCACTACACACCCTAGGGGCACCATGCTACATTCCTCTTCAGAAATTGCCGAGACTTTTGAAAAATTATTTGCGACCCTATACAATTTAGAAACAAATGATCCCCTAAAGCCAAACTTAACCCACAAGCGTAAAATTCTAGAATATATTAAAGAGGCTAAAATGCCGAGCCTGGAGGAAATGGAGATCGCAGTGCTAGAACTCCCAATTTCGAACCAGGAGCTCGGGGATGCCATTGCATCATCTAAAACTGGAAAGGCACCAGAGCCTGATGGCCTACCCCTCGTGTATTACAAAAAACTTAAAGATGTACTGTCCACACACCTTCTGTCTGCATTTAATTCTAGGTCCCAGAAGGATCCAAATCCTAATGTTGACTCGCTGAGAGCACACATTACAGTATTACCGAAGGTAGGGAAAGATCCGACAAAGTGCGCTAGTTATCGCCCAATATCACTATTGAATGTGGACATTAAACTATTTGCAAAAATTTAGCACACAGGCTGGCACCTTTGCTTCCACTGATCCATCTAGATCAGGCAGGGTTTATGGCGGGAAGCGAGGCACGGGACAACACAATTAAGGCCATTAATTTAATACACAAAGCTAAAATAGGGGGCATATCGACCATGTTTCTGTCGACAGACGCCGAAAAGGCCTTCGACAGAGTGGATTGGACATTTATGGAAGTCACGCTCAGAGGTCTGATGTTAAGAAATGGAATGTTGGGATGGATATTGTCTCTATACTCGGTACCCTCGGCGAGGGTCCGGGTGAATGGGATTCTTTCGGACCCATTTAATATTTCCAATGGTACCCGTCAGGGATGCCCGCTATCACCTCTTATATTCATCCTAACACTGGAACCCTTCTTCAGACATAAAAAAGTTAATAAGGATTTTGCGGGTGTTGCGGTGCGACAGGTTACGCATAAAGTAGCTGCATATGCAGATGATCTCCTGTTCTTTGTTTCTGCTCCTAGAATTTCTCTCCCCAACTTGATGAAAGAATTGCAAATATATTCCCACTTATCAAATTTTAAAATTAACTTCTCAAAATCCGAAGCTCTTAACATTAACCTCCTCCTTAGGGAGGTGGAAGAGATGAAAACATCTTTTAGGTTTCGATGGGCAGCCCAATCTCTTAGTTACTTGGGGATTCATTTGACTAGAGATCTGGGTCTCCTTTACTCACATAACTTTCCGGCTATGCTTGCCTCTATTAGGAAGGAATGTGACCGGTGGGGGAAATCTTTGTTCTCATGGTTTGGCAGATGTCAGATCTATAAGATGAATATTTTGTCCAGGATCTTGCATCTTCTACAGACTCTCCCAGTTAAAATTTCATCCGCTTTTTTCAAGACGCTTGTGTCGATTCAGTCATCTTTTATATGGGCAGGCAAATCGGTACGCATAAAAAGAACTATCCTATTTATAGCCAAACGCAGAGGTGGGATTGGGTTGCCAGACATGAAGCGTTATCATTTAGCAGGACACCTTACCAGAATGATTGATTGGTGCAGGAATCGTACACAGAAAGCATGGGTACAAATAGAGCAGTCCTTTTCTCCGATACCCCTCAATAAATTGACCTGGGTGATCTCTGATGCTCCCGCAAGGCTGAAATTGCATTCGACGATTGGCCCAACAGTGACATGCTGCAATACAGGAGTGGTGCGTGCACAATTGATCCCCCAACATTCTCGATTGATGCCTTTCCTGAGTCATCCATCTTTCCAACAAGGAAGAGCAGATCCCATATTTCAATTGTGGGTACACAATGGGGTGGATCAGGTTGAAGACTTTGGAGATCAGGAAACATGGCCCTCTGCAGCCATGTTGGCCGTGAGACAAGTCCCGGCCCCACTTGGACAGTGGAGAAGCTTGCAGTTGGCACAGTTCTTCATAAAACTACCCACTAAGACCCACTTCCAATGGCCCAAGACACAATTTGAACCTACTTGCGAGGGAACGGGTACGATACGGCACTCGCTCTTGGCGGTGTACTCTATTCTATCCTACCCTCAGACCAACCTCCTCTTCCGTTTGCACCACAATGGGAACGGGACCTGGGCATCATTCTCACCCCGAACCAATGGGACCGTGTTTTTCAACTTGCACATAGCTCATCCATCAGCTCTAGATTCCAGGAGGCTAGTAATAGATTACTATCCAGATGGTACAAGATGCCGTCTAAGGGTAATGCTATATTTCCATCGGTGGATCCCATCTGCTGGAGGTGTGGAAGAGAGGAAGGTACTATGTTTCACTTGTTTTGGGAATGCGAGGCGATCCAGCAGTTTTGGAAGAGAGTGTCTGAGTTTATCCGACTGGTTACTGGTTTCAAAGAGGAGATGGGACTTGCTATCTTCCTGATGCATCACTGTGAGACCCCATTAAAAACGTACAAAACCTCCCTGAGGAAATTCCTTATAATGGCAGCTAGATCTTGTATCCCAGAGAGATGGAGGAGCCAGTCGCCTCCCACAATGGTACAGTGGATAACCAAAGTTAATGATCTTATGAATATGGAGGACCTGACCTCGTCAATGCATGACACTTACATGAAATTTTGGGCCACCTGGTGGGAGTGGATGGATTTCCAACAATCGGAGGAATATAGAGTTCTGTTGGGTGACCTCTTGGGAATTAGCGATTTGATAGCTCGGTAATCCCCCTGGTGATGGTGGGTCAGTATGGCTACCCGCCTACCCTCCCTCTTCCCGTCCACTGCCCAACCCTTCCCCTCCCTCTCTACATGTACATTTTGTTCTTCCTGTCCCTCCTTTCCTTCTTCCTCTATAAGTGTTTTCTTTTTCTTTCTTGCCTTATTATATTCTTCTCATCTTGAACTTTTGCCTGTCTTTGCTCTACAGTAGATTACTTTTAACCCCTTCAGCCCCCAGCCTGTTTTCACCTTAAAGACCCGGCCATTTTTTGCAATTTTGACCAGTGACACTTTGACTCTGGAACACTTCAACGGATCCTGGCGATTCTGAGATTGTTTTTTCGTGACATATTGTACTTCATGTCAGTGGTAAATTTAGGCCGATATGTTTTGCGTTTATTTGTGAAAATTTCGGAAATTTGGCGAAAATTTTGAAAATTTTGCAATTTTCAAAATTTGAAATTTTATGCCCATAAATCTGAGAGATATGTCACACAAAAAAGTTACTAAATAACATTTCCCACATGTCTACTTTACACCAGCGCAATTTTTGGAAAAAAAAAAAATTCCGTTAGGAAGCTAGAAGGGTTCAAAGTTCATCACCAATTTCTCATTTTTCCAACAAAATTTACAAAAAAACATTTTTAGGTACCACATCACATTTGGAGTGATTTGAGAGACCTAGGCGACAGAAAATACCCAAAAGTGACCCAATTCTAAAATCTGCACCCCTCACTCTGCTCAAAACCACATCCAAGAAGTTTATTAACCCTTTAGGAGCTTCACAGCAACCAAAGCAATGTAGACGAAAAAATGAAAATTTTACTTTTTTAACACAAAAATGTTACTTTAGCCATAAAAATTAGTATTTTCACAAGGGTATCAGGAAAAATGCATCATAAAATGTATCGTGCATTTTCTCCTGAGTATGCAGATACCCCATATGTGGTGGTAATCAAATGTTTGGGCACACAGCAGGACTCGGAAGGCAAGGAGCGCCATTTGAATTTTTGAGTGCAAAATTAGCTGCACTCATTAGCAGACACCATGTCGGGTTTGAAGACTCCCTGAGGTGCCTAAACAATGGAGCTCCCCCACAAATGACCCCATTTTGGAAACTAGAGCCCTCAAATATTTTTTCTAGATGTTTGATGTGCACTTTGAACCCCTGGGGGCTTCACAGAAGTTTATAACGTTGAGCCGTGAAAAGAAAAAAAAAATTTTTTACCACAAAACTGTTGCTTCAACCAGGTAGCTTTTTTTTATCACAAGGGTATCAGGAAAAAATGCACCATAAAATGTATTGTGCATTTTCTCCTGAGTACGCAGATACCCCATATGTGGTGGTAATCAAATGTTTGGGCACACAGCAGGACTCGGAAGGCAAGGAGCGCCATTTGAATTTTTGAGTGCAAAATTAGCTGCACTCATTAGCGGACGCCATGTCGGGTTTGAAGACTCCCTGAGGTGCCTAAACAATGGAGCTCCCCCATAAGTGACCCCATTTTGGAAACTAGAGCCCTCAAATATTTTTTCTAGATGTTTGATGTGCACTTTGAACCCCTGGGGGCTTCACAGAAGTTTATAACGTTGAGCCGTGAAAAGAAAAGAAATTTTTTTTACCACAAAACTGTTGCTTCAACCAGGTAGCTTTTTTTATCACAAGGGTATCAGGAAAAAATGCACCATAAAATGTATTGTGCATTTTCTCCTGAGTACGCAGATATCCCATATGTGGTGGTAATCAAATGTTTGGGCACACAGCAGGACTCGGAAGGCAAGGAGCGCCATTTGAATTTTTGAGTGCAAAATTAGCTGCACTCATTAGCGGACGCCATGTCGGGTTTGAAGACTCCCCGAGGTGCCTAAACAATGGAGCTCCCCCCATAAGTGACCCCATTTTGGAAACTAGAGCCCTCAAATATTTTTTCTAGATGTTTGATGTGCACTTTGAACCCCTGGGGGCTTCACAGAAGTTTATAACGTTGAGCCGTTTTATCACAAGGGTATCAGGAAAAAATGCACCATAAAATGTATTGTGCATTTTCTCCTGAGTACGCAGATACCCCATATGTGGTGGAAATCAAATGTTTGGGCGCACGGCAGGACTCGGAAGGCAAGGAGCGCCATTTCACAGCAAAATTGGTTGGAATTATTAGCGGACGCCATGTTGCGTTTGGAGACCCCCCTGAAGTGCCTAAACAATGGAGCTCCCCCACAATTGACCCCATTTTGGAAACTAGACCCCTCATGGAATTTATCTAGCTGTTTAGTGAGCACTTTGAACCCCTGGAGGCTTCACAAACGTTTGTAATGTTCAGCCGTGAAAATATTTTATTATTTTTTTTACCACAAAATTGTTTTTTCAAACAGGTAGCTTTTTTTTCCACAAGGGTATCAGG
Source organism: Anomaloglossus baeobatrachus (assembly GCF_048569485.1). NCBI lineage: Eukaryota > Metazoa > Chordata > Amphibia > Anura > Aromobatidae > Anomaloglossus > Anomaloglossus baeobatrachus. The sequence continues at coordinate 254,400,063 of NC_134356.1, forward strand.
AAAAAATGCACCATAAAATGTATTGTGCAATTTCTCCTGAGTACGACGATACCTCATATGTGGTGGAAATCAATTGTTTAGGCGTACGGCGGGGCTCAGAAGAGGAGCGCCATTTCACAGTAAAATTGATTGGAATTATTAGCAGACGCCATGTTTCATTTGGAGACCCCCTGAGGTGCCTAAACAATGGAGCTCCCCCACATGTGATCCCATTTTGGAAACTAGACCCCCCCCATACAAAAAAAATTAGTTTGGCGAAATAAAAAATAGACATCAGTAAAAAAAAAAAAAAAAAAAAAATGAGCGCCAGTGCCAAACGTGAGAGCAATGCACGAGTCTCGCATCGCATCATCCACTGCAGTCTGGAAGCGAGCAACTGCGCTGGATAATGCGATGCAAGAGGGCACGGCAGCGGATGGAGGGGCGGCAGATGAGAAAGGGCGCAGCGGATGGTGGCTGGGAAAAGGCGCAGCGGATGGAGGAGCGGCAGAGGATGGGAAAAGGCGCAGCGGATGAAGGAGCGGCAGAGGATGGGAAAAGGCGCAGCGGATGGAGGAGCGGCAGAGGATGGGAAAAGGCGCAGCGGATGGAGGAGCGGCAGAGGATGGGAAAAGGCGCAGCGGATGGAGGAGCGGCAGATGAGAAAAGGCGCAGCGGATGGAGGAGCGGCAGATGAGAAAAGGCGCAGCGGATGGAGGAGCGGCAGATGAGAAAAGGCGCAGCGGATGGAGGAGCGGCAGATGAGAAAAGGCGCAGCGGATGGAGGATGGGAAAGGGCGCAGCGGATGGAGGAGCGGCGGAGGATGGGGGGGTGGGAGGTGAGATTGGGGATAGCTACCTTACAGGATGGATCTAGGCAGCAGGATCACAGCAGACAGAAAAGGCAGCAGATGAAGGAGGGTGAAAAGGATGGGAGAGAGCAGGCAGCAGATCAGGGAGGAGTCTGATGGGAGAGAGCGATTGCACATGGAGGGGGGGAAGGCAGCACATGGAGGGAGGGGGGGAAGGCAGCACATGGAGGGGGGGGGAAGGCAGCACATGGAGGGAGGGGGGGAAGGCAGCACATGGAGGGAGGGGGGGAAGGCAGCACATGGAGGGAGGGGGGAGGGGAGGCAGCACATGGAGGGAGGGGAGGCAGCACATGGAGGGAGGGGGGAGAGGAGGCAGCACATGGAGGGAGGGGGGAGAGGAGGAAGCACATGGAGGGAGGGGGGAGAGGAGGCAGCACATGGAGGCAGCACATGGAGGGGAGGCAGCACATGGAGGGGAGGCAGCACATGGAGCGGAGGCAGCACATGGAGCGGAGGCAGCACATGGAGGGGAGGCAGCACATGGAGGGGAGGCAGCACATGGAGGGGAGGCAGCACATGGAGGGGAGGCACCACATGGAGGGGAGGCAGCACATGGAGGGGAGGCAGCACATGGAGGGGGGCAGCACATGGAGGGGTGCTGGATATAAGAAAGATTGGATAGTTTGGATTTTAGCACATTTTCCCCAAGTCTAACTGATACCTGTGTACCTGGTAGCTATGAATACACTCATACTAAAATATAGTAATAAATGTTCTAAGCACATGTGTCTCACAACCAAGTTTATTATCCTATTGAAAAGTCTGCATCATTGGCAAGGTTGAACATAAGTATTATTAGTGGTGGACTTGGAGAAGGTATCTTTTTTAGTACTAACAGTCCATATTCCTAGTGAGGTTCATATTTATTAGTGATTTAAAATGCCTTTTTCTATATATCTTGTCCTTTTCAGATGGTCTGAATGTTGTCATTGTGGACAACTACGCGAACAAGCTAAAATCGATCTCTGCCTTGATTATTGCATGGATCTTTTATTTATTGGGTGCAGTATTCATTTGTCATGAACGACAATCAACTATACTACCGACCAATGAACAAAAGAAATTGAACATGACAGATCAACTTTACATACACAACTTTCCCTGTCAGTGTCTATTATACCTGTTTGTGGCACAAAAAGGCATTTACAGTCTGCAAAAAAATAGCCTGCATTATTCAGTATGGGTAGAAATACTTCCTAAAGCACTTTAGCTTTTGTAACACTACAACTCCCAGCCTGACCTGACAGCCACAGCCTGTTAGAAAGCTACCAGGGTATGCTCATAAATTTACAACAGCTGGAGGACTGCAGAGTGCTAACACTTGGTTTATGGTATGGAAAGTTTTATTCTTATCTGATGCCTATACTACCACAATTTACCCAGGTAGATATTTATTACTATAAGTTAGTAGGACAAGGAAGGGAAAGATTCCGCACAATCAGGGGCACACCAGTAGTATAATATATAAAAGAAAACACCTTTATTTATTGCACAAGAAAGACATCTTAAAACTTATTTAAAAACATACATGGAGACAAAAACACCCACTGAGCGGGACCGAAACCCCAATGTCATAATAGTGGATATGGCAGTACAAATATAAGATACGATACAATATCAAAAGAAATATGACAGACCAAGACCCATAGGTGGTGCAATATCAGATATCAAGTGTCAGGTATTAATCAGTAGATATGACTAAATCATAGAAATACCTGGAAAGTATCAATCACTGGTACTAGCATGTGTTAGTGCACATATCACAAAGTTAATGTGTCCCTGCAAGGGCAGCGCAATACACCAAGGTGAATAGACAGTATGTCTACAAGTATCGATCACTAGTAGTAGCATGTGCTAGTGCACACATCACTGAGTTAATATGACCCTGCAAGAGCGACGCAATAAACCAAGGTGAATAGACACTATTTACCACCCCCACGTCCAAGTATCGGATGTCATTACCGCCTTTTTATTATAAACATCGAATTTGTGCATATTCTCAGGGTGTGCTAATTGCCATCTGCATGCTATTACATCTCTGGATACCTACATAGTGTCTATTTGTAACGGGGTGCCAGGGGTGCCTCGGGGCTTGTAGTCGTGGCCCCCTTTTCTAGCAGGCTTACCCTTGGCTCCGCCGTCACTTTTGGGACAGGAGATGACTTGGTGGGGCAGAGTGTGGTGGTGCAAATGTCGCTGTCGGTTGTACAAAGACTCTGTAGATGTGGATCAATTGAACCAGCAGGCTTGTTTATTGAGCACTTCTCCATCACATAGGCAAAAACACAGCAGATGACTTCACACTTCCTTTGCTAGGGGAAAAACCTGTTCCTTACGTCTCCTCCAGTGGGGATGTGCCCGGCTAATCCACTTCACCTGGCTCCCACTACGGCTACCACAGACCGGACCCACACCAGTACTGCTTCACACTTGAGGCTACGCCTTCTCCTCTTCTCTCCGGCTTTCCTATTCACCCAGCTCCCACACTCTGCCCCTTCTGTTTCTTCTCTCCCGTCCCGGACTCAACTGCCTTTCACACACACACTCTTTTCCCCTAAGCTGCCGGCTCCTCCTCCCTCCTGTACAGTTTCTATGGGGACAGCCGTCCCATCCGGCCACTAGGGGGACCCACTAAAACAGTGCAATACAATAAAACATTTTTATTAAATAACATCTATATTAACTATAAGACTGCACCTCCTTGTAAGGGGTCTGCCCACCCCTTACATACCTCCCCTCTTTAAGCCTAAGCCTCCCGGCAAGGCATAATCCTAAAAACCACATTTAAATATCAAAGTCATTTTTAATAAACTACAAACATGTCCACAGTAGGGCACACGCAAGGGGCGCACAAGTCCTGCGCCCGGAGTCCCTCCTGGGAGCTCCCGGTCTTAGGAGACAACGTGCCCGGAGGCCTTCAGTAGGCACTCCCGGTCTTTGCAGGGCTTCTGCCCGGAGGCTTTTGTAGCACTCCCGGTCTTAGAAGGCAGGAGCACAAAATAGCAAAATCTTCCTTAACAACGCGGAGGAAGCCCCTGGCTCAGTCCAGCGTCAGGCTCCCTCCGGGCTCAGTAGCTTGAACAGATTGCAAACAGCAGAACTTTTCCGGCTCTGAACAATGCCAGTATTTAACATAAACAGGTCCACTATCTTCCGGTCATGACGGTTCACTCGGGGTGATAAGCACGCTGCCATTCCGCCCGTTGAGCCCTCACGTAGTCAGACAAGGACTCACCAGGCAACCGGCACAGCCTCCAGAAGGGTTCGTAGTTGACGGTTGGCTCCGGTGTCTCGGTCTCCAGTCTTGTCTCCTAAACCCCAACGGGGGTGATGGGGTCGCTGCACGGGACGGCTGGGGGCTGCCCACAACAATCACCGGGTGTGTGACCAGACTCTGATGAATTGCCACCGCCGGTGTTCCCTTCTCAGAGTCAGCACCCAGTCCTGTCTTGACTGCGGGCAGTACCGCCAGTGTATTTCTCGACCGAGCAGGTTCGGCCAGTACCGGTCTTTGCTGTGTGCGCCGCCGGTATTGGCACTCCTCCCACTCGATTTCTTGCTGCCACTGTGCAGCCTCTTGGGTAGTGGGCATCCGGGTCACTCCTACTGCGAATAGGCCCCGGCATCCCACCTCCCTCCGAAACCTCACCTTCTCTCCCGGGTATAAGGTATGAAGGCGTTGTGGTAGGCCCTCAGTATCCAGGTTCACCCGGTTGTAAAAAAAATGATCACCAGTCTCTTCATCCTTGATGAATCCGTAGCCTTCTTTCTGGTTGAATTTAACTACGGTGCCTACAGTGCACTGCTGCTCAAATTCGTCGCTGAGGGGACCGGCCATCATCTCGCGGGCCACGGTCTCGGCCAGCAACCTCTCCTGTACCGGGTCGGGTTCAGGTGATGGGGACTTCCGCCGAGTCTGGGACGACGGCTTCACTGGATCCCAGAAGAACCCCCACTCGTCCTTTTCTAGCTCCCGGGCGTGTGGTTCTTCCGGGGCCGGAACTGTTGCGTGGGTTGAAGATCCCACCTCGACCGGCGGGGGTACCTCCGGGCACCGGTAGGGAGTTCCCAGGAGTCTGTTTCCCGACGGCAGCTGTGCCGTGTAAGTAGCTCGTACCTCGGTCGAGGTCTCTCCGGTCGCGGCGTCCCAGGTAGTGACACAGGTAACCTTCGTGGGCCGCTCCGGTCCTCCGGGCACAGCCGGTAAGTTAGGGGTGAGTCCTTCCGCAGCCGCAGTCTGCTTCGGGTGTCCTCTGCCCAGGCTAGTCGCGACCAGCGCAGCCACCGCAGCTTGCTGTCTTTCTGAGTTCTCCATCTTGTTCGGAGTTGGCGTTTCTCATAATGGCGTCGGGAACAGTGGAGACGCTGGAGAAAGTGGAGGCGGGCCTTCTTTTCCCGCTCTTGAGTACACTCCACCCCCAGTCTCACACATCACGTCAGCCCGGCCAAGGCGGCTCTTCTTTCTTGCTGCAACACCGCCCACTTCACATGTTTTTCTCGGCATCCTGGGGCCAGCACCTCCCCTCTTTAGGCGGAGTACTCCGTACTTCTTTTTCTTCACCGGCCAGCCCCAGGCTCTACTTTTGGCGCCACTTCTTCGCGCGCTTACTGTGTCCATAAAGACGACGGCCATCTTGCCGCCATCTTGTGCCCGGTCCAACGCCTTAGGCACCGCTTGGTCTCCATCTTCTTGGATCGGAACCCTTTGCATATAATCCGGATCCTGCCGACTACGCCACATGTAACGGGGTGCCAGGGGTGCCTCGGGGCTTGTAGTCGTGGCCCCTTTTTCTAGCAGGCTTACCCCTGGCTCCGCCATCACTTTTGGGACAGGAGATGACTTGGTGGGGCAGAGTGTGGTGGTGAAAATGTCGCTGTCGGTTGTACAAAGACTCTGTAGACGTGGATCAATTGAACCAGCAGGCTTGTTTATTGAGCACTTCTCCATCACAGAGGCAAAAACACAGCAGATGACTTCACACTTCCTTTGCTAGGGGAAAAACCTGTTCCTTACGTCTCCTCCAGTGGGGATGTGCCCGGCTAATCCACTTCACCTGGCTCCCACTACGGCTACCACAGACCGGACCCACACCAGTACTGCTTCACACTTGAGGCTACGCCTTCTCCTCTTCTCTCCGGCTTTCCTATTCACCCAGCTCCCACACTCTGCCCCTTCTGTTTCTTCTCTCCCGTCCCGGACTCAACTGCCTTTCACACACACACTCTTTTCCCCTAAGCTGCCGGCTCCTCCTCCCTCCTGTACAGTTTCTATGGGGACAGCCGTCCCATCCGGCCACTAGGGGGACCCACTAAAACAGTGCAATACAATAAAACATTTTTATTAAATAACATCTATATTAACTACAACACTGCACCTCCTTGTAAGGGGTCTGCCCACCCCTTACATATTCACCTTGGTTTATTGCGTCGCTCTTGCAGGGTCATATTAACTCCGTGATGTGTGCACTAGCACATGCTACTACTAGTGATCGATACTTGTAGACATACTGTCTATTCACCTTGGTGTATTGCGCTGCCCTTGCAGGGACACATTAACTTTGTGATATGTGCACTAACACATGCTAGTACCAGTGATTGATACTTTCCAGGTATTTCTATGATTTAGTCATATCTACTGATTAATACCTGACACTTGATATCTGATATTGCACCACCTATGGGTCTTGGTCTGTCATATTTCTTTTGATATTGTATCGTATCTTATATTTGTACTGCCATATCCACTATTATGACATTGGGGTTTCGGTCCCGCTCAGTGGGTGTTTTTGTCTCCATGTATGTTTTTAAATAAGTTTTAAGATGTCTTTCTTGTGCAATAAATAAAGGTGTTTTCTTTTATATATTATACTACTGGTGTGCCCCTGATTGATTGTGCGGAATCTTTCCCTTCCTTGTTCCACTTGATTCTCTTTTCCGCACCAGTGTGTACCCAAATGATTTTGTCCCAGTATTAGTGGTGCGCTCCGCTATTCAGCTTTCTACTATAAGTTAGTAGACCTAGTATGTGTTACCAAATCTGTTACCAAATATACCGTTTTTAAGTCTGACCATTTGTTTTAGTTGTTGCTTTGTATATTTGATTCTTACAGATTTGGAGCACATTATGTTTCTCAAACCTGTTAGTTCAAGCCATTACATAGTTACATAGTTACATAGGTGGAAAAAAGACCTAGGTTCATCTAGTTAAACCTGTCTCCACTATTATACATTGTTTGTCACAAAATTATCTATAACCCAGAATGTGATTTTTGCAGAGGAAATCATCCAGGCCTTTTTAAAGAGCTGCTATAGTGTCTGCCATTACTACCTCTTGCTTTAGGGCATTCCACAGTCTGACTGCTCCAACTGTAAAGAAGCCTTGCCTATTTAGCTGCCGGAATCACTTTTCTTCCACCTGCAGTGAGTGCCCCCTTGTCCTTAGTATTGTCTTTGGAAGGAATAAGTCATGTGCCAATCCTTTGTATTGACCACACATTATCTAATATATAAAGCTCAGTGTATGTGTGTGTGTGTGTGTGTGTGTGTGTGTGTGTGTATGTCCGCTAAAGGAACCCACACCGTCGCATTTACAATCATGAAATTTTGCACAGACACTCCATGTGACCCAGGGAACGTCATAGTAGACTATGTTTTGACGGGAAAAATTAACCCCGCGCTTTACAGTTATTCTCAAAAATCCTGCATCCATTAATCTGAATGGAGCTGGGAGATGCAGGCTATTAATAGAAGTTAGTATAAACTGTTAGTATAAGAAGCTTATGTGTGAGTGAGAGACAGAAAAAGACAGACAGACAGAGACACAAACAGAGACAGCTAGGCAAAGAGACAGCCAGGCAAAGAGACAGCTGGGCAAAGAGACAGCCGTGCAAAGAGAAAGTCGGGCAAAGAGACAGCCCTCGAAAGAGACAGCCTTGGAAAGAGAGAGCCTTGGAAAGAGACAGCCTGGCAAAGAGACAGCAGGGCAAAGAGACAGACCTGGAAAGAGACCGCCCTGGAAAGAGACAGCCCTGGAAGAGACAGCCGGGCAAAGAGACAGACCTGGAAAGAGACAGACCTGGAAAGAAACAGCCCTGGAAAGAGACAGCCCTGGAAAGAGACAGCCCTGGAAGAGACAGATGGGCAAAAAGACAGACGAGGAAAGAGACAGCCCTGGAAAGAGACAGCCGGGCAAAGAGACAGCCGGAAAAAGAGACAGCCTGGGAAAAAGACAGACTGGGAAAGAGAAAGACTGGGAAAGAGACAGACTGGGAAAGAGACAGACGGGGGAAAGAGACAGCCGGGCAAAGAGACAGCCCGGGCAAAGAGACAGCCCGGGCAAAGAGACAGACCTGGAAAGAGACAGACCTGGAAAGAGACAGACCTGAAAAGAGACAGATTTGGAAAGAGACAGACGGGGAAAGAGATAGCCCTGGAAGGAGACAGAAGGGGAATGAGACAGACAAATAGAGAGAGACAGACAGAGAAACTGATACAAACAGAGACAGATACACAGAGACAGACAGAGACAGACAGAAACTCGAAGAGAGATAGTTACCATCCCGGGCAACGCCCGGGTACTACAGCTAGTTCATACATATAAATGAGATGTTTTTTCTAATCCCAATTTTTCCAACCTCTCATCATTTGAGAGACCTTCCATCCCTTATAATATCTACAGTTAGGTCCAGAAATATCTGGACAGTGACACAATTTTCGCGAGTTGGGCTCTGCATGCCACCACATTGGATTTGAAATGAAACCTCTACAACAGAATTCAAGTGCAGATTGTAACGTTTAATTTGAAGGTTTGAACAAAAATATCTGATAGAAATTGTAGGAATTGTACACATTTCTTTACAAACACTCCACATTTTAGGAGGTCAAAAGTAATTGGACCAATAAACCAAACCCAAACAAAATATTTTTATTTTCAATATTTTGTTGCAAATCCTTTGGAGGCAATCACTGCCTTAAGTCTGGAACCCATGGACATCACCAAACGCTGGGTTTCCTCCTTCTTAATGCTTTGCCAGGCCTTTACAGCCGCAGCCTTCAGGTCTTGCTTGTTTGTGGGTCTTTCCGTCTTAAGTCTGGATTTGAGCAAGTGAAATGCATGCTCAATTGGGTTAAGATCTGGTGATTGACTTGGCCATTGCAGAATGTTCCACTTTTTTGCACTCATGAACTCCTGGGTAGCTTTGGCTGTATGCTTGGGGTCATTGTCCATCTGTACTATGAAGCGCCGTCCGATGAACTTTGCGGCATTTGGCTGAATCTGGGCTGAAAGTATATCCCGGTACACTTCAGAATTCATCCGGCTACTCTTGTCTGCTGTTATGTCATCAATAAACACAAGTGACCCAGTGCCATTGAAAGCCATGCATGCCCATGCCATCACGTTGCCTCCACCATGTTTTACAGAGGATGTGGTGTGCCTTGGATCATGTGCCGTTCCCTTTCTTCTCCAAACTTTTTTCTTCCCATCATTCTGGTACAGGTTGATCTTTGTCTCATCTGTCCATAGAATACTTTTCCAGAACTGAGCTGGCTTCATGAGGTGTTTTTCAGCAAATTTAACTCTGGCCTGTCTATTTTTGGAATTAATGAATGGTTTGCATCTAGATGTGAACCCTTTGTATTTACTTTCATGGAGTCTTCTCTTTACTGTTGACTTAGAGACAGATACACCTACTTCACTGAGAGTGTTCTGGACTTCAGTTGATGTTGTGAACGGGTTCTTCTTCACCAAAGAAAGTATGCGGCGATCATCCACCACTGTTGTCATCCGTGGACGCCCAGGCCTTTTTGAGTTCCCAAGCTCACCAGTCAATTCCTTTTTTCTCAGAATGTACCCGACTGTTGATTTTGCTACTCCAAGCATGTCTGCTATCTCTCTGATGGATTTCTTTCTTTTTTTTCAGCCTCAGGATGTTCTGCTTCACCTCAATTGAGAGTTCTTTAGACCGCATGTTGTCTGGTCACAGCAACAGCTTCCAAATGCAAAACCACACACCTGTAATCAACACCAGACCTTTTAACTACTTCGTTGATTACAGGTTAACGAGGGAGACGGCTTCAGAGTTAATTGCAGCCCTTAGAGTCCCTTGTCCAATTACTTTTGGTCCCTTGAAAAAGAGGAGGCTATGCATTACAGAGCTATGATTCCTAAACCCTTTCTCCGATTTGGATGTGAAAACTCTCATATTGCAGCTGGGAGTGTGCACTTTCAGCCCATATTATATATATAATTGTATTTCTGAACATGTTTTTGTAAACAGCTAAAATAACAAAACTTGTGTCACTGTCCAAATTTTTCTGGCCCTGACTGTACTTGCTTGCCTTTGAATTGACTCTAAATTCTGAATATCCTTGTGGAGCCCCAAACTGGATCCCATATTCTAGATGTTTCCTTACAAGTGATTTATAGAGGGGTAACAATACATTGGGATCACGGGATCTAATCTCTCTTTTTATACACCCTAAAATTTTGTTTGCTTTTGCAGCTGCTGCTTGAAAATCTAACATCAACTTACTGTACAACTGGATAAAATTTGTCTTGAGAAAACACAAAATAATGATGCCAAATGTTGCCCATGACCCTTGGACCAATTCTTTCTGACCTTGCTTGTTAATAATTTAATGCCCTAAAAAAATGACTGTACTATTTGATCATTTTAGAAAAGCAATCAAGACTACACACATTGCACTGTCTTATTGGAGTGTATCTTTTGAACCCTTTTGAATCTCTTTCCCTAAGATGTAAATGCTTCTTCAGAGAACAGGGTAACAGTTTAGTATTTTGAATATCAAAAAACTGACCAGCATCTCCAAGAATAAGACAAGTGTGAACAGGTGCAAGCTGAGACAACTAGTCAATATAACCCAAAAGATACAGCTGCATTCTGAAATGTTATAACATGAAAACATTGAAAATATGAAAGTGAAATTGCATTATTCCAATAGAAACGAAGTTAAAAAATTAGGTACTTAGCGTACAAATTGGTAAAATCATGAGAGTCCAATTTCCAGCGGTAAGACATACTTCTTTGTTGGAACCCTAACCTTATATGCTTATTTTTTTAGTTTAATATTTTGATCACTTTTTACAACATCCAGCACTGACAGGAAGCTAGCCCATACCATTCATTAGGTATGGATTCATTTTGGAAGAGTGCATCATTCACTTAAGCTTTTCCAGATGGATATCACATTATCTAGAGAAAATTAAATTTGGTAATCTTATATTCCTATAAACTTCATTTCCCTGAGCCCTCCAGTGACAAGTATGCCTTTTCAGGACTTTTAGCACAGGGTAATATGAATAAATGGAAAGATGGATTACAAGACTTTCATAGACTGTCTATATTGTCAATGAATCAGTATCTAGATAGAATGCATAAAGGTTACAAAGCAACAGAGCAAACTGTGATAAACGTAAATATATTTCTGATGAAAATGCAAATATATGTATATCTAAAAAATAATCCAATAAAATAAGTAACTAAATATAAGTGGACACATGGAAGTTCTATTCGATGGGTGCAGCCGGAGTTTAAATTAAGAGACCCAAACTTGGCCTGAACCCCAAAGGAAGTCACTAATTGGACAGTTCAGGTCTCCGCCCACATGCAGCCAGCCATAACTAGATCTCTTCTGGGGGCAGGTGGGCAGGTGTTTTCCATTTTTTTTGTTTGGTGCACGCCAGATCCGATCACGCTGTTGTTACCCCCAGTGTGAGGCATTCAAACACTGCATGTGGCTCGCACCGGGCTGAGTACCAAGCGAATCCGAGCACAACGATGCTAGCGAGAGGGGTGTTCATATGTAGAGAACCCAAATTCCAAAATCAAGCTTTTTTTTTTGTTTTTGTAAAGTCTGTGTTTTGGACGATCACCCAATACCAAACCTCGGGTTTGCTCATCTCTATAAGTGACTTTAGCATGCAGCACAATATTAATAGCTGAGAAATCAAAACAATAATGTTAATCAAAAATAATTCAGTGAAATCATCACTCCATCATTTTTTTTTCATCACCAGAGTGTTGCTTTAAGGCTATGTATGCAGACTGCACAAACTGCACCTTGTGGCAGAAAAATGCACCTCTAGCTGAAAAACGCATTCATTTTTACCACGTTTAGTAGCGTTTTTGCCTGCGTTTTTACCTCTGTGGGTTTTTTACATTGTCAAAGGCAAAATGCAGGGAAACACACAGAAAAAAGGGACATGCTGCGTCTTTTTTTTCTGCACCCAAAACTGCATGCAAAGAAAGAAGCAACGTGCGCACGGCCTTTCGGATTTCTCATAGACTTTGCTGGGGAAGGTCATACAGGCAGTTTGAAACCACAAACTGCACCCAAATGTGCACCAAAAAGCAGCAAAAATGCATAAAAAAAAGCAGCATGCGCACAAGGCCTAAACCCAAGTCCATTGTCCCAGATCTTATAATTACCCTCTGACATTTTCACCTCTTTTACCTCTTTTCGCCATCACTCAGGTGCTGTGATACAATCTTATGTCTGTAACTGCTCACTGGCTGGAAGTCAGACGCTACGTCACAAGATGTCAATGTAACTCTAAAGGCCACTTTACACGCAGCGACATTGCTAGCGATGCTGCTGCCGATCGCACCCGCCCCGTCGTTTGTGCGTCATGGGTAAATTGCTGCCCGTGGCGCACAATATCACTAGTACCCATCACACAGACTTACCTTCCCAGCGACATTGCTGTGGCCAGCGAACAACCTCTTTTCTAAGGGGGCGGGTCGTGCGGCATCACAGTGATGTCACACGGCAGGCGTCCAATAGAAGCAGAGGGGCGGAGAGCAGCCGCATGAAAAACATGCCCACCTCGTTGCTGGAGGATACAGGTACGGTGCTGTTTGTCATTCATAGGATGTCATATGTAGCGATGTGTGCTGTCTCAGGAACGACGAACAACCTGCGTCCAAAATGAGCAACGACATTTGGGATTTGAACGGCGTGTCAATGATCAACGATTAGGTGCGTATTTTTGATCGTTGGCGGTCGTTCATGCATGTCACATGCAACGACGTCGCTAACGAGGCCAAATGTGTGTCCCGAATTCCGTGACCCCAACGACATCTCATTAGCGATGTCAATGCGTGTAAAGCGGCCTTAAGAGATGCTCTCCTAGATTTGTATCGATTTGTACCCTTCTCTCCTTGAAGCACTGGAGCTGCCGGCAGGTCACAAACTGCAGAAGACCAACCAAAGCAATGGTGATAGAACATGAAGACGATGGATAGTGAGTATAAGACGGGGCAGGGGACTAAGATTTAAATCACCACTAGAGATGAGCGAGCTTCTAAAGGCTCGAGTTCAGTTCGGTTCGTCGAACGGAGGCCGCGTTCGAGTTTGGTTCTACGAATCGTTCAACGAACCTCTCGAACCCCATTGAAAACAATGGCAGGCAAACACAATCACATAAAAACACATAGAAAACACCTTCAAAGGTGTCCAAAAGATGACAAACAACTCACAACACACCACAAACACATGGGAAAGTGACAAGGGTGAAAAGAAAACAGCTGGACGAGGAAAAAGAGGAGGAGACACAGATATATGAGTATATGCAAGTGAACATCGATGGCATTACTGTGTAACTTGAGCCTTGCTCATTTTAGGCTTCCAATCTGGATAAATTGCCTGAGCTCGCCACTTACGCCTTGGGGATCTTGTCGTGTCCCGCAGCCAGTGTTCTCTCGGAACGTGTCTTCAGTGCTGCTGGGGGTGTGCTGACAGATAAGCATACTAACGTTCATCAAGATGAGGATGTCATGGATCCACAAGGACTTTTCTACCCCTGTGTCATCCAGGGGAGGCGAAAGTCTGGTGTATTTTTGAGAGTGCTTCATGCAAAGCATCTTTTTAAGATTGCAACTGGGGGACAACTGATGCCAGTGAAGTGGTGTGTGTGGCCCAATTTTTGGAAACGAGGGAGACTGTGGTTGGAGTACCCTTGCTTTTTTCAAAAAGAACCAAGATGAACAAGTCATGGATCCGCAAGGACTTTTCTACCCCTGTGTCATCCAAGGGAGGCGAAAGGCTGGTGTATTTTTGAGAGTGCTGCATGCAAAGCATCTTTTTAAGATTGCAACTGGGGGACAACTGATGCCAGTGAAGTGTGTGTGTGGCCCAATTTTTGGAAATGAGGGAGACTGTGGTTGGAGTCCCCTTGCTGTGTTTTACATGATTTTCAAAGGGGATGACATGGCTTAGAGGTTGACTTTCAGCAAACTGTTGGCTACAGAAATGCTGCCTTTCCAACCTTTTGAACAGAGGCTTTTCGAGACCTTATGCCCATTGCAGTGCCCCAAGAGCTGATGCCCAGTCACCACTCCTTCTCCAAGACAGGCGTGCCCGTGCTACACCAGCATGTCGCACACAACATCACTGCTTCCTTGAGAAAGTCTGTGTGTGACAGGGTGCATTTCACCACAGATACTTGGACCAGTAAGCATGGACAGGGGCGTTACATGTCGCTGACTGGGCACTGGGTAACTATGGTGAGAGATGGAGAAGAGAAGGGTCTTCTGTACAAGTCTTCCGTCCACACGAGTTGTGTGTCAATCTTTCCTCTGTATGTAGAAGTTCCTCCACTGCTTCTGCCTCCTCAACCTCGTCTAGGTCCTCAACCTCTGCTCAAAACCTGTATTGTAAGGCCACCGGCGTTGTAACTGTGCACAAGGAATCCCGCACATCTCCTTACACTGCTGACAGCAGACCTCAACGGCATCAGGTGGTCGACTCTTTACTTTGAAATGTCTGGGACATGTGAGTCACACCGTTGAGGAGTTGTGGATGGTAAGCTCTGGAGAGTGACACCGAGTTTCATCAATGATTGTCTCCACTCAACCAGCAGCCAGGGAAGGCCAAGTGCGACAATGATGCAAACCTGGGTGCGGTCCTTCGCCGTGACAATGTGACACACGTGCCTTGTATGGCTCACGTGTTGAACCTGGTTATCCAGTAATTTTTAAACCACTATCCTGGCCTACATGGCCTTCTGCAGAGAGCACAGTGTAATGCCTTCCTTGATCCACACACTCAGAGTAAAGGATAGGCTAGAGGGAAGCCACTCACCAAGCAGGACCCCCAGAACCCTGAAACCCTTTAACCCCTATACAGGGATTTGGAATTACACAGGGCCCAAGGTGATCAATACCTGTGGAAGGCTGCAGTCCGAGAGAGTAGTAGTCAGGCAGGGTCAAATCATGAATTGAGGAACATGAAAAGAATCGGACGGCCAGGACTTAATCAGAAAACAAGCAGAGGTCAAATGTGGATCGGGCAACGAGGTACATAAACAGCAGGCACAAGACGTAGTCAGGAAACAAGCCGTAGTCAGCACACAAAATCACAAAACAGAACTGGGCAGAACAGGAACCAGAGGTTCAGAGCTATGTCTGGCAGTGGTCAGCAGACAGGATGGGCCTAAAAAAGGGTGTGGTGTCTTCCGATTGGTTGTAGCTGAATGATGGTACTTCAGCTGTGAGACACCCACCACCTACAGTCAGCCAGTAGTTCTGCATATCTCAAGGTAACCCAGCCCAGTGTGTGAGCGGACCCTGCGGCCACCGGCGCCGCTGGCATCGACTCCTCTCCCATCATCAGCACCATCTACGAAAGGAACACGTTGTCACCTGGCGACCGGAGTACAAATTGATGGAGCGGACTCCGGTGGTGACTTCACAGCCTTGTGCGACAATGATGCAAACTTGGTCAGGACAATGTGACACACGTGCCTTGTATGGCTCACGTGTTGAACCTGTTTGTCCAGCAATTTTTAAACCACCATCCTGGCCTACATGGCCCTCTGCAGCGGGCACGCTCGCTATGTGCTCACTTCCACCATTCACACCAAGCAGCTCAACAACTTGCATTGCTCCAGAAGTCTTTCGGTCTGGCGGTTCACCGCCTGAAATGTGATGTGCCGACACGCTGGAATTTGAATTTACACATGTTGCAGCATCTGTGGCAGCACCGGCGAGCCCTGCTGCAATACGTTATGACGTATAGCCTGGGCTAAAGAGATCCAGAGGTGGGGCAGATCACACTGCTGGAGTGGTCTCAGATCAAGGACCTATGCACCCTTCTTCAAAGTTTAAAAATGGCGATGAAGATGTTTAGCGCTGATGTTGCCATCATCGGCATGACAATTCTGGTCATCTACATGCTGGAGCACACTCTAAACAGCATTCATAGTCAGGGGGTGGGACAAGAGGAATGGGAGGAAGTACAGGAGGAGTCATATGCGCAAGGGATAACAACATCTACCAGCTCCAGAAGGTCAGCAGCACCAAGGCGGCAGGCATGGGATGGTGGGGGAGATAGATTAACAAGGGCACATAGTATCAGCCTAACTGTTGAGTAGAGATGAGCGAACCGGTCGTGGTTCGGGTCTCGTTCGAGTTCGGTTCGACGAACCACTCGAACCGCATGGGAAACAATGGGAGGCAATCACAAACACATAACACCTAGAAAACACCCTCAAAGGTGTCCAAAAGGTGACAAACAACTCACAACACAACACAAATACATGGGAAAGTGACAAGGACATATACTCATGCGTAAACAAAAGAGCTGGACAAGGAAAAAGAGGAGGAGACACAGATATAGGAGTATATGCAAGGGAACATCGATGCCATTACTGTGCAACTTGAGCCTTGCTCATTTTAGGCTTCCAATCTGGATAAATTGCCTGAGCTCGCCACGTACGCCTTGAGGATCTTGTCGTGTCTCGCAGCCAGCGTTCTCTTGGAACGTGTCTTCAGTGCTGCTGGGGGTGTGCCGATAGATAAGCACATGCGTCTGTCCACTGACAATGTGGAAATACTAACGTTCACCAATATGAGGAAGACATGGGTCACAGAGGACTTTTCTTCCCCTGGGTCATCCAGGGGAGGCGAAAGGCACGTGTATTTTTGAGAGTGCTTCATGCAAAGCATCTTTTTCATCTTGAAAATGGGGTCAACTGATGCCAGTCAAGTGGGGTGTGTGTGGCCCAATTAGCGGAAACGAGGGAGACTGTGGTTGGAGTCCCCTCGCTTTTGAAAAAAGAACCAAGATGAACAAGTCATGGCTCTCAGAGGACTTTTCTTCCCCTGGGTCAGCCAGGGGAGGCGAAAGGCACGCGTATTTTTGAGAGTGCTTCATGCAAAGCATCTTTTTCATCTTGAAAATGGGGGTCAACTGATGCCAGTCAAGTGGGGTGGGTGTGGCCCAATTTTGGGAAACGAGGGTGACTGTGGTTGGAGTCCCCTTGCTGTGTTTTACATGCTTTTAGAAAGGCATGACATGGCTTAGAGGTTGACTTTCAGCATCTGCAAACTGTTGGCTACTAAAATGCTGCCTTTCCAACCTTTTTAACCGAGGATTTTCGAAACCTTATGCCCATCGCAGTGCCCCAAGAGCCGATGCCCAGGCGCCACTCCTTCTCCAACAAAGGCGTGCCCGCGCTACACCAGCATGTCACACCAAATATCACCGCTTCTTTGAGAAACTCTGTGTGACAGGGTGCATTTCACCACAGATACTTGGACGAGTAAGCATGGACAGGGGCGTTACATGTCGCTGACTGGGCACTGGGTGACTATGGTGATAGATGGAGAAGTGTCTGCTGTACAAGTCTTTCCGTCCCCACGAGTTGTGTGTTTCAATCCTTCCTCTGTATGTACAAGTTCCTCCACTGCTTCTGCCTCATCAACCTCGTGTTGTTCCTGCACCTCAGCCCAAACCCTGTGTGGTCAGGCCACCCTTCCTTGTAACTGCACCCAAGGAATCCCACACACCTCCTTACTATGCAGGCAGCAGAGCTCAAGGCCATCAGGCGGTCAAATGTTTACTTTGAAATGTAGGGGAAATGTGAGACACCGCTGAGGAGTTGTGGACGGTTAGCTCTGTAGAGTGAGACCGAGTTTCATCAATGGTTGTCTCCACTCAACCAGCAGCCAGGGAATGCCGGGTGCAACAATGATGCTAAACAGTCTGCGGCCCTTCTTCAGGGCAATGCGACACACGTGCCTTGTATGGCTCACGTGTTGAATCCGAATCTGAATCAGCAATTTTTAAAACACTATCCCGGCCTACATGTTTTTCTGTCGAGGGCACGGTGTAACGCTGCAATGCTAGGGCTGCAGTTCCAGAGAATAGTAGTCATGCAGGGTCAAAACATAATTGAGGAAGAGGAACAGAATGGGAGGGACAGGACTTAATCAGAAAACAAGCAGAGGTGAAATGCAAATCGACCAACGAGGTACCTAAACAGCAAGCAGGAAAAGTAGTCAGGTAACAAGCACACAAACTCATAAAACTAAACTGGGCGTAACAGTAACCAGAGGTTCATAGCTATGTCTGGCAGTGGACTTCAGACAGGAGGAGCCTAAAAAATGGTGTTGTGTCTTCCCATTGGTTGTAGCTGAATGATGGTACTTCATCTGTGAGATACCCACCACCTGCATTTAGCTATTGGTTCTGCATATGTCAAGGTCACGCATCCCAGTGGGTGAGCATAACCTGCGTCCACCTGCGCCACTGGCGTCAACTCCTCTCCCATAATCAGCACTATGCACGAAAGGAACACGTTGTCACCTTGCGACAGGAGTACAAATTGACGTAGCGGACTACGGTGGTGACTTAACAGCCGTGTGCGGCAATGATGCAAACATGGCAGCGTGCCTTCATCAGGCCAATGTGACACATGTGACTTGTATGGCTCACGTGTTTAATCTGATTCTCCAGCAATTTTTAAAACAACATCCCGGCCTACATGGCCTTGTACAGCAGGCACGCTCACTATGTGCTCACTTCCATCGTTCGCACCCAGTAGCTCAACAACTTTCATCGCTCCTGAAGTCTTAAGGTCTGGCGGTTAAATGTCAGAAATGCGATGTTCCGACACGCAGGAATTTGAATCTGCACATGTTGCAGCGTCTGTGGCAGCACCGCAGAGCCCAGCTGAAATACGTTATGACGTATACCCTGGGCTAACTTGATCCAGAGGTGGTGCAGATCACGCTGCTGGAGCGGTGTCAGATCAAGGACATATGCACCATTCTACACAGTTTACAAATGTCGACGCAGATGTTTAACACTGGCGATGACATTCTCAGCGGGACAATTTTGGTCATCTACATGATGGAGCACACTGTAAGTATTATTCGGAGTCAGGTGTTGGTCCAAGAGGAAGGGAGGAAGTACTGGAGGAGTCATATGCAGAAGGGATAACAAGATCTACAAGGTCCAGACCGTCAGCGGCACCTTGGCGGCAGTCATGGTACGGTGGGGGAGAGGGATTATCAAGAGAGCATAGTATCAGCAAAACAGTTGAGGAAGGTGCAGGAGCCCAGGAAGAAATGGAGGACGAACTGGCGATGGGCATGGAAGACTCAGCAGATTAGTGAGAGCTTGCTCACATTTTGGTTGTGCGAGGTTGTGGGGAGAGGGCAGAGGAAGGAGGCACGATTCTCACCTCTCCGCCACCAACACACCAAGGACTTGGTCCTCCCGGATGCTCAAGACACATGGGCGCCTTCTTGCTGCCCTACCTACAACATGACCCTCGGATTGTACGAATTCCAAGTCATGCTGACTACTGGGTTGCCACACTGTTAGATCCCTGGTACAACACAAAATTTTGTGAAATAACTCCTGCCATAGAAAGGGACGCACGTATGCAGGAGTATTAGCAGAAGGTGTTACGCAATCTTACATCTGCTTTTCCACTAAACACCAGTGGTGCACAGAGTGAATCTCAATGCTTTTTCATCGATAGGAGGAAATGGTCTTACTTGTCCACATCTGAGGGACCGAGGGCTGGCTGCAGTGTCTCTGCAGAGTTGCATTTTTGGTCATATACAAACTGAGTTGAAAAAGGACAGATGCTGGTGGAAAGGGGAACAGGTGTGTTGGAAAGGGTAAAAAAGTTTGTGTCCGTGGGTTTGGGGGTTAAGCAACATTAACATTTGCTGAAGAAACAACATCTGGTATGGTGGGACTGGCAGATTTGGATAAGGTGGTATATACTATGTTACCGCTATATAAAAAATATTAAGAAGAAAAGAAAGAGAAAGGTAGATATCCCAATCGCCATTTGGTGTCCACCGTGCTCACAGATGGAAAAGGAGAGGTTGGCAACTGGAAGGTTAGGTGGAGGATACAGAGCAGGTTGACTCTCAAACAAATAGTAGCCTGAACCGAGTTAGACGCCACTCAGATCTGGAGACTTGGAGCCATGTTAGCGTGACAGGGTCCACACGACCACCCAGCCCCGGAACTCCCTGTTAACAACACAGGGGCCATTGGTTACGCTGTCCGTGTGCGTAGGGGACACACCTGTGGACTGCAGGCGCATCAGCAGCAGCAGGCCTGTTTATGCCACTGGGCTGCACTAGCAGGACTGGTAGGACAGGAGCTGTTCTTAAACGTTCTGCGTTACCAACTGTGGTGGCGGCCTGCATCGATGACCTATCCCTGCCTACCTCTGGCCTAAAGCCTCAATGGGTTAAACACATGGAGGTGTGCTCTTTCGGAGCATAATAGAAGACTGGGCACCTTCTTCTTGGCTCCAGCCCCTTTTATAACCTGGGTCCGCCCGAAACCAGGGTGGACCACAATGCACCTCCTGGAGACAAAAGCAGAGTGACACGTCATGAGTGGCATAACTAGCGTCCTATTTTAAACCGCCACTTGAATGATGACCTCATGGCTGCCACAACCAAAAGACCTCAACAGTCATCGTCTGACCAACAACAATGAGGTGACAAGTCATAGGGGCGGCCCTCTGCAAGCCTGTTGGGAGTGGCCTGGCCAAATTGTCAGGACATCTGATGAACCCAACTGCAAACAGTGCTTTTCATGTTGCGTGGTTTTGCTGCATACTGTCGATCCTACCAAATACAAGACTTAAAATGAAGCGTAAGTCACAAAGGGAATTTCACTGTGCTACAATGCGGCCTAGCGGGGCTGTGCAACCACCGCCTGCTCCATCAAGTGCATCTGCGTGCTCTTCATCTTTGCTATTATTATAGCTTATTAAAAACAGAGCAGGAGGGTGCAATGCAGAGGTGCTAGAAATAGCTTGGCACCATTGGGGCACAAATGGAGTACAACAGCCACTTTTTGGATGCCACTAACTGGCAGCATTTTTTGCTAATATTATAGCTTATTAAAAACAGAGCAGGAGGGTGTCATGCAGAGGTGCTGGAAATAGCTTGGCACCAGTGGGGCACAAATGGAGTACAACAGCCACTTTTTGGATGCCACTAAGTTTCCTCAGTGTTTGCTAGTATAATGGCTTAGTAAGGCCCCTTTCACACGTCAGTGATTCTGGTACGTTTGTGCTTTTTTTTAAACGTACCAGAATCACTGACATACGCAGACCCATTATAATGAATGGGTCTGCTCACACGTCAGTGATTTTTCACTGCACGTGTCTCCGTGCGGCGTACTCGCGTGTCCGTGATTGCCGCACGGAGACATGTCCATTTTTTTCTGGCATCACTGATGTCCCACGGACCACGCAGTGGTGTGGTCCGTGAAACACGTGCCAGAAAAAAACGTGCTTTTAAAATAAAAATCATTTTTACTCACCCGGCGTCCAGCGATGTCCTCTGCAGCCCGTGCAGCTTGTTGCTTCTGAGCCGGCTCATTACTGTCGCGCATATTCATGATGCACGACACACCCGACCCGGAAGCAGCTGCTGCGGGCGTCAGCGCCAGCCGGATGCTGCACCGCGGGAGCGTTCAGCACCATGGAGAGCGGGAGCGGGCACAGGTGAGTTAATCTCTAAGTGCAATCACGGGCCACGGAGAACAGAGCCCGGATTGCACTTAGACAACCCACGTGTGCCGTAATTCACGGCACACGGAGGGACATGTGCGTGTTTTACACGCCAGTGAAAAACGTCAGTGTTTTTCATTGACGTGTGAAACGGGCCTAACAATGAGTTTGAGTGTGCAATGCAGAGGTGCTGCAAATAGATTTGCAGTGCACTAGTTGGACACTAATGGAAGTCCAACAGCCACTTTTAGGATGCCACTAAGTTTACTCAGTGTTTGCTAGTATAATGGCTTAGTAACAATGAGTTTGAGTGTGCAATGCAGAGGTGCTGCAAATAGCTTTGCACCAGTAGGACAATAATGGAAGTCCAACAGCCACTTTTAGGATGCCACTAAGTTTACTCAGTGTTTGCTAGTATAATGGCTTAGTAACAATGAGTTTGAGTGTGCAATGCAGTAGTGCTGCAAATAGCTTTGCACCAGTGGGACACTAATGGAAGTCCAACAGCCACTTTTAGGATGCCACTAAGTTTACTCAGTGTTTGCTAGTATAATGGCTTAGTAACAATGAGCTTGAGTGTGCAAAGGGCAGGAGGGTACAGTGGTAGGGTTGTGGGTCAGTGTACAGGAAAGGAAGCCTCACTTTCTATCCCTCCTAATGGGGAAATGCAGCGAGGAAGTCCCTGACCTTAGCTACACAGACGCTGTTATCTGTAGCTGTTAAAATCTGTTTCCACGGACCTGACTGTCACCTATGGCTCTGACCCTGCTGGTATTAGCCCTTACAAGGGCTAATAGAAACTTCTATCCCTATTCTGTATAGCGCTGTGTGTAGAGCGTACACAGCAGTATCGGAGACAGGAGCTACGCCAGCGGTGACTGACACCCAGACGCAGAAGAGATAATGGCATCCGGACGGGCAGATACCCGTTTTTATAATGCAGGAACATGTGACATGGACATCCTATCACACATGCCGTTGCTTCTCTGGCTAAAAGTCCACTTAGCTTTGTGTGTGTCTGGGATTGTCTGACATGCTGGCCCACCCCACTACATGCTTAGGGAAGGAAGACAAGGAAAAAAAAAATGGTGATTGCCATTATCTCAGCAGCAGTGATCTGAATGTGCTGTTCCCGCACACTATACGCTGAAATTTCATAATAGTGTGAGTCACAGAGTGACTTACACTATTACAGCGGAAAGCCAGCTAGTAATTAGCTTGGCTTTTTGCTGCTAGAACCGTTCTCGAACGTAACTAGAACTATCGAGCTTTAGCAAAAAGCTCGAGTTCTAGTTCGATCTAGAACAGCCCCCAAAATCACTCGAACCGCGAACTGGAGAACCACGAACCGCGCTCAACTCTAATGTTGAGGAAGGTGCAAGAGCCCAGTAAGAAATGGAGGACGAACTGACGATGGGCATGGAAGACTGGGCAGATGAGGGAGAGCTTGCTCACATTTCGGTTATGCGAGGTTGGAGGGAGAGGGCAGAGGAAGGAGGCATGATTCTCACCTCTCCACCACCAACGCTGCAAGGACTTGTTCCTCCTTGATGCGCAAGACACATGAGCGTCTTCTTGCTGCACTACCTACAACAAGACCCTCTGATTGTCCTAATTCGAAGTAATGCTGACTAGTGGGTTGCCACACTGTTAGATTCCTGGTAGAAGACAAAATTTGGCAAAATAAATCCTGCCATACAAAGGGACGCACGTATGCAGGAGTATCAGCAGAAGCAGGTACGCAATCTTAGCTCGGCTTTTCCACTAAACACCAGTGCTGCACAGAGTGCATCACAACGCTTTGTCATGGCTAGTAGGAAATGGTCTTTTACTTGTTCACATCTGAGGGACCGAGGGCTGACTGCTGTGCTGAGACGGTGTTGACTATGGTGTCCCTGCAGAGTTGCAATTTAGTAAATATACAAAATTAGTGGGAAAAGGCCATATGCTGGTGGAAAAGGGAACAGGTGTGTTGGAAAGTAGAAAAAAGTTTGTGTCCGTGGGTTTGGTGATTAAGCAACAGTAACATCTGCTGAAGAAACACCATCTGTTACGGGGGGACTGGCAGATTAGGATAAGGTGGTATATATCCCAATCGCCAGTCTGGGTCCACCGTGCTCACAGATGGAAAAGGAGATGCTGGCAACACGAAGGTTAGGCAGAGGATACAGAGCTGGGTGGCTCTGAAACTAAAAGTAGCCTGAACAGAGTTAGACGACACTCGGATCTGGAGACTGGGAACCTCGTTAGCGTCCCAGGGTCCACACACCCACCCAGCCCAGGAACTCCCTGTTAACAACACAGGGGCCATTGGGTATGCTGTCAGTGTGCATAGGGGCCACACCTGTGGACACCAGGCGCATCATCAGCAGCAGCCGAGTTAATGCCACTGGGCTGCATTAGCAGGACTGGTAGGACAGGAGCTGGTCTTAACCGTTTTGCATTACCAACTGTGGTGGCGGCCTGCACCGATGCCCTATCCCTGCCTACCTCTGGCCTAAAGCCGCAATGGGTTGAAAACATGGAGGTGTGCTCTTTCTGAGCATAATAGAAGACTGCACACCTCCTTGTTGGCTCCAGCCCCTTTAATAACCTGGGTCCGCCCCAACCCAGGGTGGACCACAATGCACCTCCTGGAGACAAAAGCAGAATGACACGTCATCAGTGACATAACCAGCGGCCTATTCAGAACCGCCACTTCAATGATGACCTCATGGATGCCACGACCCAAACACCTCACCAGTCATCGTCTGACCAACAATAATGAGGTGACAAGTCATAGGGGCGGGCCTCTGCAAGCCACTTCGGAGTGGCCTGGCCACATCATCAGGACACCTTATGCCCTGTGGTCTATCTGGGCCTGCCACATCACGGACAGGGCCAAAGAGTTCATTACCGGATCTAGCCTCTGATGCACTAATAGCCTGAGCATGCTCAGTAGCCTGAACAACAGTCTCAGAAAAAAGACTATCAGCTTCAGCATGCTCTCTAAGCAAAACACAGGACTTAGACACGGCACGGAGTCCAAGTACCTGTGCAAAGATGCTTTTCGCACTAAGTGTGGGAGCATGCGCTGTAGCCCGAACTGAGGACTTAGCCTCAGGAATGGCAAAGTCAGGCTGAGCATACTCACTAGGCAAAACACTGGACTTAGGCTGTGGCTGGGGTAAATTGGCACACGCATGCGCACTAGCCGCCTCTCGACACTTAGACGTGGAGGAGAAAGCAGCCAGCTGGATGACCAGAGGCACAACCAAAGATGGCAGCTGACGCCTGGGCGCAACTGGAACCGCAGCAGGCTGCTTGCGTCTATGGAGGCCCCGATTCGTAACACCAACTACCAGCCAAATTAACAGGTGTACATCTTCCCGTGGATAATCTGATATGATCCTTTTTTTCACGGACATGGCCATCGCTACCAAATGTAGATGAGGCACCAAAACAGCAGCTGCTTCAATTGATCTCAAGTGCTCCATAAAGTGGCCTCTCCTCCACCTCAAGTTCAATATCCAAAATACTCCATTCCTCTGTGGTGTCAACCCAATCACACTTGCTTCCTAACGGCTCTCAAGTTTCCACCAGCCCTGCTGAGTATGGGGTAACAGAGATGGTTGAGTCTGCAGAGCTGTTCATTCACACTATAGCCTGGGAATCAGAGGTCTGCTCCAAAGCTGCACTGAGTCCAGACAAGTAAATGATCTACACTGATGCCCAGAAGCTTTGTGATTTGGATCCAGGCCCCGATGAAGAAGGTGCTGAGCATAATGTACACCCTCATTCCCAAACTGTAAATCCTCCTGGTGGAGAAAATGGGGAACATGCTGAGGAGACTCAGATACCTGATTGGAATGACAACTTTACTATTTGGTCAGGGCAGAAAGAGGTTGTCTCAGAGGACTCAGGACGAGGGGAATGAAAACACACAGGGTAATGATGAGGTTGGAGACCCCACTTACTGTCAAACCATAGTCACCTAGTCAATGAGGTCAGCAGGGAGGTGGAGGAGGATGCGACTGACGACGAGGTTACGTTGCATCTTCCTGGACAGAGACAAAGTACTGGATTCATGTCAACAACTGAATCCTCAGCCACAACTCTGCCTCTGAGCAGAAGTCGTGGTGGCTCTGCAGGTCCCATGGGCTCTAAGCCTTGCGTAGCCTGGGGCTCTTTTGACATCGCAAAGGATCACCCAAGTCATGTAATCTGTAAGATTTGTCACAAATCTCAAAGTAGAGGCCCAAAACTCACTACTTTCAGTACTTCGTACATGAAGTGTCACATGGATATCAATTGATAGCGTGAGGGTGTATTGATCAGCTTTATCCAATGTCAATGCAACATGCTTATTTGCTGTTCATTGCATGCATTGTTGCAGACTACACACAAGGGGCTGCTATTTTTTTGCATCTGCCTTTGTCTGTTTGGTCACTATAGCAATAGCAAAACAGTCTTCAGCTGTGGACTTGGAGAGCGGAGTAGATTTTGTCTATGAACATAAGGAAAAGCTAAAGGTGTGCGTTACAGCAAGGAGCCACCGCGGAAACACTTTGGTCAATTGTGAGTGGCGTCGTGTTGGAGTTGTGTGAGGAGGACCGTAACGCCTGTGAGCATTATCCTGTGCCAGAGACCAACATTCTTCCAGTGCTGTCTATACTGTTTACCGTGAGAGGAGTCTGTATTTATGGCAACTGGACACCACAGTACCCGGGTACCCATACAGTATTGCGTGCACGTATCACTTTGTTTTATTGGCAAAACACATATCTGATCTGGTTAGGCCGACTATATAGACAATAAGACTTGCTGCTTCTGCACTGTCAAATTGTCACTTACAGTTAAAATCATAGAGGGACAGCGACACATGTTTGCATTGACTGTTGCTTTAGAAGATTTCCAGGACTGTGTTGCTGAGCTGTGTGGTTTGCATTCACACTGTTATCATCTGCCTTATCTGGGAGGCTTCAGCTAACAAGGGTATTCAGGGGGGGTAATGGGTTTTGTCTATGTTTAGGTAGATAAGTTGTAAGCTCTTGTGATGCGCCACTGGGAAGTCGTGTTCGCACACACACACACACACACACAATTACTCCTGCAACACAGAGGGATTACCAGGTAGTAGGCAACTGTTTACACAGTCCCTTGGTTAGTCCAAATTTGGGGAGCAGGGTGTATAAATCGCCATTACGAGTGTTGCAGCATAGGGGTGTAGGCTTTTGGAATTGTGTATAGATTGCTCTATTCTTTCAGTTTTATGCATGCTTCTTATTGTTTGTTTTGGGAAAGTTAAACAATCATTTATCAACCCAACTTCCTAGAGTCCTTTTCCTGTTGCGTGGTTTTGATGTATACTGGGGAGCCCACCCTGTACACGACTTTAAATGAAGCATAAGTCGCAATGGGAAGTTCACTGTGCTACAATGCGGCCTAGCGGGGCTGTGCAACCACCGTCTGCCCCATCAAGTGCATCTGCATGCTCTTCATCCTCTGTGACTGTGGGGACAGCAGTCACACATGTTTTTTCACGCTGACCTTCCAACCCTTTACCCGCAACAGGGAGTGTGATTGGCAGGTCGTCAGTTGTTTTAGACGTGGAAACAGCTGGTTGTGTTGAGCTCTGTCAGACATCGAGAGAACCACCTGTGGATGAAGGCAACTTTATATCCACGCCTGCACCTTCGTCACATATTGGATGGACTACCTGCAGTTAAAAATTGCGTATCAGTAATGGAGAGGAGTGTAGAATGCACATGTGATGTACCTTGGTTGGCAGCAAAGGAACACTAAGGTAGTATCCCAGACACTTTTAGGATGGCACAAAAAGTGTCAGCTCTTTGGGCAAATAAAATAGCGTGGCAAAAATGGGCAGGTGGGTAGAATGCAGGGGTGCTGTGGGTCAGTGGACAGCAAAGGAACACTAACTTAGTATTCTAGACACTTTTAGGATGGCACAAAAAGGCAGGTGGGTAGAATGCAGTGGTGCTGTAGGTAGCAGGACAGCAAAGGAAGCCTCACTTTCTTTTCCTGCTAATGAAAAAATGCAGCAAGGAATTGCCTGAGCTGAGGTAGGCAGATGCTGTTATCTAAAGCCCTACACAGCATTTGCACGGACCTGCCTAGCAGCTATGGCTATGAACGCCTGTAAATCAGCACTGAAAAGGGCTGAAATAACCAGCAGTCCCTAATCCCTAAAGCTCTGTGAGGATTGCACTGTATCTCTATAGCGCACACAGCAGGAGCAGCAGCAGCAGCGTGAGCGGTGACTGTCACCCACACGCAGAAGACAGATAATGGCGGCGATGGGGAAAATAGCCGGATCTTATAAGGCAAGGATATGTGACATGCACAGCCTATGACACATGCCCTTGCTTGTCTGGCAAAAATCCACTCAGCTGTGTGTGTGTATGTGATTGGCTGACATGCTGGCCCGCCCCACTGCACGCGAGGTTAGGGGAAAAAAAATGGCGATCGGCATTATCTCAGTATTCAGCAGCAGCACAGATCTAAACCCCATCCCCCCGCACAATATACGCTGAAATTTGGTAATAGCGTGATTCAGTGACTCACACTATTACAGTGAAAAGCCAGCTACTAACTAGCTAAGCTTTTTGTTGATCGAACCGTTCTCAAACGTAACTCAAACTGTCGAGATTTTAGCAAAAAGCTCGAGTTCGAACACCCCGCAAAATCACTCGAACATGAAATTGGTGAACCTCGAACCTCGAACATCGCTCATCTCTAATCACCACTATACCGGTGAAATAAATAAAAAAAAAAACATCCGGAGTAGTGCTTTTAGAGGATTAAAAAAGGAACTATCTTTTATTTCCCAGTGTGTGTGTTATTATAATATAGTTCAATTCACATAATTAAGCTGCAATACCAGAAATAACAACTTTATATTTTTAAATTAACAACAATGGAAGTGGGGCCTATGCAAAAGTTTAGGCACCCCTTTGACAAGTATCACAGCTTGTAAATGCTTTGTGTAGCCTGCCAAGAGCCTTTCAATTCTTGTTTGAGAAATTTTCATCCATTCTTCCTTGGAAAAGTCTTATAGTTCTGTGAGATTCCTGGCTCATCTTGCATGCACTACTACTTTGAGGTCTAGCAATGATATTCAGATCAGGAGACTGTGAAGGCCATTGTAGAACCTTCAGCTTGCACCTTTTGAGCTAGTCTCTAGTGGATTTTGATGTGTGTTTAGGATCATTATCCATATGTAGAAGCTGTCCTATTTTCAACTTCAGCTTTTTCACAGATGGTGTTATGTAGAAATTGTTGAAATTTCACTGAATCCATTCTTCCCTTTACCCGTGAAATGTTTCTCGTGCCATAGGCTGCAACACAACCCCAAAACATAATTGATCCACCCTCATGCTTAATGGTTTGGGTTATGTTCTTTTCCTGAAATTCTTTGCCCTTTTTTCTCCACAAGTAAGGCAGGGGACTAGACCAGTTTTAAAAGTAAAGAAAAATGGCAAGGGATTGGTAAGATGAGTTAGCTTTTACTACTACTTGCTTGCCTCCAAATTGTCACAAATGCTAGTTATTCACGTCATGAAAGAAGTGAGCATTGTAGGTGATTTTGCACTCTGGGGCCCATGAGTTGGGGGACCGAGTGTCAAACATCACTGTCCTCCCTCCTGACATCTCAATTTTTACAGTATTTTCATCCTCTGGATACAGATACAGTTGACTACAGTGGTGAAACAGGCAGCTATTGTCTTTATACTATATTTGGAGGCAGTAGGTCTAATACTTTGTTGGGGGAACTGTGGCAGCTTTATAATGTGTGAGGGGCTCTGAGGGGCATCATACTGCATTGTGGGCACTGTGGTAGCATTGGTCTTTGATAGGGGTACTGTGAGGGCATCATACTTTGATAAAGAGATGTGGAATCCTAATACTGTGCATGTAGGTGTTTTCGAGGGGCAAATTCATAGTTTCATAGTTTTTAAAGTTGAAGTTAGACGTAAGTCCATTGAGTTCAACCTATAGATCAACATGTTGCTCTAGATGAAGGCAAAACCCCATGGAGCAGATACTACAAGTTACATATGAGGGGAAAGATTCCTCCCTGGCTCAATATATGGCAATCAGACTAGTTCCTAGCATTAACATCCCATCACAGAATCTAGAATTCATAACAGTAATATTATATTTTTCAAGAAAGGCATTAATTCCCCCCTTAAATTTAAGTAGTGAATTATCCATTACTTCATGTGACAAGAAGTTCCATAGTCTCAATGCTCTTACAGTAAAGAATCTGCATCTTTGATTAAACCTTTTTTCCTCTAGATATAGAGGTTACCCCCTTGTCTCCTTCACAGGCCTAGGTGTAAAAAGATCAAGATCTCTGTACTGTCCCCTCATATATTGGTACATTGTAAAAAGATTATTGTTAAGGTTACATTTTTCCAATCTGAATAACCACAAGTTTGAAACCTGTCTTAGTATTGCAGTCCACCCATTCCCTTTATAACCTTGCTTGCTCTACTCTGCACCAACTCAAGTTCAGCTATGTTCACTGGACACCAAAATTGTACACAGTATTCTGTGTCTTCACTAGTGATGTGTGTAGAGGCAAGACTATGTTCTTGTCATGAGGACTTATGCCTCTTTTAATTCATTTCATTATTTTATTAGTCTTGACAGCAGCTGCCTGACACTGGTTGCTAAAATTGAGTTTGCCATCCACCCATACACCCGTCTTTTTCAGTCACAGTTTTACTCAGGGAATTACAATTTAATACATAATTGACCATTATATTTCCTCTCTCCAAGTGCATAACCTTACATTTATCTACATTAAACTTCAATTGTCATTTCTCAGTCCGAGCCTCCAGCTTATATATTTCATTCTGTAATATTAAATTATCCTTCCCTGTGACCCTGGAGAGTTTAGTATCATCTGCATGTATTGAAACTCTACTCTGCATGCCTCTAAAAGGTAATTAATTATTATGTTAAAAAGAAGAGGACCCAATAATGACGCTTGTTGTACTCCACTGTTAACTGTATCCCAATCCAAGTGTATTCTATTAATAACCACTAGGAATGAGCAGACCCATTGAAGTTCGGGTTTTGCTGGTCCAGCTGAACTTTTTTAAAGTTTGGTTTTGGACCCAGACTTGACTTGAACTTCATTTGAAGTCAGTGATTGTCAATTCGGGTCTCCGACCACATGCAACTAACCATAAACAGCACATTTCCGGGGTGGAGTTTTTTTTCCATTTTTTTGTGCACACTATATCTGATCACGCTGTTGTTACCTCCAATGCAAGCCGTTCAAACAAGCATCTTGCACTGGACCGAGCACCATGCATACCCGAGCAAAGCAATGTTCACAAGAGTGGTTTGCATTTGTAAAGCACCAAAACTCTGCCCTTGAACTTTATTTTCTTGGAAAAGTCGGAGTTCCTACCGAACACCAAACTTCAAGTTCGCTCATCTCTAATAACCACCCGTTTTCTGACACTGAGCCAGTTGCTAACTTAGTTACACATATTTTCCACTAGTCCCAGGAATCATACTCTATGATGACTGTGCGACAGGTATCGTAGTGGGTAAGAATACTGTAGAACTTTAGTAAGGTCATAATTACTGTGTAAGTCTTTAAAAGTTAGGTGGTATGAATGCACTTACTCACCTAACCTTGATATACACTGTAGTTCAAAATTAGAGAACAATGTGTGATCACTTGTTTTTTTCAGAACTAATGTAATCTACATTGATCAACATTTGACGTTTTTTTTTCTAAAGGTACACCATGCCACTAGAACAGTGTTTTACAAAAGATCCAAAGTTTATCAACATAAAACCTTTATTTTGCCCAAAATATGATGATCATAATTAGAGAACAATAATGATGCTAGCACAAATAAAGATTATAACTACATTTTCTGAAGGTAACAACAGTCACCAATCAGTAGGAAGTGTGCAGGTATTTGCTTTGAATGACTTCAGCATATCTTTTGCCACAGGACTTCATTAGCCTCCCACACTGTTTCTTGGCCATTACTTTGTCACCAATTATTTTGCAGAGGTTTTCTATTGGGATCAGTACTCTGGGAGGCCGTTTCATTGTTTCAATGTTTTCTGTTTTAAGGAACTGTTTTTCCCGTTTTGCTATGTGACAGGGGGGCATGGTCCTGCATGAAAATTGCTGATTGAGTGATGAATGCAAGTAAGAAATCACGTGTTGTTGAATAAGGTTCTGATACACACTTGCAATCACTCTGCCATGTAGCTGTATGAGAGGTCCAATTCCTGCTGCAGAAAACATGCCCCAAACCATGACACTTCCTCCACCACCTTTCACTGACTTCTTAACACACTTTTGGACCAGTTTTTCCCAGTTTGTCGACAAACATAATGTTTCCCATCAGACCCAAATAAATTAAACTTGCTTTTATCACTAAAATGAACTATGGACCATTCTCCTCTGTCCACAGAACATGCTCCTCATCAAAGGTGAGAGAATCAAAAGGCTACATTCTGCTAATGAGAGGTTTGGTCACTGCAGAGTGGACTTTCAGTCCAATTGCTCTAAAATGTTGTGACACTTTATGACGAGACAGATCCTTACCCTGTTCAGTGCTGAACTGCTGAGCAATTCCAGCGTTGAAACGATTTCCCATGGAGAGTCCTGACCTCTCTTGCATTTGTCTTTCAAGGGCCACAAGACTTCTTGGGGGACTTGAAAGAGTTTGTGATGGTATAAAGATGCAATATTCTCGAAATCAGACTTGGAAAGACAAACTTCTCTTGCTATGGCTGATAGGGTCACCCCTCTGGCCTTCATCTGGACAACCTGCTGCTGGAGGGTTTCAGCCACTTTGAAAAGGCATACCAGTTTTGCAAAGTCAGTGCAAACTGGAAAGTTAGGCTGTCAGTTATATAGGGTTTATCAGATATTTAAGGAAATTAAGCTCAAGCTTAAGCTCAAGTTTGGGACCGTGAGGAAGGCGGCTTTACACCGCCGAAATGCGTAGTCCGTTATCGCATGATTCCTGCACTTTATTTGTCATGAGCTCTGGAATTTTTATCGCTCAATAAAGATGGTTACTGTATATACATATATATATATATATTTATATATATATTTATATATATACATATATATATATATAGTATATTTTTTCTTTAGGGGCATGCTGCAGGAGGATGAAGGGGAGCCAATTGAGACTTTTGCTATAGGGTCCCATGATTCTTTTTCTATACCTCTATACACAGCCTATTTTTTGGTAATTGAACCATCTCTAAACCTGCTTTTGAAAATAAACTACTGTTATTGGTCATTTAAACTTCTGTTTCCTAATATATTATTTAAAAAGGCACTAAAGGTAGCACATCACATTAACACTAGAATTACTGGACTCGTGACACCTATATAGAAATACATGGTGCAAAGTAGTCAAAATGCCTACCTCAGTACTTCTAGTGTTAAGGGTTACTCACAGTGTGTCACCTGTAGATATGAAGACATACCATATGAGAAAACACAATGATGTGCAAAAGCATAGATTGGAACGTCTACATTCTCCTTAGTCTTTGTGCATAGAATGCTTTTATTTCTCTTTATTTGGGTCTGTAAACACTCCTGTTTTGTTGCTATATAGAATGACTGTCATATAGATGTTCATTCATCCTTATATTGTATTATACAGCCTTTGCCTCAGGAAACATTAGTCATTTATTTAATTATCTTGAAAGAAGTGCCTGCTCTTATGGTTAGAGTCCCTAATGCATTGTATTTGTATAGATAAAGACACATATAGTCATTCTTCTGAATATGAAAGAGTTAACACAGAACAAATACATACCACATTACAGTATCCATGAGCTACAACAAGAATGGTAGGCACTTCAAAGATTAATGGCTTTATATTAGTAAGGAGTCATGGGAAAAGCCACTCGGAGCTCAAATAACCATTGCCTACGAAAAGGTGGCTTCAAGTTAAAAAGCTTTTATGGCTGTTGATAATAAACAAACGTGGTATTGTTACCAAGTGCTCCGATTGTGATTCTTGTTGAGTCCTGAATTAACACTAGTTAGGAATGTGGCTACACTCCAGACCGGGGTCTATATATATATATAAGCAATCTTTCCAACTGCAAACATACAAAAAGGCAAGACAAGATTAAAATTGTGCTGCAAGTTTATGGCCCTTTTTACCAAAGTACACTAGTAAAACCCTACGTTCACTGCTTTAATGAATGAATAATTTGCTACTTTTCTAATAGAAATAATAATTTTTTGATGACAGCTGTTTTATATTTATTGACAGATCAAATGTATCATTGGCAAGAATGAAAGAAACAAGCATTGCTTTGCATGACATGAAACAAATTTTGGCACATTCTTCCTGGCCATGTGCTACTTGTCACATCCACACTTAGAAGTATATCACGTTAACTTGATATGAAAAATCTTATTTCAACTATAGCGAATGTATTCATCGTTCCTTAGAGCCTGTTAATGCACAATTATCACACAGTTCTTTTTGGCATTTGCAAGAGTCTGACAGCTTGTAATTGCACTTAAGACTACAGATGCTTGTCGCATTACGTCATTGGGCCCCTTTAAAATGCGGTGACGCCATGCCCTGTGCACTGTACCAGGAAACAGTGTAGGGAGAGTATCTGCTGGACAAGGGACAGTGTGTTACAGCATTTTATAGCCTTACTGTCTTTTCTGGTGCTATGTTAAACTAACAGTCCTTTTCAGGTCTAATTCTAACCTGAAATTAGAGCAGGGAGAGCTGCTGAAGAATGAACAGCGTAATGCAGGTAACTTGTCACTCATTATTGCCTTTCTGTATGTTGCTGCTGCCATGTATGACCAAAAGTCCTTTCAGGGCCAATTTAAACAGATATCCAATTTCTAATAATATCGCGCTTAGCTACAATTAGTGTACAGAGAGCTGCTGGAGAAGGGACAGCGTATTAGAGGCATGTAGTAAGGGATTGTTGCCTTATAGTCCTTGATGCTGCCATGTACAAATAAAAATCCTTTCAGGGCCAATTCAAATAGATTCTATTGTCTAATAATACCGCTCTTAGCTGCATACTTAATTTAAAATGCACAAGTCATGCAGTAAGGGACACAGACGTGGACATCCTGGTGATGGTGGTGCATGCAGATGCCGTGGCAGTGGGACAGGGGAAACTGGGCTGCCTGATGGAGCACCCCAAACCATCATTATCTATACCTAGCTTCTTGTCCCAGTTTGCAGGGGGTCGCGGGACACCACTATTGAAGCCAGAAAAGTGTGAGCAGGTGGTGGGTCGGATGGCAGATAATGCCTCCAGTTTAATTACCAGCACCACCATGTCTTCCACATGATCCAATCTCATTAACCAAGAGTCTGGACCCCATAATCCTCATCATGATCCTTTTATCCTCCTACCATCTTGAGACCCATTATTTACAGCAAAGATGGAACTGCAGCTGTATATTGCCTTGGCCAAAAACTACTACTCTAGCAGGATACAGCTAAGCCCCCACTAGGTGGAGGCATCACAGGTGCAGGAGGAGCAAATCACACACACGCTTCCAAAACATGGAGGGGGTGATTGCTGGATGGTAAAACTGCACACTGATGACTTGCATAGAGCGCTGTTCACACTTGCAGATGCACAATCACAAACCTATGCAGCCTATTAGGTGATGCCATACTATTAGATCGGGTGGGCTGCCAAAACGACAGGAACTCTAATATGTAAGACCTAACAAAAAGGGGCCTGGCTGCATCCTGTACAAAAAATGAGGTTTTTAGTTGGTGTTATGGCCATTAGATGGAAGCCTACAACCCTCGTCACTAGAGATGAGCCACCCCCCTAGCATTCGAGTTTGGTTCGGCTCGCCGAACAGAGGCTCCGTTCGACGAACGTTCGACGAACCACTCGAACCCCTTTGAAAACAATGGGAGGCAAACACAAACATATAAAAACACATTATACATGTACAAATACAGTTAATAATCATTGCCATAGCACTTACAGGTCCCCGCGACGCATCCTGCACTCTGTCTCCCGCCACTTTTCCTTCTGATAATCGCTGCATCCTCCCGGTAACCTGCACTGATGATAGGACCTATCGTGACGTCAAAATAGCATGTGACCAGTCACGTGTCTATTATCTCATTGGCTGCAGACTGGTCACATGGCATCATTGCTAGGTCCTGTCAGTGCATCTCTCCGGTACGCGGTGATCGTTCAAGCAACTCCGTGTACCGGCAAAATGCTCTGGCACATGGTCGACTCCCCGTTCCTGCATGTGGGCGCTCTTTACAGAGTCAGCCCACATGCAGGTACTAGCAGTCACAGCCGGTAAATAGAAGCACCGGGAATCACGTGATTAGAGCACCGTTGCTATGGTAACCCTCCTGTCAGTGGTGACGTTACCGCTTACAGCACGCAGCTTCTGCTCACTCACTGAGTGAATAGCCTGCACGGAGGAGCAGCGTCTTCCTCCCATGCTGTGCTGTCTGATGTAGCAGAGCTGCATGGGTTGAAGGAGAAAGAAGACAGAAGACCAGGATCGTGGAGGGCTGACAGGGAGTAATAAACATGGAGTCTCTAAGTGTGTCTGTGTATTTATTTCTATTAAAGTATTTTTTCTCTGTGTGGTGTCTTTTTTAACCCTTTATTGGAGATTCTTAAGGGCTGGGTCAAACTTGCCTGACATTAAGAATCTCTGGCTTATTACTAGCTAGTAAAACAAAGCTAGTATTAACTCATTATTACCCAGCAAGCCACCCGGCTTCAGGGCTGCTGGAAGAGTTGGATACAGTGCCAGATGATGGCGCTTCTATGAAAGCGCCATGTTCTGGGGCGGCTGCGGACTGCAATTCGCAGCAGAGGGGCCCAGAAACATCGAGCTAACCTGTGCTGCGGATTCCAATCCCAAGCTGACTGGTTGTACCTGGCTGGACACAAAAATGGGGCTAAACCTGCGCGGATTTTTTTTTTAATTATTTCATGAAATTCATGAAATAATTAAAAAAAGGGCTTCCCTATATTTTTAGTTTCCAGCCGGGTACAAATAGGCAGCTGGGGGTTGGGGGCAGCCGTACCTGCCTACTGTACCTGGCTAGCATACAAAAATATGGTGACGCTCACGTCATTTTTTTTAGTTTTTTTGGCAAAAAAAAAAAAAAAATGCTTCCCTGGATTTTCCATTGCCAGTGAAGGTAACACCAAGCAGTGGGGGTTAGCAGCCAGTAGCTGCTTGGATTACCCTTAGCTAGCAATACAAAAAATGCAGCGGGAGCCGATATATTTTTATTTTTAATTATTTATTTAAATAACTAAAAAAAATGGGCTTCCCTGTATTTTGATTGCCTGACATCACAGTACTGTAAAAATAAATCATTAAAAAAATTACGTAGTGCTCCGCGGAATTTTTGATTCTCAGTGCAGATAAAGCAGACAGCAATGGGTTGCCACCCCCATCTGCCTGGCGTTACCTTGGCTGGCAATCAAAATACAGGGAAGCCCATTAATTTTTTTTATTTAAAAATATAGTTAAAAAAAAAATGACGTGGAATCCCCCCATTTTTGATAGCCAGCTAGGATAAAGCAGACGGCCGTAGCCTGAAAACCACAGCTGGCAGCTTTACCGTGGTTGGGGATCCAATGTGGAGGTCAACCCAGGCTCTTTTTTATAATTATTTTATAAATAATAATAATTAAAAAAGTAGGGTCCCCCCAAATTGGATCACCAGCCAAGGTAAAGCGGACAGTTGTGGTCTGGTATTCTCAGGGTGGGAAGGTCCATAGTTATTGGCACTTCACAACCTAAAAATAGCAGGCCGCAGGCGCCCCAGAAGTGGCGCATCC
This sequence comes from Anomaloglossus baeobatrachus, assembly GCF_048569485.1. Lineage (NCBI taxonomy): Eukaryota > Metazoa > Chordata > Amphibia > Anura > Aromobatidae > Anomaloglossus > Anomaloglossus baeobatrachus. The sequence continues at coordinate 254,437,560 of NC_134356.1, forward strand.
ACTAGATGCGCCAATCCTGGTGCTTCACCCCAGGTCATCCCGTGCCCTGGTGTAGTGGCAAACGGGGTAATAAATGGGGTTGATACTAGCTGTAAGGTCACCTGACATCAAGCCCAGCAGTTTGTGATGTCATGGCGTCTATCAGATACCCGACATCACAAACTGTCAGTACTAACAAAAAAATAGACAAAAAAAAATGTATTTAAAAAAACACTCCCCACAACATTCCCTCTTTCACCAATTTATTGTAAGGAAAAAAAAATAAGGGGGTCCCACGACGACTCTGGACCGTCTAGAATATGGGGGGACACGCTAAGGGAACGTATCCCCCATTTTCTAGGAGTGCAGACCCTCCATGGGAGGAGTGTGGGTGCAATGAATCTGCACCCTCCCCGGGTCCACAGCAGCAGAGTCCATCTCGTAACTGTTGCTACCAAAGCTGCAATGCCCTGCTCATGAGGTAAGGGAATGCCTAATCAGGAGATCTAGTCTACATTTCCAAATATTGGTATTTGCTGATATTATTACTATTCCTCCTACTATATATTGGGGATAGGATCTTGGAGATGGAATACAGTCCAGTTATCCAGCTGAATGAATACTAAACAACAGAGCTCGCTATTTAGACATGTTTTCTTGTGGCGTATAACGGACTCTCATGTTTGGTAGTTGTTCAGCAGTGCAACTATAAAATATATACAGTTAGGTCCAGAAATATTTGGACAGTGACGCAATTTTCGCGAGTTGGGCTCTGCATGCCACCACATTGGATTTGAAATGAAACCGCTACAACAGAATTCAAGTGCAGATTGTAACGTTTAATTTGAAGGTTTGAACAAAAATATCTGATACAAATTGTAGGAATTGTACACATTTCTTTCCAAACACTCCACATTTTAGGAGGTCAAAAATAATTGGACAAATAAACCAAACCCAAACAAAATATTTTTATTTTCAATATTTTGTTGCGAATCCTTTGGAGGCAATCACTGCCTTAAGTCTGGAACCCATGGACATCCCCAAACGCTGGGTTTCCTCCTTCTTAATGCTTTGCCAGGCCTTTACAGCCGCAGCCTTCAGGTCTTGCTTGTTTGTGGGTCTTTCCGTCTTAAGTCTGGATTTCAGCAAGTGAAATGCATGCTCAATTGGGTTAAGATCTGGTGATTGACTTGGCCATTGCAGAATGTTCCACTTTTTTGCACTCATGAACTCCTGGGTAGCTTTGGCTGTATGCTTGGGGTCATTGTCCATCTGTACTATGAAGCGCCGTCCGATCAACTTTGCGGCATTTGGCTGAATCTGGGCTGAAAGTATATCCCGGTACACTTCTGAATTCATCCGGCTACTCTTGTCTGCTGTTATGTCATCAATAAACACAAGTGACCCAGTGCCATTGAAAGCCATGCATGCCCATGCCATCACATTGCCTCCACCATGTTTTACAGAGGATGTGGTGTGCCTTGGATCATGTGCCGTTCCCTTTCTTCTCCAAATTTTTTTCTTCCCATCATTCTGGTACAGGTTGATCTTTGTCTCATCTGTCCATAGAATACTTTTCCAGAACTGAGCTGGCTTCATGAGGTGTTTTTCAGCAAATTTAACTCTGGCCTGTCTATTTTTGGAATTGATGAATGGTTTGCATCTAGATGTGAACCCTTTGTATTTACTTTCATGGAGTCTTCTCTTTACTGTTGACTTAGAGACAGATACACCTACTTCACTGAGAGTGTTCTGGACTTCAGTTGATGTTGTGAACGGGTTCTTCTTCACCAAAGAAAGTATGCGGCGATCATCCACCACTGTTGTCCTCCGTGGACGCCCAGGCCTTTTTGAGTTCCCAAGCTCACCAGTCAATTCCTTTTTTTCTCAGAATGTACCCGACTGTTGATTTTGCTACTCCAAGCATGTCTGCTATCTCTCTGATGGATTTTTTCTTTTTTTTCAGCCTCAGGATGTTCTGCTTCACCTCAATTGAGAGTTCCTTAGACCGCATGTTGTCTGGTCACAGCAACAGCTTCCAAATGCAAAACCACACACCTGTAATCAACCCCAGACCTTTTAACTACTTCATTGATTACAGGTTAACGAGGGAGACGCCTTCAGAGTTAATTGCAGCCCTTAGAGTCCCTTGTCCAATTACTTTTGGTCCCTTGAAAAAGAGGAGGCTATGCATTACAGAGCTATGATTCCTAAACCCTTTCTCCGATTTGGACGTGAAAACTCTCATATTGCAGCTGGGAGTGTGCACTTTCAGCCCATATTATATATATAATTGTATTTCTGAACATGTTTTTGTAAACAGCTAAAATAACAAAACTTGTGTCACTGTCCAAATATTTCTGGACCTAACTGTATACCTCCATTTGGAAATGTAGTATAGCTCTCCTGATCAACTATGTTCCTTACCTCATGAGCAGGGCATTGCAGTAGCTTACCGCCACTCACTGTGTCTGAACACAGGAAGCCGAGCTGACAGTCGCTCTGTACATGCAGCAGCGTCTTTTGTGAGGGAGGGGGCCGCGGGGGATCAACGCTGCACAGGTACCGTGGGACACCAGTCGGGTTATAGGGGGTGACCTGGCAGGGCCTGGGGAGGAGTTTTCTGTCGCAAAGTGTCATGGCACATGCAACAGAAATCAGAGGAGTAGGGTGAATACGGCCGGCGCGCTGCTGTGTGCGCGGCTATCTTGGATTTCCGGGAGGGGGTTGGGGGGGTAGTTTGGTGACATCGGGGGACCAGAGGGGATCGGGGAGGAGATTTATCTCCCATCTGACATGTTTGTTCATGCCAGATGGGAGATAAATAATTTTTTATCGGCGCTGTCATTTACTGCAACGAGTTCATCGGTATACGGTGTATACCGGTGATCACGTGAGCGGGGACTGGAAAAACCGGCCTGAATCATTATCTCCAGGGTCTCACCTACCCCTTGAAACCCCGGAGATTTTCTGACGCTGGGGGGTGCTATTCACTTTTTTCTGCCTTCTGTTTATAAACGGCAGATCAGAATAAGGCTACATTCACATGACCGATCCGTTTTTGCGGTTCATAAAAAATGGTCAGTTTTTTTCACGAATGCATCCGTGTGGTATCCGTTTCCGTTCCGTATACGGTCTGTATGTCATCCGTGTGCCTTCCATTTTTTTGCGTACTGCAAAAAAACTGAAAGAGGGAAAATACATAAATTTACCCTGGATCCTTAGCTCCAACCTATATGAGGCGGTCACATGTTCACTCCAGTGCCATTTTCTACTGCTTTTCCCAGCGTAGAGCGCTCTGGTGATTTTTCCTGTGCTTGTACACTTCATATCAGTCTTTTCTGTCATTATAATGGCAGAAAGACACATAATGTCCCACTCTCCTGCATTTTGTAATTTTGCACCCTTTGGTGCCTTTCATGTGGCACTAAGGGGTGCTTAGCCTTGTATTTAGCCAAAAAATAAAAATAAATTTAAAAAAAATGACGTGGGGTACCCCCTATTTTTGATAGCCAGCTATGGTAACACAGATGGCTGCAGCTGGAAGCTTCACCTTGGCTGGTAATCCAAAACTGAGGGCACCCCACGCTGTTATTTTAAATTAAATAAAAAATAATAATAATAAAATTAATTAAAAAATTAAATTATAATTAAAAAAAAACACGTGGGGGTGCCCCCAAAATTGGATCACCAGCCAAGCTAAAGCGGACAGCTGGAGTCTGATATTCTCAGACTAGGGAGGTCCATGGGTAGCAGGTCACAGCCGCCCCAGAAGTGGCGCATCCATTAGATGCGCCAACTCTGGTGCTTCAATCCAGCTCATCCTGTTGCACTGGTGCGGTGGCAAACGGGGTAATATATGGGGTTAATACCAGATGTGTAATGTCACCTGGCATCAAGCCCTGGGGTTCATGATGTCAGGCGTCTATCAGATACCCGACATCACAAACCCACTCAGTAATAAAAAAAAAAATAGGCGACAAACACATTTTTATTTGAAGAAACACTCCCCAAAGCATTCCCTCTTTCACCAATTTATTAGAAAGAAAATCAAATCCAGGTCTGGTGTAATCCAAGGGGGTCCCATGATGATCCATACCATAGTCAATGTCCCAGTCAATGAAGAACAGAATGTTCCATATTGGCTGGGAGAGCAATGCAGTGACCTGAGCTAACATCAATAGGTCAACAACCTTAAACCAATAATCTGGGGGGTCTTAGAACCAATATACCACAAGAAAAAACCCCACCATAAAATTCAATACTTTATTTCACAAATCAACAAGTACAAACTTAAAAACAGAGTTAGTTTGATACCTTAAAGTCACCAGTTAAAGGGAGGGGCATAGTGGGCCAATTTCCCTATTGTGACCCTTCCTAACAGCAGGGGTCGGCACCCTAATTATATAGCCGTTATGGCGCCCCTGCTCCAGCGTGGACTGACCCTTCTCACCCTATCCTAACACTATTATTTGTGCTGCTGATCTCAATGAGAGCTTCCATATGGTATTTGGTGAAGTTCTCATGCATTCACCCAAGCATTCAATTGATGGGAATTTCCAATATGTGTCTATAAATTCCCAGATAAAATAGACATCTCAGCAGTGGTTAGTATAGTAGAAGGTACTGTCCATCTTGTATCAAACTTATTATGTCACCAGTCAATAGTGTAGCCCAATCGCCACCGCTTCGCCAATTGGCATAGCTCACTGCCCATCACACATTGTTGTAGCAAATTCGCCTACTATTTCGCCATAAGGTATAGCTCCTTGCCCGTTAGTTTGATACCTTAAAGTCACCAGTTAAAGGGAGGGGCATAGTGGGCCAATTTCCCTATTGTGACCCTTCCTAACAGCAGGGGTCGGCACCCTAATTATATAGCCGTTATGGCGCCCCTGCTCCAGCGTGGACTGACCCTTCTCACCCTATCCTAACACTATTATTTGTGCTGCTGATCTCAATGAGAGCTTCCATATGGTATTTGGTGAAGTTCTCATGCATTCACCCAAGCATTCAATTGATGGGAATTTCCAATATGTGTCTATAAATTCCCAGATAAAATAGACATCTCAGCAGTGGTTAGTATAGTAGAAGGTACTGTCCATCTTGTATCAAACTTATTATGTCACCAGTTAATAGTGTAGCCCAATCGCCACCGCTTCGCCAATTGGCATAGCTCACTGCCCATCACACATTGTTGTAGCAAATTCGCCTACTATTTCGCCATAAGGTATAGCTCCTTGCCCGACGCGTTTGTCCTCCTCAATCAACAATCGAGCGGAGGTTCATCAGGGGCTATTCAGGGCTCAGTTGCATGGATGTCAGTCTGCAATTATCAATATACCTATATTATATGATTGATTACCACATTCGGAGTCCACACACTATATCTCTATATGGGGCCATTACTCACATTGCATCAATGCCAAAACAAGTAATGATTCAATCCTTCAATAAGGCAATGTCGTTCCCACTGAAAGCATATACATATATAGGTAAGTCTAAACGACATTCCCATTAAATTGCAAAGACCAGCGGGCCATTTTATAAAGCCCAGTACTCACTCATAATTAGATACTGTCTGGGACTGCCCGTTCCTATTTATGCCACAGATATTCATGTCCTCAGTGAGATATCAGCTGTGAAACAACATAAATCCACTCAACATCCCCTTAACTCCTTCATATTCTCTAAGTCAAATCGACATCATCAGAAGGGTACTTACTCAGGTATCTCATTATCTGGATTTTGAGGCTGGCCCCACTTCAATGGTGGATGGATATTGGCGCCTAGCGTACTGCCAGGCTCTGACAAGTTTAAATCCCCCTCCATGTCAGCGTCATATTGCCTCATTTCCGGATCGTAATTCAAAACCGGTCATCCAGGGGGGGGGGAGGGAAAGGAGGAGGGATGTGATTCGCGTAGCCACACGTCCATCACTACTGTCCACCGGCTGACGTACGATGGCACACTCCCCCAGCCCTCATACATTTGGCCTTATCGGCACTGCTATGTATGTGATCATTATAGGGAAAGACAGGAGGGGCGTGGTTTGTGCGGTCTGACATCCGTCAATACCGCCCACACCATGACGCTCCAAGACACTCCTCCCAGCCTTCACATGATCGGCAATCATAGCACTCGTCATCCATTGCCGGTCATCTTAGGAGGAACGGGGCGCGGTTTATGCGGTCTGACGTCCGTCAGTACCGCCCATAGCATGACGCACATGAACCACCTCCCGGCCGTCACGAAATCCGCAGTCCAGGCGCTCCCATGTATATACAGCTATGTCGTCATGTAGTGGGAGGGGCGGCGTTACCTCCCACCTCCACTCCCGACCTTAGCCTTCAGTGAGAAATCATCTGGTTACCTCACTTCCTGCACTGGCAAAGATTCCACATACTAGAATCAGGATGCCCTGCTTCCGGCCTTGTAACTATGCACGATATTAGAAACCTTTATTACTATTATGCGGAATCTCGCATATCTAGTATGTTTAAGGTCTATAAGGGCTCAATTACTGTAAAACGTCCCTATTTATCATTATGTTTTCTATATCTCTCTATTTATACCCCATACTTCTGCCTAGATGCAAAACCGGAACTCATGACGCACCCTGATTAGTATTATTATTGCCTCCTCCCCCTTAATTCCCACTACCCCCAGTGTCCAATACTATTGACCCCACACATATCCTGATCTTCCCCAAGACATCTGGAAGCTCTCATTGAGATCAGCAGCACAAATAATAGTGTTAGGATAGGGTGAGAAGGGTCAGTCCACGCTGGAGCAGGGGCGCCATAACGGCTATATAATTAGGGTGCCGACCCCTGCTGTTAGGAAGGGTCACAATAGGGAAATTGGCCCACTATGCCCCTCCCTTTAACTGGTGACTTTAAGGTATCAAACTAACGGGCAAGGAGCTATACCTTATGGCGAAATAGTAGGCGAATTTGCTACAACAATGTGTGATGGGCAGTGAGCTATGCCAATTGGCGAAGCGGTGGCGATTGGGCTACACTATTGACTGGTGACATAATAAGTTTGATACAAGATGGACAGTACCTTCTACTATACTAACCACTGCTGAGATGTCTATTTTATCTGGGAATTTATAGACACATATTGGAAATTCCCATCAATTGAATGCTTGGGTGAATGCATGAGAACTTCACCAAATACCATATGGAAGCTCTCATTGAGATCAGCAGCACAAATAATAGTGTTAGGATAGGGTGAGAAGGGTCAGTCCACGCTGGAGCAGGGGCGCCATAACGGCTATATAATTAGGGTGCCGACCCCTGCTGTTAGGAAGGGTCACAATAGGGAAATTGGCCCACTATGCCCCTCCCTTTAACTGGTGACTTTAAGGTATCAAACTAACTCTGTTTTTAAGTTTGTACTTGTTGATTTGTGAAATAAAGTATTGAATTTTATGGTGGGGTTTTTTCTTGTGGTATATTGGTTCTAAGACCCCCCAGATTATTGGTTTAAGGTTGTTGACAAAATAGTATGGCTGGTTTTTTGTCCGGTCCGATTGGGGACAATACTTGGCTAAATGATGCCAAGGAGGCTTTTTCTGAACTGCTCAGTGAGGACACCCCTATGCAAACTCAAACCCTAAGATCCATTTTTTCGGAATTGTTGATAGGATACAAAGAAAATATAAAGTCATGGTGGGAGGTGCAATCCCTTGACAATTATATTAAGAACAGGGTAGTCCCCAGAGGTCTACGCATTCTGATTTCACCTGCACCTAGGTCGAGATCATCAGAACTACTAGCAAAGTGGGAAGAGGAATCTGTTGCTTCATCCCTAAGATTTATGGGAATTCTTCTCGAAGAGGAGAAAAATACACTACAAAAAACAACGACTAAGTTACAGGAACTCATAGAGACGGCCCTTAAACATAAGGCAGAGACAGATTTCTCTAGTAGGGAGATAGCATTAAAAACCTCGGTTGAACGCTATAGAATTAGTATCAAAGACAGGAAACACAAGAGATTTATAAGAGATCTGAAAGACTTTAGGGAGAAGCAAGCGTATAATTTTCAAGATAATAGCCGCAATTTCTATCCTGGTGAAGTCTCATCTACAGAAGTAGAGTCATCGGACTCAGAGAGCAGGACTAGCCGGAATCCATGGATTCCGAGAGGATCTGGAAGGAGGAGATGGAGGGGAGGTTTCAGAAAGGGAGGAGGGCCAAAATACAATCAAAACATTCACCAGGGGAATACGGATGGCAATGGATCATCTGGCTCTGGATTTTTATCTACATCAATGGCCCCCCCACTTCCCCCTCCATCCTCTTCTTTTTTAGAAAGGAAGGATATGAGACCTTACGATTTAAGGGACCGGGTACCATCAAAAACGAACAGGGCCTAGGTGGGGTGGGGGATGACATGGTAAACAGGACACAGGTCATCAATTTATCGGATCATCAATTATCAGAAACCGAACTATCGGTGTTGAGGGCAGGGTTGGGCTTTGTACCCACTGTAAGGTTTGATGCATTTACATGGGTGAAAGACCTGAACCTTTTCATTCGAAAGTTAAAATGGAAAAAATACTTTGCCATAAGTAATCGAATGAAATGCCAAAGATTGGATCTACCATCGGATATGATGGAGGATTTTGATATACTGATGGAATTGGAGGAGGAAGGGAAGAGATTGGAAGGTGAAGGCCCTTTCTCCACCCTAAAGAACAAAAGTACTAAAATGCCCCCGCCTGGGGAACACGATAGTACAGAGATTTTTTGTAAATTGGTGACCAGTGAACTGATGAAAATTGACCCTAAACATAGTCCCGCCCCCGCTAACTTAACAAGACAAGAAAGGGAGGCCCTAAGTAGTTTGGAGAAAAACTTGGATATTGTGGTGAAACCGTCTGATAAAGGCGGGAATACAGTGATCATGAATAGACCAGAATATGTACAAATGTGTTTGACACTCCTTAATGATAGAGATACATATGAAGTTCTCAGGAAAGATCCCACAGACATCTACAGGGGTGAACTAAAAGAGCTCCTGGATATAGCGAGAGATGACAGGTTAATCTCTAAAGAGGAATTGGAGTTCTTGTATCCCAAACATCCTAAGATAGCCACATTTTATACAATGCCTAAAGTACACAAAGGGCTCAACCCCCTAAAAGGACGACCTATCGTCTCGGGGATTGAGGCCCTTTGTCAAAATATTAGCACGTATGTGGATCAAGTCCTGCGATCGTTTGTAACAGCCCTACCATCGCACATTAGGGATACGATGGATCTACTTAGAAGAATAGAGGGCCTGACAGTTGAGAAAGAGGCCATCCTGGTATCAATAGATGTAGAATCACTGTATAGCCGAATCCCCCATGAACATGGCTTGGGTGCTATTGAGTACTTTCTTTCATCACGTGGGATCCAATATAGTCCTCACAATAGATTTATACGTAACCTCATGGAATTTATTCTCACCAGGAATTACTTTATTTTTGACTCAAGATTCTACCACCAGCTCAGGGGCACTGCGATGGGGAGCCCTTGTGCTCCCACATACGCAAACCTGTTCCTGGGCTGGTGGGAGGATACAGTGGTATTTGGTGAAGAGGACACGATATGGAGCCCCCAAATTAGCTTTTGGGGGCGATATATTGATGATGTGATCATCATATGGTCCGGTACTGAGGAGTCGTTTATTTCATTTGTGGGATATCTCAACAACAACAATTTGGGACTTAGACTAACGTATGAGATAGGAGGTGATAAGATCCCTTTTTTAGACACCTTCATCCAGAAAGACATCAATGGACGGCTAAAAACAAATATCTATAGAAAACCTAACTCCACCAATAGCTTGTTGCACTGGAGGAGTTTCCATCCCACCCCGCTAAAGAGAGGGATCCCCAAGGGGCAGTTCCTGCGTTTACGCAGGAACTGCTCCTTGACAGAGGACTTTGACAAACAGTCGAGGTACCTGAGGAACAGATTTATTCAAAGAGGATACCCTCTGGGAACAATAAATGCGGCCTATGAACATGCCTGGCAGAGTGAACGGACCAAATTATTGGTACCAAGACAGAGAAATGAGGATACTCTGAAAACCAGACTGATTGGCACATATGACGACCAGAATGGCAAAGTGATGGGGATTTTGAGGAAATACTGGGGAATACTAGCCAGTGACCCAGACATTGGTGGAGTAATCACAGATGTACCATCGGTGACCTACAGGAGAGGCCGTACAATAAAGGACCATGTGGTCCATAGTTTATATACCCCCCCACAAAAACCAGGAACCTGGCTAGACCAGAGAGGGACGGGGACTTTCAGGTGTGGCAAATGTTCATTCTGTAAATACATCACTCCATCAAAGGACTTTACAAGCGTGAGCACTGGGAGGACATACAGGAACAGAAATTTTGCCAATTGTAGGACGGAGGGAGTTGTCTACTTGTGTACATGTGTGTGTCCACTTAACTATGTGGGGAAAACAAAAAGACAATTGAGAGTCAGAATAAGCGAACATCTGGGAGATGTTAGGAATAAAAGGGACACTCCCATCGCCCGCCATGTTAATGGATGTCATGGCGGGGATGTGGGTGTTCTCTCCTTTAGGACCATAGAGACTATACCGGTCCCGATGAGACGTGGTGATTGGGATAAAATAATTATCCAAAGAGAGACCCGATGGATCTTTTGGTTGCGAACTGTACATCCAGAGGGGCTCAATGAGCAGTTGAGTTTTGTAAGCTTTATTTAATTTGAGATCGGATAAGTATAGCCAAGGTACACATAATAGCCCTTCTAATGGAAGGAGAGTGTTAAAATGAGGCTGTGTATATGTTACTAGCCTTTAGGAATTTCAGTGTTCATATATGATCAATGATTGAGTCAGATTAATGATAGGGTAGACCAGTGAAAATTAATTAGAATTGATTGTGTTCCATGGAGTCCATAATTTCAGATGTCTTGGGGAAGATCAGGATATGTGTGGGGTCAATAGTATTGGACACTGGGGGTAGTGGGAATTAAGGGGGAGGAGGCAATAATAATACTAATCAGGGTGCGTCATGAGTTCCGGTTTTGCATCTAGGCAGAAGTATGGGGTATAAATAGAGAGATATAGAAAACATAATGATAAATAGGGACGTTTTACAGTAATTGAGCCCTTATAGACCTTAAACATACTAGATATGCGAGATTCCGCATAATAGTAATAAAGGTTTCTAATATCGTGCATAGTTACAAGGCCGGAAGCAGGGCATCCTGATTCTAGTATGTGGAATCTTTGCCAGTGCAGGAAGTGAGGTAACCAGATGATTTCTCACTGAAGGCTAAGGTCGGGAGTGGAGGTGGGAGGTAACGCCGCCCCTCCCACTACATGACGACATAGCTGTATATACATGGGAGCGCCTGGACTGCGGATTTCGTGACGGCCGGGAGGTGGTTCATGTGCGTCATGCTATGGGCGGTACTGACGGACGTCAGACCGCATAAACCGCGCCCCGTTCCTCCTAAGATGACCGGCAATGGATGACGAGTGCTATGATTGCCGATCATGTGAAGGCTGGGAGGAGTGTCTTGGAGCGTCATGGTGTGGGCGGTATTGACGGATGTCAGACCGCACAAACCACGCCCCTCCTGTCTTTCCCTATAATGATCACATACATAGCAGTGCCGATAAGGCCAAATGTATGAGGGCTGGGGGAGTGTGCCATCGTACGTCAGCCGGTGGACAGTAGTGATGGACGTGTGGCTACGCGAATCACATCCCTCCTCCTTTCCCTCCCCCCCCCTGGATGACCGGTTTTGAATTACGATCCGGAAATGAGGCAATATGACGCTGACATGGAGGGGGATTTAAACTTGTCAGAGCCTGGCAGTACGCTAGGCGCCAATATCCATCCACCATTGAAGTGGGGCCAGCCTCAAAATCCAGATAATGAGATACCTGAGTAAGTACCCTTCTGATGATGTCGATTTGACTTAGAGAATATGAAGGAGTTAAGGGGATGTTGAGTGGATTTATGTTGTTTCACAGCTGATATCTCACTGAGGACATGAATATCTGTGGCATAAATAGGAACGGGCAGTCCCAGACAGTATCTGATTATGAGTGAGTACTGGGCTTTATAAAATGGCCCGCTGGTCTTTGCAATTTAATGGGAATGTCGTTTAGACTTACCTATATATGTATATGCTTTCAGTGGGAACGACATTGCCTTATTGAAGGATTGAATCATTACTTGTTTTGGCATTGATGCAATGTGAGTAATGGCCCCATATAGAGATATAGTGTGTGGACTCCGAATGTGGTAATCAATCATATAATATAGGTATATTGATAATTGCAGACTGACATCCATGCAACTGAGCCCTGAATAGCCCCTGATGAACCTCCGCTCGATTGTTGATTGAGGAGGAGAAACGCGTCGGGCAAGGAGCTATACCTTATGGCGAAATAGTAGGCGAATTTGCTACAACAATGTGTGATGGGCAGTGAGCTATGCCAATTGGCGAAGCGGTGGCGATTGGGCTACACTATTGACTGGTGACATAATAAGTTTGATACAAGATGGACAGTACCTTCTACTATACTAACCACTGCTGAGATGTCTATTTTATCTGGGAATTTATAGACACATATTGGAAATTCCCATCAATTGAATGCTTGGGTGAATGCATGAGAACTTCACCAAATACCATATGGAAGCTCTCATTGAGATCAGCAGCACAAATAATAGTGTTAGGATAGGGTGAGAAGGGTCAGTCCACGCTGGAGCAGGGGCGCCATAACGGCTATATAATTAGGGTGCCGACCCCTGCTGTTAGGAAGGGTCACAATAGGGAAATTGGCCCACTATGCCCCTCCCTTTAACTGGTGACTTTAAGGTATCAAACTAACGGGCAAGGAGCTATACCTTATGGCGAAATAGTAGGCGAATTTGCTACAACAATGTGTGATGGGCAGTGAGCTATGCCAATTGGCGAAGCGGTGGCGATTGGGCTACACTATTGACTGGTGACATAATAAGTTTGATACAAGATGGACAGTACCTTCTACTATACTAACCACTGCTGAGATGTCTATTTTATCTGGGAATTTATAGACACATATTGGAAATTCCCATCAATTGAATGCTTGGGTGAATGCATGAGAACTTCACCAAATACCATATGGAAGCTCTCATTGAGATCAGCAGCACAAATAATAGTGTTAGGATAGGGTGAGAAGGGTCAGTCCACGCTGGAGCAGGGGCGCCATAACGGCTATATAATTAGGGTGCCGACCCCTGCTGTTAGGAAGGGTCACAATAGGGAAATTGGCCCACTATGCCCCTCCCTTTAACTGGTGACTTTAAGGTATCAAACTAACTCTGTTTTTAAGTTTGTACTTGTTGATTTGTGAAATAAAGTATTGAATTTTATGGTGGGGTTTTTTCTTGTGCTAACATCAATAGGTCAGCCGAGGTCACGGCAGGGCATGACAATTGCTGCTGTCAGGAGGATAGCGAGGTACATTACCTGCGGTGATCACTGCACTCCTGATAGCAGAGCTGTCACTGAGTTCAGTGACCGCTGCCTTCACAAACCAAGTATCGTGGGTGCCTGTAACGTCACCGCTAGTGACAGTCTCGGGTTGGCAGCGAGATGAGATGTGAAAAGCGGCGGCCATGGAGGACAGTGACAGCGCTGACTTCGGGAAGGCAGGACTTCATCACCGTACGCAGGGACCTTCACTAACCTCCTGATTGCAGCGCTTGTCATCCCCACGGCTGCGGTCACTGCAGTGTGGGCAGCTGCGGACACCGTACAGTGCGGGCAGCTGTGGGCACTGCTGAGCGGGCAGCCGCAGGGCTGGGACTGGGGCTGGAGCGGGACACAGACTGCAGCGGCATCCGACGGAAGTCACACGGATGTGCTTCTGTGTGGCTCTCAGGGATTTTTGCACACGTAGCCAGGGTAAACATCGGGTTACTAAGCAAAGCGCTTTGCTTGGATACCCGATATTTACCATGGTTACCAGCTTACCGCAGGCTGCCAGCAATGGCTCCCTGCATGCACACGTAGCTGTAAAAAGCCACGCTTTTGGTGATCGAACAGTTCTTGATTGTAACTCGAACTGCTGAAGTTTTAGCAAATCGTTTGAGTTCGTCGAACAACTCGAACACCCTCCAAAATCACTCGAACATGAAATTGGCGAACCTCGAACCTTGAACATCGCTCATCTCTACGTGTCACAGGAACCTCATGCTTGTAGGTCCCTACACTATATATAATATAAAAAAGCAACAAAAAAGAGGAATTACTATCATTACTTACAGCAAAGATGGAACTGCAGCTGTACATTGCCTAGGCCAAAAACTATTACTCCAGCAGGATACAGCTAAGCCCCCACTAGGTGGTGGCATCACAGGTGCAGGAGGAGTAAATCACACACACACTTCCAAAACATGGAGGGGGCTATTGCTAGATGGTAAAGCTGCACACTGATGCACTTGCATAGAGCGCTGTTCACACTTGCAGATGCACAGTCACAAACCCGCAGCCTATTAGACGGCGCCCATACTATTAGGGGTACTTTGCACGCTGCGACATCGCTAACCGATGGTAGCGATGCCGAGCGCGATAGTACCTGCCCCGTCGCACATGCAATATCTTGTGATAGCTGCCGTAGCGAACATTATCGCTACGGCAGCTTCACACGCACTTACCTGCCCTGCGACGTCGCTCTGGCCGGTGACCCGCTTCCTTCCTAAGGGGGGGCGGTCGTGCTGTGTCACATCGACGTCACACGGCAGGCGGCCAATAGAAGTGGAGGGGCGGAGATGAACAGGACGTAAACATCCCGCCCACCTCCTTCCTTCCGCATAGCCGGTGGAGGCAGGTAAAGAGAAGTTCCTCGCTCCTGCGGCTTCATACACAGCGTGTGTGCTGCCGCAGGAACGAGGAACAACATCGTACCTGTCGCTGCAGCGGAATTATGAAAATGACCGACACTACACAGATCACCAATTTACGACGCTTTTGCGATCGGTTATCGGTGCATCTAGGCTTTACACGTTGCAACGTCGTTACTGGCGCCGGATGTGCGTCACTTTCGTTTTGACCCCGATGACATCGCAGTAGCGATGTCGCAATGTGCAAAGTACCCCTTAGATCAGGCGGGCTGTCAAGCCATACTCAAACTGCGCATCATACAGGGAAAGGAACTCTAACATGCAATGCTTGGGGAGGCCAGGACCATGTTGGACTCTGAGACGACATGCATGCATGCAGGGGCTGGCACATTTTAGCCTGGGGGGCAATCATAAGACAGTGGCCCTCAAGTTGCGGCGGCCCACCTTTGGTCTGTTTATCTCTGCCACTGCATTAAAGCAGCAGTAACAGACTTTATGAACAGGCTGGTACATATATATGGGAACAGAACCACACTTACTGCTGACATAGATACTGCAACAGAACCAAGATGACTACAGAGATTTGGGAACTGCAAGGAGCATATTACAGCGATATAGGAGCAGAACCGACCTTACTACAGAGATATGGGAACAAAACCGGGCTTACTACAGAGATACAAGAGCAGAGCTGAGCTTACTATAGAGATATGGGAGCAGAACCGACCTTTGACGAATAGATTTCTCCAGAGAGGATATCCTGGAGAAACAATAAAAAAGGCCCAGGATTTTGCTTGGAGAAGCCAAAGGACGGAGCTATTGGTCCCTAGACAAAAGGAGGATCAAGATATCAAAACAAGATTGATAGGGACCTTTGACGACCAGAATCATAGAGTCCTGGGGATCTTTAAAAAGTACTGGGGAATACTTCGGAGTGATCCAGATATTAGTAATGCAATTATGGAGACACCATCAGTTACATACAGGAGAGGACGCACGATAGGGGACCAGCTGGTACACAGTCTCTATACCCCCCCCCAAAAGAAGGGCACCTGGTTAGATCAAAGAGGAATTGGAACATATAGATGTGGAAAGTGCTCTTTCTGTAAATTTGTTATTCCATCTAAAGAATTCATTAGTGTGAGCACGGGCAGAGTCTATAAAAATAGAAATTTTGGTAATTGTAAGACTGAAGGATTAGTATATTTGTGTACCTGCTCCTGCCCACTAGATTATGTGGGAAAGACAAAAAGACAATTCAGAATTAGGATCAGTGAGCATTTGGGAGATGTTAGAAATAAGAGAGACACCCCTATTGCCCGCCATGTGAATGACTGTCATGGGGGTGATGTGGGATCCTTGTCCTTTAGGATCATAGAAACGGTGCCCAAACCCATCAGAAGGGGAGATTGGGACAAGACAATTTTACAGAGGGAGACAAGGTGGATGTTTTGGTTGCAATCTATTCATCCTAAGGGATTAAATGAGCAACTCAGTTTTGTAAGCTTTATATAGGTGAAGATGTTACAAGAGTCCAGTAAGACATATAAGTTGCCTTCCAAGAGAAGGATAATGTCTAGGGAAAAGAAAAGGACTGCTAAAAAGACTCTATAGCAGTTGATATCCATAGAAAGTAAACAATAAATAGGGTAGGAGTAAAAATTGGAAATTATATATACAACCTTGTTTGATACCAAAAATCCTCTGCATCAACACACGCTCCAGTTCTCTGAGTTTAAATCACTAGATAAATTTCCCTAATTTTTCAAAAATTCTATCTTATAGACATTCTGGGGTCCGTAAAGTAGTTTTTTATATATTGTCCCATATTCAATTTATCATAGATGGGTGACAATACCAACTGAAAGGTGACAGATGGGACAGATAATGTATCTGTGTGAATTTATCCTCCCTTTATGTCACATGGTGTTTGCATAAATCAGCATGATATGAATCCTGTTTGAGCCATATATAAACTATCCTCATGATGTTATCAACCCTAGAGATAAATGGATGAGATATTTGACTACTATATGTATTTCCCACAATAAGTGGTGGAATGTATTAGATTTGGCTGGCCCCCATCCTTTGGCGCTTTCTGAATATCACATTTATACATACATGAACGGTTACCATAGAAACGAACAGCGACACAGTGGAATGTATAACTTTACTAGCAATGATCTGATCGGAAGTGACGTATCGCCCCCTGATATTACTTATTAAACTCTGTGGCTATAATTAATATTTATTGAGAAGATACGATATAATGAATGTGATGGATACATCAAGATCCGTTTGGATTATGGTCCGTTTATGGATGGACTTATTAAACAAAACTTTATTGGTAACGAACAGACCGGAAGTGACGAATCGCCATCCGGCAGTATATATAAGTATGGGGGAATAGATTGATCCGTATGGAATATAGATGTACCCGAATAACGGATCAAGGGATACCATGGCTAAACCGGATCCAGATATAGGTTATGACCCGTTGGTAGGAGGATAGGGTAAAAATTCAAAACGGAAGTGACGTATCGCATCTCTGCCCGAGTAACCGGATGTAGTCATAGGAAGTGACCTCACGGGCAATGTTCAGCCTGATAGGCTGGCAGAGATGACAATCATCTCATCTTGATTGGAAACCGGAAACACAGGCCGTATGGAGGGGTATTTAAACCTGAAGGGAGGCCATATCCAGCAGGCGTGTATTACCTGCACTCCCAGCTGACTATCCGATATATACCTAGATATCTGGCTGCTGTTTTCATCTAATAGTAAGTACTACAAACCTTTGGGAAATAATGTTGTGTTTGGAGAAACTCATGTTCTCCCTTACATGTTTTTGTAGTTAAATTGATCTCCATATTGGAGGGGAACTGGACCCAATGGGTGACGGATGTGAACCATCGCAGATCTAGTAGTGGCACAGGACAGATATTATGCTGTGTTTGTGCAGTCATGTCTGCAAGTGAGTATAATATGGCCAGTAAGATATGGATACTGCGATGTGATCCCGGAGTGAAATTGATTACATACATTGACATATTTTGTCTTCTCAGTAATAACAGAATTCCTCATTGAAGGATCCATTTAATTCAGGACAAATTGGATACTTAGTAAGTAGAGAACTATTAGGGAGTGAATAACTGGTATAGGATTGATGGTAACCAATAAAGGGTTGTTTTTTAATTTAAGGTATATTGTTGTTACAGTGTACCATCCATGTGAATTCAATTTGGAAAAGCCCCTGAAGAACCTCCTCTAAATTTAAGTCCTGGAGGTGAAACGCGTCGGGCAACATTAGGACGGGCTAACTTGTTGAACTATTAAATATAATGATATCCTGGGATTAATGCAGGAACCCCGGACTGGAGCCCAGACCCTGGCTCTTAATGAATCCTTGTAGGTTGCAGGATTCACTGTGAATATTTGAAACCATACAATATAAATAATAGCTGACCCATATTGGATCGACAGTGAGATATGATGGTAGTATGAATGGGATTCACCATACATGAATAGAAACCCCACAGAATAGCAGCACCTATTAGTGTCGAGCGCAGGGTGCTACCAGGGCCAGTCGACGGAGAGTGGGGGCACCACTAACGTGACGTCACAGGGTGCCGACCCCCACGGGTAGGTAGGGAGAGTTGTAGGGAATTTGCCCACAGTACTCTCACCATACCAATACTTGCATTAACAATTTTTAATTTTTGCACTTATTCCTTGTTGTGGTATGTTTAATAAAATTATATTTTTTATATAAAATAGGGGCCTTTGTTGGTATTTTAGTGATTATACCCCTACTGAAAGAGCACATATCTCTTTCTTTGGTTATAGAGTGTTTAGTGTTATGGCTGGATTTTTGTCAGGGCCAATTGAGGATAATACATGGCTAAAAGATGCCAAGGAAGCTTTTTCTGAGTTAGCTTATGAGGAAACTCCCACTCAAGCACAATCCCTAAGGTCTATTTTTTCAGATCTACTGATTGAGTACAAAGAGAATATTAAATCGTGGTGGGAGGTCCAATCTCTTGACAACTACATCAAGAACCGCATAGTCCCTAGGGGACTTAGGATTTCCATTTCTCCTGCCCCTAGATCAAGATCGGCAGAACTTTTAGCCAAGTGGGAGGAGGAATCAATTTCATCATCCCTTAGATTTATGGGTATCCTACTAGAGGGTGAGAAAAAGACATTGCAAAATACAACTGAAAAATTACAAAAAACTATTGATAGGGCCTTGAAATTTAAAACGGATGCTGAATTTGCTAATAGGGAGGCAACTCTTAAAACTTCAATAGAGCGGTATAGATTGAGTATAAAAGATAGAAAACACAAACGTTTTGCGAGAGATTTAAAGGACTTTAAAGAAAAACAGGCCTATAATTTTGTAGACAGTAGGCAAAAAATTCCCCCAAGTGATATATCGTCCACAGAAGCCGAATCATCAGATTCAGAAAACCGCACCACAAAGAATTGGTGGAATCCCAGAGGACCACCAAAGAGAAAATGGAAGGGGGGTTATATGAAGGGAAGAGGGAATGGAAGACAATATCAAGACAGATCCCAAGGCGGGCTAGATGGCTCATCTACCTCTGGGCAATCATCTGCTTCCTTAGCCCCTCCTTCCACCACCTCTTTTTTAGAAATGAGGGAATCAAGACCATACGACCTGAGGGAAAGGGCTCCCCATGGAATAAACAAAGTTTAAGTCACACTGTAAATCAGAGAACAACTATGACACAGGTGATTAACTTATCTAGCTATAATCTCTTGGAAAATGAATTGACAGTACTTAGGGCAGGTTTAGGATTTGTGCCTACGGTTAGATTTGATGTATTCTCATGGATAAAAGATCTTAACCTATTTATACGTAAATTGAGATGGAAAAAGCACTATACAATTTTAAATCGGAATAGATGTCATCAGTTGGGTATTCCGATGGATATGTTGAATGATTTTGACAACCTAGTGAGTTTGGAAGAGGAAGGGAATAGAAGAACGGGTGAAGGCCCCTTTTCCTCATTGAAAAATAGGAGTACAAAAATGCCACCTCAAGGAGAACAAGACAGCACAGAGATTTTTTGCAAATTGGTAACTATGGATTTAATGAAAATTAATCCTAAATATCATCCAGCTCCGAAAAATCTCACTCAATATGAGAAAGAAGCCCTAGAAAGTCTGGAAAAAAATCAAGAGATCATAATAAAACCGGCAGATAAAGGCGGGAATACGGTCGTTATGGATAGAGAAAACTACTTAAAAATGTGCATGTCCCTTCTGTTGGATAGACAAACATATGAGATCCTTAAACAGGACCCTACGGATATTTTTCTGGGGGAATTAAAGCTGATATTGACAGAAGCTCAGAATAACAAACTAATCAGTAAGGATGAATTTGAATTCCTTCTACCAAAGCATCCAAAAATAGCTACTTTTTATACAGTACCCAAGATACACAAGGGGTTGGATCCCCTAAAAGGACGACCTATAGTGTCCGGGATCAACGCCTTGTGTCAAAATAGCAGTACCTATATGGATCACATCCTGCGTCCGTTTGTTATGGCCCTTCCTTCACATATTAGGGACACAATGGATCTCCTTAGGAGATTAGAAGGGTTGACGGTTGAAAAAGAAACTATATTAGTGTCAATTGACGTCGAATCATTATATAGTCGGATACCCCATCATGTTGGCTTAAAAGCTATTAACCATTTTTTGTCATCTCGAGGTACACAGTTTGCCCTCCACAATGAATTTATACAAGAACTAATGAAATTCATCCTCACCAGGAACTACTTCATTTTTAATTCTGTGTTTTTCCACCAGCTCAGGGGCACAGCAATGGGGAGCCCGTGTGCCCCCACTTATGCCAACTTGTTCCTGGGCTGGTGGGAGGATACAGTGGTTTTTGGTGAGGAAGACAATGAATGGACCCCCCAGATTATGTTCTGGGGGAGATACATTGACGATATCATTGTCTTGTGGAATGGGTCAATTGAATCTTTTATCTCATTTGTTGAACATCTAAACATCAATGATATAGGCCTAAAATTAACATATGAGATTGGTGGGGATAAAATCCCGTTCCTAGATATCTTTATACAAAAGGATGAAGAAGGGAGACTAAAAACTGATGTGTATAGGAAACCAAATTGCACGAACAACTTACTACACTGGAACAGCTATCATCCTCCTCCCCTTAAGAGAGGCATACCCAAGGGACAGTTCCTGAGATTGCACAGGAACTGTTCCTTGGAGAGTGACTTCGATAAACAATCAAGATCTTTGACGAATAGATTTCTCCAGAGAGGATATCCTGGAGAAACAATAAAAAAGGCCCAGGATTTTGCTTGGAGAAGCCAAAGGACGGAGCTATTGGTCCCTAGACAAAAGGAGGATCAAGATATCAAAACAAGATTGATAGGGACCTTTGACGACCAGAATCATAGAGTCCTGGGGATCTTGAAAAAGTACTGGGGAATACTTCGGAGTGATCCAGATATTAGTAATGCAATTATGGAGACACCATCAGTTACATACAGGAGAGGACGCACGATAGGGGACCAGCTGGTACACAGTCTCTATACCCCCCCCCAAAAGAAGGGCACCTGGTTAGATCAAAGAGGAATTGGAACATATAGATGTGGAAAGTGCTCTTTCTGTAAATTTGTTATTCCATCTAAAGAATTCATTAGTGTGAGCACGGGCAGAGTCTATAAAAATAGAAATTTTGGTAATTGTAAGACTGAAGGATTAGTATATTTGTGTACCTGCTCCTGCCCACTAGATTATGTGGGAAAGACAAAAAGACAATTCAGAATTAGGATCAGTGAGCATTTGGGAGATGTTAGAAATAAGAGAGACACCCCTATTGCCCGCCATGTGAATGACTGTCATGGGGGTGATGTGGGATCCTTGTCCTTTAGGATCATAGAAACGGTGCCCAAACCCATCAGAAGGGGAGATTGGGACAAGACAATTTTACAGAGGGAGACAAGGTGGATGTTTTGGTTGCAATCTATTCATCCTAAGGGATTAAATGAGCAACTCAGTTTTGTAAGCTTTATATAGGTGAAGATGTTACAAGAGTCCAGTAAGACATATAAGTTGCCTTCCAAGAGAAGGATAATGTCTAGGGAAAAGAAAAGGACTGCTAAAAAGACTTTATAGCAGTTGATATCCATAGAAAGTAAACAATAAATAGGGTAGGAGTAAAAATTGGAAATTATATATACAACCTTGTTTGATACCAAAAATCCTCTGCATCAACACACGCTCCAGTTCTCTGAGTTTAAATCACTAGATAAATTTCCCTAATTTTTCAAAAATTCTATCTTATAGACATTCTGGGGTCCGTAAAGTAGTTTTTTATATATTGTCCCATATTCAATTTATCATAGATGGGTGACAATACCAACTGAAAGGTGACAGATGGGACAGATAATGTATCTGTGTGAATTTATCCTCCCTTTATGTCACATGGTGTTTGCATAAATCAGCATGATATGAATCCTGTTTGAGCCATATATAAACTATCCTCATGATGTTATCAACCCTAGAGATAAATGGATGAGATATTTGACTACTATATGTATTTCCCACAATAAGTGGTGGAATGTATTAGATTTGGCTGGCCCCCATCCTTTGGCGCTTTCTGAATATCACATTTATACATACATGAACGGTTACCATAGAAACGAACAGCGACACAGTGGAATGTATAACTTTACTAGCAATGATCTGATCGGAAGTGACGTATCGCCCCCTGATATTACTTATTAAACTCTGTGGCTATAATTAATATTTATTGAGAAGATACGATATAATGAATGTGATGGATACATCAAGATCCGTTTGGATTATGGTCCGTTTATGGATGGACTTATTAAACAAAACTTTATTGGTAACGAACAGACCGGAAGTGACGAATCGCCATCCGGCAGTATATATAAGTATGGGGGAATAGATTGATCCGTATGGAATATAGATGTACCCGAATAACGGATCAAGGGATACCATGGCTAAACCGGATCCAGATATAGGTTATGACCCGTTGGTAGGAGGATAGGGTAAAAATTCAAAACGGAAGTGACGTATCGCATCTCTGCCCGAGTAACCGGATGTAGTCATAGGAAGTGACCTCACGGGCAATGTTCAGCCTGATAGGCTGGCAGAGATGACAATCATCTCATCTTGATTGGAAACCGGAAACACAGGCCGTATGGAGGGGTATTTAAACCTGAAGGGAGGCCATATCCAGCAGGCGTGTATTACCTGCACTCCCAGCTGACTATCCGATATATACCTAGATATCTGGCTGCTGTTTTCATCTAATAGTAAGTACTACAAACCTTTGGGAAATAATGTTGTGTTTGGAGAAACTCATGTTCTCCCTTACATGTTTTTGTAGTTAAATTGATCTCCATATTGGAGGGGAACTGGACCCAATGGGTGACGGATGTGAACCATCGCAGATCTAGTAGTGGCACAGGACAGATATTATGCTGTGTTTGTGCAGTCATGTCTGCAAGTGAGTATAATATGGCCAGTAAGATATGGATACTGCGATGTGATCCCGGAATGAAATTGATTACATACATTGACATATTTTGTCTTCTCAGTAATAACAGAATTCCTCATTGAAGGATCCATTTAATTCAGGACAAATTGGATACTTAGTAAGTAGAGAACTATTAGGGAGTGAATAACTGGTATAGGATTGATGGTAACCAATAAAGGGTTGTTTTTTAATTTAAGGTATATTGTTGTTACAGTGTACCATCCATGTGAATTCAATTTGGAAAAGCCCCTGAAGAACCTCCTCTAAATTTAAGTCCTGGAGGTGAAACGCGTCGGGCAACATTAGGACGGGCTAACTTGTTGAACTATTAAATATAATGATATCCTGGGATTAATGCAGGAACCCCGGACTGGAGCCCAGACCCTGGCTCTTAATGAATCCTTGTAGGTTGCAGGATTCACTGTGAATATTTGAAACCATACAATATAAATAATAGCTGACCCATATTGGATCGACAGTGAGATATGATGGTAGTATGAATGGGATTCACCATACATGAATAGAAACCCCACAGAATAGCAGCACCTATTAGTGTCGAGCGCAGGGTGCTACCAGGGCCAGTCGACGGAGAGTGGGGGCACCACTAACGTGACGTCACAGGGTGCCGACCCCCACGGGTAGGTAGGGAGAGTTGTAGGGAATTTGCCCACAGTACTCTCACCATACCAATACTTGCATTAACAATTTTTAATTTTTGCACTTATTCCTTGTTGTGGTATGTTTAATAAAATTATATTTTTTATATAAAATAGGGGCCTTTGTTGGTATTTTAATGCAGGGGCTGGCACATTTTAGCCTGGGGGGCAATCATAAGACAGTGGCCCTCAAGTTGCGGCGGCCCACCTTTGGTCTGTTTATCTCTGCCACTGCATTAAAGCAGCAGTAACAGACTTTATGAACAGGCTGGTACATATATATGGGAACAGAACCACACTTACTGCTGACATAGATACTGCAACAGAACCAAGATGACTACAGAGATTTGGGAACTGAAAGGAGCATATTACAGCGATATAGGAGCAGAACCGACCTTACTACAGAGATATGGGAACAAAACCGGGCTTACTACAGAGATACAAGAGCAGAGCTGAGCTTACTATAGAGATATGGGAGCAGAACCGACCTTACTACAGAGATATGGGAACAAAACCGGGCTTACTACAGAGATACAGGAGCAGAGCTGAGCTTAATATAGAGATATGGGAGCAGAACCGAACTTACTACAGCGATATAGGAGCAGAACTGACCTCTTACTACAGAGATATGGGAGCAGAACCGACCTTACTACAGAGATATAGGAGCAGAACTGAACTTACTACATAGATATGGGAAGAGAACCGAGCTTACTACAGAGATATGAGAACAGAACCGAGCTTACTACAGAGATATGAGAACAGAACCGACCTTACTACAGAAATATGGGAGCAGAACCGACCTTACTACAGAGATATAGGAGCAGAACTGAGTTTACTACAGAGATATGGGAACAGAACCGAGCTTACTACAGAGATATGAGAACAGAACCGACCTTACTACAGAGATATGAAAGCAGAACCAAGCTTACTGCAGAGATATGGGAGCAGAACTGAGCTTACTACAGAGATATGGGAGCAGAACCAAGCTTACTACAGAGATATGAGAGCAGAGCCAAGCTTACTGCAGAGATATGGGAGCAGAACGGGAGCAGAACTGAGCTTACTACAGAGATATGGGAGCAGAACCGCACTTACTACAGAGATATGAGAGCAGAACCGAGCTTACTACTGAGGTATGGGAACAGAACCGAGCTTACTACAAAGATATGGGTGCAGAACCGAGCTTACTATAGAGATATGAGAGCAGAACCGAGCTTACTACAGAGATATGAGAGCAGAACCGAGCTTACTACAGAGATATGAAAGCAGAACCGAGCTTACTATAGAGATATGGGTGCAGAACCGAGCTTACGGCAGAGATAAGGGAGCAGAATCAAGCTTACTACAGATATACGAGATCAGAACCGAGCTTACTACAGAAATAAGGGTGCAGAACCGAGCTTACCATAGAGATATGGAAGCAGAACCGAGCTTACTACAGAGATAAGGGAATCAATACCAAGCTTACTACAGAGATATGGGAGCAGAACCGAGCTTGCTGTACCCATACAGGAACAAAATTGTACTTACTTAGTCTACTACATAGAAACAGCAACAGGACACCAAGCCTCCTACATAGCTACGGGAACAGAACAAGTTTACTGCATAGACATAGTACCATAACTAAGCTTACTGTACTGTTCATGGGTTACTGAGGATTGGTAACTGATTCATGGTGCACCCTAGCACCAATCAAAAAGTTAGAGGTAAGTAGGAGAACCGTAAAACTGATTTCATGGAATTAGGGTGAACGCTTAAGGCAAGAACCTTAAAGGCAGTATACAAGAGGCTTCTGATAATTCTTTGGTTTTAGGATGATGAAATTTTACATTTATTCCACATACTCTCCACCGATGTCAACACACATCTTACATCGGTATTCCAAGTTCTGTAAGCCTAGCAAAAAGAAGGATTTCGATTGTGCCATAAACTAGGCATCCGTATTAGCCATGGCATCAGAAATGGTGTGAAATTTAGTACCCTTGAGGTTTTTCTTCAGGTTTAGAAACAGACGATAGTCGGAGGGAGCTAGATCTGGTGAATAAGGTGGGTGGTCCACCAGCTGGAAACCTAGCTCTGCCAGTTTTGCCGTGGTCGCTTGTGCAGTGTGAGTGGAGGCATTGTCTTGCAGGAACAAGATTCCTTTGGACAGCTTGCTGCGCCTTTTGGCCTTCAGAGCTGCCTTCAATTGGTCCAAAAGTTCAATGTAATAACTTGCATTGATAGTGGAACCTTTTGAAGGTAGTCCCTTAGAAGCATGCCCTTCTTATCCCAGAACACAGATGCCATCACCTTAGTGTCTGGTCTTTGCACATTTAACTCTTTGGACGAGGAGAACCACTGTGCCTCCCCTCTTTTGAGTGCTCATTGTTTTCAGGGTCATACAAATAAATCCAGCTCTCATCCATAGTGACCAGTCAATCCAGGAAGTTCCTATCAGTCTGGAAACGCTGACAAATGGACCGGGAAGTTTTCACTTGCATGTGTGCCGCCCCTGCAGCAGTCGGACTGCTCGGATCCGGGGGTTTTGCTGAGGCTCGAGGGTCCCCGGACCCAGGGCACAGCGGCCACTTCGATGTAAAGGGGGGATATTTACAAGGACAGTTTATGACGCCACCTGCAGGTTGCAGTAAAGGGGAGTACCGCCGCTGCTGGATGGAAGATCGGGGCAGATGGTGTGGAGCAGCTGGATGGCAGGTCCCTTCGCATGTAGGGAGGCCCCGGTGCTCGGGTGGAGTGGATGGGATGGCAGGCCGGGTACAGGGGCAGGGTTTTACTCACTGTTGGATCCACAGTACTGCAGAATAAAAGAGGTACACACACTGCTGAACCAAGTCTCTGTGAGTTACTGCTGCTGTTAGGTAACACGTCTAGGTCCCGTTCCCCAGGTGTCATTAGTGATCCAGTGCCTGCTTCCGTGCACAGTGTTTCTGTCTGCAGTCCCTAAAGTCTGGAACTATCAGGAACGGTTCTTCTGTTATTAGGCAAAGTCCTTGCCCTTGGGAGTTGACACGTGGGACCCTAGTGGGCTGTTTGTATGGGAGACTCCGTCCCCCTCAATGTGCTGTCGCCCCCAACTTCTGGGCTCATGGGGAAAGTCCCTGAAGGCCCCATTCCACCGCAGGTCAATTATTGGGTCGCATAGAGCTTCTCCCCAATCTAGGGTCATGGCACCCTGTCGTGCTCGGCACCAGTCAGTCGTTGTCACTAACTGAGGCTGGGTACCGTCTCATCTGGCCCTGGGTCACTGCTTGGACCCAACACAAGTCACTTCAGGGAGCTCCAACTCCCTCCATCTCCTCACACTTCGGGAGTCCTCTTTACACTGTCTGCTGATTTGGTTACTCCCACTAGTCTGCCTGACAGTCATGGTGTGAGGTGCATGTTGGGATTTGTAGTGCAGATGGTATGACACCTGTATCTGGGTTCCTGGAACCACGGGGGGTGGGCCCTGCACCATGAAAGGAGAGGATGCAGTTCCCTGTTACACCCTGGAATAGTTAGGAGCGTCACACATGCTTCTCTGAACTGTTGTCAAACATTTGGGGACCCACTTTGCAGATAGCTTCCTCATGTCCAAATGTTCATGGATAATGACACAAACACATTCACAGGAAATCCCCATGATGTTTTCTATTGCTGTAGCTGAAATTTGTCGATTCTCCAGTATGAGGTTGTGCACAACATCGAGGTTCTCCGGAATTACAACCACTCTTGGTCGTCCAGGACGTTTCTCATCATTGGTGCTGAAATGGCCCATTTTAAATTTGGCAACCCAGTTCTTAACTGTGGAATATGAAGGGCATTGATCCCCCAATGTCTGCGAGATATCACCATGAATATCCTTCGCAGATGTTCCGTGCAGAAAAAAGAAATGTATCACTCCTCTGCTCTCAGTTGCTGTGAATATTACATTAGACTCCACCATTTTGTTTTCCCACGTGCGTAGAACACTCTTGCCATAAGCAACAAACAAATAATTTTGAAAACATATATTAGACGCATAAGGCTTTCATGTGATGTAACATTTGTTACCATAGAAACAAAAAAGATTACAAAGCCAAAGACTTATCAGCTGCCCCTCGTACTCTGTTTCAGTTTGTATACTAGTACACTACCTGTAACTTGTGCCATGCCAGAGAAGCAGCGGAAGCTTAGGAAGGCAAATAAGTGGTATAACTGAAAACCACAACACCACAAAAAACATGCCCTCAAGTGGCTATATAGAAAGAATAATATAAAAGTTATGAATCTTGGAAGAAGGGGAAGGGAAATTAAATCACAAGAATGAAAGTTGGCTGAACAAAACATACCCTATGTTAGTCTCACATCAGCTTCATTTGATAAGTAAATCAAGAACCAATAAAAAAACAAAGACGGAAGATCACAATGTACCAAGTTAATAGCATTTAGCTGAAGGAAGCAATGAAATTGGATGTACAAATAAAGCCTATGTAGTAACAGTCACCATCACCCTTTAATCACATTCACTAGTAGCAAGACTGGATATAGGCTACTATTCCGGTGATTCTTCCTATTGCTATACATCTTTCATTAAGTTGACTCGCCAACCCCAGGGCTATGGGACACCCGATGCTGGGCCAGACTAGTCCGGGGGACGTCAGTGGTGGCTGGGCCCGACTCCGCATCCTGGTGGGGTCAATTAATATGGCTTCTGTGGGGGTGATTATTAAAGTTTATATTCATGACGCCACCTGTGGTTTGCGGCTATTAAGCCACCGCTGCTGCATGAGGCCTCCGGGGTGATGGAACGGCAGCAATGGTGGTACTGCTCCCACAGGTGGAGCTGGACCCCGGGGCAACAGTTGGTGCTTGTGAGTGTCGATGTAGTTGCGGTGTAATGCAGGGCCGACAGGGCGGTGAAAGGACCGGACACAAACAACAGTCTCTTTACCTTCTCCTCTTTTACTGTGCAAACGGTTAGTCCTGGGAGACCGTTACAGGTGGTAGAGGGCTCCGGTCGGCCTGGAAGTAGCTGGGGTCATCTCCTTGGCCAGTCGAGTATGAGGCCTACTCCCTGCTCTTTCTTTGCTGTTATAGGACCCTGCACTTTGGATTAGCAATGGCCCTCTTGCTGCTGGGACCGGTGGTTCATCCCTCTCCCTGTGTGGTAGGCTGCGCAGGCCCTCTCTGATGCTTCTCTGCTGGAGTCCACACCGGGCCTTGGTGATGCAGCTGTACCCCAGGTTGCTTTGGGGGGGCCAAGAGACCTGCAGTCCTCCTGCCCTAAGGATTCGGCTGCCAGGGAAGGGTTTTACACCCTAGCAACCACAGACTCCGATGTCTGATTCTCTCCTGTGCCTCTCTGCCAATCCTGCTTCACTGGGCCAAGCTATTCCAGCTCCAGGCCCCAGGTCCACAGGACAGCACAACTCTGCATCTTCACTCTCCAAACTCTCCTGACAGACTGAACACTAACTCCTCCCTCAGGTCAGGCTTGAGGAATGCTTCCCTGGAACTCCAGGTTCAGAGCTCCTTCTGCTGGCCTGAGGGAGAAACTGCGTTGGATGTTGGTACCTACTGGCCAATGATTTCCCCAATTACCTCCAGGCTCAGCATTAACCCTTTGGAGGGGCAATGCTGTTGTGGCGACCAGGTACTGGGGCGCCACAAAAGCATAACCAACATTTTAATTTTTTATTTGTAGATCTGAGGTTGTGTATTAATCACCTACACAGATTAACTATGCTATTATTTTAAATCTTCCATCCATGGTGTTTCAGCTGTCTGGGTAGTTTGGCAAACAACATGCCCCCCGTCCACGAGATCCAAAACCAGGACCGGTAATTCCACTGCCTCATACCAGGTGATACCCACTGTCTCACAACTTTTGGTTGACCCTAAAGCTTTTGTATCTCAAAATGGTATAGTCTGAAGTCATAGTCTATGTTACTCCAGACAATGGATATCACAACCATAGCATTCTCTTGTCAGTTTACTAAGTACCCCAAGCTACCCCCAGAATTGAGCCCAGCCTCCTGGAAACCCCTTCAAAGCTAACTGTGCACTGGTGAAGGTATTTTTCTGAAGCAGTGTCCCTCACTTGGGACTACATGTGAGACCCTCTGTGGAGATGGGAGTAATGGGACTAATGGCTGGGGGAACAATGGCTTAATTGAGGCCCCTGAGACAATGATGACAATAATGAAATGATTGCTTTACTCTAATTACCAATCTCATACCTGGTCACAATGCTGCCTGCTTTATGAGTTTTAATTGTGAAAAACTGATGGAAGACTGCAGCACCTCTCTGTTGGTAAACAGGAGCTGTGGCAGAGCCTCTAACCAGCTCACCTTCTCCACCTCTAGGTATGCACAGATAAACAATTTCAGGGTAACATTGAACCACTAGCAGGGTCTGTTCATTTGTGGGTTGTATGCAGAGGTAGAAACTGGTTGGATCCACGGCCTGGCTTCACACGCAATACCTCCCCATTGAACTGCATTCCCTGATGCAACACAACCTCCTGGGAAAATGCACCTCACTAAATATTTCAACTAATGCATGTTCCACCCTCTTTGCATCCAGGGTACCTGATGGCAAAATCCACAATCATTGGATTGTATCTCTTCCATGAGTGACTGGACTAGAGCAGGGAACTTATGAAATCCACCCTCACCCACTGAAGAAGTTCTGCTATCAAAGACATGGGTGTTAAAAGGGCTCTTAGTGAGGAGCCTTCCACCCATTGGCAGGTGTCACAGGAGCTTACAAACATTTTGATTTCAAGGTGTCCCACTATTGGACCTTTGTGGGCTAAGGAGAGGATTTCCCTTCTGTATTTCTCAGGCAGCACCAACTGCTTTGTATCCTGCCTCACTGTGTCTTATGTCACCTGATACAACAATCCTTTTTCCCATATAACATGGAACCCATCTTCTTAAGACCCTTCTTTGGCAGCTGCACTCTTCAATCAACCTAGCGATTGGTCTCCCTTTACCTCCTCCCTGATATCATTTATCTCCCATCATGGAAACAGGCTTTGTATTTTGTGAATTACTTACCACTGGCATGCGGTAGTCAACATGTTGAGATCACTCTGTTCCCTTTTGACTTAGTCTAAAGGAACCGGTCTTTGGCTTTGGGTTACGACATTGGTCCAGTATTACACCAATCCTGCTCCTAGGTTGTTTCTCAGCAACTCGTCTACCAGTAAGTGCCACACTACTCCAATATCCACCATTCCATGACTGTAATCTCAGTCTAAATGAAAATCGGGCTACGTTCCTCTCTGGATATGTTGATTAACATATGACTGTCAGGAACAATAAATTGGTCCTGTACTACATGGTCTTTGATCAATGTGACTGAGGTTCTGGACTCATGGAGCCCTACAATCTCCACGGCCTCTGCTCATACCAACTGCAAATGCTGGTTCATGGTTACTTAAGTGTCCCACCTAGTCCGGGACACTTGTCCTTGTACCACATATGCTTGTTCTTCCAGTCAAGGGTAGTGGAATCCTCTGTCTCCCAGCATTCCCTCTCTATTGCAGCACGGCATTCACCTCTAGGGGATTTGGTTAATGTAGGCTATAACATTCCTAGTATTCCCTGCCAAAGTTTCCCATGCATCCACAGTTATGGCAGGTTTACCCCTCTTGCTCCAACACGTCCTGTACTTGGGGGCTTAGGAAACCTCCACCTCTTTGTGAAGTCCAAAATCCCCGCAGTTCCTTCTCTTGCCAGTCCATGCATCTCACTGACCTCCCTGTAAGCCCCTATCCGAACTCTTTGGGGCTGTCCTCCTACATAGCACTGATCAATTGGCATACCAATTATAAGCCAGTCTTGCAGCTTCATCCAGTTGTTTTCTATCTATCACCCATTCTTTCAACTCAACTAGGAGCTTGGACATAAATTATTACTGCATGAATATATCCAAGACATGTTCTGCTTCCTGAATACACAGCATTTTTATCCACCGAGTGCCTGCTATATGTAATGTATTGGCAAATGCCCGTTGCATGTGTGCACCAAGCTTTTGTGAGTCTCTCTCTCCTATTATCCACTGTCAACTGTACTGTGCTGGGATGGATGGGGGTACTGCTACATGCACTCCAAGATATTTTGTTACCACTGCTTCTTGCTCCATCTCTCTGGCCCGGTCTCCTAGCATGGCCAGCATCTGCCTCAACTCAGTAGGTCAGTTCTCCACGATGTAAATGACAGCCCTAGGCTGTGGTCCCTCCACACCTGCCCTCCTCCATATCTGAACTTAGCTCCTCCTGTGAGTGTTCTCGGTCCAACTCGATCAAGCGGTTTCCTCCAGCAACCACTTCAGCCTCTTCTAGAGCAAAATGATCTCAGCTGTTGCTTCTTGAGCCTCTTGTAGATGGAGTATGCCATTTTTTCTGCCAAGTTACCACTCAGTAACTTTCCACGGTAAGTTGTCCATAGATACATCATCCCACTGCTGCCACCACTTGAGATAATCTGAGGTTGTGGGTTGTATTAATCACCTAGGCAGGTTATCAAAGCTATTATTTTTATTCTGCTATTCATGGTATTACAGCAACTCAGGGTAGTTGGCCAAACGAATTGCTCCTAGTCCACAAGATCGCAAACCAAGACTAATAGTTTGACTGCCCCTGTACCAGGCAACACCCACTGTCTCCCAACTTTTGGTTGGCCCACAGCTTTTGTATATCCTGCCAGTATGGTCTGCAGTCACAGCCTATACTCCAGATGAAGGATACCACAACCACCAGCTGGCAAGAACTCCCATTGGCAATAACCCCATCCTCTCAGCTCGTTAGTGTCCTAAGTACCCCAAGCCGCCCTCCAGGATAGAGCTGGGAAAAATATCCCCCCAAGCTAAGTGTGCATTGGTGGATGCATTTTCCTGCATTTTCCTGAGCTCGAGACAGTCACATGGAACTGCATATGAGACCCCCTATGGTAACGGTTCCGCTGTGTCTACTATCACCATCCACATAATGGAACTAGAGGCTGTCAGAACAATTTCTTAATTGAGGCCCCTGAGACGCTAATAAGACTAATGGAATGATTGCTTTACTATTGCAGCACCATGAGGTAATAGGTGCCGCAGTGGACTGCGTTACCCCGGGTTCCTGATAGACCAATGCTGGCAACTGCCCTACATGTATTTAAATTGCCCACTTCCCAGGTTGAGCAACAGGTTAGCAATGGGTTTAGAGGGGTAGCTCCCCATTGGCTGGGATCTGCCCAATCCGGTAGCCAGAAGCCCAGGGATCGAATGGTCAGTTTGTCAGTTAGAGTGAGGGTGAAGAGAGTGACGGTTGGAGAAGTTGGTCTGGAGGAAACCCCGGTGAACTAAAAAAGCAGAACAGTCGCCGGAGGGGAATACTGAACTAGTACCCTAAGGGACCAAGCATGACGGGGCACAGGAACCTAGTCTGGGCAGACGTTTGAAGCCCACACAGTAATCCTGCAGGTGATCGGGGACTATCAGGGTCCGTCACCACTGAAGGTATGGGACACAGTAACAAAGAGGGAACCTGGGCAATGAGACAGAAAGAAAATTCTGATCCAAGAGAGGTTCGAGTTACTTGTTATATGTACCCAGAAGGACAAGAGGGAGAACAGAGAGGGACCCCAAGTTGCTCCAGGCCACGGGGACCCTAATACCAAAAAGTGCAACGAGGAGGTTTTACCGGGTCACCACACCAGCACTGGGACAAAGGGAACCCGGGACCCCAAAACCAGCAAGAAGCGAGCTGCGGCTACCAGGACTCAGTGAGTAAAACTTAGTTAAACCGCAGAACCCGTGTTGTCTGAATCATTGCTATACCTTCCTCAGCACCAACTGCTACCCCTAACATTGATTCCCTGGGGCCTAACCCTACTTATGGAGGGTTCAATATCTATGCTGCACCACACCAACAGCCCCAGCAGTGGACATTAAGCATCAGTGGCTTTCCCCTAAATAGCCGCGCACCGCAAGTGGCATAACAGACATTTTGTACATACTCCCTTGTAAATATCCCTTCTTTTTCAAGCTACCCTTGGGGTCACGGAACCGGGTACCGGCCACCTGAGTGACATTGTCTCCCTGTATCCAACGCCCGGAACAGAGTACCCTAGGCCCTGGGGCTCGTCACTATCAATCTTATACCTGGCCTTCTGTGTATAAACATAGCAACAAAAAGAGGAAAATATCCTCCAAAAATTAAGTATTACTTACAGCAAGATGGGCTGCAGTGTGTACATCGCCCTGGCCAAAAACTAGTACTCTACTAGGATACAGCTAAACCCCCACTAAAGTGGAAGCGTCACAGGTGCAGGAGGGGCAAATCACCCACACGCCTGCATGGAATGGAGGAGGGCGATTGCTAGATGATAAAACTGCACACTAGTGGCTTGCATAGAGCAGAAAGGGGCCTAGCTGTATCCTGTCCCAAAAAAAATAATAAATGAGGTTTTTGTTGGTAATTATGGCCATAAAAACGTAAGCCTACAACCCGCGTCACGGAACCTATTTATGGCCATTTTTGTTGCTATGTTTATCTTTAGTGTAGGGAGTAGAGATGAGCGAACCGGTCCCGGTTCGGCTCGAGGTCGGTATACTAACATTTTTACAATTCAAGCATATTTTTGGTTTTCTTCTTTTGCGGGAGACATGTCCCTTTAACCATTGCAACAATAAAACATTTTTAATAACCGGGAACAGGATGGGAACGGGTCCTTTCAGTTACCCACCCAAGCAAACCTGCCCCTTGATCCTGCCTCTAAGAAACAGGCAGCACCCCTCTTCCCCAGTCCAGGAAACAGGAACGGGTGCGGGTGTTGCCAAAACGGGCCGGGTACAAAGTTCCATACCCGGCAGTCTCTCCAGAGGCCCCCACGTCCAGGAGACCCCTGACTAGAGATGAGCGAACCGGCCCCGGTTCGGCTCGAGGTCGGTTCGCCGAACGGAGGTCCCGTTCGAGTTCGGCTCGTCGAACGTTCGACGAACCGAACTCGAACTACATAGGAAACAATGGCAGGCAATCACAAACACATAAAAACACCTAGAAAACACCCTCAAAGTTGTCCAAAAGGTGACAAACAACTCACAACACAACACAAACACATGGGAAAGTGACAAGGACATATACTCATGCGAAACCAAAACAGCTGGACAAGGAAAAAGAGGAGGACACACAGATATAGGCATGGCACGCCCTTCTAAAATCATGTAAAACACCGCAAGGTGACTCCAAGCGTAGTCTCCCTTTTTTTCCAAAAATTGGGCCCCACACACACCTACCCCTTCAGTGGCAGCAGTTGTGCCCCAGTTGTACAATTCACAGCTAGATTTGCATCAAGCACATTCAAAAATACGCCATTCTTATCCGTCCCCAGGATGACACCAGGGTAGGTAGCAAAATCTTTCCTGATCCCAGCTCTGTTCATCTTGGCTTCTTTTAAAAACACAGCAAGCAAGGGTTACTCCAAGCGGAGTCTCCCTTTTTTCCAAAAATTGGGACACACACACCCACCCCTTCAGTGGCAGCAGTTGTGCCCCAGTTGTACAATTCACAGCTAGATTTGCATCAAGCACATTCAAAAATACGCCATTCTTATCCGTCCCCAGGATGACACCGGGGTAGGTAGCAAAGTCTTTCCTGATACCAGCTCTGTTCATCTTGGCTTCTTTTAAAAACACAGCAAGCAAGAGTTACTCCAAGCGGAGTCTCCCTTTTTTCCAAAAATTGGGCCACACAGACACCCCATCAGTGGCAGCAGTTGTGCCCTAGTTGCAAACATGATGTTTTGATTTGCATCAAGCACATTCAAAAATACGGCCTAATTAACCGTCCCCAGGATGACATTAGGGTAGGTAGCAAAGTCTTTCCTGATCCCAGCTCTGTTCATCTTGGCTTCTTTTAAAAACACAGCAAGCAAGGGTTACTCCAAGCGGAGTCTCCCTTTTTTCCAAAAATTGGGCCCCACACACACCCACCCCTTCAGTGGCAGCAGTTGTGCCCCAGTTGTACAATTCACAGCTAGATTTGCATCAAGCACATTCAAAAATACGCCATTCTTATCCGTCCCCAGGATGACACCGGGGTAGGTAGCATAGTCTTTCCTGATCCCAGCTCTGTTCATCTTGGCTTCTCTTAAAAACACAGCAAGCAAGGGTTACTCCAAGCGGAGTCTCCCTTTTTTCCAAAAATTGGGCCACACAGACACCCCATCAGTGGCAGCACTTGTGCCCTAGTTGTACACTTCACAGCTAGATTTGCATCAAGCACATTCCAAATCCACAAGCATTTACTCTCCCCAGGATGACACAGGGGTAGTAAATTCCTTCTGGATCCATGACTTGTTCATTTTGATGAACGTCAGTCTGTCCACATTGTCACTGGACAGACGCGTGCGCTTATCTGTCAGCACACACCCAGCAGCACTAAAGACACGTTCAGAGACAACGCTGGCAGCTGGACACGACAAAATCTCCAAGGCGTAACTGGATAGCTCTGGCCATTTTTCTAGATTTGAAGCCCAAAAGGAGCAAGGCTCCATTTGCAAAGTCATGGCATCGATGTTCATTTGGAGATACTCCTGTATCATCCTCTCCAGCCGTTGACTATGTGTCAGACTTGTTGTCTCTGGTGGCCTTGCAAAGGAGGGTCTAAAAAAATTATGAAAAGATTCCATAAAATTGCTGTTACCAGCACCAGATACGGTCCTACTGGTACGGGTAGACTGTTGAAGATGACGAGACCGTCCCATGTTTGTCAAGTTACAACTGGGAGATTCACTCCCTGCACCTGCGCGGTTGTTTGGTGGAAAAGCCGATCTAAGATCGAGTAACAGCTTCTGCTGATACTGCTGCATACGTGCGTCCCTTTCTATGGCTGGAATTATGTCACAAAATTTGGACTTGTACCGGGGATCTAATAGTGTGGCAAGCCAGTAGTCATCATCACTTCTAATTTTGACAATACGAGGGTCATGTTGGAGGTAGTGCAACAAGAAGGCACTCATGTGTCTTGCGCAGCCATGCGGACCAAGTCCACGCTGTGTTTGTGGCATAGAGGTGCTAACCGTTCTTTCTTCCTCTGACATCTCCCCCCAACCTCTTTCAACTGAAATTTGACCAAGGTCTCCCTCATCTGCTGAGTCTTCCATGTCCATGGACAGTTCGTCCTCCATTTCTTCATGTTCTCCTGCACCTTCCTCAACATCTCGCCTGCTACCATGCGCCCTTGTTGATCCCTGTCCCCCATGGTCCCATGCCTGGCGCCTTAGTGATGATGAACGTCTGGACCTTGGTGATGTTGTTGTGTCTTGCGCATATGAATCCTCCTGTAGTTCATCCCCTTCCTGTTGTCCCACCCCCTGACTCCGAATAGTGTTTAGCGTGTGCTCCAGCATGTAAATGACTGGAATCGTCATGCTGGTAATGACATTGTCAGCGCTAAACATATTCGTCGCCATGTCGAAACTGTGCAGAAGAGTGCATAGGTCCTTGATCTGAGACCACTCCATCAGGGTGATCTGCCCCACCTCTGCATCTCGTTGGCCCAGGCTATACGTCATGACGTATTGCACCAGGGCTCGGCGGTGCTGCCACAGTCGCTGTAACATGTGGAGAGTTGAATTCCAGCGTGTCGCCACATCGCATTTCAGGCGATGAACCGGCAGGCCGAAAGACTTCTGGAGCAATGCAAGTCGCTCAGCTGCGGCGCTTGAACGGCGGAAGTGAGCAGACAGTTTTCGTGCCCTGTTCAGAAGGCCATCTAGGCCGGGATATTGTGTTAAAAATTGCTGGACGACAAGGTTCAACACGTGAGCTATACAAGGTACGTGTGTCACCTTGCCCAGGCGAAGGGCCGCACCCAGGTTTGCAGCATTGTCGCACACGGCCTTACCAGGCTGCAGGTTGAGTGGAGACAACCATTTATTAAACTCGGACCGCAGAGCTGACCACATCTCCTCAGCTGTGTGACTCTTATTCCCAAGACATGTCAAGCTAAAGACCGCCTGATGCCGTTGCGCTCTGCTGCCAGCATAGTAATGAGGGGTGCGTGATTCCTTCTGCGCAGTGAGAACGCTGGTGGCCTGACCAGGCAGGCTTGGGGCGGAGGTGGAGGAGCCAGATGAGGTGGAGGATGCAGAAGCAGTGGCGGAACTTGGACAGACAGAGGATTGACACACAAGTCGTGGGGACGGCAAGACTTGTGCAGCAGACCCTTCACCATCAATCACCATAGTTACCCAGTGCCCAGTCAGCGACATGTAACGTCCCTGTCCATGCTTACTGGTCCAAGTATCGGTGGTGAAATGCACCCGTTGACACACAGAGTTTCTCAAGGAAGCGGTGATGTTGGGTGCGACATGCTGGTGTAGCGCGGGCACACCTTTCTTAGAGAAGTAGTGGCGACTAGGCATCTGGTACTGGGGCACAGCGACAGACATAAGGTCTCTAAAATCCTGTGTGTCCACTAGGCAGAAAGGCAGCATTTCGGTAGCCAACAGCTTACAGAGGGATAGAGTCAACCTCTTAGCTTTGTCATGGGTCGCAGGAAGTGGCCTTTTATTTGACCACATCTGAGGGACAGAGATCTGGCTGCTGTGTGTAGACGGTGTTGAGTAGGGTGTCCCTGGAAAAATGCAGGTTTGTGAGGAAAGTGCAGGCGGAGACATGATGTTGCCTTTATCCAACGTTGGTGCTATCGATGTCTGAGAGAGCTGTACACACTCACTTGTTTCCCCTTCCAAACCAACTGACGACCTACCAAGCAAACTGCCTGTTGCGGTTACAGTGGTGGAAGTTGTGGGTGGAAAACCAGGTGTGACAGCTGTCCCCACAGTCCTAGAAGATGACGAGCGCGCTGATGCACTGGAAGTGGCAGGCGGTGGATGGTTCGCTCCGCTAGGCCGCATTGCAGCACGGTGAGCTTCCCACCGGGCCATATGATATTTATTCATGTGACGATTCATGGAAGAAGTTGTCAAACTGCTGAGGTTTTGACCTCTACTAAGAGAACCATGACAAATTTTACAGATCACATAATTTGGGCGATCTTTTTCTATGTCAAAAAAGGACCAGGCTAGGCAAGGCTTAGAGGCCATGCGACCTGTTGATCCACCCCGAATAATGCTCAGAGGCAGAGTGGTGGCTGAGGATGCAGTTGTAGACGTGCTACCAGTACTCCGACTGTGTCCAGGAAGACGCAAGGTAACTTCGTCATCAGTTGCATCCTCCTCCACCACCTCTG
This sequence comes from Anomaloglossus baeobatrachus, assembly GCF_048569485.1. Taxonomy (NCBI): domain Eukaryota; kingdom Metazoa; phylum Chordata; class Amphibia; order Anura; family Aromobatidae; genus Anomaloglossus; species Anomaloglossus baeobatrachus. The sequence continues at coordinate 254,476,871 of NC_134356.1, forward strand.
TTGACCTCCTCGAGTGCCTGACTGTGGGTTGACAGTAGGTGGGATCTAGAACTTCATCATCAATTGTTGTGTTTGCACTCCCCTCCCCCTCAGACCGAGCCTCTTCTTGCCCTGACCGAATATTTAAGTTGTCATCCCAATCGGGTATCTGCGTCTCATCTTCATCAGTATGTTCCTCATTGTCTATAACCACAGGTGTTACAGTTTGTGACAAAGGGTCAACATTATGCTCAGAAACTTGGTCCTCACGGCCTGAATCAGAGTCACAAAGGTTCTGGTCATCACTGCAGACCATTTCCTGTTCTGTACTCACTGTAGCTTGGGAGCAGACCTCTGATTCCCAGGCTATAGTGTGACTGAACAGCTCTGCAGACTCAGCCATCTCAGTTCCACCATACTGTGCAGGGCTGATGGAGACTTCAGAGCTGGGAGAAAGCAAGTTTGATTGGGATGACAACTCAGAGGACTGGTGTTTTTTGGATGCGGTACTTGAAGTGGCTGAGAGGGCACTTGTTGGACCACTTGAGATCCATTCAAGCATTTTCCTTTTTTGGCCATCATCTACCTTTGTTACTGTTGTTCGTGTCCGTAAAAAAGGGAGCACATCGGATTGTCCACAGTAAGTAGTAGACATCTTACTTTTGCTGGTAGATGGTCTATCTTCAGCAGATGATAATGGAGCTTTGCCACCTGCCCCACGGACAAAACCTGTTTGTCTTTTCCACCACGCCTCTTCCCCTTTCCACCAGCATCTGTCATTTTGCCACTCATGTTGATTGCGACAAGATTGTGCACTGAAAATGTGGTAGTAAAAATTGAGAGGTGGTGTAGATTGCAGTGGTGGTCTAGCTTTATTAACAGCAGAATAATAAAGAATAAATATCCCTGACAATGCAACTACGGCCCTTAAACTTGCAGCAAAAATTGCTAGTATAATGGCTTAGTTATAATGAGTTGGAGTGTGCAATGCAGGTAGAAGTGGTGGAAATGTCTTTGCATTAGTGTGACTAGACAACAGTCCAATAGCCACGTTTAGGATGCCACTAGGTACACTGAGTGTTTGCTAGTATAATGGCTTAGTTATAATGAGTTGGAGTGTGCAATGCAGGTAGAGGTGCTGCAAATGTCTTTGCACTAGTGTGACTAGACAACAGTCCAATAGCCACGTTTAGGATGCCACTAGGTACACTGAGTGTTTGCTAGTATAATGGATTAGTTATGAGTTGGAGTGTGCAATGCAGGCAGAGGTACTGCAAATGTCTTTGCACTAGTGGGACTATAGCAAAGTCCAATAGCCACGTTTAGGATGCCACTAGGTACACTGAGTTGTTACACCTCGTGGCTCTCCTGTGGCAAGGAATGAGACAGTCTCCTTGCCTGCCACGAGCGCTCCTGCTCCGCAGCGCCGAAGGTCTGCCAGAGTGCAGGAGAAACCTCCTCAGAGAGGCAGCACAAGGGTGACACCTAGTGGTACTCCTGTTGCAAGAAATGAGGCGGTCTCCCATTCCTTGCCTGCCACAGCTCCTCCTGCTCAGCAGCCTCGAAGGTCTGTGAGGTTGCGCAATGTGCAGAGATTTGCTGCTCAGGGAAGCAGTGAGACTCCCGTTATCTCTACACATTGTGAGACCGAGGATCCCGCCTCTATTTCCCAGAGGCAGGAGGGTGAGCATGTGCTATGCTTGGTGGATCCTGATTCGCCCACTGACGTCACACGGCTTGATGACAAGGCTGGTGACGTGGTGAATCCTGACTGGCCAGGCTGGGATGTCGTGGATCCTGATTGGGTCAAGTCCGTCATCTCCGCCTCGCGCCCGCCCTTGGCTGGAGCTACACCTCCTTAAAAGCTCCTCCTGCCATCATGGCGGCGCGCGACCGTCCTTCTATGTTTGGATGTCTGGCAGCGTGCTGCCACGCCACTGCTCAGGCATTATCTTCTGTGGGCTTGGCCCTTGCTGCTTAGGCAGCACCTGGTTTGCAGGCCGTGTCCCTGCCTTGCTGCTCCGGCAGTAGCTCCTTCTACAGGCCGTGTTCCTGTCCCAGGTGAGCTCCTCGAGTCTCCACTGGACTCACCTGGTTATTGAAAGCACACGTGCGTGGGCACCTCTGTGCTACCCTCGTGCCATACTCTCGTGACTTCCACTGGCACACGTGCGTGGGCACCTCTGTGCTTCCCCGTGCAACAGGTACACCGAGCCGTGTGATCCCTGCCATACAACCCACACGGGTTAGGGCAGACCGGTGTACATAGATTGTCTGTGACATTCCAGACGATCGCTAGCAGCAACCCGCTCACTCTTCACCCACCATAGCAGCGGTCCCTTACACCGCACAGTGGACCTTGACCGGCGGAAGCTGTCCATTCCCCATCTTGGCACGCTTCCCCGGGTCCCCCTCGTAACATTACGGTCGCGCCAAAGGTCTGGCTATGGCTGAAGAGCAGCAGCAGTTGCTGCGTTATGTGCAGCAGTTGGAATCACGTTTGGCAGCAGTGGAGCAGTCTTCCTCCGACAAGACTGCTCTGACGACAGTCGCCACCCAGGCGGCTACCCAGGCTGTGCTATTGGGCGGAAGGTCTCCTCGCCTTGCGCTTCCAGAGCGCTTTAGCGGGGACAGCTCCGAGTGTGGGTTTATAAACCAAGTTACCACCTACTTAGAGCTGTCCGCGACTCTTTACGCTACCGAGAAGGCGAAGGTAGCCTTCGTCCAGTCCCTGCTCACAGGGAGAGCGCTGAAGTGGTCCACGCCGTTGTGGGAGCGCGGAGATCGGGTGGTGAATAACTTAGCATCTTATCTTGGGGCCATGAGAATGGTGTTCCTCGGGCCTCAAGTCACCCACGACTCCGCGCTGCGCCTCCTACGACTTCGGCAAGGGTCCGCTTCAGTCGGGGACTTTGCCGTACACTTTAGGACACTTGCCGCAGAGCTGGACTGGCCCGATAAGGTCCTTGTCCCTGTGTTCTGGGAGGGCCTGGCAGGGTTCGTCACAGACGCACTGGCCACGCGTGAGGTGCCTGCTACTTTAGAGTCCTTGATTGTGGTTGCCTCTCGCATAGACATCCGCCAGGCGGAGCGGAGGCTCGAGGTCTCTTCAGCACCCACGTCCTCACGGCCTAAAAAGCGTCTGGCTCCCGTATTCCACCAGACAGGTCTCCCAGCCAGCTCTGTAGGCGACTCCGTGGAGTCAATGGAGGTGTCCAAAGCGGTCTCCTCTACCCCAGGTTCTCGGTCTGGTGTCATCTGCTTTTCCTGTGGGCAGAGGGGACACATAGCTACCCGATGTCCCAAAAAGTCGGGAAAAGACAGCGTCTAGTTTCCATCAGAGGGGGGTTACTAGACGCTGCTTCTCCCTCTAGGTTGACTATCAGCGCCCAGTTGCAGTTTGGCACTACTCTCTTCTCTGCTCTGGCCTGCCTGGACTCAGGCGCTGATGGCAATTTCATTTCGACCTCCCTGGCAACCCGATACTCAGTTCCCCTGGTTCTCTTACCCAAGCCACTCAGGGTTCGGGTAGTCAACGGGTCCCTACTAGTCGATCCCATCACCCAGATCACCATCCCTCTCAGGATGGAAGTACCACCAGGACACCATGAGCAGGTGTCCTTCCTGGTGCTTCCAGGTGGGACGGATGAGATCCTACTGGGCCTCCCCTGGTTGAGACAGCATGCTCCTATACTCAACTGGGCAACAGGGGAGATCTCATCATGGGCAGGATCCTGTAGGGAGCACCTCGTGACTACCGAACCACCCGCTACCATTAGGTCGGTTGGGTCCTCAGGGAATACAGGGGAGCCAGGTTTACCGACACCTTATGAGGCCTACAGGGACGTCTTCTCCAAGAGGGCCGCAGATACCCTTCCTCCCCACCGGCCATACGATTGCCGAATAGACCTGAAGCCAGGCTCCGAGCCCCCTAGGGGCAGAGTGTATCCCCTCTCTGCTCCAGAGACGGAGGCTATGTCCAAATATATTCAGGACAGCCTGGCAAAAGGGTTCATTCGCAAGTCTATTTCACCGGCCGGTGCGGGGTTCTTCTTCGTGCAAAAGAAGGAAGGGGATCTACGCCCCTGTATCGATTACAGGGGATTAAATGCAATCACGATCAAAAACAAATACCCTTTGCCCCTCATTACGGAGTTATTTGATCGATTCCGCGGGGCAAAGATCTTCACGAAGCTGGATCTACGCGGGGCGTATAATCTAGTGCGAGTCCGAGAGGGCGATGAGTGGAAGACCGCCTTCAACACCAGGGACGGTCACTACGAGTATCTCGTAATGCCCTTCGGACTCTGCAATGCCCCCGCCGTATTTCAAGACTTTGTGAATGATGTTTTCCGGGATTTGTATCTTTCCGTGGTTGCATACCTGGATGATATCCTTATCTTCTCCCCCGATCTTGCCACCCATCGGAGGGATGTCATCCGAGTACTTAAGAGGCTCCGCACTCATTCGTTATATGCTAAGCTAGAAAAGTGCGTTTTTGAACGTGAATCCTTGCCGTTCCTGGGGTATATCGTGTCCAGTCAGGGGTTAGCAATGGATCCGGGGAAGTTGGAGACAGTGATGAAATGGCCTGAGCCCCGCTCGCTGAAAGCGATCCAGCGATTCTTGGGGTTTATCAATTATTATCGCCAGTTCATTCCCAACTTCTCGACGGTGGCAGCACCCATCATTGCCCTTACCCGCAAGGGCGCTAATCCCAAAGCATGGACACGGGAAACGGTAGAGGCATTTCACACTCTCAAAACTTACTTCTCCAGAGCTCCCATCCTTCATCGTCCAGACATCTCCAAACCCTTTCTACTAGAGGTAGACGCCTCTTCGGTCAGTGCTGGTGCAGTCCTGTACCAGAAAGACGAACGAGGAAGGAAGCATCCTTGTTTCTTTTTCTCCAAGACCTTTTCTCCGGCCGAGAGGAACTACTCCATAGGGGATAGGAAGTTACTGGCGATGAAACTAGCATTCCAGGAATGGCGGCATCTCCTGGAGGGTGCGAAGCATCCATTTGAAGTATTTTCCGACCATAAAAATCTCACATACCTCCAGACAGCACAACGCCTGAACCCAAGGCAGGCCCGTTGGTCCTTGTTCTTCTCCCGGTTCCGCTTTATTATCCGCCACCTGGCCGGTGAGAAGAACGTACGGGCCGATGCCTTGTCACGTTGTATGGTTGTGTTGGAGGAGGACGAGGAGGAGCCTCGTCTTATACTACCCCCGGACAGCTTGAGGATGGTCACTCCCACTTCTTTGGACCAGGTGCCACCTGGCAAGACCCTCGTTCCCCCTGAACTACGGAATGAGGTGCTATCGTGGGCCCATGCCTCCAAGGTCGGGGGTCACTTTGGGGTCAAAAGGACCAGAGACCTTGTGACTAGGCACTATTGGTGGCCGAGACTACCCCAGGACATACAGGAGTATGTGGGAGCCTGTATGTCGTGTGCACGGAATAAGCCGTCCCGTCAGAGACCGGCAGGTCTTCTTCACCCACTGCCAGTGCCGGATCGTCCCTGGGAAGTGGTGGGAATGGACTTCCTGGGAGATCTGCCCAAGTCAGCAGGTCACAAGGTCGTATGGGTCATCCCGTATCACTTCTCTAAAATGGTCCACTTGGTGCCTCTCCCACGACTCCCGACGTCACGTGCTCTCGCCACCTTATTCATTAGGCATGTATTTAGGCTGCATGGCATGCCTGACAAGGTGGTGAGCGACCGGGGTCCCCAGTTCGCGTCTCGCTTCTGGAGAGAGCTCTGTAAGCTCCTGCAGATAGAGCTGAACATCTCCTCCGCATACCATCCCGAAACCAATGGACTGGTAGAGAGGACCAATCAGACCTTGGTAACTTACCTCCGCCATTTTATCTCCGCGCACCACGACAACTGGGCTAACCTCCTTCCTTGGGCCGAATTTGCCATTAATAATTCGGTCCATGAATCCTCTGGTCAGACTCCGTTCCTGCTCAATAACGGACAACATCCCAGAATCCCGGTTCCGATGCCCATTACGTCACCCGATCCTAGAGTGGAGGATTGGGCGACCGAGGCCCGGGAGATCTGGGATAACACCCAAGAGGCCCTTAAGAGGGCTAAAGACCGGATGGTGACAACGGCTGATGAGCGCCGCCGCCCTGCACCATCCTTCGCCCCTGGTGACCTAGTGTGGCTGTCCTCTAAGAATGTTAATCTACGGGTACAGGCAGCCAAGTTCGCCCCTAGGTACCTGGGTCCGTTTAAAGTGCTAGAGCAGGTGAACCCGGTGGCATACCGACTCCAGCTCCCTCCACGCTGGGCTATAGCCAACACCTTTCACGTGTCCCTCCTGAAACCCGTACGACTTAATAAGTTCTCGGGGTCCCTGACGCCTCAAACTGACTCCCCGCCCGACGACTCTGAGGTGGCGAAGCTTGTGGAGACAAAAGTTATACGGGGCAGGAGGTACTACCTCGTGGAGTGGGTCGGCCGTGGTCCGGAGCATAGATCCTGGGAATTGGAGGATCATATCCACGCCCCGGGTTTGATAGCGGACTTCGAGCACGGGCAGGGGGAGGGGCCTAGACGGGGGGGTAATGTTACACCTCGTGGCTCTCCTGTGGCTAGGAATGAGACAGTCTCCTTGCCTGCCATGAGCGCTCCTGCTCCGCAGCTCTGCCAGACTGCGCAGAGTGCAGGAGAAACCTCCACAGAGAGGCAGCACAAGGGTGACACCTAGTGGTACTCCTGTTGCAAGAAATGAGGCGGTCTCCCATTCCTTGCCTGCCACAGCTCCTCCTGCTCAGCAGCCTCGAAGGTCTGTGAGGTTGCGCAATGTGCAGAGATTTGCTGCTCAGGGAAGCAGTGAGACTCCCGTTATCTCTACACATTGTGAGACCGAGGATCCCGCCTCTATTTCCCAGAGGCAGGAGGGTGAGCATGTGCTATGCTTGGTGGATCCTGATTTGCCCACTGACGTCACACGGCTTGATGACAAGGCTGGTGACGTGGTGAATCCTGACTGGCCAGGCTGGGATGTCGTGGATCCTGATTGGGTCAAGTCCGTCATCTCCGCCTCGCGCCCGCCCTTGGCTGGAGCTACACCTCCTTAAAAGCTCCTCCTGCCATCATGGCGGCGCGCGACCGTCCTTCTATGTTTGGATGTCTGGCAGCGTGCTGCCACGCCACTGCTCAGGCATTATCTTCTGTGGGCTTGGCCCTTGCTGCTTAGGCAGCACCTGGTTTGCAGGCCATGTCCCTGCCTTGCTGCTCCGGCAGTAGCTCCTTCTACAGGCCGTGTTCCTGTCCCAGGTGAGCTCCTCGAGTCTCCACTGGACTCACCTGGTTATTGAAAGCACACGTGCGTGGGCACCTCTGTGCTACCCACGTGCCATACTCTCGTGACTTCCACTGGCACACGTGCGTGGGCACCTCTGTGCTTCCCCGTGCAACAGGTACACCGAGCCGTGTGATCCCTGCCATACAACCAACACGGGTTAGGGCAGACCGGTGTACATAGATCGTCTGTGACATTCCAGACGATCGCTAGCAGCAACCCGCTCACTCTTCACCCACCATAGCAGCGGTCCCTTACACCGCACAGTGGACCTTGACCGGCAGAAGCTGTCCATTCCCCATCTTGGCACGCTTCCCCGGGTCCCCCTCGTAACACTGAGTGTTTGCTAGTATAATGGCTTAGTTATAATGAGTTGGAGTGTGCAATGCAGGTAAAGGTGCTGCAAATGTCTTTGCACTAGTGTGACTAGACAACAGTCCAATAGCCACGTTTAGGATGCCACTAGGTACACTGAGTGTTTGCTAGTATAATGGCTTAGTTATGAGTTGGAGTGTGCAATGCAGGTAGAGGTGCTGCAAATGTCTTTGCACTAGTATGACTAGACAACAGTCCAATAGCCACGTTTAGGATGCCACTAGGTACACTGAGTGTTTGCTAGTATAATGGCTTAGTTATAATGAGTTGGAGTGTGCAATGCAGGTAGAGGTGCTGCAAATGTCTTTGCACTAGTGTGACTAGACAACAGTCCAATAGCCACGTTTAGGATGCCACTAGGTACACTGAGTGTTTGCTAGTATAATGGCTTAGTTATAATGAGTTGGAGTGTGCAATGCAGGTAGAGGTGCTGCAAATGTGTTTGCACTAGTGTGACTAGACAACAGTCCAATAGCCACATTTAGGATGCCACTAGGTACACTGAGTGTTTGCTAGTATAATGGCTTAGTTATAATGAGTTAGAGTGTGCAATGCAGGTAGAGGTGCTGCAAATGTCTTTGCACTAGTGTGACTAGACAACAGTCCAATAGCCACATTTAGGATGCCACTAGGTACACTGAGTGTTTGCTAGTATAATGGCTTAGTTATAATGAGTTGGAGTGTGCAATGCAGGTAGAGGTGCTGCAAATGTCTTTGCACTAGTGTGACTAGACAACAGTCCAATAGCCACGTTTAGGATGCCACTAGGTACACTGAGTGTTTGCTAGTATAATGGCTTAGTTATAATGAGTTGGAGTTTGCAAAGCAGGCAGAGGTGCTGCAAATGTTTTTGCACTAGTGGGACTATAGCAAAGTCCAATAGCCACGTTTAGGAGGCCACTAGGTACACTGAGTGTTTGCTAGTATAATGGCTTAGTTATAATGAGTTGGAGTGTGCAATGCAGGTAGAGGTGCTGCAAATGTCTTTGCACTAGTGTGACTAGACAACAGTCCAATAGCCACGTTTAGGATGCCACTAGGTACACTGAGTGTTTGCTAGTATAATGGCTTAGTTATAATGAGTTGGAGTGTGCAATGCAGGCAGAGGTGCTGCAAATGTCTTTGCACTAGTGGGACTATAGCAAAGTCCAATAGCCACGTTTAGGATGCCACTAGGTACACTGACTGTTTGCTAGTATAATGGCTTAGTTATAATGAGTTGGAGTGTGCAATGCAGGTAAAGGTGCTGCAAATGTCTTTGCACTAGTGTGACTAGACAACAGTCCAATAGCCACGTTTAGGATGCCACTAGGTACACTGAGTGTTTGCTAGTATAATGGCTTAGTTATAATGAGTTGGAGTGTGCAATGCAGGTAGAGGTGCTGCAAATGTCTTTGCACTAGTGTGACTAGACAACAGTCCAATAGCCACGTTTAGGATGCCACTAGGTACACTGAGTGTTTGCTAGTATAATGGCTTAGTTATAATGAGTTGGAGTGTGCAATGCAGGTAGAGGTGCTGCAAATGTGTTTGCACTAGTGTGACTAGACAACAGTCCAATAGCCACGTTTAGGATGCCACTAGGTACACTGAGTGTTTGCTAGTATAATGGCTTAGTTATAATGAGTTAGAGTGTGCAATGCAGGTAGAGGTGCTGCAAATGTCTTTGCACTAGTGTGACTAGACAACAGTCCAATAGCCACATTTAGGATGCCACTAGGTACACTGAGTGTTTGCTAGTATAATGGCTTAGTTATAATGAGTTGGAGTGTGCAATGCAGGTAGAGGTGCTGCAAATGTCTTTGCACTAGTGTGACTAGACAACAGTCCAATAGCCACGTTTAGGATGCCACTAGGTACACTGAGTGTTTGCTAGTATAATGGCTTAGTTATAATGAGTTGGAGTTTGCAAAGCAGGCAGAGGTGCTGCAAATGTTTTTGCACTAGTGGGACTATAGCAAAGTCCAATAGCCACGTTTAGGAGGCCACTAGGTACACTGAGTGTTTGCTAGTATAATGGCTTAGTTATAATGAGTTGGAGTGTGCAATGCAGGTAGAGGTGCTGCAAATGTCTTTGCACTAGTGTGACTAGACAACAGTCCAATAGCCACGTTTAGGATGCCACTAGGTACACTGAGTGTTTGCTAGTATAATGGCTTAGTTATAATGAGTTGGAGTGTGCAATGCAGGCAGAGGTGCTGCAAATGTCTTTGCACTAGTGGGACTATAGCAAAGTCCAATAGCCACGTTTAGGATGCCACTAGGTACACTGACTGTTTGTTAGTATAATGGCTTAGTTATAATGAGTTGGAGTGTGCAATGCAGGTAAAGGTGCTGCAAATGTCTTTGCACTAGTGTGACTAGACAACAGTCCAATAGCCACGTTTAGGATGCCACTAGGTACACTGAGTGTTTGCTAGTATAATGGCTTAGTTATAATGAGTTGGAGTGTGCAATGCAGGTAGAGGTGCTGCAAATGTCTTTGCACTTGTGTGACTAGACAACAGTCCAATAGCCACGTTTAGGATGCCACTAGGTACACTGAGTGTTTGCTAGTATAATGGCTTAGTTACAATGAGTTGGAGTGTGCAATGAAGGTAGAGGTGCTGCAAATGTCTTTGCACTAGTGTGACTAGACAACAGTCCAATAGCCACGTTTAGGATGCCACTAGGTACACTGAGTGTTTGCTTGTATAATGGCTTAGTTATAATGAGTTGGAGTGTGCAATGCAGGTAGAGGTGCTGCAAATGTCTTTGCACTGGTGTGACTAGACAACAGTCCAATAGCCACGTTTAGGATGACACTAGGTACACTGAGTGTTTGCTAGTATAATGGCTTAGTTATAATGAGTTGGAGTTTGCAATGCAGGCAGAGGTGCTGCAAATGTTTTTGCACTAGTGGGACTATAGCAAAGTCCAATAGCCACGTTTAGGATGCCACTAGGTACACTGAGTGTTTGCTAGTATAATGGCTTAGTTATAATGAGTTGGAGTGTGCAATGCAGGCAGAGGTGCTGCAAATGTCTTTGCACTAGTGTGACTAGACAACAGTCCAATAGCCACGTTTAGGATGCCACTAGGTACACTGAGTGTTTGCTAGTATAATGGTTTAGTTATAATGAGTTGGAGTGTGCAATGCAGGCAGAGGTGCTGCAAATGTCTTTGCACTAGTGGGACTATAGCAAAGTCCAATAGCCACGTTTAGGATGCCACTAGGTACACTGAGTGTTTGCTAGTATAATGGCTTAGTTATAATGAGTTGGAGTGTGCAATGCAGGTAAAGGTGCTGCAAATGTCTTTGCACTAGTGTGACTAGACAACAGTCCAATAGCCACGTTTAGGATGCCACTAGGTACACTGAGTGTTTGCTAGTATAATGGCTTAGTTATAATGAGTTGGAGTGTGCAATGCAGGTAGAGGTGCTGCAAATGTCTTTGCACTAGTGTGACTAGACAACAGTCCAATAGCCACGTTTAGGATGCCACTAGGTACACTGAGTGTTTGCTAGTATAATGGCTTAGTTATAATGAGTTGGAGTGTGCAATGCAGGTAGAGGTGCTGCAAATGTCTTTGCACTAGTGTGACTAGACAACAGTCCAATAGCCACGTTTAGGATGCCACTAGGTACACTGAGTGTTTGCTAGTATAATGGCTTAGTTATAATGAGTTGGAGTGTGCAATGCAGGTAGAGGTGCTGCAAATGTCTTTGCACTAGTGTGACTAGACAACAGTCCAATAGCCACGTTTAGGATGCCACTAGGTACACTGAGTGTTTGCTAGTATAATGGCTTAGTTATAATGAGTTGGAGTGTACAATGCAGGTAGAGGTGCTGCAAATGTCTTTGCACTAGTGTGACTAGACAACAGTCCAATAGCCACGTTTAGGATGCCACTAGGTACACTGAGTGTTTGCTAGTATAATGGCTTAGTTATAATGAGTTGGAGTGTGCAATGCAGGCAGAGGTGCTGCAAATGTCTTTGCACTAGTGGGACTATAGCAAAGTCCAATAGCCACGTTTAGGATGCCACTAGGTACACTGAGTGTTTGCTAGTATAATGGCTTAGTTATAATGAGTTGGAGTGTGCAATGCAGGCAGAGGTGCTGCAAATGTTTTTGCAATAGTGGGACTATAGCAAAGTCAAATAGCCACGTTTAGGATGCCACTAGGTACACTGAGTGTTTTCTAGTATAATGGCTTAGTTATAAAGAGTTGGAGTGTGCAATGCAGGCAGAGGTGCTGCAAATGTCTTTGCACTAGTGGGACTATAGCAAAGTCCAATAGCCACGTTTAGGATGCCACTAGGTACACTGAGTGTTTGCTAGTATAATGGCTTAGTTATAATGAGTTGGAGTGTGCAATGCAGGTAGAGGTGCTGTAAATGTCTTTGCACTAGTGTGACTAGACAACAGTCCAATAGCCACGTTTAGGATGCCACTAGGTACACTGAGTGTTTGCTAGTATAATGGCTTAGTTATAATGAGTTGGAGTGTGCAATGCAGGTAGAGGTGCTGCAAATGTCTTTGCACTAGTGTGACTAGACAACAGTCCAATAGCCACGTTTAGGATGCCACTAGGTACACTGAGTGTTTGCTAGTATAATGGCTTAGTTATAATGAGTTGGAGTGTGCAATGCAGGCAGAGGTGCTGCAAATGTCTTTGCACTAGTGGGACTATAGCAAAGTCCAATAGCCACGTTTAGGATGCCACTAGGTACACTGAGTGTTTGCTAGTATAATGGCTTAGTTATAATGAGTTGGAGTGTGCAATGCAGGTAGAGGTGCTGCAAATGTCTTTGCACTAGTGTGACTAGACAACAGTCCAATAGCCACGTTTAGGATGCCACTAGGTACACTGAGTGTTTGCTAGTATAATGGCTTAGTTATAATGAGTTGGAGTGTGCAATGCAGGTAGAGGTGCTGCAAATGTCTTTGCACTAGTGTGACTAGACAACAGTCCAATAGTCACGTTTAGGATGCCGCTAGGTACACTGAGTGTTTGCTAGTATAATGGCTTAGTTATAATGAGTTGGAGTGTGCAATGCAGGTAGAGGTGCTGCAAATGTCTTTGCACTAGTGTGACTAGACAACAGTCCAATAGCCACGTTTAGGATGCCACTAGGTACACTGAGTGTTTGCTAGTATAATGGCTTAGTTATAATGAGTTGGAGTTTGCAATGCAGGCAGAGGTGCTTTAAATGTTTTTGCACTAGTGGGACTATAGCAAAGTCCAATAGCCACGTTTGGGATGCCACTAGGTACACTGAGTGTTTGCTAGTTTAATGGCTTAGTTATAATGAGTTGGAGTGTGCAATGCAGGTAGAGGTGCTGCAAATGTCTTTGCACTAGTGTGACTAGACAACAGTCCAATAGCCACGTTTAGGATGCCACTAGGTACACTGAGTGTTTGCTAGTATAATGGCTTAGCTATAATGAGTTGGAGCGTGCAATGCAGGTAGAGGTGCTGCAAATGTCTTTGCACTAGTGTGACTAGACAACAGTCCAATAGCCACGTTTAGGATGCCACTAGGTACACTGAGTGTTTGCTAGTATAATGGCTTAGTTATAATGAGTTGGAGTGTGCAATGCAGGTAGAGGTGCTGCAAATGTCTTTGCACTAGTGTGACTAGACAACAGTCCAATAGCCACGTTTAGGATGCCACTAGGTACACTGAGTGTTTGCTAGTATAATGGCTTAGTTATAATGAGTTGGAGTGTGCAATGCAGGCAGAGGTGCTGCAAATGTCTTTGCACTAGTGGGACTATAGCAAAGTCCAATAGCCTTGTTTAGGATGCCACTAGGTACACTGAGTGTTTGTTAGTATAATGGCTTAGTTATAATGAGTTGGAGTGTGCAATGCAGGTAGAGGTGCTGCAAATGTCTTTGAACTAGTGTGACTAGACAACAGTCCAATAGCCACGTTTAGGATGCCACTAGGTACACTGAGTGTTTGCTAGTATAATGGCTTAGTTATAATGAATTGGAGTGTGCAATGCAGGTAGAGGTGCTGCAAATGTCTTTGCACTAGTGTGACTAGACAACAGTCCAATAGCCACGTTTAGGATGCCACTAGGTACACTGAGTGTTTGCTAGTATAATGGCTTAGTTATAATGAGTTGGAGTGTGCAATGCAGGTAGAGGTGCTGAAAATGTCTTTGCACTAGTGTGACTAGACAACAGTCCAATAGCCACGTTTAGGATGCCACTAGGTACACTGAGTGTTTGCTAGTATAATGGCTTAGTTATAATGAGTTGGAGTGTGCAATGCAGGTAGAGGTGCTGCAAATGTCTTTGCACTAGTGTGACTAGACAACAGTCCAATAGCCACGTTTAGGATGCCACTAGGTACACTGAGTGTTTGCTAGTATAATGGCTTAGTTATAATGAGTTGGAGTGTGCAATGCAGGCAGAGGTGCTGCAAATGTCTTTGCACTAGTGGGACTATAGCAAAGTCCAATAGCCACGTTTAGGATGCCACTAGGTACACTGAGTGTTTGCTAGTATAATGGCTTAGTTATAATGAGTTGGAGTGTGCAATGCAGGCAGAGGTGCTGCAAATGTTTTTGCAATAGTGGAACTATAGCAAAGTCAAATAGCCACGTTTAGGATGCCACAAGGTACACTGAGTGTTTGCTAGTATAATGGCTTAGTTATAATGAGTTGGAGTGTGCAATGCAGGCAGAGGTGCTGCAAATGTTTTTGCAATAGTGGGACTATAGCAAAGTCAAATAGCCACGTTTAGGATGCCACTAGGTACACTGAGTGTTTTCTAGTATAATGGCTTAGTTATAAAGAGTTGGAGTGTGCAATGCAGGCAGAGGTGCTGCAAATGTCTTTGCACTAGTGGGACTATAGCAAAGTCCAATAGCCATGTTTAGGATGCCACTAGGTACACTGAGTGTTTGCTAGTATAATGGCTTAGTTATAATAAGTTGGAGTGTGCAATGCAGGTAGAGGTGCTGTAAATGTCTTTGCACTAGTGTGACTAGACAACAGTCCAATAGCCACGTTTAGGATGCCACTAGGTACACTGAGTGTTTGCTAGTATAATGGCTTAGTTATAATGAGTTGGAGTGTGCAATGCAGGCAGAGGTGCTGCAAATGTCTTTGCACTAGTGGGACTATAGCAAAGTCCAATAGCCACGTTTAGGATGCCACTAGGTACACTGAGTGTTTGCTAGTATAATGGCTTAGTTATAATGAGTTGGAGTGTGCAATGCAGGTAGAGGTGCTGCAAATGTCTTTGCACTAGTGTGACTAGACAACAGTCCAATAGCCACGTTTAGGATGCCACTAGGTACACTGAGTGTTTGCTAGTATAATGGCTTAGTTATAATGAGTTGGAGTGTGCAATGCAGGTAGAGGTGCTGCAAATGTCTTTGCACTAGTGTGACTAGACAACAGTCCAATAGCCACGTTTAGGATGCCACTAGGTACACTGAGTGTTTGCTAGTATAATGGCTTAGTTATAATGAGTTGGAGTGTGCAATGCAGGTAGAGGTGCTGCAAATGTCTTTGCACTAGTGTGACTAGACAACAGTCCAATAGCCACGTTTAGGATGCCGCTAGGTACACTGAGTGTTTGCTAGTATAATGGCTTAGTTATAATGAGTTGGAGTGTGCAATGCAGGTAGAGGTGCTGCAAATGTCTTTGCACTAGTGTGACTAGACAACAGTCCAATAGCCACGTTTAGGATGCCACTAGGTACACTGAGTGTTTGCTAGTATAATGGCTTAGTTATAATGAGTTGGAGTTTGCAATGCAGGCAGAGGTGCTGCAAATGTTTTTGCACTAGTGGGACTATAGCAAAGTCCAATAGCCACGTTTGGGATGCCACTAGGTACACTGAGTGTTTGCTAGTATAATGGCTTAGTTATAATGAGTTGGAGTGTGCAATGCAGGCAGAGGTGCTGCAAATGTCTTTGCACTAGTGGGACTATAGCAAAGTCCAATAGCCTTGTTTAGGATGCCACTAGGTACACTGAGTGTTTGTTAGTATAATGGCTTAGTTATAATGAGTTGGAGTGTGCAATGCAGGTAGAGGTGCTGCAAATGTCTTTGAACTAGTGTGACTAGACAACAGTCCAATAGCCACGTTTAGGATGCCACTAGGTACACTGAGTGTTTGCTAGTATAATGGCTTAGTTATAATGAGTTGGAGTGTGCAATGCAGGTAGAGGTGCTGCAAATGTCTTTGCACTAGTGTGACTAGACAACAGTCCAATAGCCACGTTTAGGATGCAACTAGGTACACTGAGTGTTTGCTAGTATAATGGCTTAGTTATAATGAGTTGGAGTGTGCAATGCAGGTAGAGGTGCTGCAAATGTCTTTGCACTAGTGTGACTAGACAACAGTCCAATAGCCACGTTTAGGATGCCACTAGGTACACTGAGTGTTTGCTAGTATAATGGCTTAGTTATAATGAGTTGGAGTGTGCAATGCAGGTAGAGGTGCTGCAAATGTCTTTGCACTAGTGTGACTAGACAACAGTCCAATAGCCACGTTTAGGATGCCACTAGGTACACTGAGTGTTTGCTAGTATAATGGCTTAGTTATAATGAGTTGGAGTGTGCAATGCAGGCAGAGGTGCTGCAAATGTCTTTGCACTAGTGGGACTATAGCAAAGTCCAATAGCCACGTTTAGGATGCCACTAGGTACACTGAGTGTTTGCTAGTATAATGGCTTAGTTATAATGAGTTGGAGTGTGCAATGCAGGTAGAGGTGCTGTAAATGTCTTTGCACTAGTGTGACTAGACAACAGTCCAATAGCCACGTTTAGGATGCCACTAGGTACACTGAGTGTTTGCTAGTATAATGGCTTAGTTATAATGAGTTGGAGTGTGCAATGCAGGTAGAGGTGCTGCAAATGTCTTTGCACTAGTGTGACTAGACAACAGTCCAATAGCCACGTTTAGGATGCCACTAGGTACACTGAGTGTTTGCTAGTATAATGGCTTAGTTATAATGAGTTGGAGTGTGCAATGCAGGCAGAGGTGCTGCAAATGTCTTTGCACTAGTGGGACTATAGCAAAGTCCAATAGCCTTGTTTAGGATGCCACTAGGTACACTGAGTGTTTGTTAGTATAATGGCTTAGTTATAATGAGTTGGAGTGTGCAATGCAGGTAGAGGTGCTGCAAATGTCTTTGCACTAGTGTGACTAGACAACAGTCCAATAGCCACGTTTAGGATGCAACTAGGTACACTGAGTGTTTGCTAGTATAATGGCTTAGTTATAATGAGTTGGAGTGTGCAATGCAGGTAGAGGTGCTGCAAATGTCTTTGCACTAGTGTGACTAGACAACAGTCCAATAGCCACGTTTAGGATGCCACTAGGTACACTGAGTGTTTGCTAGTATAATGGCTTAGTTATAATGAGTTGGAGTGTGCAATGCAGGCAGAGGTGCTGCAAATGTCTTTGCACTAGTGGGACTATAGCAAAGTCCAATAGCCACGTTTAGGATGCCACTAGGTACACTGAGTGTTTGCTAGTATAATGGCTTAGTTATAATGAGTTGGAGTGTGCAATGCAGGTAGAGGTGCTGTAAATGTCTTTGCACTAGTGTGACTAGACAACAGTCCAATAGCCACGTTTAGGATGCCACTAGGTACACTGAGTGTTTGCTAGTATAATGGCTTAGTTATAATGAGTTGGAGTGTGCAATGCAGGTAGAGGTGCTGCAAATGTCTTTGCACTAGTGTGACTAGACAACAGTCCAATAGCCACGTTTAGGATGCCACTAGGTACACTGAGTGTTTGCTAGTATAAGGGCTTAGTTATAATGAGTTGGAGTGTGCAATGCAGGTAGAGGTGCTGCAAATGTCTTTGCACTAGTTTGACTAGACAACAGTCCAATAGCCACGTTTAGGATGCCACTAGGTACACTGAGTGTTTGCTAGTATAATGGCTTAGTTATAATGAGTTGGAGTTTGCAATGCAGGCAGAGGTGCTGCAAATGTTTTTGCACTAGTGGGACTATAGCAAAGTCCAATAGCCACGTTTAGGATGCCACTAGGTACACTGAGTGTTTGCTAGTATAATGGCTTAGTTATAATGAGTTGGAGTGTGCAATGCAGGTAGAGGTGCTGCAAATGTCTTTGCACTAGTGTGACTAGACAACAGTCCAATAGCCACGTTTAGGATGCCACTAGGTACACTGAGTGTTTGCTAGTATAATGGCTTAGTTATAAAGAGTTGGAGTGTGCAATGCAGGCAGAGGTGCTGCAAATGTCTTTGCACTAGTGGGACTATAGCAAAGTCCAATAGCCACGTTTAGGATGCCACTAGGTACACTGAGTGTTTGCTAGTATAATGGCTTAGTTATAATGAGTTGGAGTGTGCAATGCAGGTAAAGGTGCTGCAAATGTCTTTGCACTAGTGTGACTAGACAACAGTCCAATAGCCACGTTTAGGATGCCACTAGGTACACTGAGTGTTTGCTAGTATAATGGCTTAGTTATAATGAGTTGGAGTGTGCAATGCAGGTAGAGGTGCTGCAAATGTCTTTGCACTAGTGTGACTAGACAACAGTCCAATAGCCACGTTTAGGATGCCACTAGGTACACTGAGTGTTTGCTAGTATAATGGCTTAGTTATAATGAGTTTGGAGTGTGCAATGCAGGTAGAGGTGCTGCAAATGTCTTTGCACTAGTGTGACTAGACAACAGTCCAATAGCCACATTTAGGATGCCACTAGGTACACTGAGTGTTTGCTAGTATAATGGCTTAGTTATAATGAGTTGGAGTGTGCAATGCAGGTAGAGGTGCTGCAAATGTCTTTGCACTAGTGTGACTAGACAACAGTCCAATAGCCACGTTTAGGATGCCACTAGGTACACTGAGTGTTTGCTAGTATAATGGCTTAGTTATAATGAGTTGGAGTGTGCAATGCAGGTAGAGGTGCTGCAAATGTCTTTGCACTAGTGTGACTAGACAACAGTCCAATAGCCACGTTTAGGATGCCACTAGGTACACTGAGTGTTTGCTAGTATAATGGCTTAGTTATAATGAGTTGGAGTTTGCAATGCAGGCAGAGGTGCTGCAAATGTTTTTGCACTAGTGGGACTATAGCAAAGTCCAATAGCCACGTTTAGGATGCCACTAGGTACACTGAGTGTTTGCTAGTATAATGGCTTAGTTATAATGAGTTGGAGTGTGCAATGCAGGTAGAGGTGCTGCAAATGTCTTTGCACTAGTGTGACTAGACAACAGTCCAATAGCCACATAAAAACAAAAAAGTGAGCCGGAGTATGAGATGGTATACATGGTACTTGTGAGACCATGTTCACACTGGCCATGAGACAAAGAGAAACCAAGGAAAAAATTGTGAAAAAATACCCTGCTGTAACTAAATAAAAGCATAGTGCATATAAACATAGGGTACTTAGTAAACACTGTTTTTGATCAAAAAAAGCATAAAGCTATCCCACCAACGCCAAGGTGTACCCAGTTGGGATAGTACCTACACTCTCTAATATTAAAACCTTACCATGGGTCTAAAATAGGCCTCAATGTGGCTAAGGGCTGAGAGCGACCGGGTCCCAACAGGACACACACAGTCAGGGGGATTCACAGAATGAAATGTCCAGCTCGCTGAGAAGGGGGCCACTCCCTGTTTGTACTAAATACAAAAAAAAAACTACATAAAAACAAAAAAGTGAGCCGGAGTATGAGATGGTATACATGGTACTTGTGAGACCATGTTCACACTGGCCATGAGACAAAGAGAAACCAAGGAAAAAATTGTGAAAAAATACCCTGCTGTAACTAAATAAAAGCATAGTGCATATAAACATAGGGTACTTAGTAAACACTGTTTTTGATCAAAAAAAGCATAAAGCTATCCCACCAACGCCAAGGTGTACCCAGTTGGGATAGTACCTACACTCTCTAATATTAAAACCTTACCATGGGTCTAAAATAGGCCTCAATGTGGCTAAGGGCTGAGAGCGACCGGGTCCCAACAGGACACACACAGTCAGGGGGATTCACAGAATGAAATGTCCAGCTCACTGAGAAGGGGGCCACTCCCTGTTTGTACTGAATACAAAAAAAAAAACTACATAAAAACAAAAAAGTGAGCCGGAGTATGAGATGGTATACATGGTACTTGTGAGTGTTTGCTAGTATAATGGCTTAGTTATAATGAGTTGGAGTGTGCAATGCAGGTAAAGGTGCT
Organism: Anomaloglossus baeobatrachus; assembly: GCF_048569485.1. Lineage (NCBI taxonomy): Eukaryota > Metazoa > Chordata > Amphibia > Anura > Aromobatidae > Anomaloglossus > Anomaloglossus baeobatrachus. The sequence goes on from NC_134356.1 coordinate 254,496,724, forward strand.
GCAAATGTCTTTGCACTAGTGTGACTAGACAACAGTCCAATAGCCACGTTTAGGATGCCACTAGGTACACTGAGTGTTTGCTAGTATAATGGCTTAGTTATAATGAGTTGGAGTGTGCAATGCAGGTAGAGGTGCTGCAAATGTCTTTGCACTAGTGGGACTATAGCAAAGTCCAATAGCCACGTTTAGGATGCCACTAGGTACACTGAGTGTTTGCTAGTATAATGGCTTAGTTATAATGAGTTGGAGTGTGCAATGCAGGCAGAGGTGCTGCAAATGTCTTTGCACTAGTGGGACTATAGCAAAGTCCAATAGCCACGTTTAGGATGCCACTAGGTACACTGATTGTTTGCTAGTATAATGGCTTAGTTATAATGAGTTGGAGTTTGCAATGCAGGCAGAGGTGCTGCAAATGTTTTTGCACTAGTGGGACTATAGCAAAGTCCAATAGCCACGTTTAGGATGCCACTAGGTACACTGAGTGTTTGCTAGTATAATGGCTTAGTTATAATGAGTTGGAGTGTGCAATGCAGGTAGAGGTGCTGCAAATGTCTTTGCACTAGTGTGACTAGACAACAGTCCAATAGCCACGTTTAGGATGCCACTAGGTACACTGAGTGTTTGCTAGTATAATGGCTTAGTTATAATGAGTTAGAGTGTGCAATGCAGGCAGAGGTGCTGCAAATGTCTTTGCACTAGTGGGACTATAGCAAAGTCCAATAGCCACGTTTAGGATGCCACTAGGTACACTGAGTGTTTGCTAGTATAATGGCTTAGTTATAATGAGTTGGAGTGTGCAATGCAGGTAGAGGTGCTGCAAATGTCTTTGCACTAGTGTGACTAGACAACAGTCCAATAGCCACATTTAGGATGCCACTAGGTACACTGAGTGTTTGCTAGTATAATGGCTTAGTTATAATAAGTTGGAGTGTGCAATGCAGGCAGAGGTGCTGCAAATGTCTTTGCACTAGTGGGACTATAGCAAAGTCCAATAGCCACGTTTAGGATGCCACTAGGTACACTGAGTGTTTGCTAGTATAATGGCTTAGTTATAATGAGTTGGAGTGTGCAATGCAGGCAGAGGTGCTGCAAATGTCTTTGCACTAGTGTGACTAGACAACAGTCCAATAGCCACGTTTAGGATGCCACTAGGTACACTGAGTGTTTGCTAGTATAATGGCTTAGTTATAATGAGTTGGAGTGTGCAATGCAGGTAGAGGTGCTGCAAATGTCTTTGCACTAGTGTGACTAGACAACAGTCCAATAGCCACAATTAGGATGCCACTAGGTACACTGAGTGTTTGCTAGTATAATGGCTTAGTTATAATGAGTTGGAGTGTGCAATGCAGGCAGACGTGCTCTGCAAATGTCTTTGCACTAGTGGGACTATAGCAAAGTCCAATAGCCTTGTTTAGGATGCCACTAGGTACACTGAGTGTTTGCTAGTATAATGGCTTAGTTATAATGAGTTGGAGTGTGCAATGCAGGTAGAGGTGCTGCAAATGTCTTTGCACTAGTGTGACTAGACAACAGTCCAATAGCCACGTTTAGGATGCCACTAGGTACACTGAGTGTTTGCTAGTATAATGGCTTAGTTATAATGAGTTGGAGTGTGCAATGCAGGTAGAGGTGCTGCAAATGTCTTTGCACTAGTGTGACTAGACAACAGTCCAATAGCCACGTTTAGGATGCCACTAGGTACACTGAGTGTTTGCTAATATAATGGCTTAGTTATAATGAGTTGGAGTGTGCAATGCAGGTAGAGGTGCTGCAAATGTCTTTGCACTAGTGTGACTAGACAACAGTCCAATAGCCACGTTTAGGATGCCACTAGGTACACTGAGTGATTGCTAGTATAATGGCTTAGTTATAATGAGTTGGAGTGTGCAATGCAGGCAGAGGTGCTGCAAATGTTTTTGCACTAGTGGGACTATAGCAAAGTCCAATAGCCACGTTTAGGATGCCACTAGGTACACTGAGTGTTTGCTAGTATAATGGCTTAGTTATAATGAGTTGGAGTGTGCAATGCAGGTAGAGGTGCTGCAAATGTCTTTGCACTAGTGTGACTAGACAACAGTCCAATAGCCACGTTTAGGATGCCACTAGGTACACTGAGTGATTGCTAGTATAATGGCTTAGTTATAATGAGTTGGAGTGTGCAATGCAGGCAGAGGTGCTGCAAATGTTTTTGCACTAGTGGGACTATAGCAAAGTCCAATAGCCACGTTTAGGATGCCACTAGGTACACTGAGTGTTTGCTAGTATAATGGCTTAGTTATAATGAGTTGGAGTTTGCAATGCAGGCAGAGGTGCTGCAAATGTTTTTGCACTAGTGGGACTATAGCAAAGTCCAATAGCCACGTTTAGGATGCCACTAGGTACACTGAGTGTTTGCTAGTATAATAGCTTAGTTATAATGAGTTGGAGTGTGCAATGCAGGTAGAGGTGCTGCAAATGTCTTTGCACTAGTGTGACTAGACAACAGTCCAATAGCCACGTTTAGGATGCCACTAGGTACACTGAGTGTTTGCTAGTATAATGGCTTAGTTATAATGAGTTGGAGTGTGCAATGCAGGCAGAGGTGCTGCAAATGTCTTTGCACTAGTGGGACTATAGCAAAGTCCAATAGCCACGTTTAGGATGCCACTAGGTACACTGAGTGTTTTCTAGTATAATGGCTTAGTTATAATGAGTTGGAGTGTGCAATGCAGGTAAAGGTGCTGCAAATGTCTTTGCACTAGTGTGACTAGACAACAGTCCAATAGCCACGTTTAGGATGCCACTAGGTACACTGAGTGTTTGCTAGTATAATGGCTTAGTTATAATGAGTTGGAGTTTGCAATGCAGGCAGAGGTGCTGCAAATGTTTTTGCACTAGTGGGACTATAGCAAAGTCCAATAGCCACGTTTAGGATGCCACTAGGTACACTGAGTGTTTGCTAGTATAATGGCTTAGTTATAATGAGTTGGAGTGTGCAATGCAGGTAAAGGTGCTGCAAATGTCTTTGCACTAGTGTGACTAGACAACAGTCCAATAGCCACGTTTAGGATGCCACTAGGTACACTGAGTGTTTGCTTGTATAATGGCTTAGTTATAATGAGTTGGAGTGTGCAATGCAGGCAGAGGTGCTGCAAATGTCTTTGCACTAGTGTGACTAGACAACAGTCCAATAGCCACGTTTAGGATGCCACTAGGTACACTGAGTGTTTGCTAGTATAATGGCTTAGTTATAATGAGTTGGAGTGTGCAATGCAGGTAGAGGTGCTGCAAATGTCTTTGCACTAGTGTGACTAGACAACAGTCCAATAGCCACGTTTAGGATGCCACTAGGTACACTGAGTGTTTGCTAGTATAATGGCTTAGTTATAATGAGTTGGAGTGTGCAATGCAGGTAGAGGTGCTGCAAATGTCTTTGCACTAGTGTGACTAGACAACAGTCCAATAGCCACGTTTAGGATGCCTCTAGGTACACTGAGTGTTTGCTAGTATAATGGTTTAGTTATAATGAGTTGGAGTGTGCAATGCAGGCAGAGGTGCTGCAAATGTCTTTGCAATAGTGGGACTATAGCAAAGTCAAATAGCCACGTTTAGGATGCCACTAGGTACACTGAGTGTTTTCTAGTATAATGGCTTAGTTATAATGAGTTGGAGTGTGCAATGCAGGTAGAGGTGCTGCAAATGTCTTTGCACTAGTGTGACTAGACAACAGTCCAATAGCCACGTTTAGGATGCCACTAGGTACACTGAGTGTTTGCTAGTATAATGGCTTAGTTATAATGAGTTGGAGTGTGCAATGCAGGCAGAGGTGCTGCAAATGTCTTTGCACTAGTGGGACTATAGCAAAGTCCAATAGCCACGTTTAGGATGCCACTAGGTACACTGAGTGTTTGCTAGTATAATGGCTTAGTTATAATGAGTTGGAGTGTGCAATGCAGGTAAAGGTGCTGCAAATGTCTTTGCACTAGTGTGACTAGACAACAGTCCAATAGCCACGTTTAGGATGCCACTAGGTACACTGAGTGTTTGCTAGTATAATGGCTTAGTTATAATGAGTTGGAGTGTGCAATGCAGGTAGAGGTGCTGCAAATGTCTTTGCACTAGTGTGACTAGACAACAGTCCAATAGCCACGTTTAGGATGCCACTAGGTACACTGAGTGTTTGCTAGTATAATGGCTTAGTTATAATGAGTTGGAGTGTGCAATGCAGGTAGAGGTGCTGCAAATGTCTTTGCACTAGTGTGACTAGACAACAGTCCAATAGCCACGTTTAGGATGCCACTAGGTACACTGAGTGTTTGCTAGTATAATGGCTTAGTTATAATGAGTTGGAGTGTGCAATGCAGGCAGAGGGGTCCTGCAAATGTCTTTGCACTAGTGGGACTATAGCAAAGTCCAATAGCCACGTTTAGGATGCCACTAGGTACACTGAGTGTTTGCTAGTATAATGGCTTAGTAATAATGAGTTGGATTGTGCAATGCAGGCAGAGGTGCTGCAAATGTCTTTGCACTAGTGTGACTAGACAACAGTCCAATAGCCACGTTTAGGATGCCACTAGGTACACTGAGTGTTTGCTAGTATAATGGCTTAGTTATAATGAGTTGGAGTGTGCAATGCAGGTAGAGGTGCTGCAAATGTCTTTGCACTAGTGTGACTAGACAACAGTCCAATAGCCACGTTTAGGATGCCACTAGGTACACTGAGTGTTTGCTAGTATAATGGCTTAGTTATAATGAGTTGGAGTGTGCAATGCAGGCAGAGGTGCTGCAAATGTCTTTGCACTAGTGGGACTATAGCAAAGTCCAATAGCCACGTTTAGGATGCCACTAGGTACACTGAGTGTTTGCTAGTATAATGGCTTAGTTATAATGAGTTGGAGTGTGCAATGCAGGTAGAGGTGCTGCAAATGTCTTTGCACTAGTGTGACTAGACAACAGTCCAATAGCCACGTTTAGGATGCCACTAGGTACACTGAGTGTTTGCTAGTATAATGGCTTAGTTATAATGAGTTGGAGTGTGCAATGCAGGTAGAGGTGCTGCAAATGTCTTTGCACTAGTGTGACTAGACAACAGTCCAATAGCCACGTTTAGGATGCCACTAGGTACACTGAGTGTTTGCTAGTATAATGGCTTAGTTATAATGAGTTGGAGTGTGCAATGCAGGCAGAGGTGCTGCAAATGTCTTTGCACTAGTGGGACTATAGCAAAGTCCAGTAGCCACGTTTAGGATGCCACTAGGTACACTGAGTGTTTGCTAGTATAATGGCTTAGTTATAATGAGTTGGAGTGTGCAATGCAGGTAGAGGTGCTGCAAATGTCTTTGCACTAGTGTGACTAGACAACAGTCCAATAGCCACGTTTAGGATGCCACTAGGTACACTGAGTGTTTGCTAGTATAATGGCTTAGTTATAATGAGTTGGAGTGTGCAATGCAGGTAGAGGTGCTGCAAATGTCTTTGCACTAGTGGGACTATAGCAAAGTCCAATAGCCACGTTTAGGATGCCACTAGGTACACTGAGTGTTTGCTAGTATAATGGCTTAGTTATAATGAGTTGGAGTGTGCAATGCAGGTAGAGGTGCTGCAAATGTCTTTGCACTAGTGTGACTAGACAACAGTCCAATAGCCACGTTTAGGATGCCACTAGGTACACTGAGTGTTTGCTAGTATAATGGCTTAGTTATAATGAGTTGGAGTGTGCAATGCAGGCAGAGGTGCTGCAAATGTCTTTGCACTAGTGGGACTATAGCAAAGTCCAATAGCCACGTTTAGGATGCCACTAGGTACACTGAGTGTTTGCTAGTATAATGGCTTAGTTATAATGAGTTGGAGTGTGCAATGCAGGTAGAGGTGCTGCAAATGTCTTTGCACTAGTGTGACTAGACAACAGTCCAATAGCCACGTTTAGGATGCCACTAGGTACACTGAGTGTTTGCTAGTATAATGGCTTAGTTATAATGAGTTGGAGTGTGCAGTGGACAGGAGGGTACAGTGCCAGGATTGTGGGGCTCTGGGTAGAGGAAAGGAAGCCTACCTTTCTATTCCCTCCTAATGGGGAAATGCAGCGAGGAAATCCCTGACCTTTGCTACACAGACGCTGTCGCTGTTTTCAGGACCTGTCACCTATGGCTCTGACCCTGCCGGTACGAGCCCTTAAAAGGACAGATGGAAAGTGCTATCCCTATGCTGTCCAGCGCTGTGTATGGAGCGCATACAGCTGTATCAGCGATAGGACTCAGGACGGAGCTGCGCCAGTGATGTCTGACACCAAGGACGCAGAAGAGATAATGGCGTCCTGGAGGAAAATGTCCGGTTTTATAATGCAGGGACATGTGACATGGACATTCTATCACACATGCCGTTGCTTCTCTGGCTAAAAGTCCACTTAGCTGTGTGTGTGTCTGGGATTGGCTGACATGCTGGCCCGCCCCACAAGACGCGCGCGCTTAGGGAAGGAAGACAAGGAAAAAAAAAAAAATGGTGATCGCCATTATACAAACAGCAGTGATCTGAAGGCGCTGTTCACGCACACTATACACTGAAATGTCATAATAGTGTGAGTCACAGAGTGACTTACACTATTACAGCGGAAAGCCAGCTAGGAATTAGCTGTTTTTTTGCTGCTAGAACCGTTCTCGAACGTATCTAGAACTATCGAGCTTTTGCAAAAAGCTCGAGTTCTAGTTCGATCTAGAACAGGCCCCAAAATCACTCGAGCCTAGAACTGGAGAACCTCGAACCGCGAACCGCGCTCAACTCTAGTAGGGAGCTACAAGCATGAGGTTCCGTGACGCAGGTTGTAGGCTTACGTTTTTATGGCCATAAATACCAACAAAAACCTCATATTTATTATTTTTTTTTGGACAGGATACAGCCAGGCCCCTTTCTGTTGGGCCTTGCACTGTAGAGTGTCTGTCCGTGCATGATACACATGTGGGGTACGGCTTGGCAGCCCGCCTGATCTAATAGTATGGGCGTCACCTAATAGGCTGCGGGTTTGTGACTGTGTTATCTGCATATGTGAACAGCGCTCTATGCAAGCCACTAGTGTGCAGTTTTATCATCTAGCAATCGCCCTTTTCCATTCCATGGAGGTGTGTGGGTGATTTGCCCCTCCTGCACCTGTGACGCTTCCACTTTAGTGGAGGTTTGGCTGTATCCTGCTAAAGTACTAGTTTTTGGCCAGGGCGATGTACACACTGCAGCCCATCTTGCTGGCCTTCTGTGTACTTTAAACTGTCAAGCAAAGAAATGGCTAATAAAACACCACAACGAGAACAACACTGCGATTGACATAACCAGTGTTCCACGCTGGGAAAAGTCTGCATCGCTTAGAGCTGTGGATTGCGCTTTACATCCAGTAGTCCAATAGGTTTTAGTCTGCAGCCAGCTCCTCATACTATTTATTTACACCTTGACCCCCGGACGATTTACCGTTTTTCCGTAATTTTTTAACTTTTCTGTCAATCTTGCCATATAAGGGTTTGTTCATTGTGGGATGAGCTGTACTTTTAAATGAAGCCATAAGTTTTACCATATAGTGCAGTCATGGCGAACCTTTTACAGGCCGAGTGCCCAAACTGTAGCCCTAAACCCAATTTTTTTTCCGAAGTGCCAACCAATCCTATTATATAAAGAATTGATTTTAATCTTACCTTTGCCGTCTTCTCTTCAGCAGGGGGAATCACGCTCATGCATGCTTATCACACATTGAAGCTGAGCCCCTGTCCTTTCCAGACACAGGAGTTGGATTGATCTTTCTGGAAAAAAATTGCAGCATATTAGACAGAGATTTTAGCCTGGAATGCAATCAAATGTCACCCTGTAATCCACATCTACATTTCAAAGTCTGAACATCTTGAAATCCCATAAAGACGTACGAGTGGCTCCCCTCCCCATCATTGTGTAGTTCTGTCCCCCTTCCTCGGCCATTTCCTGGTAAACATGTCCCCCATCCTGATACAGTTAGGTCCAGAAATATTTGGACAGTGACACAATTTTCGCGAGTTGGGCTCTGCATGCCACCACATTGGATTTGAAATGAAACCTCTACAACAGAATTCAAGTGCAGATTGTAACGTTTAATTTGAAGGTTTGAACAAAAATACCTGATAGAAATTGTAGGAATTGTACACATTTCTTTACAAACACTCCACATTTTAGGAGGTCAAAAGTAATTGGACAAATAAACCAAACTCAAAATATTTTTATTTTCAATATTTTGTTGCGAATCCTTTGGAGGCAATCACTGCCTTAAGTCTGGAACCCATGGACATCCCCAAACGCTGGGTTTCCTCCTTCTTAATGCTTTGCCAGGCCTTTACAGCCGCAGCCTTCAGGTCTTGCTTGTTTGTGGGTCTTTCCGTCTTAAGTCTGGATTTGAGCAAGTGAAATGCATGTTCAATTGGGTTAAGATCTGGTGATTGACTTGGCCATTGCAGAATGTTCCACTTTTTTGCACTCATGAACTCCTGGGTAGCTTTGGCTGTATGCTTGGGGTCATTGTCCATCTGTACTATGAAGAGCCGTCCGATCAACTTTGCGGCATTTGGCTGAATCTGGGCTGAAAGTATATCCCGGTACACTTCAGAATTCATCCGGCTACTCTTGTCTGCTGTTATGTCATCAATAAACACAAGTGACCCAGTGCCATTGAAAGCCATGCATGCCCATGCCATCACGTTGCCTCCACCATGTTTTACAGAGGATGTGGTGTGCCTTGGATCATGTGCCGTTCCCTTTCTTCTCCAAACTTTTTTCTTGCCATCATTCTGGTACAGGTTGATCTTTGTCTCATCTGTCCATAGAATACTTTTCCAGAACTGAACTGGCTTCATGAGGTGTTTTTCAGCAAATTTAACTCTGGCCTGTCTATTTTTGGAATTGATGAATGGTTTGCATCTAGATGTGAACCCTTTGTATTTACTTTCATGGAGTCTTCTCTTTACTGTTGACTTAGAGACAGATACACCTACTTCACTGAGAGTGTTCTGGACTTCAGATGATGTTGTGAACGGGTTCTTCTTCACCAAAGAAAGTATGCGGCGATCATCCACCACTGTTGTCATCCGTGGACGCCCAGGCCTTTTTGAGTTCCCAAGCTCACCAGTCAATTCCTTTTTTTCTCAGAATGTACCCGACTGTTGATTTTGCTACTCCAAGCATGTCTGCTATCTCTCTGATGGATGTTTTCTTTTTTTTCAGCCTCAGGATGTTCTGCTTCACCTCAATTGAGAGTTCCTTAGACCGCATGTTGTCTGGTCACAGCAACAGCTTCCAAATGCAAAACCACACACCTGTAATCAACCCCAGACCTTTTAACTACTTCATTGATTACAGGTTAATGAGGGAGACGGCTTCAGAGTTAATTGCAGCCCTTAGAGTCCCTTGTCCAATTACTTTTGGTCCCTTGAAAAAGAGGAGGCTATGCATTACAGAGCTATGATTCCTAAACCCTTTCTCCGATTTGGATGTGAAAACTCTCATATTGCAGCTGGGAGTGTGCACTTTCAGCCCATATTATATATATAATTGTATTTCTGAACATGTTTTTGTAAACAGCTAAAATAACAAAACTTGTGTCACTGTCCAAATATTTCTGGCCCTGACTGTATATATTTCCTACATTCTGGTATATTTGTCCCCATCACGGCCCCATCCTGGTAAATGTACCCCATTCTGGCATGTTCCCCCATGCTGGTAAATGTACCCCATCCTGACATATTGCCAATCCTTGTAAATGTTCCCCCATCCCGGCATGTACCCCATTCCTGGTAAATGTTCCCAATCCTGGTTAATGTACCCCTTCCTGGTAAATGTACCCTATCGTGGCATGTTTCCTCCATCCTGGGATGCATGTTTCCTCCATCCTGGCATGCATGTTTTCACCATCCTGGCATGCATGTTTTCACCATCCTGGCATGCATGTTACCCCATCCTGGCATGCATGTTTCCTCCATCCTGGCATGCATGTTTCCTCCATCCTGCCATGCATGTTTCCCCATCCTGGCATGCATGTTTCCTCCATCCTGGCATGCATGTTTCCCCATCCTGGCATGCATGTTTCCCCATCCTGGCATGCATGTTTCCTCCATCCTGGCATGCATGTTTCCTCTATCCTGGCATGCATGTTTCCTCCATCCTGCCATGCATGTTTCCTCCATCCTGGCATGCATGTTTCCTCCATCCTGGCATGCATGTTTCCTCCATCCTGGCATGCATGTTTTCCCCATCCTGGCATGCATGTTTTCCCCATCCTGGCATGCATGTTTCCTCCATCCTGGCATGCATGTTTCCTCCATCCTGGCATGTATTTTTCCCCATCCTAGCATGCATTGTTCCCCATCCTGGCATGCATGTTTTCCCCCCATCCTGACTGTATATATTACCTACATTCTGGTATATTTGTCCCCATCACGGCCCCATCCTGGTAAATGTACCCCATTCTGGCATGTTCCCCCATGCTGGTAAATGTACCCCATCCTGACATATTGCCAATCCTTGTAAATGTTCCCCCATCCCGGCATGTACCCCATTCCTGGTAAATGTTCCCAATCCTGGTTAATGTACCCCTTCCTGGTAAATGTACCCTATCGTGGCATGTTTCCTCCATCCTGGCATGCATGTTTCCTCCATCCTGGCATGCATGTTTTCACCATCCTGGCATGCATATTTTCCCCATCCTGGCATGCATGTTTTCACCATCCTGGCATGCATGTTACCCCATCCTGGCATGCATGTTTCCTCCATCTTGGCATGCATGTTTCCTCCATCCTGCCATGCATGTTTCCCCATCCTGGCATGCATGTTTCCTCCATCCTGGCATGCATGTTTCCCCATCCTGGCATGCATGTTTCCTCCATCCTGGCATGCATGTTTCCCCATCCTGGCATGCATGTTTCCTCTATCCTGGCATGCATGTTTCCTCCATCTGCCTGCCATGATGTTCCTCCATCCTGGCATGCATGTTTCCTCCATCCTGGCATGCATGTTTCCTCCATCCTGGCATGCATGTTTTCCCCATCCTGGCATGCATGTTTTCCCCATCCTGGCATGCATGTTTCCTCCATCCTGGCATGCATGTTTCCTCCATCCTGGCATGTATTTTTCCCCATCCTAGCATGCATTGTTCCCCATCCTGGCATGCATGTTTTCCCCCCATCCTGGCATGCATGTCATCCCCCCCCATGCTGGCATGCGTGTTCTCCCCCCCATGCTGGCATGCGTGTTCTCCCCCCCATGCTGGCATGTGTGTTCTCCTACCCCATGCTGGCATGTGCGTTCCACCCACCCCATGCTGGCATGTGTGTTCCCCCACCCCCCACCCCACGCTGCCATGTGTGTTCCCCCACCCCCACGCTGCCATGTGCGGTCCCCCACCCCCACACTGCCATGTGCGTTCCCCCACATCCACCCCACGCAGCCATGTGCGTTCCCCCACCCCCATCCCACACTGCCATGTGCGTTCCCCCACCCCCATCCCACGCTGCCATGTGCGTTCCCCCACCCCCATCCCACGCTGCCATGTGCGTTCCCCCACCCCCACCCCACGCTGGCATGTGCGTTCCCCCTCTCCCACTCCACGCTGGCATGTGCGTTCCCCCACCCCATGCTGGCGCTGCCGCACACGAGTTATAAAAAAAAAAAAGCAACACACAACTTACCTTCCTGCATCCGCTCCACCGCTGCACGCTGCTGGGTCCTCAGTTCCCACGCGGCCAGCAGACGACGCCGGCGCCGCTCTCTGATGCTCCTCCGTCTCCTAGGCAACACACTGCAGCCTGGGGGAGGAGGAGTGTCAGAGCGGAGGGGAAATGTCTCCTCCACTCCAACACAGATTTGATCTGCCGGCGCGACTGCACTAGCAGACCAAAGCTGCAGGATCGGGCGACAGCACGCGTGCCATAGGTTCGCCATAACTGATATAGTGTATTGGAAAACAGAAAAAAAATTTCAAGTGCGGAAAAACTGCAAAAAAACTGCAATTGCACAATAGTTTTTGGGATATTTTATTCATCATGTTTACTATATGATAAAACTGATATGTTGGTGTGATGTCTCAGGTCGGTATGAGTTTGTACATAAGGATAAGGCTGCACATCAAAATTAGATAATAGTATAATGCTATAAGCATAATGAAAAACATTGACGCATACAATGAAAAATGCTACTTGCTAACTTGAAAGTGTGAATAATAAAATGCATACCTGCCATGAATATTAGGAAAAAGGAGATATTTAGCAATCGCATTGATCAATGTAACTGAGCCCTTTTTTACCTAATATTCATGGCAGGTATGCAATTCATTATTCACACTTTCAAGTTAGCAAGTTGCATTTTTCATTGTATGCTTCAGTGTTTTTCGGTATGCTTATAGCATTATACTATTATCTAATTTTGATGTGCAGCCTTATCCTTATATAGTATGTATTTTTTTGGCTTGCACTCATAATATATATTAGTGCTCACTTCAGTTATCCTATTTAGTATGAAGTTTTTTTCTGAATGTGAACACAGCTCCGCCCCTTTCGGCCATGTTTTTTCATCTCCTATATAAGAAAGTCCTTGGTTACCCCTCTCCACACACAGCAGTTTTTAATTGCAATGAGATGACACACAGTTAGGGTCACAGAGCTAGGGACCCCAATATAGAGATATACCTTGACGAGGTTTGGGGCTCAGTTACATTGATCAATGCGATTGCTAAATATCTCCTTTTTCCTCATATTCATGTCAGGTATGCATTTCATTATTCACACTTTCAAGTTAGCAAGTGGCATTTTTAATTGTATGCTTCAATGTTTTTCGGTATGCTTATAGCATTATACTATTATCTAATTTTGATGTGCAGCCTTATCCTTATGTACTATGGTTTTTTTTGGCTTGCACTCAGAATATATAGTATATATAATTAGTGCTCACTTCACTTATCCTATTTGGTATGAGTTTGTAGACACCAAACATGTATAGGTTTACTTTTATCTAAGGGGTTAAAAAAAATTCACAACTTTGTCCAAAAAACGTGGCGCACTTTTTGCGCCATTTTCCGAAACCCGAAGCATTCTTATTTTTTGGGATCTATGGCACAGGTGTTACATCTCGTGGCTCTCCTCTTGCAAGGAATAAGGTGGTCCCTCATTCCTTGTCTGCCGCGAGCCCTCCTGCTCAGCAGCGCCAAAGGCCTGGGAGACTGCAGGAGTTTCCTCCTCCTAGATGCAGCAGAAGGGTGACACCTAGTTGTTTACTCCTTGTAAGGAATGGAGTGGTCTCCCATCCCTTGCCTGCCACGTTCCCTCCTGCTCGGCATCGCAGAGGGTCAGAGTGGTTGCACAGTGTGCAAAGGATAGATGCTCAGGGAAGCAGCAAGACTTCCCTTAGCTCTGCACATTGTGAAACCGAAGATCCCGCCTTTATGACCCAGAGGCAGGAGGTTGAGCATGTGCCCCACGTGACGTCTTCTGATTCGCTCACTGGTATCACACGGCCAGATAACGAGGCTGGTGATGTGCTGAATCCTGACTGGCCGGGCCAGGACGTCACAGATCATGATTGGGTCACATCCGTCTCGCGCCCGCCCTTGGCTGGAGCTACATCTCCTTAAAAACCCCTCCTGCCATCATGGCGGCGCGTGACCGTCCTTCTATGTTTGGATGTCTGGCAGTGTGCTGCCACGCCACTGTACAGACGTCATTGTATTTTGCAGGTCTCGCCCCTGTCTTGCTGCTCCGGCAGTATTCCGTTTAACAGGCTGTGTTCCTGTCCCAGGTGAGCTCCTTGAATCTCTGTCGGACTCACCTGGTTTCTGAAGCACACGTGCGTGGGCACCTCTGTGCTACCCTCGTGCCATATTCCTGTGACTCCCGCTGGCACACGTGCGTAGGCACCTCTGTGCGTCCCCGTGCAACAGGTACACCGAGTTGTGAGCCCCGTGCCATACAACCCTCACGGGTTAGGGCAGACAGGTGTACGCAGATCGTCTGTGACATTCCAGACGATTGCTAGCAGCAACCCGCTCACTCTTCTCCCACCATATACCATCTTAGCACGCTTCCCCGGGTCCCCCTCGTAACATTACGGTCGCGCCAAAGGTCTGGCTATGGCAGAAGAGCAGCAGCAGTTGCTGCGTTATGTGCAGCAGTTGGAGTCACGATTGGCAGCTGTGGAGCGGTCTTCCCCCGATAAGGCTGCTCTAGCGACAATTGCCACCCAAGCGGCTACTCAGGCTGTGGAATTGAGTGGAAAGTCGCCTCGCCTTGCGCTCCCTGAGCGCTTCAACGGGGACAGCTCCGAGTGCCGTGGTTTCATAAACCAGGTTACCACCTACTTGGAGATGTCCGCCACTCTTTATGCTACTGAGAAGGCGAAAGTAGCATTCGTCCAGTCCCTGCTCACAGGGAGAGCGCTAAAATGGTCCACGCCGTTGTGGGAGCGCGGAGATCGGGTGGTGAATCACCTTCCAGTTTATCTTGAGGCCATGAGAAAGGTGTTCCTCGGGCCTCAAGTCACCCACGACTCCGCGCTGCGACTCCTACGCCTTCGGCAAAAGTCCACTTCAGTCGGGGACTTTGCGGTGCAGTTCAGGACACTCGCCGCAGAGCTGGACTGGCCAGATAAAGTCCTTGTCCCTGTGTTCTGGGAGGGTCTGGCAGGGTTCGTCAAAGACGCCCTGGCCACGCGTGATGTGCCGACCACCTTAGAGGCCTTGATACAGCTTGCTTCTCGCATAGACATCCGCCGCGCGGAGCGGAGACTCGAGGTCTCTTCGGCACCCACGTCTACCTGGCCTACAGAGCCTCTGACTCTCCTTCCCCACCAGACCAGTCTCCCAGCCAGTTCTGTTGATGACTCTGTGGAGCCCATGGAAGTCTCCAAGGTGGTCTCCTCTACCACAGGCTCTCGGCCGCCGGTCGTTTGCTTTGCCTGTGGGCAGAGGGGACATGTAGCTACCCGATGTTCAAAACCATCGGAAAAGAGACAGTGTCTGGTTTCCATCAGAGGAGGAACCCTAGACGCTGCCTCTCCTTCTAAATTAACCCTCAGCGCCCAGTTGCAGTTCGGCACCACTGTCTTCCCTGCCCTGGCTTGCTTAGACACTGGCGCTGACGGCAATTTCATTTCAGCCTCCCTGGCAACTAGGTACTCTGTTCCCCTGGTCCTGTTGCCTAAACCAATCAGTGTCCAGGTAGTCAACGGGTCCCTACTTGTCAAACCCGTTACCCAGATCACCGTCCCTCTCAGGATGGATGTACCACCAGGCCACCATGAGCAGGTGTCCTTTCTGGTGCTTCCAGAAGGGACGGATGAGATCCTACTAGGACTCCCCTGGTTGAAACGGCATGCTCCGATACTCACCTGGACAACAGGGGAGATCTCGTCCTGGGCAGGGTCATATAAAGAACACCTCGGGACCACCGGGTCACCCACTCCCCTAGATCTGGTGCCACCTGGCCAGACCCTCGTTCCCCCTAGGTTACGGAAGGATGTACTTTCCTGGGACCATACCTCCAAGGTCGTGGGCCTCTTCAGGTCCAAAAGGACCAGAGCTCTAGAGGCCAGGCATGATTGGTGGCCGACTCCTCGTCCGACAACCCTGAAGTAGCGAGGTTGGTTAAAACAAAAATCGTTCAGGGCAAGAGGTACTTCCTCGTGGAGTGGGTCGGTCGTGGACCAAAGCATAGGACCTGGGAATTGGAGGATCATGTCCACGCTCCGGGTTTGGTGGCAGCCTTTGATCACAGGCGGCGGGGGGGCCCTAGACGGGGGGGTAATGTTACATCTCGTGGCTCTCCTCTTGCAAGGAATGAGGTGGTCCCCCATTCCTTGTCTGCCGCAAGCCCTCCTGCTCAGCAGCGCCAAAGGCCTGGGAGACTGCAGGAGTTTCCTCCTCCTAGATGCAGCAGAAGGGTGACACCTAGTGGTTTACTCCTTGTAAGGAATGGAGTGGTCTCCCATCCCTTGCCTGCCACGTTCCCTCCTGCTTGGCATCGCAGAGGGTCGGAGTGGTTGCACAGTGTGCAAAGGATAGATGCTCAGGGAAGCAGCAAGACTTCCCTTAGCTCTGCACATTGTGAAACCGAAGATCCCGCCTTTATGACCCAGAGGCAGGAGGTTGAGCATGTGCCCCACGTGACGTCTTCTGATTCGCTCACTGGTATCACACGGCCAGATAACGAGGCTGGTGATGTGCTGAATCCTGACTGGCCGGGCCAGGACGTCACAGATCATGATTGGGTCACATCCGTCTCGCGCCCGCCCTTGGCTGGAGCTACATCTCCTTAAAAACCCCTCCTGCCATCATGGCGGCGCGCGACCGTCCTTCTATGTTTGGATGTCTGGCAGCGTGCTGCCACGCCACTGTACAGACGTCATTGTATTTTGCAGGTCTCGCCCCTGCCTTGCTGCTCCGGCAGTATTCCGTTTAACAGGCTGTGTTCCTGTCCCAGGTGAGCTCCTTGAATCTCTGTCGGACTCACCTGGTTTCTGAAGCACACGTGCGTGGGCACCTCTGTGCTACCCTCGTGCCATATTCCTGTGACTCCCGCTGGCACACATGCGTAGGCACCTCTGTGCGTCCCCGTGCAACAGGTACACCGAGTTGTGAGCCCCGTGCCATACAACCCTCACGGGTTAGGGCAGACAGGTGTACGCAGATCGTCTGTGACATTCCAGATGATCGCTAGCAGCAACCCGCTCACTCTTCTCCCACCATAGCAGCGGTCCCTTACACCGCACAGTGGACCTTGACCGGCGGAAGCTGTCCATATACCATCTTAGCACGCTTCCCCGGGTCCCCCTCGTAACACACAGGGATGGATTATTTTTTGCGTCTCGAACTGACATTTTTAATGGTACCATTTTTGCACAGATGCTACATTTTGATCGCCTGTTATTGCATTTTGCGTAAAATTTTCGGTAACCAAAAAACGTAATTTTGGCATTTGGAATATTCTTGCCACTACGACGTTTACCGATCATATTAATTGATTTTATATTTTGATAGACACAGCTGAGATGTGGAGAAATGCTGCTCTCCTCTCACACACGGCAGTCTGCTTACAGTGAGAGAAAGTGACTCATGATTAGAGTTGAGCGCGGTTCGTGGTTCGAGGTTCTCCAGTTCTAGGCTCGAGTGATTTTGGGGCCTGTTCTAGATCGAACTAGAACTCGAGCTTTTTGCAAAAGCTCGATAGTTCTAGAAACGTTCGAGAACGGTTCTAGCCTCAAAAAAACAGCTAATTCCTAGCTTGGTTTCCGCTGTAATAGTGTAAGTCACTCTGTGAATCACACTATTATGACATTTCAGTGTATAGTGTGCGTGAACAGCGCCTTCAGATCACTGCTGTTTCTATAATCGCCATTTTTTTTTCCTTGTCTTCCTTCCCTAAGCGCGCGCGTGTAGTGGGGCGGGCCAGCATGTCAGCCAATCCCAGACACACACACAGCTAGATAAATTCCTTGCAGGGTCTAGTTTCCAAAAATGGGTAACTTGTGGGGAAACTCCACTGTTTAGGCTTATCAGGGGCTCTCCAAATACAACATGGTGTTCGCTATCTAGTCCAGCTAATTTTCTGTTAAAAAGTCAAATGGCGCTCCTTCCCTTTCAAGCCCTGCTATGCACCCAAATAGTTGATATCCACCACATATGAGATATCAGAGTACTCAGGAGTAGAGTTGAGCGCGGTTCACGGTTCGAGGTTCTCCAGTTCACGGCTCGAGTGATTTTGGGGGCTGTTCTAGATCGAACTAGAACTCGAGCTTTTTGCTAAAGCTCGATAGTTCTAGATACGTTTGAGAACGGTTCTAGCAGCAAAAAGACAAGCTAATTACTAGCTGGCTTTCCGCTGTAATAGTGTAAGTCACTCTGTGACTCACAGTATTATGAAATTTCAGTGTATAGTGTGCGGGAACAGCGCATTCAGATCACTGCTGTTTGGATAATGGCGATCGCCATTTTTTTTTTTTTCCTTGTCTTCCTTCCCTAAGCGCGCGCGTGTAGTGGGGCGGGCCAGCATGTCAGCCAATCCCAGACACACACACCGCTAAGTGGACTTTTAGCCATAGAAGCAACGGCATGTGTGATAGGATGTCCATGTCACATGTCCCTGCATTATAAAACCGGACATTTTCCTCCAGGACGCCATTATCTCTTCTGCGTCTTTGGTGTCAGACATCACTGTCGCAGCTCCGTCCTCCTGAGTCCTATCACTGATACAGCTGTATGCGCTCCATACACAGCGTTAGACAGCATAGGGATAGCACTTTCTATCAGTCCTTTTAAGGGCTGAAACCGGTAGGGTCAGAGCCATAGGTGACAGGTCCTGAAAACAGAGACAGCGTCTGTGTAGCCAAGGTCAGGGATTTCGTCGCTGCATTTCCCCATTAGGAGGGAATAGAAAGGCAGGCTTCCATTCCTCTACCCAGAGCCCCACAATCCTGGCACTGTACCCTCCTGTCCTCTGCACACTCCAACTCTTTTTAACTAAGCCATTATACTATACCTAGTGGCATCCTAAACGTGGCTATTGGACTTTTGTGTAGTCACAGTAGTGCAAAGATATTTGCAGCACGTCTGCCTGCATTGCACACTCCAACTCTTTTTAACTAAGCTATTATACTAGCAAACAGTCAGTGTACCTAGTGGCATCCTAAACGTGGCTATTGTACTTTTGTCTAGTCACACTATTGCAAAGATATTTGCAGCACGTCTGCCTGCATTGCACACTCCAACTCTTTTTAACTAAGCCATTATGCTAGCAAACAGTCAGTATACCTAGTGGCATCCTAAACGTGGCTATTGTACTTTTGTCTATTCACACTATTGTAAAGATATTTGCAGCACGTCTGCCTGCATTGCACACTCCAACTCTTTTTAACTAAGCCATTATACTAGCAAACAGTCAGTGTACCTAGTGGCATCCTAAACGTGGCTATTGTACTTTTGTCTAGTCACACTATTGCAAAGATATTTGCATCACGTCTGCCTGCATTGCACACTCCAACTCTTTTTAACTAAGCCATTATGATAGCAAACAGTCAGTGTACCTAGTGGCATCCTAAACGTGGCTATTGTACTTTTGTGTATTCACACTATTGCAAAGATATTTGCAGCACGTCTGCCTGCATTGCACACTCCAACTCTTTTTAACTAAGCCATTATACTAGCAAACAGTCAGTGTACCTAGTGGCATCCTAAACGTGGCTATTGTACTTTTGTCTATCTACACTATTGTAAAGATATTTGCAGCACGTCTGCCTGCATTGCACACTCCAACTCTTTTTAGCTAAGCCATTATACTAGCAAACAGTCAGTGTACCTAGTGGCATCCTAAACGTGGCTATTGTACTTTTGTGTATTCACACTATTGTAAAGATATTTGCAGCACGTCTGCCTGCATTGCACACTCCAACTCTTTTTAACTAAGCCATTATACTAGCAAACAGTCAGTGTACCTAGTGGCATCCTAAACGTGGCTATTGGACTTTTGTGTAGTCACAGTAGTGCAAAGATATTTGCAGCACGTCTGCCTGCATTGCACACTCCAACTCTTTTTAACTAAGCCATTATACTAGCAAACAGTCAGTGTACCTAGTGGCATCCTAAACGTGGCTATTGTACTTTTGTGTATTCACACTATTGTAAAGATATTTGCAGCACGTCTGCCTGCATTGCACACTCCAACTCTTTTTAACTAAGCCATTATACTAGCAAACAGTCAGTGTACCTAGTGGCATCCTAAACGTGGCTATTGTACTTTTGTCTATTCACACTATTGTAAAGATATTTGCAGCACGTCTGCCTGCATTGCACACTCCAACTCTTTTTAACTAAGCCATTATACTAGCAAACAGTCAGTGTACCTAGTGGCATCCTAAACGTGGCTATTGGACTTTTGTCTAGTCACACTAGTGCAAATCTATGTGCAGCACCTCTGCATGGCACCCTCCTGCTCTGTTTTTAATAAGCTATAATGATAGCAAAAAATACTGCCATTTAGTGGCATCATAGAACTGGCTGTTGTATTCCATTAGTGCCCCACTGGTGCCAAGCTATTTCTAGCACCTCTGCATGACACCCTCCTGCTCTGTTTTTAATAAGCTATAATGATAGCAAAAAATACTGCCATTTAGTGGCATCATAGAACTGGCTGTTGTATTCCATTAGTGCCCCACTGGTGCCAAGCTATTTCTAGCACCTCTGCATGACACCCTCCTGCTCTGTTTTTAATAAGCTATAATGATAGCAAAAAATACTGCCATTTAGTGGCATCATAGAACTGGCTGTTGTATTCCATTAGTGCCCCACTGGTGCCAAGCTATTTATAGCACCTCTACATGACACCCTCATGCACATTTTGCTACGCTAATGTTATAGCAAACTCATGGAATTCATTGCTGCATTTGATAATTCGGAGGGATAGAAAGTCAGGCTTCCTTTAGCTTTTCCTTCTGTTCATAGACAGCATCTCCAAGAGCAATTTCCCCTCCACGTCTAAGTGTGGAGAGGCAGCTAGTGCGCATGCGTGTGCCGATTTACCCCAGCTGCAGCCTAATTACAGTGTTTCGCCTAGTGAGTATGCTCAGCCTGACTGTGCTATTCCTGACGCTAAGTCTTCATTTTGGGATACAGCGCATGCTCCCACACTAAGTGTGAAAACCCTCTTTGCACAGGTGCTTGCATTCCGTGCCGGGTCTAAGTCCTGTTTTGTGCCTAGACACCATGCTAAAGCTGATAGTCTTTTTTCAGAGACTGTATTTCATGCTACTGAGCATGCTCAGGCACTTACTGCATCAGAGACTAGGTCCGGTAATGAACTCTTTGGCCCTGCCCCTGATGTGGGGGGGCACATATAGACCACAGGGCATCAGGTGTCCTCCCAAATGGCTTGCAGAGGGCCACCCCTATGACTTGTCACCGCATTATTGATGGTCAGACGATGACTGGTGAGGTGTTTGGGTCATGGCAGCCATGAGGTCATCATTGAAGTTGCGGTTCCAAATAGGACGCTAGTTATGCCACTCATGACGTGTCACTCTACTTTTGTCTCCAGGAGGTGCATTGTGGTTCACCCTGGTTTGGGGCGGACCCAGGTTATAAAAGGGGCTGGAGCCAACAAGGAGGTGCGCAGTCTTCTATTATGCTCCGAAAGAGCACAGCTCCATGTGTTGAACCCATTGCGGCTTTAGGCCAGAGGTAGGCAAGGATAGGGTGTCGATGCAGGCCACCACCACAGTTGGTAACGCAGAACGGTTAAGACCAGCTCCTGTCCTACCAGTCCTGCTTGTGCAGCCCAGTGGCATTAACAGGCCTGCTGCTGCTGATACGCCTGCTGTCCACAGGTGTGCCCCTACGCACACGGTCAGCGTACTCAATGGCCCCTGTGTTGTTAACAGGGAGTTCCTGGGCTGGGTGGGCATGTGGACCCTGTGACGCTAACAGGGCTCACAGTCTCCAGATCCGAATGGCGTCTAACTCGGTTCAGGCTACTATTAGTTTCATAGCCACACAGCTCTGTATCCTCCACCAAACCTTCCAGTTGCCAACCTCTCCTTTTCCAACTGGGAGCACGGTGGACACTGACTGCTGATGGGGATATATACCTTTCTCTTTCTTTTCTTATTAATTTTCGTTATATAGCGGTAACATAGTATATACCACTTTATCCAAATCTGCCAGTCCCACTGTAACAGATGGTGTTTCTTCAGCAAATGTTACTGTTGCTTAACCACCAAATCCACGGACCAAAACTTTTTTCCCCTTTCCAACACACCTGTTCCCCTTTCCACCAGCATCTGTCCTTTTTCAACTCATTTTGGTATATGACCAAAAGTGCAACTGTGCAGGGACACCGTACTCAACGCCATCTCAGCACAGCAGCCAGCCCTCGGTCCCTCAGATGTGGACAAGTAAAAGACCATTTCCTCCTATCCATGACAAAGCGTTGAGATTCACTCTGTGCAGCACTGGTGTTTAGTGGAAAAGTAGATCTAAGATTGCGTACCACATTCTGCAGATACTCCTGTATACGTGCGTCCATTTCTATGGCAGGAATTATTTTGCCAAATTTTGTCTTGTATCGGGGATGTAACAGTGTGGCAACCCAGTATTCTGGATTACTTTGAATTCGTACAATCCGAGGGTCATGTTGTAGGTAGTGCAGCAAGAAGCCGCTCATGTGTCTTGTGCTTCCAGGAGGACCAAGTCCTTGGTGTGTTGGTGGCAGAGAGGTGAGAATCGTGCCTCCTTCCTCTGCCCTCTCCCCACAACCTCACACAACCGAAATGTGAGCAAGCTCTCACTCATCTGCTGAGTCTTCCATGCCCATCGCCAGTTCGTCCTCCATTTCTTCATGGGCTCCTGCACCTTCCTCAACACTTTTTGCTGATACTATGTGCCCTTGTTAATCCCTCTCCCTCACCATGACTGCCGCATAGGTGCCGCTGACCATCTGGACCTCGTAGATCTTGTTATCCCTTCCGCATATGACTCCTCTTGTACTTCCTCCCCTTCCTCTTGTCCCAACACCTGACTCCGAATAATAATTACAGTGTGCTCCATCATGTAGATGACCAGAATTGTCACGCTGAGAATGACATTGCCAGTGCTAAACATCTTCGTCGACATTTCTAAACTGTGTAGCAGGGTGCATAGGTCCTTGATCTGACACCACTCCAGCAGCGTGATCTGCACCACCTCTGCATCAAGTTATCCCAGGCTATATGTCATAACGTATTGCAGCAGGGTTCGGCGGTGCTGCCACAAACGCTGCAACATGTGCAGATTCCAATTCCTGCGTGTCGGAACATCGCATTTCAGGCGTTTAACCACCAGACCTAAAGACTTCTGTAGCGACGAAAGTTGTTGAGCTGCTGTGTGCGCACGATGGAAGTGAGCACATAGCGAGCGTGCACGCTGCACAAGGCCATGTAGGCCGTGATGGTGTTTTAAAAATTGCTGGAGAATTAGGTTCAACACGTGAGCCATACAAGGCACGTGTGTCACATTGCCCTGACGATGGCCCGCAGCCAGGTTTGCATCATTGCCGCACACGGCTATTAAGTCACTGTTGTAGCTGTTCTGTTTTGTCACAAGTCAGCTTATGGGATCACCAGTGAGGTCTTCTCAATTAGGCCTCTTCAGACCTAATCAAGATCGAGCGCTCGGAGAAAAAGACCAGCATCCATGTGGGCATGATCAATTTTCTGTTTATTTAACCAAAGTACACTTTATTTATACCATTTACAGATCAATGTGATATTGCAAATAAGGCTTCTAAGCTGGACTTTACAAGTTGCTCATATGACCTTTAAGTTTTAGCAAAGCAAAAATGTAGAGTCATGCATATGAGATAAGAAGAAGATAAGAAGAACATTTAGAGACAAAATAATCCTTGAGCATGTCTCTTATTCCGAAGGCTCCATAATGACTATGAACTACCACCAGATATACTTACTAATAACAATAAAATATCTTTAATGAAGAAATATAGAAACTATTAACCCTTCTATATCAATTTCCCCCTTTTGTAAATGGTATAACCTTCACTACAGGGTCAGTAGGCGTCCAAACAGGAGCTGCTGGCTCATGGGCCTAGTACCCATGAGGGGTCTTCCTACCACTTCACCCATCCACCCTCAGTGTGGACACCTACTCCCCGTCAGTAGAGGCCATTTGGGGTCCGTAGTAAACTACAGAGGGTTCAATACTGAAACTCTTAGAAACTCGTAGAACATACATTATTCAGTAGTTTAGCTAACGCATATATCAATGCTTTTACAGCTATATAAAGCAATAGACAGAATAACAATATTTGCATACAGGACTGTATAATGCCAGAAACCCAACCTGCTAGGCCCTTAAACCAATTAGCTGGATTCATAAAAGAAAATGTATTTCCTCACCAGGAGTCTTCGCTGGAGTCATCCATATATATACATATATACATATAATAGGAGAACAGACAAAAACTGGTGACCATGTATGTAGATACACACATAGACACAAACACACGGAAACAATCATTGTCCTTTCCACAGATAGCAACATCATTATATTGAATACTGAACCATAATCCATCGTAGGTAATGGGGCCTGAATGAGGGATCTTAGTCTTTACTTTGGTAACTGCACCCTCAATGTCCGGATTGTATTCCATCCACCACGACTGTCGCCTAGGCTGTGTGATATTTAGCTGGAACCAGGGATTAGTGACCTTTCCAGCTATAGTCAAGGTGGCAAATACATCTTTTCACCAGAATATCGATAGAGTCCAGGTTTCATTGTAGATACAGTCTGATATCAACACCTCCTGTGGTTCCAGAGGTAAGGCTAAATATGGCATAGTCTTTGAAGAAATAGGACTGTGTGTGCAGATCCAACAGTCTTTTGGCTTTTCTCCTTCCATGTCCTCAGTAAGAGAAATATGGTGGCGAATGAGTTTATTATCCCAGTCCGTATTTAAAAGTTCGCTCAGTGTCTTTGTTTGGCGCAGCAACCCTGCTACACCTAGCAGGATAATTAGCAAGACTGTCATTCTGCCGGTGGAGTGACCTCTTTACAGTGACTGGCGTGGATCCAGGTGGGCTTTCCCTCAAGTTTCACTGAGGTGGATGTGGTCAGCTGGACTTGGAATGGGCCATCAAAGCGTGGATCTAGGCTCTTTCTCACGTGATGCCAGAGTTCTTGAACCGTGTGTACAGCCTTACCCAGAATATTCGGGAAATCAGAGAGAGTGAAATGAAGTGTAAGAATAAAGCTTCTCACCTTGCTGCAGCTGAAATTTCACTGTCTCAAGAGTCCCCAAAACTTCTTCCGAATAGGCTGGTTGGCCACGGCCCCACGTTGGGCGCCAAAAACTGTTGTAGCTGTTCTGTTTTGTCACAAGTCAGCTTATGGGATCACCAGTGAGGTCTTCTCAATTAGGCCTCTTCAGACCTAATCAAGATCGAGCGCTCGGAGAAAAAGACCAGCATCCATGTGGGCATGATCAATTTTCTGTTTATTTAACCAAAGTACACTTTATTTATACCATTTACAGATCAATGTGATATTGCAAATAAGGCTTCTAAGCTGGACTTTACAAGTTGCTCATATGACCTTTAAGTTTTAGCAAAGCAAAAATGTAGAGTCATGCATATGAGATAAGAAGAAGATAAGAAGAACATTTAGAGACAAAATAATCCTTGAGCATGTCTCTTATTCCGAAGGCTCCATAATGACTATGAACTACCACCAGATATACTTACTAATAACAATAAAATATCTTTAATGAAGAAATATAGAAACTATTAACCCTTCTATATCAGTCACCAACGGAGTCCGCTCCATCAATTTGTACTCCGGTCGCCAGGTGACAACGTGTTCCTTTCATGAAGAGTGCTGATGATGGAAGAGGAGTCGATGCCAGCGGCGCAGGTGGACGCAGGTTATGCTCACCCACTGGGCTGCATTACCTTGACAGATGCAGAATCTCTGGCTGAATGTAGCTGGTGGGTATCTCACAGATGAAATACCATCATTCAGCTACAACCAATGGGAAGACACCACACCCTTTTTTATGCCCATCCTGTCTGCAGACCACTGCCAGACATAGCTATGACCTCTGGTTACTTTTACCCCCAGTTCAGTTTTATGATTTTTGTGTGCTTGTTACCTGACTACTTTTCCTGCTTGCTGTTTATGTACCTTGTTGGCCGATCCGCATTTCACCTCTGCTTGTTTTCTGATTAAGTCCTGGCCGTCCCATTCTGTTCCAGTTCCTCAATTAATGTTTTGACCCTGCCTGACTACTATTCTCTGGAACTGCAGCCTTCCACAGGTATTAATCACCTTGGGCCCTGTGCAATTCCTAATCCCTGTATAGGGGTTAAAGGGTTTCAGGGTTCTAGGGGTCCTGCTTGGTGAGTGGCTTCCCTCTAGTCATTAACAGCCCATCTGAGTGTGTGGATCAAGGAAGGCGTTACACCGTGCTCTCTGCAGAAGGCCATGTGGGCCAGGATAGTGCTTTAAAAATTGCTGGACAACCAGGTTCAACACGTGAACCACACAAGGCATGTGTGTCACATTGTCACAGCGAAGGGCCGCACCCATGTTTGCATCATTGTCGCACCCGGCCTTCCCTGGCTGCTGGTTGAGTGGAGACAACCATTGATGAAACTCGGTATCCAGAGCTAACCGTCAACAACTTCTCAGCGGTGTGACTCACATTTACCATACATTTCAAAGTAAAACTTTGACCGCCTGATGGCATTGAGCTCTGCTGCCAGCATAGTAAGGAGGTGTGTGGTAGTCCTTGTGCGCAGTTACAAGGAAGGGTGGCCTGACCACACAGGGTTTGCGCCAAGGTGGAGGACCCATACGAGGTTGAAGAGGCAGAAGCAGTGTATTAACTTCTACATACAGAAGAAGGATTGAAACAACTCGTGGGGACGGCAAGACTTGTACAGCAGACCCTTCTCCATCTCTCACCATAGTTTGCCAGTGCCCAGTCAGTGACATGTAATGACCCTGTCTATGCTTACTGGTCCAAGTATCTGTGTTGAAATGCACCCTGTCGCACACAGAGTTTCTCAAGGAAGTGGTGATGTTGTGTGCGACATGCTGGTGTAGCGCGGGCATGCTTTTCTTGGAGAAGCAGTGGTGGTTGGGCATCTGGTACTGGGGCACAGCGACAGACATAAGGTCTCTAAAATCCTGTGTGTCCACTAGGCGGAAAGGCAGCATTTCGGTAGCCAACAGCTTACAGAGGGATAGAGTCAACCTCTTAGCTTTGTCATGGGTCGCAGGAAGTGGCCTTTTATTTGACCACATCTGAGGGACAGAGATCTGGCTGCTGTGTGTATACGGTGTTGAGTAGGGTGTCCCTGGAAAAATGCAGGTTTGTGAGGAAAGTGCAGGCGGAGACATGATGTTGCCTTCATCCAACGTTGGTGCTATCAATGTTTGAGAGAGCTGTACACACTCACTTGTTTCCCCTTCCAAACCAACTGACGACCTACCAAGCAAACTGCCTGTTGCGGTTACAGTGGTGGAAGTTGTGGGTGGAAAAACAGGTGTGACAGCTGTCCCCACAGTCCTAGAAGATGACGAGCGCGCGGATGCACTGGAAGGGGCAGGCGGTGGATGGTTCGCTCCGCTAGGCCGCATTGCAGCACGGTGAGCTTCCCACCAGGCCATATGATATTTATTCATGTGACGATTCATGGAAGAAGTTGTCAAACTGCTGAGGTTTTGACCTCTACTAAGAGAACCATGACAAATTTTACAGATCACATAATTTGGGCGATCTTTTTCTATGTCAAAAAAGGACCAGGCTAGGCAAGGCTTAGAGGCCATGCGACCTGTTGATCCACCCCGAATAATGCTCAGAGGCAGAGTGGTGGCTGAGGATGCAGTTGTAGACGTGCTACCAGTGCTCCGACTGTGTCGTGGAAGGCGCAAGGTAACTTCGTCGTCGGTTGCATCCTCCTCCACCGCCTCTGTTGACCTCCTCGAGTGTCTGACTGTGGGTTGACAGTAGGTGGGATCTAGAACTTCATCATCAATTGTTGTGTTTGCACTCCCCTCCCCCTCAGACCGAGCCTCTTCTTGCCCTGACCGAATATTTAAGTTGTCATCCCAATCGGGTATCTGCGTCTCATCTTCATCAGTATGTTCCTCATTGTCTATAATCACAGGTGTTGGAAAGGCAGCATTTTGGTAGCCAACAGTTTGCAGATGCTGAAAGTCAACCTCCAAGCCATGTCATGCCCTTCTAAAAGCATGTAAAACACAGCGAGGGGACTCCAACCACAGTCTCCCTCGTTTCCACTAACTGGGCCACACACACCCCACTTGCCTGGGATCAGTTGAGCCCCCTTTTGAAAAAGAAAAAGATGCTTTGCATGAAGCACTCTCAAAAATGCGCGTGCCTTTCCCGTCCCCTGGCTGACCCAGGGGAAGATAAGTACTCTGAGAGCCATGACTTGTTCATCTTGGTTCTTTTAGAAACACAGCGAGGGGACTCCAACCACAGTCTCACTCGTTTCCACTAACTGGGCCACACACACCCCACTTGACTGGCATCAGTTGACCCAATTTTCAAGATGAAAAAGATGCTTTGCATGAAGCACTCTCAAAATACGCGTGCCTTTCCCGTCCCCTGGCTGACCCAGGGGAAGAAAAGTCCTCTGAGAGCCATGATTTGTTCATTTTGGTTCTTTTAGAAACACAGCGAGGGGACTCCAACCACAGTCTCCCTCGTTTCCACTAAATGGGCCACACACACCCCACTTGACTGGCATCAGTTGACCCAATTTTCAAGATGAAAAAGATGCTTTGCATGAAGCACTCTCAAAAATACGCGTGCCTTTCCCGTCCCCTGGCTGACCCAGGGGAAGAAAAGTCCTCTGAGAGCCATGACTTGTTCATCTTGGTTCTTTAAGAAACACAGCAAGGGGACTACAACCACAGTCTCCCTCATTGCCACTAACTGGGCCACACACACCCCACTTGACTGGCATCGGTTGAGCCCCCTTTTGCAAAAGAAAAAGATGCTTTGCCTGAAGCACTCTCAAAAATACGCGTGCCTTTCCCGTCCCCTAGCTGACCCAGGGGAAGAAAAGTCCTCTGAGAGCCATGACTTGTTCATCTTGGTTCTTTTAGAAACACAGCGAGGGGACTCCAACCACAGTCTCCCTCGTTTCCACTAAATGGGACACACACACCCCACTTGACTGGCATCAGTTGACCCAATTTTCAAGATGAAAAAGATGCTTTGCATGAAGCACTCTCAAAAATACGCGTGCCTTTCCCGTCCCCTGGCTGACCCAGGGGAAGATAAGTACTCTGAGAGCCATGACTTGTTCATCTTGGTTCTTTTAGAAACACAGCGAGGGGACTCCAACCACAGTCTCACTCGTTTCCACTAATTGGGCCACACACACCCCACTTGACTGACATCAGTTGATGCCCCTTTTCAAGATGAAAAAGATGCTTTGCATGAAGCACTCTCAAAAATACGCGTGCCTTTCCCGTCCCCTGGCTGACCCAGGGGAAGAAAAGTCCTCTGAGAGCCATGACTTGTTCATCTTGGTTCTTTTAGAAACACAGCGAGGGGACTCCAACCACAGTCTCCCTCGTTGCCACTAACTGGGCCACACACACCCCACTTGACTGGCATCAGTTGACCCAATTTTCAAGATGAAAAAGATGCTTTGCATGAAGCACTCTCAAAAATACGCGTGCCTTTCCCGTCCCCTGGCTGACCCAGGGGAAGAAATGTCCTCTGAGAGCCATGATTTGTTCATTTTGGTTCTTTTAGAAACACAGCGAGGGGACTCCAACCACAGTCTCCCTCGTTTCCACTAAATGGGCCACACACACCCCACTTGACTGGCATCAGTTGACCCAATTTTCAAGATGAAAAATATGCTTTGCATGAAGCACTCTCAAAAATACGCGTGCCTTTCCCGTCCCCTGGCTGACCCAGGGGAAGAAAAGTCCTCTGAGAGCCATGACTTGTTCATCTTGGTTCTTTTAGAAACACAGCGAGGGGACTTCAACCACAGTCTCCCTCGTTTCCACTAACTGGGCCACATACACCCCACTTGACTGGCATCAGTTGACCCAATTTTCAAGATGAAAAAGATGCTTTGCATGAAGCACTCTCAAAAATACGCGTGCCTTTCCCGTCCCCTGGCTGACCCAGGGGAAGAAAAGTCCTCTGAGAGCCATGACTTGTTCATCGTGGTTCTTTTAGAAACACAGCGAGGGGACTCCAACCACAGTCTCCCTCGTTGCCACTAATTGGGCCACACACACCCCACTTGACTGGCATCGGTTGAGCCCCCTTTTGAAAAAGAAAAATATGCTTTGCATGAAGCACTCTCAAAAATACGCGTGCCTTTCCCGTCCCCTGGCTGACCCAGGGGAAGAAAAGTCCTCTGAGAGCCATGTCCAAAATGTCAGTGGACAGACACGTGTGCTTATCTGCCAGCAGACCCCCAGCAGCACTGAAGACAGGTTCCGAGAGAACGCTGGCTGCAGGACACGACAAGATCCCCAAGGCGTACGTGGCGAGCTCAGGCAATTTATCCAGATTGGAAGCCTAAAATGAGCAGGGCTCAAGTTGCACATTAATGGAATCGATGTTTCCTTGCATATACTCATATATCTGTGTGTCCTCCTCTTTTTCCTTGTCCAGCTCTTTTGTTTTCGCATGAGTATATGTCCTTGTCACTTTCCCATGTGTTGTGAGTTGTTTGTCACCTTTTGGACACCTTTGAGGGTGTTTTCTAGGTGTTTTTCTGTGTTTGTGATTGCCTGCCATTGTTTCCTATGCAGTTCGAGTTCGGTTCGTCGAACGTTTGACGAGCCGAACTCGAACGGGACCTCCGTTCGGCGAACCGACCTCGAGCCGAACCGGGACCGGTTCGCTCATCTCTACTCATGATAGCTACCGGAGTCATTACATGACCCTGTGCTACCATGGCAACCACCATAAGTCAAGTGATCACATCACGTGACTTCCGATGGGGATGGGTAATTTATACTTATTGCAGTGCGCTGATACATCTCGCTGTCAGAACTTGACAGTGAGTTGTAAGGGGTTAATAGGCACGGTGGAACGCAATTCCACTTGTGCCTGGCACACACACGTCAGCTGTTGACAGCGTCGGACTAGCTACCGGAGGAACTGCAGTAATACCAGTCCTGGCCGAGGTTACCTGCACTGAACTCCGGAGCTCTCACCTGAGCTCCGGAGTGAAGCCTGGACTGAGCCGCGGGTTTGCAGCACTGAACTGTGAGCGCCGACTTATTCCTCGGCTATCACAGTTCAGTCCATGACAGCTGCGTACAGGCCAGGCTGCACTCCGCAGCTCAGGTGACAGCTCCGGAATTCAATGCAGGTAATTGCAGCCAGGACTTTTATTACCGGCAGTTTCCGGTAATACCAGTCCTGGCTGCGGTAACCTGCATTCAGCTGCGAACAGGGTGGGTTGCACTCCAGAGCTCAGCTGAGAGCTCTGGAGTTCAGTGCAGGTAATCGCGTCCTGGACTGGCATTACTACAGTTCCTCCGGTAGCTAGTCCAATACTGGCTGTTGAAATCAGCTGATATGTGCACGGATCGCCGTGGACTGCCCACAGCAGGCTGCAGGAATTATCCTCACACGATCCATGATGTACCCAGTACGTCATGTGTCGTGAAGAGGTTAAATCAAAAGTACACATGAAAAAAAGCAACTTTGCAAAATATCTTATCAGACAAATTTGCTTCTTTCTCCTTGAGGATTGATCAGTCATTATCAAATTTCTCAATTCTGAGGTAAAATCTGTATTCAGTGAAGACTTTCCCATCACTAAGAGCAGATAAGAGCTGCTAAGGATGAGATTATATCTGGATAGAAGAGGGAGAAGGGGCAGAGCTCTGCCACTAGCTCCTCCCTCTGCCTCTAGCTCCTCCCTCCTTCCATCCTCATAGTACCTCATCAGTAACAACAGCCATCTCCTACCTTGGTAATGGGAAAGTATGCACTGAATACAGATTATACATCAGAACTAAGAATTTTGATAATGACTGATTCATTCTGGCAGAGAAAGAAGCACATTTGTCTAACAAGGTATATTGGAAAGTTGCTTATTTTCATTTGTACTATTGATATATGAAATAAAAATAAAAATGACGGTTATTCTTTAAGTCCTGTTTTTTATGCACTTTAATTCTGTGCTGAAAAGATCAAACACGTTCCTTGTAAGAGAAACCACATTTACACTTTAGATTTCCTCCCAACCGGACAGACATTCTGATAATTCTTTTTCGGACCATTGCTGTCTCTAATTTACTTGCAGAGATAATTTCCTAGAATGTGTTTCCATACTAGTAACATTTAACCCTGCTTCCTTTCTGATCACTGATAAGAAAATAGGATTGTAACGTAACAGAGATTATATAATAGTTATATTTTAATATAGGTCAGAAAATTTCCACTCCAGTTACTAACAAATACCTATTATTGCTATACTTTGAAGTCGGGGGTCAGATTGTATGTATGAATGTGGGTCAGGTACAGGAGTACATGCTTTGCTTTTATGTTTTGTTTTATCAAAACCACTAGTATCACTATTCCTCCTAGTTGGGTGTCTGGACACAGTGTTTGACGGTTCAGCAGTTCAGTCGTAAGCAGGCTTTACACGCTGCGACTTCGCTAGCGATGTCGCAAGTGATAGTGTGAAGCCCTGGACTAGTCAGGTCGTCCCAGGTAGTCCCATGCACACACCCCCCTCCTAAAAAGGTGACAGCAGCCAAACTACAAACCTTTGACACTACCCTCCGGGTTTGATGTTCACATCAGGGGGTACGGAGCCAGGAGGTTGGCTCCACCCACCGAGGAGTTCAAAGGCCCGGAGGCGGGAAAACAGTAGAGATTAGTCTTGACAGTGGAGTGAAATGGAGTCTAGTTCAAGGGCAGACCTGTGCTCAGGCCTGCCAAAGTCTACACTAGGTGTCTGGGTTGGAGCCCAGTCACCTTTCGCAAAGAGGCAGACGGTGGTGGCCGCCTGCAGGAGCTGGGATTACAGCCGGTGGAACCGGGGATGGGCGGTGGCCCGCCGGTACCGAATCGGGGAACCTATTGGAAGCCGGAGCACCAGGAGGGGTACCCAGACACAGTACGAGGCCCAGAAACAACTGGGCTAAGTCAAATCAACTGATTGAAGACTGGACTTTAGGACCTTTCCCACACAAGACCCGACTGAAGACAATAGCCAAACGATAATGGTAAAGCCACCGCCAAGGCATAGAGACCCAAGGGGCCAGCGTCTGTGGGCAAACAGGGCTCTCCCGACACACAGCAAGCCGGGGAGCGAACTACCGTTGCTTAAGCATAAGAGTCATAACTTTTACACAAGAGGGGTGCAGGAGAAAGGCGGAAACCACCAACCTGTTAAGGGGAAAACTGCAGCCGGCTGCGGGCACTGTTCACCATCTTGTTTGGTTTACCAGAGACTTCAGCGTGTTTTCTCATA
The DNA here is from genome assembly GCF_048569485.1 of Anomaloglossus baeobatrachus. Classification (NCBI taxonomy): domain Eukaryota; kingdom Metazoa; phylum Chordata; class Amphibia; order Anura; family Aromobatidae; genus Anomaloglossus; species Anomaloglossus baeobatrachus. The sequence continues at coordinate 254,529,724 of NC_134356.1, forward strand.
GTGAGTACAACAGTGCCTTCGGGCCGCGCACCGCATGGCACCGACACCCCAGCACGCACCCGTTCCCTCACCTCAGCACCTCCCTCGGGCCCCAGGGTCCACCATCCCCCTACTCACGGAGGGGGTCAACACCAAGCTGCGCAACACCGTCCCCAGGAGCCTAGTCAATGGCAGCGGTGGTGTCCATCCATTCACCACAACCCGTGGGTGGCGTCACGAACTTAAATCTCCTACAATCCACCGCGGCTCCGGCTGTGGATCTCCCCACTGAAGTCCCTAAGTGTAGCGCCAACCCCCTTTCAGAGCGACGTGACCCCCGGGTCCATGGAGAGCTCGAGCCACCCACCAACGAGCACGGATCCGAGTGGCTCGGCAGCCGGCCGAGCCCCGAGGCGGTACACATCGACTCTTCTGGCGTCACGAACAGGATTGAACCCATCCATTTACCTGTGGAAGTGCGCCTTAAAGTTATTGTGAGTGGAGTCCCCGTTGAAAAATTGCACAATCCGCCATCTTGTCACTATCCTGTGGCGCGAAGTTTCCTGCCCAAGCCGTCTTCTCCGAGCAAAATGGCGCGAAAGTGAAGCTCCGCCCCCTGAGAGCAGAGCGGTGCTGAAGGCAAGCGGAGAGCCCCAAAAAAACCAAGGGGGGCGGGTGAAGATTTTGCCTCATGTGACCGAAGGGATAAAGGGCAGGGACTCCAGGACTCTGCCACCCGTGTGGTTCCTGGAAGTACAAGCCGCAACATGTCTGCACCGTCAGAGAAGCCCGAATTCCCGGAGCCCACGCCCGGAACAGCGGCGTGGGTGGAAGCCCAGACAACCCTGATGTGTTGTCGCCTACAGGTGCAGGTGAGGTACCTTATGGAGCAATGGGCGGCTGAGATGGGGGAGATAGCTTCGGCTGTGCGAGCACGAGAGATGGAGACGAATTTGGAGGAGCGGGTGATCGACCCACACCCCTGCGTCCTTAAGGGACCTGCCGCTGTGGCTGAGGGACCCGGTCTGCCCCTGCTTCCCCTGTCGCCTCCTCCACAGCCCGTATCAGCCGCGGCTGCTGCCCCGCTCGGTCCGTCACCCCCGATACCGGCGGCGGAACCCGTTCCAACTGCCCGCAAGGACCCATTTGTAGAAGCGGCTCGCGGACGGCCGTACGCTCGGCCAGCACTGACCCCGCTAACTTGAAAGGTGCCCACCCCGGACATAGTCCCGCCAGTTCCAGAGTGAGCGACGCCCAGAGAGACTCCGGCCCAAGCAGTCCGCCTGGCCAAGAGGGAGGTGATCGCTAACCGGAGACCCGCCCAGCAGGCAAAGCTGGCTGCTTCCCGACCCCAGGCCTCGGCGGAGGCAGCGCAGGGTTGTTGCTGCAGGGCAGCGCTCCAGGCCGTGACACAGCGGGGTTCCCCAGATGAGGTGCAGGTCGTGGTTGCCACGGGGGAGCTCCGGCTGGGCCCAACCCGCGCGCAAGAAGGGCAACTGGACACCCCGTACTGGGAGCGGCAGCAGCGCCAGCTGGGCTTGGAGATCGCAGCCCGGGAAAAGAAGAAGGCGGAGATCCTGGCCCGAACCATCAAGGAAAAGGAGAATCTCCGGAGTGCCACCTATCAGGTGCGGGGGCTGTGGTACGAAGGCCTGGTCAGGCGTTTTGACCCCGACAAAGGGTGGGGGTCCGTGTTTGAGCCTGGCCTGGAAGCGGAAATCTTTGTGTCTTGTCGGGACGTCTACCCCCACCTGCCCATGGGTCACCCGAACCGTGACCTGATCCCCGGAGAGCTGGTCAGCTATACCCGTCATTGTGGGGAGAGGGGCTGGTTTGCCCTGAGCGTTTAGAGGAGGGCACGCCATGAAGGCCCGGAGCGCTCCCAGACCCCTCCCCCACTGTACAGCCCTGGAGTCACCGTAGAGCCTGAATACGAGGAAGAAGACGAGGACGAGCGGATCCCGGCTGCCAAGTTGAACACAGTCCCTGTAGGGACCATACAGCCCGTCCCCATTGGGACTTTGTTTTGCCCCGTTAAAGAGACAAGGCCAAGAACTTGCAGGCCCCCCAAAAACTTTTGGGTTTGTGAATAATTCCCTTGACCGGCTTGTCCCGTTTCACGACCTCTGGAGAGGCAGACTGGAGGATGGGCCTGCGGGAAAGAGATGGCCGAGGCCCGCCACTATTGCAACCGGTGGCGATCTCCCGGGTCAGGGGTACCCTGGACGTGGGGCCTCTGAGAGACAAACAGGCGTGAAACCCTGCACCCGTCCCGTAAACAACACCTGGGCCCGTTCCTGGACTGGGGAAAAGGGGTTCTGCCCATTTCTTAGGGGTAGCATCAAGGCTAGGTTTGTTTGTGTGGGTGACTGAAGGACCCGGTCCCGTTCCCGCATTAGTAAAAATGTTATTCTTGCAACGTTTAAGCATGTGCCTCCCGTAAGGGAAGAATTAAGGCGAATCCTTGAAGTTTATAACAATGTTATTATGCTTGTAACCTGTTTATCTCTTCCAGTTCAAAAGCAATAAAATAAACTGATGGTGGATATGCAGCCCGCGGATGGTCTGCATTAAACCAAGGGGGAATGTGACGCCCTGGACTAGTCAGGTCGTCTTGGGTAGTCCCATGCACACCCCCCCTAAAAAGGTGACAGCAGCCAAACTACAAACCTTTGTCACCATCCTCCGGGTTTGATGTTCACACCAGAAGGGCGGAGCCAGGTGGTTGGCTCCGCCCACCAAAGAGTTCACAGGCCCGGAGGCAGGAAAACAGTAGAGATTAGTCTTGACAGTGGAGTGAAGTGGAGTCTAGTTCAAGAGCAGACCTGTGCTCAGGCCTGCCAAAGTCTTCACTAGATGTCTGGGTTGGAGCCCAGTCACCTCTGGCAAAGAGGCAGACGGTGGTGGCTGCCTGCAGGAGCTGGGATTACAGCCGGTGGAACCGTAGGGACCGGGGATGGGCGGTGGCCCGCCGGTACCGAACCGGGGAACCTATTGGAAACTGGAGCACCAGGAGGGGTACTCAGACCCAGTACGAGGCCCAGAAACAACTGGGCTAAGTCAAATCAACTGATTGAGGACTGGACTTTAGGACCTTTCCCACACAAGACCCGACTGAAGACAACAGCCCAACGATTAGGGTAAAGCCACCGCCAAGGCATAGAGACCCAAGGGGCCAGCATCTGAAGGCAAACAGGGCTCTCCTGACACACAGCAAGCCGGGGAGCGGACTACCGTTGCTTAGGCATAAGAGTCATAACTTTCACACAAGAGAGGTGCAGGAGAAAGGCGGAAACCACCAACCTGTTAAGGGGAAAACTGCAGCCGGCTGCGGGCACCGTTCACCATCTTGTTTGGTTTACCAGAGACTTCAGCGTGTTTTCTCATAGGGAGTACAACAGTGCCTTCGGGCCACGCACCACGCTGCACCGCACCGACACCCCAGCACGCACCCGTCCCTTCCCCTCGGCACCTCCCTCGGACCCCCGGGACCATCATCCCCCTACCCACGGAGGGGGTCAACACCAAGCTGCGCAACACCGTCCCCGGGAGCCTAGTCAACGGTAGCGGTGGTGTCCATCCATTCACCACAACCCGTGGGTGGCGTCACGAACTTAAATCTCCTACAAACCACCGCGGCTCCGGCCATAGATCTCCCCACCGAAGTCCCTACGTGTAGCGCCAACCCCCTTTCAGAGCAACATGACCCCCGTGTCCGTGGAGAGCTCGAGCCACCCACCGACGAGCACAGACCCGAGCCCCGGGGCGGTACAATAGCACCCGCCCACGTCGGTGGCGCTTCACGGAGTGATCGCTGCCATAGCGAACAATATCGCTATGGCAGTGTGACGCCCTGGACCAGCCAGGTAGTCACAGATAGAGCCCCGCACAACACCAGTCCCCTAACAAGGTGTCAGCAGCCAAACCATTAAAACCCTAGTCACCTCCCTCAGTGCTGGATGGACACACCGGGGGGCGGAGCCAGGCGATTGGCCATGCCCACCGATGAGTTCAGAGAGCCTGAGGCAGGAAAAAGAAAAGTGATCAGTTTGAGAGTTTAGTGGAAGAGGTCAGGCCTGTAGCAGACTGACAGGTGACAGGGTAGGAGCCTGGGCACCTTTGGCTAGGAGGCATACAGAGGCCTCTGCCTGCAGGAGGCGGGAAGACGGCTCGGTGGAACTGAGGTGGACCGGGACAGTGGCCCGCCGCTACCGACCCAGGGGAACCGACTCGAAACCGGAGCACTCAGACCCTGAAGCTAGGTCCAGAAGCTACTGGGGGCTAGCTAATTAACTGATTGCGGCCAGGACTATAGGTCCTTTCCCACCCAAAGTCCCGACTGAAGACAAGACCCAATGAGGGGGATAGAAAGCCACCGCCACGGCAGAGAGATCCCATGGGCCAGCGTCTGCGGGCAAACGGCTCTTCCGACATCTACAAGCCAGGGAGCGGACTCCTGTATTGCAAGTTCAGGTAGTCCATCATCACAAACAGGTGCAGGAGAAAGGCAGAGACCAGCAACAGGGTGGGGGACCAGACTGCAGCCGGCTGTGGGCACCGACCACCATCACTTTGGTTTACCAGAGACTTGTGTGTGTTTCTAATCGTGAGTACACCAGTGCCCTCCGGCCGCCCATCTCCCTGCACTGCCAAACATCTCCAACGGGTCCCGGGGCCACCATCCCTACCCATGGAGGGATTAACAACTTGCTGCGCAACATCTCCGCCGGGTGCCCCGTAAACCGCAGCGGTGGTGTCCACCTTCACCACATCCCGTGGGTGGCGTCACGAACTTAACCACGGCTCCGGCCATGCACCTACATCCCCTAAACCGCCAGCCCCCTTTCAGATCGAAGTGACCACAGGACCCACGGGTCTGGAGACGCTCGAGCCACCCACCAGCGAGTCTGGATCAGAGCGGCTCGGCTGCAGCATAGCACGGGGCGGTACAGCAGCGTCACACGCAATTACCTCTTCACCGACGTCGCTGTGGCCGCCGAACAATCTCTCCTTTAAGGGGGAGGTTCGTTCGGCGTCACAGCGGCGTCACAAAGCGGCCGCCCAATAGAAGCGGAGGGGCGGAGATGAGAGGGCGGAACATCCCGCTCACCTCCTTCCTTCCTCATTGCGGGCGGCCGCAGGTATTGTGATGTTCCTCATTCCTGCGGTGTCACACATAGCAATGTGTTCTGCCGCAGGAACGATGAACAACCTGCTTCCTGCAACAGCAACGATAATCGGGATTACAACGACTGGACAACGATCAACGATTAGGTGAGTAATTTTGATCGTTAACTGACGTTTGTGCGTTTCACACGCAACAATGTCGCTAACAAGGCCGGATGTGCGTCACGAATTTCGTGACCCCAACGACATCTCATTAGCAATGTCGTTGAATGTAAAGCCCGCTTTAGGCAGCGGCATGCTGAACTGTTTGTATGGTGATTGACAGTTCACCTGTCCAATAGGATGCGGGATGTGCTTGGTTTCCTCCACATCTCCCGTTCAGAGTGATGACCTGGCTATTTAGCTGGCTCTCTGCATCTAATTACTGGCAGTTGTAGCTTTTGTTCGTGGTATCTGCTGCCTTTGATTCCTGTGCTCTATATAGGGTCTATTGTTACCTGACCTTGGTGCTTTTTTCTGACTATTTTTTTGCCTAGCCCCTTTATCCGCTACCTTCAGTGAATTATGACCTTGGACTGTGACCTCACTATATCTTTTGTCTTCTTTATTACGAGCCTTATTGGTATCTGACCCTGGACGTCTTGATTACTAAGCCTCATGGCTAATTCATAACTAGTGACTAGAGTCACAACTGAAAGCTTATTTTAAAAATAAAGTGGTGGACAACTTTTTGAATTTTTTTGTACTGTGTATAAGGATAAACAGGTAAAGTGATGGTTAGATGGCTCATGAATATGCAGGATTTCAAATTCACAGTATGCACAGTGTGATTGGTGGGAGAACAACACTTAGCACTAGAGTTGAGCGCGGTTCGTGGTTCTCCAGTTCGCGGTTCGAGGGATTTTGGGGGGTGTTCTAGATCGAACTAGAACTCGAGCTTTTTGCTAAAGCTTAATAGTTCTAGTTACGTTCGAGAACGGTTCTAGCAGCAAAAAGCCAAGCTAATTACTAGCTGGCTTTCCACTGTAATAGTGTAAGTCACTCTGTGACTCACACTATTATGAAATTTCAGCGTATAGTGTGCGGGAACAGCACATTCAGATCACTGCTGCTAGGATAATGGCGATTGCCATTTTTTTTTTTTTTCCTGGTCTTCCTTCTCTAAGCGAGCACGTGTAGTGGGGCGGGCCAGCACGTCAGCCAATCCCAGACACACACACAGCTAAATGGACTTTTAGCCAGAGAAGCAACGACATGTGTGATAGGATGTCCATGTCACATGTCCCTGCATTATAAAAACGGGTATCTGCTCGTCCGGACGCCATTATCTCTTCTGCGTCTGGGTGTCAGTCACCGCTGGCGTAGCTCCTGTCTCCGATACTGCTGTGTACGCTCTACACACAGCGCTATACAGAATAGGGATAGAAGTTTCTATTAGCCCTTGTAAGGGCTAATAACAGCAGGCTCAGAGCCATAGGTGACATTCAGGTCCGTGGAAAAAGATTTTAACAGCTACCGAAGATAACAGCGTCTGTGTAGCTAAGGTCAGGGACTTCCTCGCTGCATTTTCCCATTAGGAGGGATAGAAAGTGAGGCTTCCTTTCCTGTACACTGACCCACAACCCTGCCACTGTACCCTCCTGCCCTTTGCACACTCAAGCTCATTGTTACTAAGCCATTGTACTAGCAAACACTGAGTAAACTTAGTGGCATCCTAAAAGTGGCTGTTGGACTTCCATTAGTGTCCCACTGGTGCAAATCTATTTGCAGCACCTCTGCATTGCACACTGAAACTCATTGTTACTAAGCCATTATACTAGCAAACACTGAGTAAACTTAGTGGCATCCTAAAAGTGGCTGTTGGACTTCCATTATTGTCCCACTGGTGCAAAGCTATTTGCAGCATCACTGCATTGCACACTGAAACTCATTGTTACTAAGCCATTCTAATAGCAAACTATGCTGCCAGTTTAAGGGCCGTAGTTGCATTGTCTGGGATAGTTATTGTTGTTTATTCTGCTGTTAATAAAGCTAGACCACCGCTGCAATCTACACGACCTCTCAATTTTTACTACCACATTTTAAGTGCACAATCTTGTCACAATCAAAATGAGTGGCAAAATGACAGATGCTGGTGGAAAAAGGAAAAGGCGTGTTGGAAAAGGAAAAAAAGGGTTTGTCCGTGGGGAAGGTGGCAAAGCTCCATTAATATCTGCTGAAGATAGACCATCTTCCAGCAAAAGTAAGATGTCTACTACTTACCGTGGACAATCCGATGTGCTCCCTTTTTTACGAACACGAACAACTGGAACAAAGGTAGATGATGGCAAAAAAAAGAAAATGCTTGAATGGATCTCAAGTGGTCCAACAAGTGCCCTCTCCGCCACCTTAACTACCGCATCCAAAAAACACCAGTCCTCTGATTTGTCAGCCCAATCACACTTGCTTTCTCCCAGCTCTGAAGTCTCCATCCACCCTGTACAGTATGGTGGAACTGAGATGGCTGAGTCTACAGAGCTGTTCAGTCACTCTATAGCCTGGAAATCAGAGGTCTGCTCCCAAGCTACAGTGAGTAGAGACCAGGAAATGGTCTGCAGTGATGCCCAGAACCTTTGTGACTCTGATTCAGGCCGTGAGGACCAAGTTTCTGAGCATAATTTGACCCTTATTCACAAACTGTAACACCTGTTGTTATAGACAATGAGGAACATACTGATGACGATGAGAAGCAGATACCAGATTGGGATGACAACTTAAATATTGGTTCACGCCAGGAAGAGGCTCGGTCTGAGGGTGAGGGGAGTGCAAACACAACGCTTGATGAGGAAGTACTAGATCCCACCTACTGTGAACCCACAGTCAGGCACTCGAGGAGGTCAACAGAGGCGGTGGAGGAGGATGCTACTGACGACGAAATTACCTTGCGCCTTCCTGAACAGAGGAGTGGTACTGGTAGCACGTCTACAACTGCATCCTCAGCCACTACTCTGCCTCTGAGCACTAGTCGGGGGGGCTCAGCAGGTCGCATGCCCTCTAAGCCTTGCCTAGCCTGGTCCTTTTTTGACATAGAAAAAGATCGCCCAAATCATGTGATATGTAAAATTTGTCGTGATTCTGTTAGTAGAGGGCAAAACCTCAGGAGTTTGACAACTTTTTCCATAAATCGTCACATGAATAAATATCATATGTCCCAGTGGGAAGCTCACCGTGCTGCAATGCAGTCTAGCGGAGCGAACCATCCACCGCCTGCCCCTTCAAGTGCATCCGTGCGCTCTTCATCTTCTAGGACTGTGGGGACAGCTGTCACACCTGGTTTTCCACGCACAACTTCCACCACTGTAACCGCAACAGGCAGTTTTCTTGGTAGGTCATCATTTGGTTTGGAAGGGGTAACAAGTGCGTGTGTACAGCTCTCTCAGACATCGATAGCATCAACGTTGGATGAAGGCAACATCATGTCTACGCCTGCACTTTCCTCACAAACCTGCATTTTTTCAGGGACACACTACTCACCACCGTCTACAAACAGCAGCCAGATCTCTGTCCCTCAGATGTGGACATTTAAAAGGCCATTTCCTGCGACCCATGACAAAGCTAAGAGGTTGACTTTATCCCTCTGTAAGCTCTTGGCTACCGAAATGCTGCCTTTCCGCCTGGTGGACACACAGGATTTTAGAGACCTTATGTCTGTCGCTGTGCCCCAGTACCAGATGCCCAGTCGCCACTACTTCTCTAAGAAAGGTGTGCCTGTGCTACACCAGCATGTCGCACCCAACATCACCGCTTCCTTGAGAAACTCTGTGTGTGAACGGGTGCATTTCACCACCGATAATTGGACCAGTAAGCATGGACAGGGACGTTACATGTCGCTGACTGGGCACTGGGTAACTATGGTGATAGATGGTGAAGGGTCTGCTGCACAAGTCTTGCCGTCCTTACGACTTGTGTGTCAATCCTCTGTCTGTCCAAGTTCTGCCTCTGCTTCTGCCTCCTCAACCTCGTCTGGGTCCTCCACCTGCGCCCCAAGCCTGCACGGTCAGGCCACCAGCGTTCTAACTGCGCAGAAGGAATCACGCACTCCTCATTACTATGCTCACAGCAGAGCGCAACGGCATCATGCGGTCTTTAGCTTGAAATGTCTTAGAAATAAGAGTCACACAGCGGCTGAGTTGTGGGCAGCTCTGGAGACTGAGTTTAATAAATGGTTGTCTCCACTCAACCTGCAGCCTGGTAAGGCCCTGTGCGACAATGTTGCAAACCTGGGTGCGGCCCTTCGCCTGGGCAAGGTGACACACGTGCCTTGTATGGCTCACGTGTTGAACCTTGTTGTCCAGCAATTTTTAACTCACTATCCCGGCCTAGATGGCCTTCTGAACATGGCACGAAAACTGTCTGCTCACTTCCGACGTTCAACCACCGCTGCTGAGCTACTTCCATCGCTCCAGAAGTCTTTCGGCCTGCCGGTTCATCGCCTGAAATGCGATGTGCCGACACGCTGGAATTCGACTCTCCACATGTTACAGCGACTGTGGCAGCACCGTTGAGCCCTGGTGCAATACGTCATGACGTATAGCCTGGGCCAACGAGATGCAGAGGTGGGGCAGATCACCCTGATGGAGTGGTCTCAGATCAAGGACCTATGCACCCTTCTGCACAGTTTCGACATGGCGACGAATATGTTTAGCGCTGACAATGCCACTATCAGCATGACAATTCCAGTCATTTAAATGCTAGAGCACACGCTAAACACTATTCGGAGTCAGTGGGTGGGACAACAGGAAGGGGAGGAACTACAGGAGGATTCATTTGCGCAAGAGACAACAACATCACCAAGGTCCAGACGTTCATCATCACCAACGCGGCAGGCATGGGACCATGGGGGACAGGGATCAACAAGGGCGCATGGTAGCAGGTGAAATGTTGAGGAAGGTGCAGGAGAACAGGAAGAAATAGAGGATGAACTGTCCATGGACATGGAAGACTCAGCGGATGAGGGAGACCTTGGTCAAATTTCAGTTCAAAGAGGTCGGGGGGAGATGTCAGAGGAAGAAAGAACGGTTAGCACCTCTATGCAACAAACACAGCGTGGACTTGGTCCGCATGGCTGCGCAAGACACATGAGCGCCTTCTTGCTGCACTACCTTCAACATGACCCTCGTATTGTCAAAATTAGAAGTGATGATGACTACTGGCTTGCCACACTATTAGATCCCTGGTACAAGTCCAAATTTTGACATAATTCCAGCCATAGAAAGGGACGCACGTATGCAGGAAAATCAGCAAAAGCTGTTACTCGATCTTAGCTCGGCTTTTCCACCAAACAACCCTGGTGCACGGAGTGAATCTCTCAGTTGTAACTTGACAAACATGGAACGGTCTCGTCATCTTCAACAGTCTACGCGTACCAGCAGCACCGTATCTGGTGCTAGTAACAGCAATTTTATTGAATCTTTTCATAATTTTTTAGACCATCCTTTGCAAGGCCACCAGAGACAACAAGTATAACACATAGTCAACGGCTGGAGAGGATGATACAGGAGTATCTCCAAATGAACATCGATGCCATGACTTTGCAAATGGAGCCTTGCTCATTTTGGGCTTCAAACCTTGAAAAATGGCCAGAGCCTTGGAGATTTTGTCGTGTCCAGCTGCCAGCGTTGTCTCTGAACGTGTCTTCAGTGCTGCTGGGTGTGTGCTGACAGATAAGCGCACGCATCTGTCCAGTGACAATGTGGACAGACTAACGTTGATCAAAATGACCAAGTCATGGATCCACAAGGAATTTACTACCCCTGTGTCATCCTGGGGAGAGTAAATGCTTGTGGATTTGGAATGTGCTTGATGCAAATCTACCTGTGAAATGTACAACTGGGGCACAAGTGCTGCCACTGAACGGGTGGGTGTCTGTGTGGCCCAATTTTTGGAAAAAAGGGAGACTCCGCTTGGAGTAACCCTTTTTTGCTGTGTTTTTAAAAAGGAGCCAAGATGAACTAGTCATGGTTCAGCAAAGACTTTGCTACCTACTCCGGTGTCATCCTGGGGACGGTTAATTATGGCGTATTTTTGAATGTGCTTGATGCAAATCCAGCTGTGAAGTGTACAACTGATGCACAAGTGCTGCCACTGAAGGGATGGGTGTGTGTGGGGCCCAATTTTTGGAAAAAAGGGAGATGCCGCTTGTAGTAATCCTTGCTTACATTGTTTTTAAAAATGATCCAGGATGAACAGAGCTGGGATCAGCAAAGACTTTGCTACCTACCCCGGGGTCATCCTGGGGACAGTTAAGTATGGCGTATTTTTGAATGTGCTTAATGCAAATTTAGCTGTGAAGTGTACAACTGGGGCACAAGTGCTGCCACTGAAGGGGTGGGTGTGTGTGTGGCCCAATTTTTGGAAAAAAGGGAGACTCCGCTTGGAGTAACCTTGCGGTGTTTTACATGATTTTAGAAGGGCCTGCCATGCCTATATCTGTGTCTCCTCCTCTTTTTCCTTGTCCAGCTCTTTTGTTTTCGCATGAGTATATGTCCTTGTCACTTTCCCATGTGTTTGTGTTGTGTTGTGAGTTGTTTGTCACCTTTTGGACACCTTTGAGGGTGTTTTCTAGGTGTTTTTATGTGTTTGTGATTGCCTCCCATTTTTTCCTATGCGGTTCAAGTGGTTCGCTGAACCGGTTTGCCGAACTGAACTCGAACGAGACCTCCGTTCGGCGAACCGAACTCGAGCCGAACCGCGACCGGTTTGCTCATCTCTACTTAGACACAGCATCTGCCAGAACAAATTTCAAATGACCAGTAGGGGTGCTAAGTAAAATACGGCACATGCATTGCGCCAAGTATTGTCCTTTATCTTCCATTCAAATTACATTTTCCTACAGAGAAAAAAAAACACAGCAGTAACTATCATGTCTGACACTAAAGGATGTTGTCCTTGGAGAAATTCTTTGAACAGAATAATTAATAATGAATTATTAATATATATATCAGCCTTCCAGATACATTTCAATACTGAGCATGTACTCATTGCAATATTATAAATTATTTGTAAGCTAAACATTGTTATTAGTTTAGAAATATCACACAGTGAATACATTAAAGTGTATTAAGAAGTCTCCACAATAAGATTTATGTCTACATTAGATATGAATGATTTCACCAGGAGACAAGAACTTCTCTGTGGATACAATGGGGCAGGGTATAACAGCATTATATAAACAATGCAGAATACATTGAAACTGGTTTTCAGAGATTAACCTATTGTTTAAATCAGATATTTGTGATACATGTATTTTTTTTTTACTTTTTTTTATTAAATGTTGCCAATTTGTTTTTAATATTATGACAAATTTAGCAATTTTCACACCTGGTAAAGGGGATTTTTTAGACAAAAAAACTGATGAGAACAGAATAAAGCAAATGTGAACATGGTGCAAGCTAATAAGACTACATAAAACACCATCAAAAGAATATAGCAGTACACTGCAAGCGCTAAGATGTACACAAACATCAAATATATGAAATTTGAACTGCATTACTGCTATATAGAATATACTTTTAAAAAAGACCTTATTTAGTGCATGAATTGGCCAATTTATGAAAGCCAAGCAGCAGTGCCAAGGTGTTCCTTTCTTTGATGAGGTGTATCCTATCCTAATATCATGCCTCTCCCTCTGTTGGAGGTTTTTGACTGCCTCCTTTTCTGACTGACCACTCCTCCCATCAGCCTAAGGTTGTACCAAAGTACATTTTAATCAATAGATCTTGGAAAAAAGATAGGTTCCACAAATTGATTTGTTAAAAAAAATATGTATGTCAGCGCCGGATTGGCTACCGGAGGAATCTCCAGTAATGCCAGGCCTGGATTCAGGTACCTGCATTGCACTCCGGAGCTCTCACCTGAGCTCCGGAGTGCAGCCTAGACTGTACCGCGAGCACAGAGTGATTGATTCCCCGGTGATTGCGGTTCAGTTCATGTCAGCTGCAGACAGGCCGGGGTGATCTCCGGTGCTCTCACCTGAACTCCAGAGATCAGCCCGGCCTGTCTGCAGCTGTCATGAACTGAACCGCAATCACCAGGGAATCAATCACTCGGCACTCGCGGTACATTCTCGGCTGCACGCCGGAGCTCAGATGAGAGTGCAATGCAGGTACCTGAATCCAATCAAAATAGAAACACTGCACTCTCAAGAGTAGAAAAAAACAAGACTGAACAAGGCTTGTTCTTTGCAAAATTCGTGTAGTTTTATTTATATTGATAATGTGACAGGGGGACGTTTCGGTCCAACAAAAGGCCTTTCTCACGCCTAGTCACTTCAAATAGGAGATGGACTTTTTTTTAGAAAGAGGTTCTGCAAGTGCAGGGATACAAATAATGGAGGAAATCCACCCAGAATATACTCGATTTGAGCTCACGGGGAACAATTACTTATGTTTATAGAGGATGGAGAAGCCTGTTTGCGATATAGCATTAGCTATAATAAGGTGAGGGGAATTTCCATCTGTGGCTTGCTCATTAGGGGTTTGAATGGATAGGTGGACTAAATCCTCTTGCTGCCGCCTTCCCAGGATGTGGCTGAATGCCAAATCTGTACCTGGCATTGCTGGACATTCCTCTGGTAGCCAGTCCGATGCTGCTGTATGTGCTCCCCCGCTATGTGCTGTGTAATGGCCGCGTCTGATCATGCAAAGACATGGTTGGCACATCCCATAACTCCTGGGCTGGTGAGGAAGCAAAAGATTATAAAGACCTCTCTCTCCGATGCTGAGACAGCCAGTCATGGAAAGAGACAGACAGACAGAGACACACAGCCAGGAAAAGACAGACAGTGCCCACTTAACATTTAATAATGTCCCTGGAGTTCCCCAATGTGCAGTTCCTCTATGCACAGTTTGATGGCCCACAGCTCCTTTATACAGAGTATTATGTACCCACAGCTCCCCTATACACAGAATGATTGGCCACAGTTTCCCTATACACAGTATGATGGGCCCACAGCTTCCCTATACACAGTATGATGGGCCCACAACTATGCTATACACAGTATGAAACCCCAACAACTTTGCTAAACACAGTATGATAGGCTCACAGCTCACCTACACACAGAATAATGCCCCCACAGATCTCCTATACACAGTATGGTAAGCCCAGAGCTCCCCAATACATAGTATGATGTCCCCATTGCTCTCCCAAAACACAGTGTAATCACCCCCACAGTAGAACCCACACTGTGTAATAGCCCCCATACTGTATAATGGCCACAACGATAGTACTTACAGTTTATGATGGCCCCACAGTAGTCCCTCCACAGTAGGCCCAAAACTGTATTATGGCCTTCACATTATCTCCCACACTATAATAGCCCCCACACTTAATGAGGTCCCCCACAGATGTCCTTACAATGTATGAGAGCCAACCAAATTGTATGAGGGCCTCTAGAGTAGGCTTCAAACTGTACAATGGCCCCCACATAAGCCCCCAAACTGTATAATGATGCCCATGATAGCCCCAAACTATATAATGGCCCTTTAAATTCCCCCAAAATGTATAATAGCCCCCGCATTATGCACCAAGCTGTAATATGGCCCCCATACTTTGAGGTCTCCCCACTGTAGTCCCTGCAATGTATGACAGGCCGCCCAATACTGTGTGAGTTTCCCCATTGTTTACAGTCACACCACAAGTTTTAATCAAAATAAAAAACAGGATATTCTCATCTAATCCAGGATTATGACAAGTCCACTGGCAAAACTAAGGGCATCTCCACATGCTGTCATGGCACTGATACATGCACACAAAGTCACAGTCCCAGCACAATGATGTCATTACGCTGCCACCCTGATGTTCTGTGTGTGCGCTGGCTCCTTGGTGCTCTTTTTGCAACATGTTCTGCGACCCGTAGCATTCCCATTTTTCAGGATCTATGACTCGGTGATGGCTTATTTTTTGCGTCTCGAGCTGACATTTTTAATGGTCAATTTTTGCACAGATGCTAAGACTTGATCGCCTGTTATTGCATTTTCTGCAAAATTTGCAGCGACCAAAAAAATTAATTATGGCGTTTGGAATTTTTTTTACCTCTACGCCGTTTACCGATCGGATGAAGTGATTTTATATTTTGATAGTTCGGGCATTTCTGAATGTGGCCATATCAAATGTGTGGATATTTTTATTTTCTTAACCCTTTTATTTTCAATGGAGCAAATGGGGTGTGATTTGAACTTATAGGTTTTTTTATTATTTTTTTTTAAAAAACTTTTTTTTATTGTGGGTGAGTCATGATAGCTATATGAGTCATCACATGAACTTGTGCTACTATGGCAACCATCGGGTCTCTGTGATCAAGTCACGGGGCTTCCGATGGTGGTGGATAAGTGCGCGTTACCCACTACAGGCATTTAAATTAAGCTGTCACATTTTGACAGCACGATTTAAAGGGTTAAGAGGCACAGGTGGATCACGGATCTACCTGCACCTGCGAGGCACACATGTCAGCTGTTCAAATCAGCTGATGTGTAGGAATCACCGCGGGCTCAACACAGCATCCTGAGGTGATTACCCCTTAATGATTTAGGACGAATCAGTATATCCTTGGTTGTTAAGGGGTTAAAGTCTGGAGGGAGGTTGAAAAGGGTGTTTTGTTAACTAGTGACCAGGCCAAGAAATGTGCTTACTGCAGATGTAGGAAAGTTTCTTTCTTTAAGGTCGAGGAGTTTGTGTGGAAATAGGGAACTCCTAGTTGAGTTTCCTTGTTGGGTGTTGCCTATAGCAGTAGGTCTTTTAGAATGGCAGGCATGCAGCTACCTTTCACTCATATACCGCTCTTACTATCCTTAAATGTGTCTAGCAATAACAGTCTATGAAGCTAATATTGGTGCTACGTGAGTGTGGCTGAGCAGAAAAGCAGCTTGAGCTGTTGCATGAGATATGAGGGATCCCAGCACAGCAGGCCAACATGGGTCACTCACCCACCTCTTAATTTTGGCCTTGACTGCTGCACCATTATGCTATTTGTAGTCTGGGGCAATTGATGCCACTTTTCTGGTGTCTACTCCAATTTTGGGAAATAGGAATGGGGACTCCTAGTTGAGTCTCCTTTTTTTGTGTGTTGCCTGTAGCAGTAGGGCTCCCAGATTGGCAGGCATGCAGCTACCTTTCACTCATCTAGCTCTCTTACTATCGTTAAATGTAGCAATATCAGTCTATGAAGCTAATATTGGTGCCACCTGAGTGTGGCTGCGCAGAAAGGCAGTTTGAGCTATTGCATGAGGTATAACGGCTCCCAGCACAGCAGGCCCACATTGTTCACTCACTCACCTCTTAATTTTACCTTAATTTGAAAGCTGCAAATGCTGGCCAGACCCTGTCTCATGCATGGCACAAGGCCTGACTGCTGCGCCATTATACTATCTGTACTACTAGGTATCGTCTGGGGCAATTGATGCCACCTTACTAGCATCTGCCCCTAATTTTAGGAAATGGGCATGGGGACTCCTAACTTGGTCTCTTTGCTGTGTCTTTTGCTTGTAGCAGTAGGGTACCCAGTCTGGCAGGCAAACAGCTACCTTTCACTCATCTATCTCTCTTACTATCCTTAACCCCTTGACCCCTGGCCATTTTTTGCAATTCTGACCTGTGTCAATTTGACAGGTTATAACTCTGGAACGCTTCAACGGATCCTGGCGATTCTGACATTTGTTTTTTCGTGACATATTGTACTTCATATCAGGGGTGGAAAGTAATTGTTTGGGCACATGGTGGGGCTCAGAAGAGAAGGAGCGCCATTTGACAGCAAAATTGGTTGGAATCGCTAGCTGACGTAATGTTGCATTTGGAGACCCCCTGAGGTACCTAAACAATGGAGCTCCCCCACAAGTGACCCCATTTTGGAAACTAGACCCCTCAAGGAAATTATCTAAATGTTTAGCGAGCCCTAAGGGGCTCCACAGAAGTTGATAATGTTGAGCGATGAATACAATTTTTTTTTTTTTAACCACAAAACTGTTACTTGAACCAGGTAGCTTTTTTTTTCACAAGGGTATCAGGAAAAAATGCACCATAAAACGTATTGTGCAATTTCTCCTGAGGAGTCTCAAAATACCTCATATGTGGTGGAAAGTAATTGTTTGGGTGCATGGCGGGGCTCAGAAGAGAAGGAGCATCATTTGAAAGCAAAATTGGTTGGAATCATTAGCGGACGCCATGTCATGTTTGGAGACCCCCTATGGTGCCTAAACAGTGGAGGTCCCCCACAAATGACCCCATTTTGGAACTAGACCCCACAAGGAATTTGTCTAGATGTTTAGTGAGCCCCTTGTACCCCCAGGGGCTCCACAGAAGTTGATAACGTTGAACCGTGAATTTTTTTTATTTTTTTTTACCACAAAATTTTTGCTTCAACCAGGTAGCTTTTTTTTACAATGGTACCAGGAAAAAAATGCACCATAAAACATAATGTGCAACTTTTTCCTGAGTACGCAGATACCTCATATGTGGTGGAAAGTAATTGTTTGGGCTCACGGCAGGGCTCGGAAGAGAAGGAACGCCATTTGACTTTTCAAACGCACAGACGCGGTGCACTGATCGGCCGCTTCAGGACGCATGGTCGGATGCGATACAAGAAAATCGGGGATACGGAAAAAAAAGTCACACCAAAAATTGAGCAGGGATGCCGATCGGTTATGTGCATTGCTGATCAGTGCTCGGCGGGACGCACGGACGGATGTGATACAAAAAGCGTCGGGGATACGGAAAAAAAAGTCCCGACGAAAATTGACCACGGATGCCGATCCATTATGTGCATCCCTGATCAGCGCTCGGCGGGACGCATGGACGGATGCGATACAAAAAGCGTCGGGGATACGGAAAAAAAGTCCCGCCGAAAATTGACCAGGGATGCAGATCCGTTTTTCGCATCCCTGATCAGCGCTCAGCGGGACGCATGGATGAATGAGGTGTAAAAATGGACAGGGGATACAGAAAAAATAAAAAAAGTTATACTCACAGTACCCAGAGGATTAGCAGGAGGATCACTGACCAGAGGAACTGCAGGAGGAACCGAAGGCAGCGAGATGGACAGCTTTACAGGAGCAGCAGGTAGGAGGTTGGACAGCTCATCAGAAGACCCAAGAAGGACCCAGTGATGGAGGCAGATGTGATTGGGCCAGTGAAGACCTCGTTTGACCCAGTGAAGACAGGTAAGAGGACGTCGGAGGGATAGCAGATAGAGAGGGGGTGGGGGAGACCAGAGAAGCAGATGCAGAAGCAAGGAAGCAGAATAGAGATCCCGGGGAGGCAGGCAGATCGCGGGGGGAGCAGATCGAGATGTCGGGGGGCAGAACGGGGCATGGGGGGGCAGATCGTGGGGGGGCACGGGCAGGGGCCATCACGGGAGCACGCATGGGCCATCATGGGAGCGCAATACTTACAGTTGGAGCAGGAGTGGTGACAGCAGCAGCGGCGGCAGCAGCGTTGGCGTGGTACTACAAGTACCAGCCAGTACACGCTGCAGACATGCAGGGGGAGGCTCCCCAGACTAACACAAGCCAGGGGAGGGCAGCCACCTCCAGATCAGACTGCCCCACTGCACACTGATTTGAGTGATTGCACGTCATAGCACGATCACTCCAATCAGTGCTGCAGGGGCTGGGGGGCGCCGTGTTTGATCTCCTGCTATAATGTGCTGCAGCTGTTGCAGCACATCATAGCAGGATCTCACAGTTTCGCACTGATTCAGGCATTGTTTTAGCCGAAATCAGTGTGAATGATGTGGTTGGCGGTTCAGATTTGAACAACCAATCACAACGATTGTCGATGGGGGGTGGCAATGCCACCCCCCCTGTTGTCAAGCAAAGGTACCCTGCTGTAAGAAACAGCAGGGGACATCATTTGAAAGCCGTTGCTTTGGCCACAGCATTCAAATTAACTTTAGGCAGTAAAGTTACGTCCCTGGTCGTTAAGTCACGTAAAAATAGGATGTAACTTTACTGCTTGCGGTCGTGAAGGGGTTAAATGTGTCTAGCAGTTACAGTTTATAAAGCTAATAGTGCTACCTGAGTGTGGCTGAGCGAAAAAGCAGTTTGAGCTTTTGCATGAGGTATGAAGGCAACCAGCTCACTAGGCTGACACCTGTCACTCATCTGTGACGCCCTGGCAAAACCAGGTGGTCACAAACAGTTCACATCCTCCTTGTCACCATTAGAAACCCGCACTTAGGCATAACACACAGCCTTTAAACCCTAGCCACCCCCTCATGATAATTAGGACACACCAGTGGGTGGGATCAGGTGGATAAAAACACCCACCTAGGGGTCCTGAGGTGTCAGAGGTGGGAACACAGGAGTTGAGTCGGGAACACAGTAGATCAAGTTCAGGCTTTGAAGTGCGGACAAGTTGTAGTGTGGAGAGCTGACAGCAGTGTAGTCAGGGGTCGTAGCCCTTGGACTACCTGGCTAGGCGGCAAACAGTGAGCAGGGCCACAGGCGCCGGAGATCCGGTCTCGGGAGACCTAAAGTGGACCGGGGCAGGGTTGTTGCCCGCCGTTACCGACAGCAGGAATCCGGTCCAGAGGCCGTGCACAGTCGGGGTGCCTGTATCCTAGGGCGAGGAAAGTTGCAAGCCCCTCTCCAATTGACCAGCCGGGGACAAGGTTCCAGTCTTTGTCCCATTAACTGCCCATATAGAGCGAAACGTAAGCCCAACGCGGGGGATAGGGTGTCCATCAGAACCCACTGAGATCCCAAGAGTCAGCTTTCGTGGGCCACAACTCCCAACACATACAGAACCAGGAGTGGACTTCTCAGTTCCATGCAAAGTTGTCCAGAAGGAAAGACAAACACAAAGTGCAGGAGGAAGGGATACCTGTTCATTAACCTGGGTGCAGGACCCGAATGCACCCTCCTAAGGCAGCCGGTCACTGGCAACTTGGTTTACTACCGGACTTGTGTGAAATGACTGAACTGGGAGTACACCATTGTCCCCCGGTCCAGCCCGGCGCACCACCTCCTGCAGCCATCCCTCCAGTGCTCCATCCTTGGGCCACGAGACTAAACCTCCCCTATCCATGGAGGGGATCCCATCTTGCTGCCCCGCTCCATCAGCCCAGGGCACCCCATCACCAGGCAGCAGCGGTGCCACCATCCCTCACCGCAATCCACGGGTAGCGTCACAGACATAACAACTCCCCTGTAAATATCCCCTTTCCGACGGTTGTGAGGACGGGCGGCCGTGAGAGCCCAGGTCCGGTCACCAGTCGAGCTATAGAAGTGAACTCGGATCCGAGCAGGCCCCCGAGAGCAAGAAGCGGCATTGGCCCCCGCCCGCAACACATCCACCTCAATATTTCTTATGTTAATAGTGTAGGAAGCTAATGGCTGTGCTTTAAGCTATTTTGGCAGCTTTTGGGACCCTCTGAAGGTGTTGTCTATGCCTTTGATTTTGCCTCCCATTGAATTCAATGGAGTTCAGATATGTTCGTTAAACTGTTTGTCGAACACCGGGAAAGTTGGTGAACTGAACCTTGAATGGTTCGCTCATCTCTATTCAGGATCTTTTTGCCAACATCATGCTACTCTCAGATGCGGTACAATAAAACCTGCTGATGGATTTCCTTTCATTTTCTTGTGGTCTTTCTAACTTATTTTAGGTCACAAGGGCATTCTAGGCAACAGATTACCCCCACAGATAAGCAGTTTATATGTTGCCTAAGATGGTACATTTTTCCAAATGTATCAAGCATGCTCTGCAAATCTTACAAATCTTACAGTTCTAATTTTCTCTTTACGTACGAAATGACTTTGCATTAAAAGATCCAAAATTGAGGTGGCTTTCCATCAATTTGAATAGGCCCGCGTTGTTCAATAATTATTTTTAGATCCCCATCTAATTTTAAGATGTTCCAGTGTTTATAAGGATGTTTAAAATTATTTGTCAATTTTCCCGGTAATTTGTAAGACACCTAACATTTTCACATGAATTTTTCTTTTCGGAGTTAGCAAACCCTATTAATTAGTCCTTAGGGCAATGTTATAAGCCTCCTTTATCACTCTCTTTGAGTAGTTTTTCTGGAAAAGTCTCTAAGTCAGTTCCATAGCTATAGTTTTAAGAATTAAGTTCTTATTGAAAGAAAGTGTTAGTCTGAAGTTTAGATCATTGATATTATTTATTTATGAATTCCTATTGCCCTCCTCTGTGCTATTCTAAATAATTAGTATGTCATCAATACAATATTTCCATGTCAGAATATGCAATGCGACATCTCATTAGCAAAGAAAACTTCTTGTTCTCATCATCCGAAATATAAATTTGCAAAACTTGTTGCCACAGCCTCTGCCATCGCAGTACTACGAACCTGCAGGTAGAAGCAGCCATCAACGAAGAAATAGGTATGTTTTAAGATAAATTTAAGGAGACTCAAAGTGAAGTCCTTGCATTGTCAATTATATTCATCATTGTGTGAAAGAAAAAATTAAACAGCCTCACAACCTTTATTATAGTGAATGCTTGTATATAGGCTATCCACATCACAGGTCGCAAGTATATCATAATGCTCTAATTTATTGCATTCAGTTCATGGGGGATTTGCAGTATCCCTGGTATAAAGGGAAAATCATACATAAGTCCCTTAATTCTTGGAAAAGCCTTTAATTGGCTTTCTCCGTAAAGGCCCATTTACACACAACAATATCGCTAACGAGATATCATCGGTGTCATGGTGTTGGTGACGCACATCCGGCCTCGTTAGCGATGTCGTTACGTGTGACACCTTTTTGCGATCAGTAACGATCGCAAAAAAGTGTCAAATTGTTCGTTGTGTACACGTCGTTCATTTTTAAAAAATCGTTCCTCGTTTGGACTCAGGTTGTTTGTCGCTCCTGCAGCAGCACACATCTCAATGTGTGACACCGCAGGAACGAGGAACAACATTGTACCTGCGGCCGCCTGCAATGAGGAAGGAAGGAGGTGGGCGGGGTATTCCGGCCGCTCATCTCCGCCCCTCCGCTTCTATTGGGCGGCCGCTTAGTCACGCCGCTGTGACGGCAAACGAACCTCCCCCTTAAAGGAGAGATTGTTCGGCGGCCACAGCAACGTCGGTAAACAGGTAATTGCGTGTGACGCTGCCGTAGCGATATTGTTCGCTACGGCAGTGATCATCCTGTAACGCGCCACTGGCGTGGGCAGGTGCTATTGCTCGCGACATCACTAGCGATGTCGCAGCGTGTAAAGCTCGTTTAAGGTTTACTACTGGGTGGATTCTCCATGTTCTTATGCACTTTGGGGATCAAACGAAATGTGGCCACCTTCGGATTGCTCACCAACAGGTAGGTATTTTTAGTAATTGTTCCCTTCTTTCGCCCCTCTTTACTGATGGTATTATATTCCTTCATCAACTGTTAAGTAGGGGCTCCCCAAATGGATTTCTAATATTGTCTGTCAGTCAACTGTCTCTTAGCTTCTTGAATGTATTTCTCTTTTGACATATTAAAACAATGTGATATTTTGTCACATTGAATCACAGTAATATAATTACTGTTGTACTCATGCAATAGGTACTGATATGATCTGAACATTACATCATTATAGCTAGCTAACTACATATCTCTCACTAGGACAAATATTTAATAATTCCAACTTAATGCATATTTCATCATACAATTAAAGAAGTTGTCTACTCCATTTACATTGTTAGCCTATCCTTAGGAGAGGTCATGAATGTCTGATCAGCTAGGGTGCAACTACCAATACCCCCGCTGATCAGCTGCTCATAGTGCTGTTGACAGCAGCAGGCAGCCAAAAATGCTCAGTTCCGGAGCTGCGCTGTCTTCAGATAATGGTCACTTCCGGGTATTGCACATCCACCTCCCATCGATTTGAGTGGAAGGCAGATGTGCAGTACCTGGCCGTAGCCGATGTTAGATGATGGGGCAGTTCTGGAACTTAGCATTTCCAGCTACCAGTTGCCGCTGCTGGCACTGACAGCAGCTGATCGGCGGGGTGCCAGGTGTTGGACCCCGGTCGATCAGACATTGATGACCTATCCTAAAGATAGGCCATCAATGTTCAAGTAGTGGAAAACCTCTTTAAATTACTTGATAAATCCTTAACTATATACATGTATCCGCTTATATGAAGCTATACAACAATATACAGTATAAACATTTGCCATATATCCACACTGCAAGATATTACAAGTGCAGTTTCCGATATATTCAGTTATCAGGCTGCCCCTGTGGATTTAATGGTCATTTACAATAAAGGGACCTTGGCTATGATCCTATTTAGGGAAGAATAAATCAATTTCCTGTCACTATACATTGTAACTTTTATAGGATAATCTTTGTGTGATTAGTTACCCAATTAAGACACACAATGATGATCCAAAATATATGTTCATAATTTCAACATACAGAACTACTGAAACTTTTAATTTTAGTATATTTTAACTTTATTTAAAAAAAGTATACCTTATTTTCATATATTACCATCTTCCCTTTTTCCTATAATGTTTACAATTTCTTTAGTGATGTACAGTTATGAGGAAAATAAATTCAAAATATTAAAATAGTTTATAATATTAACCCTAGAACGCATACCTGGGGTCTCGCAGGTCTGCTATGTTACTTGTTTTCTATTTTCTGCAAGATTACTCTAGTTAGAATTTTGAAACTCTAGGTATTCCTCAGGTATATAGTTGTTAGTAATTTCCAGTTGTTCATATATTTTTATGTATATATAGGCATTTCGGTAAAACAACTCTTTTTTGGGACTACCTTATATTCACATATCTGGGGCCTTTTAGGCCTGTACTTGGTTTACATGTGATCCTCAGTCTTTTTGTCTGTACTGTTGCTGGGGAAGACTTTGTCTTTATCTTGTCTTACTTTGTCTTTGAACTTTTGATGCCCCCCATGATGGAGCGAAGCAACACGAAATGCTTGCTAAGGTAAATTACGGAAGCTATTATCTGATGTGGTATACATTGTCAGGAACATCCAGAGCCAAGAGAAAAAAAAAGAAAGCGCTGTTATATTTGTCCAGCAAAGAAGGAAAGGACATCTGAGTGTTTCTGTACTACTTGTGGACAAAATGTCTGAAAGGGACATTCTTCTGAAAAAACAATATGTTAAAATTGTTGGGGTAATCAGTAATGTTGAAAAGGAAAGTTTTTGAAAATAAACATTTCTGCACCATGTTTACTACAACTTTTATATAAAAAACGTTTAGACAAAAAAAAATCACTATAATGCATATATTGGGCGTTTTAAGCCGGTGTAATTCCTTTTTTTTGTTTTATGCACATAATTATAATGTTTTGAAATATTCACATCTCAAATAAACTTTGAAAAGTATTTCTATTTGAGTTACTCCATGGTATTTGCACACAGGCCTAAAAGGTCCCAGGTATGTGAAAGTGTAGATTTTTATGGTTGCGCGTCCAAGGGTTAATGAAAAATCAGGTATAGACACTGGGAATGCAAGTTCACTACGCTAGTTAAAATATAGCTGACGTTGGACAGCACAATTTCAGGAGCTTAAAAAGCTTGCAACCCCACCCAGGCTATAAAGTATAGAGCAACAACAGTTTGAAAAAATATCATATATAATTCTTTCAAAAAAGGAGCAAAAAATCCAAGATATTAAAATGTTTAATTTTTATTGAAAATAAATTCAAAACATAATAAAAAAAAGTTAAAAGAGATGTATACAGCAAAGAATGAGGACAGAGCAGCATAACAAACAAAATTGCACATACTAGTATCCAAAATGGAAAAAGGTGACTAGTGGAAAAATGCAATTCAGATCTAATTACCTCCCTACATCTATACTTCTACTACAGTATAAGGGCTATATTTATAGAGTGTCTAAGGGTACCTTCACACTTAGCGATGCAGCAGCGATCCGACCAGCGATCTGACCTGGTCAGGATCGCTGCTGCATCGCTACATGGTCGCTGGTGAGCTGTCAAAAAGGCAGATCTCACCAGCGACCAGTGAACAGTCCCCAGCCAGCAGCGACGTGCAAGCGACGCTGCGCTTGCACGGAGCCGCCGTCTGGAAGCTGCGGAGACTGGTAACTAAGGTAAACATCGGGTATGGTTACCCGATGTTTACATTAGTTACCAGCGCACACCGCTTAGCTGTGTGTGCAGGGAGCAGGGAGCCGCGCACACTGAGCGCTGGCTCCTTGCTCTCCTAGCTACAGTACACATCGGGTTAATTAACCCGATGTGTAATGCAGCTACATGTGCAGAGAGCAGGGAGCCGCGCACACTGCTTAGCGCTGGCTCCTTGCTCTCCTAGCTACAGGACACATCGGGTTAATTAACCCGATGTGTACAGCAGCTACATGTGCAGAGAGCCGGAGCCGGCAGCACAGGCAGCGTGAGAGCTGCAGAGGCTGGTAACTAAGGTAAATATCGGGTAACCACCTTGGTTACCCGATGTTTATCTTGGTTACAAGCTTACCTCAGCTGTCAGACGCCGGCTCCTGCTCCCTGCTCGCTTCATTTGTCGCTCTCTCGCTGTCACACATAGCAATCTGTGTGTCACAGCGGGAGAGCGCCTTTGAAGAAAACGAACCAGGGCTGTGTGTAACGAGCAGCGATCTCGCAGCAGGGGCCAGATCGCTGCTCATTGTCACACACAGCGAGATCGCTAATGAGGTCACTGCTGCGTCACAAAAAGCGTGACTCAGCAGCGATCTCGGCAGTGAGCTCGCTGTGTGTGAAGCACCCCTAAAGCCTGCTTTACACTTTGCAATTTCACATACGATATCGTATGCAATTTGCAACGCCCCCATCGTATGTGTGGCACGATCAATTTGTTGAACGTGCCGCACAAACGATTAACCCTCGTCACACGTACTTACCCGTCCATACGACCTCGCTGTGGGCGGTGAACGTCCACTTCCTGGAGTGGGAGGGACGTTCGGCGTCACATCGACGTCATGCGGCAGCCGCCAATAGAAGCGGAGGGGCGGAGATGAGTGGGACGTAAACATCCCGCCCATCTCTTTCCTTCCGCATTACCAGCCAGGAGCTGCAGGATGCAGGTAAGATCTGTTCAATGTTCCCGGGGTGTCACACACTGCAATGTGTGCTGCCTCGGGAACATTGAACAACCTCATGTTCAATTGATGAGGAATGGGCGACGTGCATGCGATGAACGGATTTTCGTTCAATCGCAATCGCACGTACCTGTCACACACTACAATGTAACTTATGATTCCGGATGTGCGTCACTTACAACGTGACCCCGCCGACACATTGTAAGATACATTGCAGCGTGTAAAGCTGGCTTTAGTGCATCAAATTGCACTTCTCCCTTATTAGATAAATAATTGATATGTACAAAAAATAGATTATAAATATATACATCCATGTGGGTATAACAGTACAAAAATAGAAAAACACATATTTTGTCACAAAAAACATAAATTTGTTGTTATATGCTGTGCAAATAGCCCAGTGGCATTCTGTTGTGCATGTATTACCAACCTAAGTCAATAGATGGAGCCATTCCCAAAATGGTGTGATAATAAGCATAATAATAGCTAATATAAATGATACCACATGGTATGTACTACCAAACTTCAGCAATAGATGGAACTGTTCCCAAAAGACATAATGCTGGACGTTGGAATAGTCAATATAAATCATACCACAATAGACAAATCCAATCCACAACAAAATGCACAGTAGTTACCTGGGTACGTACAATGTGTGCCGCTGTCCTCACACCCCGACGTACATTTCACTACTACCCAGCTTCAATGGTGGGCGTGTTGTACTTTTTCAGAAAAAGATCAACACTGGAGAAAACATGTTGTGCAGAAAGTATTACACATTTGTTGTATTGTATGAAAGTATGAGGAGTATCTGACTTAGTGAAGAGCAGCACAATGTTGCCAAATCAGAAAACTTGAATGAAAAAGGCTACATGCTGTACAAAAAGGAAAGAAGCCCGATGAAAATAGAAGGGAATTTAGTAGTCAATCTGGAATTATACAGTATAATAATATGTTTAATCTGAATTTTTATCTACAGTGCCTTTTACATGGGGAGATGAGCACACAAACAATTGTTTGTACAAATGTTTGTTCCCAATCATTTGCCAAGTCTAAGCAGATCCAGTGAAGAAATTACAAAAATGAACATTTGTCATTCATTTATGCTTCATCGTATCTTTTATGTGGGCAAAAAAATTATGCTTTGTTGGTGGAACATCTCCTTCATGTTCTGACAATAAGAATGCAAAGAAGCAGTTGAAAAATAAGTGTTAGGATTGTTGGTACGTAAGCCACTATATTTCACCGACTCCTGCATTCACCAATTTCACCAACCTCTGATTTTTTTATTTCTTTGCTATATTATTCTATTCATTTGGTGGACACTATAATTATAACCTCGAAGGGCTTACTAAGTGATTCAGCATTTTCTTATGTTTTTGCCTGAATTTCAATTTTGCCGTTTTAATATATATTTTGTGTTTATTATACTCGCACCGTATTTTCTGCCACAGGTTAGCTCTGTTGACTCACTCATCAATTTGTCTTTGTATGCAAAGAGTTAAATGTATACATCCTTTTAATGTTATTTAAGAAAACTGAGTTTTTATATTTTACATTTGCGTTTCCTGCATTTTTTATTTATTGGTTTTCTTTTGTTCTTCTGCTACTTCATAAGGATGCTCTATTTAGCTTCACCATAGTTTTGGCAGCTTGATTTGGAGTGTCATTATGAATAATCTTACTTTATAAAGCCTGCACTTTATGTTTTTTTGTATGTCATGATTGCTCTCTCTAAACCCCCAAAAATGCGTTAGTAATAAGGAACACATTAACACATTAACATTACTATGAGCACATCCACTTAAACTACAAGGAACATGTGCTTGTCAATGTTTAATAGTGGTATTATGGTTAGTAATATAAAACATGCTTCAAAACTGGAAAAATAGGAAATATTTAGAAATTATGTGCAGAATGTTATATGTATCTATTGCTACTGTTTACTAAAAAAATATGCAAACTGGTAAATATTAAATAGGAATTAATGGTTGGGATCACTTTGAATGTATAACAAATTACAAATATGTGTGTTCATGGATAAGTCAATATTGTGCCCATAATACCTTTAAGTACTGCGAGAGGAATGGCGATAATTATTATTATTATTATTATTATTATTATAGAGCCATTTATTCTATGGCGCTTTACATATGAAAAGGAGTATACATGATAAGGACAAGTACAATATTCATAAACAAAACAAGGCACAGACAGGTACAGTAGGATAAAGGACCCTGCCCGCGAGGGCTCACAATCTACAGGGGATGGGTGAGGATACAGTAGGTGAGGGTAGAGATATTATTGTCAGTCAGTCTGCATTTACCTATGACAAAGTTCTTATACTATTGGATTTATCCTATTAAAGAAGTTCATGATACAATGTAAGAGGTGTTTTTGCGAAGAACACTGATTATATATCCAAATATCCATCCATTTCTCATAGGTGATTCTAGAAGATCAGATTTTGGGTCCTTCATATTGCATAGGTAAAACTCAATGGTCGATGGTGCTTTTTTCCTCTAAAAGGCCCAATTCCAAACAGTTTCATCATGAGTTTATTATGTTACCCTTCTGTGGTCGTGCCACACGGTTCACTGCAGAGCAATCATCTATCTATTAATTTTAAGGTCTAAATTGTGAATATGTAATATAGGACATGTTTACGTAAAGTTATTATTAGCCCTACTTTCTTTGCATTTGAATTTACTTAAATACGGAGAATATGCATCTTACATAACAATAGTTCAATGCCAAAAATCATTGAGGTATATAAAGTACAACTAGTCACATTTTCCTAATAATGTACATGCATGTGGTATTAGGACTCATAAACTGGAGAAGAAACTCATTGCTTTACTGATGATATAACATCAGCAAGCAGTGCCTGCTAAGATAAAACTGACACCACCAACATGTGTTATATAATAAGTAATCCAAGCAGCAGTGTAACCTAGGAAGGCAAGTTCTTGTACAATGAGTTGTTAAGACATGTGGAATAATGTCCCTCTCTCTGAGCATAAAAGTGTTGTAGTCATAGACCGGTATTTCATTACATAACTTGATATCTGCTTGCTTTTCCACCCGGCATGGTAGTAACAATATACATTGAAAGCTCTCCAAAGGCCAACTTCCATAACAAGGCCATCATTAAAGAAGTGGTTCACCAATATTTATTGTTGGCTACAACAATATTATGTTGAGAAGCAAGGTTTCTATCAAATACCTTGTGTTGCCAATAGTGCCTGTGAGTGGCGCTATTGCAGTCTGCTCTTCCCATCGCCTGACCCCCGGGGCTCTGTGACTTCGGGGATCCAGTGAAGTCACATCAACTTCCTGCTTACCTGACATCACCTGTCAGCAGGAAGTTGACTTGAACTCAACGGATCCCCGAGGTCACGAAGCCCCTTGGGACCAGGAGATGGGGAAGAGCGGACCACAACAGCGCTGCTCACAGGCAGACTTGGCAACATAAGGTATTTGAGAAAAACATTGTTTCTCAGCATAATATCGATGTGGCCAATAATGAATATGGGTGAACCACCCCTTTAAATACAGACCAGATTCTCTATTCCATCACGTTTTTTGTACCCCCGTAGAAGACAATGTCATAAAGGTTACCCCTAAAAAATGAAATAAAGAAAACTAAAAAAAATGTCTCTGTCTCCAAGAACATAAAAAAAGTCTACTTTTTCCCTTCATTGAGAGGACAGTGACAACCATCTAGTAAAAAATATTGCAGTGTGTGTACAGACTTGATACTTATGCCTTGATTCAATAAAACCGGTGATTTCCTCACCTATCTTGATGAGCATTGGAGTGGAATCAAATGCTCCTGATTGGTGAAGAGGAGAATCAGGGGCAACTATCAGGTGGCGTGTAAATTTGTGCATCTCGCCAGAAACACCATAACCTTACTGGAGTAAGATTTCTAAGGGTATGTGCGCACACTGCAGTTTTGTTTTTCCAGTTTTGTTTAGGACCACAAACTGCACCCAAAACTGCACCAAAAAGGCATAAAAAACATAGCAAAAAAAGCAGCATGCGCACAAGGCCCATAGTAGGCAAAAAACAAAACTCTTCATCATTTACACGAGCTATGGTGTCATGACCCTCACCCCCTGCCGTAACTTATCATGTCCAATCTCAACCAAATTCTGCCCTGTTTGGTGGAGCTAGAAGAAACTTATGTGAAAATGCCAAAAGTTGTAACATTTTGGCACAACTCCAAGTTGCTAACATTTTGCGACTTTTCAAAGCAATTTCCATCAGAATTCTGTCAAAGTTATTTTCCTGAATTGGAGCCTCCATTATTAGCTGCATTAGCTGCCTGATAATGTCTATCTAATCCATCTGTCTACTTTTTCGATTGGTGATAGTTAACAGATTACATTGAATGCATGCAACTAAGCTGAGATTAAAAACATAAAGGGGGCTTTACACGCTACGACATCGCTAATGCGAACTCGTTGGGGTCACGGATTTGGTAACGCACATCCGGCCGCATTAGCGATGCCGTTGCGTGTGACACCGATGAGCGATTTTGCATCGTTGCAAAAACGTGCAAAATCGCTCATCGGTGACATGGGGGTCCATTCTCAAAAATCGTTACTGCAGCAGTAACGAGGTTGTTCCTCGTTCCTGCGGCAGCATACATGGCTCCATGTGACACCGCAGGAACGAGGAATCTCTCCTTACCTGCCTCCCGGCCACTATGTGGAAGGAAGGAGGTGGGCGGGATGTTACGTCCCGCTCATCTCCGCCCCTCCGCTTCTATTGGGCGGCCGCTCAGTGACGTCGCTGTGACGCTGCACGGACCGCCCCCTTAGAAAGGAGGCGGTTCGCCGGTCACAGCGACGTCGCCGGGCAGGTAAGTATGTGTGATGGGTCCGGGCGATGTTATGCACCACAGGCAGCGATTTGCCCGTGTCGCGCAACAGATGGGGGCGGGTACCCACACTAGCGATATCGGGACCGATATCGCAGTGTGTAAAGCCCGCTTTAGGCCTGTTTCACACGTCAGTGAAAAACACAGACGTTCTTCACTGACATGTAAAACGCATGTACCGCCCCGCGCTCGGCCACAGCCGAGCCGCTCGGATCCGGGCTCGTTGGTGGGTGGCTCGAGCGCCTCCGGACCCGGGGTCACTTCGCTCTGAAAGCGCGAGGGATCTCTCTGCCTGTGCAGTGGCTTTCTATCCCCCTCGGTGGGCTGTTGTCTTCAGTCGGGACTTGGGTGGGAAAGGACCTATAGTCCAGACCTCAATCAGGAATTAACTCGGTCCAGTGGCTTCTGGACCTCGTTTCAGGGTCTGAGTGCCCCCTGTGTGCTCCGGTTTCCAGTCGGTTCCCCGGGTCGATACCGGCGGGCCACTACCCTGTCCCGGTCCACCACGGTTCCACCTGACCGTCTTCCCAGCTCCTGCAGGCTAGGGCACCATGTGCCTTCTAGCCAAGGTACCAGGGCTATGACCCTGGCACCTGTCAGTTTCCGCTGCAGACCTCTCACCACAGGCTTCCTGCACTTCACTCCTGACTGAACTCCACTGACAACTGACAACTGAACTGTGGTTCCTGCCTCAGGCCCTCTGAACTCCTCAGTGGGCGTGCCAACCACCTGGCTCCGCCCCCTGGTGTGTCCATTAAGCTCTGAGGGAGGTGACTACGCTGTATGTGTTTTGCTGATGTTACCTAATATGGGACTGGTGTTGTGTGGGGCACTATCTGTGATTACCTGGCTAGTCCAGGGCGTCACACACGTATATGTCCCTCCGTGTTCCGTGATTCATGGCACATGTGAGTTGTCCATGTGCAATTCGTGTTACGTGATCCATTATTCATGATTGCACATGGATGTATGCTCACGTGCCCCGTTCCTGCTCTCCATGGTGCTGAACTCCTCGGCTCTGCAGCATCCGCCCACCACTCACTGCAGCTACTTCCGGGTTGGCTCTGACTGCATTCATAAATATTCATGACCCGGCCAGGAAGCTGGAGAGAGCGGAGGCTGCACAGAGCATCCCTGGAAAGGCAAGTTAAAAATGTTTATTATCTTAAATGTCCGTGTTTTTCTGGTATATGTTTCACAGATCCCACCATAGTATGGTCTGTGAGACATCAGTGATGCCATAAAAAAACGGACATGTCTCCGTGCAGAAACATGGACACGCATGTACGCCGCACGAAGATACAATCAGTGAAAAATCATTGATGTGTGCACAGACCCATTTATTATAATGGGTCTGCGTATGTCAGTGATTCTGGTACGTATGAAAAAAGCACAAACGTACCAGAATCACTGATGTCTGAAACTGGCCTTACACAGCTAGAAAATTGGTGCTAAAATGTATATGTAGTAATATAGCTTGGTAATCCACCAATTAATAATTACGCCTAAAATATAACTTTTAATAATAAATATAATTATATAATTATTTTATTTTATTATATTTATTATTAAAAGTTATATTTTAGGCGTAATTATTAATTGGTGGATTACCAAGCTATATTACTACGTTGTCCATACGGTATATCCATATCCAGTTGCTTTATTTATACCATTATATAGATATGGCTGGCTTCTTGGCTACAGGACTGGACACAAGTGTGTGGGCCTCAGAAGCTAGGGAGGTTTTTTCAGAAGGGACCTTTACACAGAAGAAATACACGCCATCCCTAAACGGTGCCTTCAGGGAACTTACTAAAGTATATAAAAACAGAATTACTTCATGGTGGGAGGTTCAATCTCTTGAAAGTTACTTAAAGGATAGAATTGTACCTCGCAACCTTAGAATATCCCTAACCCCTAATTTTCGCTATAAAAATTCAGAACTGACTACAAAGTGGCAGAAGGAAATAACCGAGTGTTCTCTAAAATTGATGTTATTATTATTGGAGGAAGAGAAAAAGAACTTAGCAACTCTAGATACCCAATTGAAGGAGCAAACGGAGGTCACTAGAAAATTTGTAAGCGAAAGTGAATTTGCGGCTAAAGAGACGGCTTTACAAAATACTATCGAGAAACACCAATACCATCTAAAAGAAAAAAAGCATAAATTTTATGTGAGGGATAAACAAGATTTCCGTGATAATAAAGCATACTTTTTCCCAATAAATAGATTCAATAAACCGAGTGACACAGAAGGGACCTCGACAGATACGGAAGCCTCAGATACAGAGGGTGGCAACCGTAACCGTAAAAATAAAAATAGAGGTAGAGGGAGAAATCAGAACAGGGGTGGCCATAATCCAGGTCATTTTTTAGATCAGGGCCACTACTTGCGGAGCAAAAAGACCCCCCCGAATGTGTTCCCACAATCAGATCAAATCAGATAATTAATCTGTCTAGTAAAACTTTGTCCGCCCCAGCTATGACGGTCCTCAGCAAAGGACTCTCGTTTGTTCCTACGACGGACTTTAATTTGTTTGAGGCGGTCAAAGATTTGAATCTATTTGTTAGAAAATTAAAATGGAAAAAACATTTTTCTCTTGAAAACAAAAAAGTCTCTAGGGAAATGGGGATACCTGAGGACATCCTTGAGGACGTGAGGTTCCTATTTAACCTGGCTGACCTGGATCCAAATTCGGTAGGAAAAGGTCCGTTTACTGACCTTAAATTGAAAAGCAAAAAGATGCCACCTATCACCAGTGATGTCAATCCTATTGACATTTTTTGTAACTTAGTGACTAGGGATCTTGAATCCCTCATGAGTAAACATAGGAGAAAGTTTAATTTAACTAAACCTGAAATGGACTCCCTGATGGATTTGGAAGGGGATGATGATATAGTCATTAAGGAATCTGACAAGGGGGGAAACGTTGTACTGATGGACACGTGTAAGTACAAGACCCTATGTCTAGATATCCTTAAGGATACAGACAATTATGAAAAACTTAATGGCAACCCCACCACTGGTTACATAAAGCGACTACGAGTAATTCTCGATAGAGCATTGGAGAGTAATCTCATAGTCAAGTCCGAGTTTGAGTTTTTGCTGCCAACCACCCCAATCATTCCAACTTTCTATTGTCTCCCAAAAATTCATAAGGGGCTTGATCCCCTACGTGGGAGACCTATAGTCTCCGGAATCGGCAGTGTGACCCAGAATGTGGGGATCTATGTAGACAAGGTTTTGAGACCCTTCGTGTTGGCCCTTGGGTCATACCTGCGTGACACCACTGATCTTTTAAAAAAATTGGAGGGCGTGGTGTTGGATGATGAGACTCTACTTGTGAGTATAGATGTTGAAGCACTATATTCATCCATAAAACATCAAGATGGTTTGAGGGCAGTTGAATACTTCCTCAGTAGTAGAGGCAGACAATATGATGGTCACAATGGTTTCATTTTGGAATTACTAGACTTTGGTCTCAGATGTAACACCTTTACCTTCGGGGGCTCTTTCTTCCACCAGCTCAGGGGTACAGCGATGGGGAGCCCTAGTGCCCCGTCGTATGCTAACCTGACCCTGGGCTGGTGGGAGGAGACTATTGTTTTTGGAGAGGACTCACCCATCCCAACTGACAAGATACTCCTCTGGTGTCGTTTTATAGACGATGTGTTTCTATTGTGGAGGGGTGATGAGTCTGAACTCTCAGATATGGTTGGAATGCTCAATATCAATACACTTGGCCTAAAATTCACTTTCGAATGGAACAGGGACAGACTTCCGTTTCTCGATGTGCTGATTGAGAGAGGTATGGATGGCCAAATCAGGACCAGTACATACCGAAAACCAACAGCAACAAACTCTCTTTTGAGGTGGGAGAGTGGCCACCCCAAGAGCCAAAAGAAGGGGATTCCAAAGGGTCAGTTTTTGAGACTTAGAAGAAACTGCTCGGAGACTCCCCTTTTTTTGGAACAGGCGGCAGACCTGAATAAGAGACTAAAACAGAGAGGATACCCAGAGGGGGTCATTGACCAAGCTTTTTCTGAAGCGAGTGTCAGAAACAGGACATCCTTGCTAAATCCGGCCCCACGGAACAGCCCGAAAGATGAGGTGGTACGCTTCATAACTACCTACAATAATGGGGCTGAGGACTTTCGTAAAATCCTCAATAAACACTGGTCAATCCTTGGGATGGACAATGACATTGCACCCGCCCTAACACCGTCTCCCACCATTACCTTTAAAAAGGCACGTTCTTTAGGTGACAGATTGGTGCACAGCCATCTCATCCCCAAAAATTCTTCATGGATCCGAAGTGAGTTAAAAGGCTGCTACAAATGTAGTGGCTGCGTGGCATGTGGCTCCATAAAGGTGGGGAAAAAATTCCATTCTGTTGTGACCGGCAGGGATTACACCATTAAGCATTTTATCAATTGTAGATCAAAAGGCGTTGTTTATAAAGCTACCTGCACATGCCCAAAGGAGTATGTGGGAAAAACTAAAAGAGAATTTAGACGTAGAGTGGGGGAACATCTAAGGGACATTCGTAACAAAAGTGACACCCCACTGGCAAGGCATATTGCCGAAAAACACAATGGTGACCCCAATTCCGTCCATTTCCAGGGAATCGATCTGGTACCACAACCTTTGAGAGGGGGAGACTGGGACAATCTTATCCTAAAGCAGGAGACGAGATGGATTTTCTGGCTCAGGACAGTGAGTCCCCTGGGCCTAAACGAGATGCTATCCTTTGCACCCTTTGTGTAACCCAGTAACAGGGTGAGTTTTCTGGTAGGGTTATACGACGGCCGAGTGGGGGCACCATCCACCGTTTCTTTAGGGTGCCGACCCCCACATGATAGGCAGGTGTAAGATCAGCCCTTAGGGCCATATTATTATGGTGATGGGTCTTTTCCTATTCCCATCCGTTTTGGCCCAGGTACTTTCTTAACTGTTCCTGACCGGATTTCCCCTTAAAGTGGTCATTATAACCTCGGGTCCCTTCTCCCCGCCCCTCGGCCCCTTCCCCTCCCTCATCCCTCCCCCTCCCTCTCCCTAGCCTATCTGTACCATAACGTATGAAGTGTTGTTTAAGTTGTCCGCTTTACCATGATGGCACAGTCATATTTAACCTGGATCATCTGTGTCTGGGATAGTGTGTCCCAGGGCATGATGCCGTGGAATATTTACTATGTCAATATTCCTGTACATGATGACAGCAGGCGGATGCGCCGGCTGCACTGTAAGATGCAGCGGCCATACATCTGCGCATGCGCGGAGCGTCCTGCGTTCCAGGACTCTATCCTGGGTCGCATGCGTCTCAACACGGGATGACCCGCAGGAAGTGGGCGGGCACCCGTGGGACGGATGTGACGTCACACGCCTGCCTTCAGAGCGGCAATGCTCTGTTATTTAAACTGTATGCCGGCGCTCGGCACGGTGGCGTAGTACCAGTTAGTGCCACGTGTCGGGACCCTGGTGAGTACGTAATTCACATTTGGCCCTCTGAACTGAGGCTGTCTGATATATGTGAGACTGGCTATTTTTGTCTTGATGACTGATTTTAACCTTTTGGACCCATATAGTGGCTGATGTGCCGGTCCCATGAGGGACACATTAATGTGGCATTGGATGTGGATGGGTGTCTGAACTCTGCGGCGGATATGCCGGTTTACTGGAAGACATCATAATTTTTCTCTAATTCTCCTGATGATTAATTGAAACGCGTTGAGAATTACAAGTTTTCGTTGATATGACATCGGAGTTGTCTATGAGGGAATCCGTGGATTATATGTGGAAGCCATAGGACCTCGATACTATGTGGCAACTCCGTTTGTTCACACTTACTGCGGCTAAGGAACACACACCCCTGATGAATTGAATTGAAGACGGGTGAGATTGTTGCCTTTTATTTCCCTATCATATGATACCTGATGAGGGTTACATATTGCCGATTATTCTACTGCCTACTATTTATTGTTGTCTGTGACAGTACAATCCTAAATACCAGAGACATAGGATATCACAGCTGGTGACAATTTTTAGGCGCATTTGCGCTATATATGTTTGTTTTGGTCCTTATACCTTTTATTATATTTATTATTAAAAGTTATATTTTAGGCGTAATTATTAATTGGTGGATTACCAAGCTATATTACTACGTTGTCCATACGGTATATCCATATCCAGTTGCTTTATTTATACTAAAATGTATATGTTCAATAACAAAAATTGCTGGAGTGCTACTTTAATGTTTCACTTGTTCCACTTAGCCATTTCTGATGTAATAGACGTAGGATTTCCAAAGTGAATAGCCATTACTGTAGCCATAAAGGTTGGCACACGGTTTCCCACGGACAATGACTGACATTTAAAATAGCATGACTACTCTGTTTTGCAGCAGATCTAGCTAGGTTTGTAAAAATGTACTTGGTGGTCAGGATGAGCAAAATTATAGGATGTTTTTCTTTTTCTTGGAAGAAAAATGTAAAGTAAGTTTAAACAGTTTCACATCGCCAGAGACAATAATCCTTCAGATCCCTGTTGGAGGCCCT
This sequence comes from Anomaloglossus baeobatrachus, assembly GCF_048569485.1. Taxonomy (NCBI): domain Eukaryota; kingdom Metazoa; phylum Chordata; class Amphibia; order Anura; family Aromobatidae; genus Anomaloglossus; species Anomaloglossus baeobatrachus. The sequence goes on from NC_134356.1 coordinate 254,567,330, forward strand.
CATTGCCTTCTAGTTTTGATGTGTCTCCTGTGATTCTGAAGACCACAGACACTGTCTGAAGGTCCCGTATATCTCAAGTGAAACAAAGATCTGGCTTGTTTGATTTCATCCCGTCCATTTTAATTGTTTTTCTCTATTGATATGTATCTTAATGTAGGAGTCAGTTGTACGTCATACAGTTATTTGGCAGATGTAGGGTTTGCAGATCATTGGTGCAGTTGTAATGTACCAGGGAGAGGCAGTCATGGGTGAAGGTTGTAGTCCTCAACCCACTCTAGCACACTACAGACACTGGGGGCAGAGTGGTGTATGGAGTGGGTGTGAATGTGGTACTTGCTTGAAGCTGCTTATCTGGTGCTCTATCAAGCTCCTCTGGATCTTGTCAACTCTGACCGGCATCACACGCCACACTATCAGTAATGAGTCCACCACCGGTCAAAACCATAACAACTTTACTGAAAATTCCCATAAAACTCAGCTTCCAGTTCAAAAAGGCAGTTTTTACCCCATGGTTTTTCACAAGCATTGCTTTCGTCACAGAACATGGCTCTTTTGGTACTGTCACTAAGGAATAGATATGAGCGAACTGGCCGTGGTTCGGCTCAAGTTCGGTTCGCCGAACGGAGGTCTCGTTCGAGTTCGATTCGTCGAACATTCGACGAACCAAACTCGAACCAATAGGATATAATGGGAGGCAATCACAAACACATAAAAATGCATGATAAATGTACACAAACAGTTAATAAACATTGCCATAACACTTACTGGTCCCCGCGATCCCTCCTGCACTCTGTCTCCTTCCGCTATTCCATCCGATGATCGCTGAATCCTCCCGGTGGCCAGCACTGCCAACAGTGATGCAGGACCTATCGTGACGTCAAAATAGCCATGTGACCAGTCACGTGGCTATTATCTCATTGGCTACAGACTGGTCACATGACTATGACGCGTCATGTAGGACCTGCGAGTGCATCTCTCCGGTACACGGTGTCCATTTGTGTATCGCCGTGTACCGGTGACATGCTCTAGCACACGGTCGACTCCCCGTTCCGTTAGGGACCGGCTGACACAGCCGGTCATTAACGGAGATCACCGTTGCCATAGCAACGCAGTTAGCGGTGACGTCACCGATAACCGCGGCTCCGGGAGCACCGTTGCTATGGTAACGCGTCTCTCAGCATTACCGCTGACAGCCAGCAGCACTGATCACTCACGGAGTGAAGGCTGCACGGGGAGCAGCAGCGTCTTCCCCCATGCAGCAGTGATGGAGCAGAGCTGCATTTGTTGAACGAGAAAGACAGAAGACCATGGAAAGTGGAGGGCTGACAGGGGGTAATAAAGATGGAGTCTCTAATGTGTCTGTGTATTTATTTCTATTAAAGTATTTTTTCTCTGTGTGGTGTCTTTTTTTAACCCTTTATTGGAGATTCTTAATGGCCGGGTCAAACGTGCCTGACATTAAGAATCTCTGGCTTAATACTAGCTAGTAAAACAAAGCTAGTATTAACTCATTATTACCCAACAAGCCACCCGGCTTCAGGGCTGTTGGAAGAGTTGGATACAGCGCCAGATGATGGCGCTTCTATGAAAGCGCCATTTTCTGGGGCGGCTGCGGACTGCAATTCGCAGCAGAGGCGCCCAGAAACCTCGGGCTAACCTGTGCTGCGGATTCCAATCCCCAGCTGCCTAGTTGTACCCGGCTGGACACAAAAATGGGGCGAAGCCCACGTCATTTGTTTTTTAATTATTTCATGAAATAAGTGAAATAATTAAAAAAAACGGGCTTCCCTATATTTTTGGTTCCCAGCCGGGTACAAATAGGCAACTGGGGGTTGGAGGTAGCCTGTGGCTGCCTGCTGTACCTGGCTAGCATACAAAAATATGGTGAAGCCCACGTCATTTTTTTGGTGGGCAAAAAACTTCTGCATACAGTCCTGGATGGAGTATGCTCAGCCTTGTAGTTCTGCAGCTGCTGTCTGCTCTTGTCCATACAGACAGACAGCAGCTGCAGAACTACAAGGCTCAGCATTCTTCATCCAGGACTGTATGCAGAAGTTTTTTGCCCCCTGAAAAAATTATGTGGGCTTCGCCATATTTTTGTATGCTAGCCAGGTACAGCAGGCAGTTACGGCTGCCCCCAACCCCCAGTTGCCTATTTGTACCCGGCTGGGAACCAAAAATAAAGGGAAGCCCTTTTTTTATTATTTCATGAATTTCATGAAATAATTAGAAAACAAATGACGTAGGCTTCGCCCTATTTTTGTGTCCAGCCAGGTACAACTAGGCAGCTGGGGATTGGAATCCGCAGCACAGGTTGGCCTGAGCTTTCTGGGCCCCACTGCTGCGAATTGCAGACGGCAGCCGCCTCAGAAAATGGCACTTTCATAGAAGCGCCATCTTCTGGCGCTGTATCCAACTCTTCCAGCACCTGCCTGCTATACCTGGCTAGCATACAAAAATATGGCGAAGCTCACGTCCTTTTTTTGTAGTTTTTTGGCAAAAAAAATAAAAAATGCTTCCCTGGATTTTCCATTGCCAGTGAAGGTAACACCAAGCAGTGGGGGTTAGCAGCCAGTAGCTGCTTGGATTACCCTTAGCTAGCAATGCAAAAAATGCAGCGGGAGCCCATATATATTTTTTTTAATTATTTATTTAAATAACTAAAAACAAAATGGGCTTCCCTGTGTTTTGATTGCTGGACATCACAGTGCTGTAAAAATAAATCTTTAAAAAAAATGACGTAGCGCTCCGCGGTATTTTTGATTCTCAGCGCAGATAAAGCAGACAGCTATGGGTTGCCACCCCCATCTGCCTGCCGTTACCTTGGTTGGCAATCAAAATACAGGGAAGCCCATTAATTTTTTCTATTTAAAAAATAGTTAAAAAATGACGTTGGGTCCCCCCATTTTTGATAGCCAGCTAGGGTAAAGCAGACGGCTGTAGCCTGAAAACCACAGCTGGCAGCTTTACCGTGGTTGGGGATCCAATGTGGAGGTTCCCCCAGGCTCTTTTTTATAATTATTTTATAAATATTAGTAATTACACAATAAAAGTAGGGTCCCCCCCAAATTGGATCACCAGCCAAGGTAAAGCGGACAGCTGTGGTCTGGTATTCTCAGGGTGGGAAGGTCCATAGTTATTGGGCCTTCACAGCCTAAAAATAGCAGGCCGCAGGCACCCCAGACGTGGCACATCCACTAGATGCGCCAATCCTGGCGCTTCACCCCAGCTCATCCCGTGCCCTGGTGCAGTGGCAAACGGGGTAATAAATCGGGTTGATACTAGCTGTAAAGTCACCTGAGATCAAGCCCAGCAGTTTGTGATGTCATGGCGTCTATTAGATACCCAACATCATAAACTGTCAGTACTAACAAAAAAAAAAAATCAACAAAAGAAATTTATTTGAAAAAACAGTCCCCAAAACATTTCCTCTTTCACCAATTTATTGTAAGAAAAAAAAATAAAGGGGTCCCACGACGACTCTGGACCATCTAGAATATGGGGGGGAGACACTCAGGGAACATATCCCCCAGTTTCTAGGAGTGCGGACCCTTCATGTGAGGAGTGTGGGTGCAATGAATCTGCACTCACTCTCCCCGGGTCCACAGCAGCAGAGTCCATGTCGTAATGGTTGCTACCAAAGCTGCAATGCCCTGCTCATGAGGTAAGGGGCAGGGCATGCCTAATCAGGAGAACTATTCTACATTTCCAAATATTGGTATTTGCTGATATTATTGCTATTCTACCTACTATATATTGGGGATAGGATCTTGGAGATGGAATACCCCTTTAAGTCCAGTTATCCAGCTGAATGAATACTTAACAACAGAGCTCGCTATTTAGATGTGTTTTCTTGTGGTGTATAACGGACTCTCATGTTTGGTAGTCGTTCAGCAGGGAAACTATAAAAGCAAATCCCTCCATTTGGAAATGTAGTATATAGCTCTCCTGATCAATTATGTTCCTTACCTCATGAGCAAGGCATTGCAGTAATAATAATAATTTATTCATTTATATAGCGTTATTAATTCCATAGCGCTGTATGTCTTTGGAGTGTAGGAGGAAACCCACGCAAACACGGGGAGAACATACAAACTCCTTGCAGATGGTGTCCTTGGTGAGAATTGAACCCAGGACCTCAGCGCTGCAAGACTGCAGTGCTAACCACTGAGCCTCCGTGCCGCCCATTTAGCTTACAGATGCATAACCACCACTCACTGTGTCTGCACACAGGAAGCTGAGCTGACAGCCGCTCTGTGCATGCGGCAGCGTCTATTGTGAAGGAGAGGGCCGTGGGGGGATCAACGCTGCACAGGTACAATGGGACACCGGGGAACACCGGTGGGGTTATACGGGGTGACCTGGCAGGGCCTGGGGAGGAGTTTTCTGTCGCATGTGTCATGGCTCATGCGACAGAAATCAGAGGAGTAGGGTGAATGCGGCCGGCGCGCTGCTGTGCGCGCGGCCATCTTGGATTTCTGGGAGGGCATCAGGGGGGACACTTTGGTGACACCGGGGTACCGGGGAGGAGATTTTATCATGTTTGTTCATGCCAGATGGGAGATAAATAATTTTTTACCGGCGCTGTCATTTACTGTAACGTGATCATCGGTGTACGGTGTATACCTGTGATCACGTGAGCGGGGACCGGAAAAACCGTCCTGAATCATGATCTCCAGGGTCTCAGCTAGCGCTGAAATCCCGGAGATTTTCTGACGCTGGGGGGCGTTATTCACTTATTTCTGCCTGCTGTTTATAAACGGCAGATCAGAATAAGGCTACATTAACACGACCGATCCATTTTTGCGGTCTGCAAAAAACAGTCCGTTTTTTTTCACGAGTGCATCCATGTGGCATCCGTTTCCGTTCCGTAGACGGTCCGTATGTCATCTGTTTGTCATCCGTGTGCCTTCCATTTTTTTTGTGTACTGCAAAAAAACTGAAGGAGGGTAAATGCATAAATTTACCCAGGATCCATAGCTTCATCCTACATGAGGCGGTCACATGTTCACTCCAGTGCCATTTTCTACTGCTTTTCACAGCGTAGAGCGCTCTGGTGATTTTCTTGTGCTTGTGCACTTCATATCAGTCTTTTCTGTCATTATAATGGCAGAAAGACACATAATGTCCCACTCTCCTGCATTTTGTAATTTTGCACCCTTTGGTGCCTTTCATGTGGCAATAAGGGGTGCTTAGCTTTGTATTTAGCCAAAAAAATGAAAAAAAAAATGACGTAGGGTTCCCCCTATTTTTGTAGCCAGCTAGGGTAAAGCAGATGGCTGCAGCCTGCAGACCACAGCTGGCAACCTCACCTTGGCTGGTAATCCAAAACTGAGGGCACCCCATGCTGTTATTTTAAATTAAATAAATAATTAAAAAAAAACACGTAGGGGTCCCCCCAAAATTGGATCACCAGCCAAGGTAAAGCAGACAGCTGGGGTCTGATATTCTCAGACTAGGGAGGTCCATGGTTATTGGACTCTCCCCAGCCTAAAAATAGCAGGCCGCAGCCGCCCCAGAAGTGGTGCATCCATTAGATGTGCCAATCCTGGTGCTTCGCCCCAGCTCATCCCGCGCCCTGGTGCGGTGGCAAATGGGGTAATATATGGGGTTAATACCAGATGTGTAATGTCACCTGGCATCAAGCCCTGGGGTTGGTGAGGTCAGGCGTCTATCAGATACCCGACATCACCAACCCAGTCAGTAATAAAAAAAAAATAGACGACAAACACATTTTTATTTGACAAAATACTCCCCAATACATTCCCTCTTTAACCAATTTATTAGAAAGAAAAACAAATCCAGGTCTGGTGTAATCCAAGGGGTTGCCATGACAATCCACACTGTCCCAGTCAATGAAGAGCAGGATGTTCCCCATTGGCTGGGAGAGCAGTGCAGTGACCTGAGCTAACATCAATGGGTCAGCCCAGGTCACTGCAGGGCATGACAAGTGCTGCTGTCAGCGAGGTACATTACCTGCGCTGATCTCCTGCACTGCCGACAGCACCTGTCACTGAGTTCAATGACCGCCGCCTTTACAGCCAAGTATCGCGAGAGGCCCGTGGCGTCACCGCTAGTCAGTCTCGGGTCGGAAGCGAGAGAAGGTGATGTGACAAGCGGCGGCCATGGAGGACAGTGACAGCGCTGAGGTCGGGACTTCATCACCGCAGGTAAGCCGAGTGGGACCATGTGTGCAGAGTGACAGGAGGACGTCAGTGTCGTGGACTGCATGGCTGGGGACGTGTGTGTGTGTGTGTGTGTATGTATGTGTACATGCCGCGTGCAGGAGGGGGCAGAGCGAGCTGAGCGGGGAAGTGTGGGCTTCCTGCACGTAACTAGGATAAACATCGGGTTACTAACCAAAGCGCTTTGCTTGGATACCCGATGTTTATCTTGGTTACCAGCTTCTGGCAGGCTGCCAGCGATGGCTCCTGCACACTGTAGCTGTAAAAAGTCCTGCTTTTTGCTGCTAGAACCGTTCTCGAACGTATCTAGAACTATCGAGCTTTCGCAAAAAGCGAGTTCTAGTTCTATCTAGAACAGCCCCCAAAATCACTCGAGCCGCGAACTGGAGAACTTCGAACCGCGAACCGCGCTCAACTCTACTAAGGAAGGAAGGGATGGGCACACTATCTTCCTCTTTACTAACATTCTGGCTCCATACCAGCAAGAGGACGCTTAGAATCCTTGTTCCCGCCATGCCAGTTAACATCGGCCCCGTCTTTTGTCCACACTAGTAATGACTGCCAGCCTAGGAAGGGGGTGCATTTCTCTTTTCTCTCTGGCTTTACCTTCCGGAACTGAGGGGTTTTCACTTTGCTTCAGTCTACTTGACTCTTTCTCTCTTGTCTCCTTTCTCTGCCTGGACCTTCCACACCACACTATTCCACTCCACTGCTTCTGGCCCTGTTAATCTTCCCACTCTTGTCCTTTCCTATCTCTATTAACCAGGAAGCACTCTTCCCTATATTCTTCTGTGCTGGGAACTGTCCTCCCCCTATTAACCCATGCTATCCTGTCACTCCCTCTACATTCCCTTAGACTGAGGGACCAGGAGCCCAGTGACAGCTAGTGACGGCTGGCCAAATTACACAGGAAAAATACATTACTCTAAAACATCTACATTTAGACCATAATTTCTTCAGGGGCGGCAGGGCACCGGACACCCTCCTCGGACCCTCGGAAGGAGAGAATGACCATTTCTGGTTCTGTAGGACTCCTTTTTCACACTGATTATCCTTACACAAATAAATTTAGCCTCAAACAAATGGATTATGCCTCACAGAGATGGATTATGCCTCACAGAGATGGATTACGCCTCACAGAGATGGATTACGCCTCACAGAGATGGATTACACCTCACACCTTTTGCAATATTTGATTTCTTTATCTTCTGATTACAATAAAAAGTTTCTAAGAAAACAAAAGGCACAGATAGATCCATAAATAAATGCGTCTATTCACAGTAATGCTACCTGGTTACTGAGAAATCTGTGATAATAAACAGAATAAAGTTTAGGATTACAATCTTTTATCTTCATTGTCAAGCTGCAATTGGGATAAGAGTCAAGACAAACTATGGCCTGTGCTCACATTTGCGGTCGTTTGGTAAACCAATTGTTTAAAAAGGAAGTTCTCAGTCATCCTTATTTTTTTTGGAAGACTACAGGCATGACTGTGTTTGCTGATAGCTTCAGCTCTGAACTGCCGAGGGCAATTCTACTCTTTCCTCCGCGTCACAGCTACCAGCGAGTGTAATATGGAACATAGGCAAAAATGTACATTGTTTTATGAAGAATGTGTGCCAAAGATGGAGCTGCTGCATTGAATTGTATAGCATGACACTGAATACTTTGTACTCATGTATCTGTTTTTTTAGTGTGTTCCAAAGATACTGTAAGTGAACATATGGATTATCCTATAGATCGGCCTACCAGCTGTTCAATAAATGACAAAAAGAACATTTACCTATGGCTCACTGGGACTTGAGTGTCACCTTTTTATACCCCAAGGTAAAGATGCCAAAATAGATGATGCTAATGATGAAGTCATACATCATGCTCTGTAAATAGAGAACTTCTTGTGCAGCACAGGTAGTCTATATCATACTGATAGTGTACGCAACACACTTAAAAATATATTGTGATGAAATATTAACTTAAAAACAAAATCAGCATTAAATTTGAGCTACTGACATGTTCTTTTTGGTCTGGCTTAGCCATTTCTTTAAAAATATACTTATTTCAGCTATTTTATAAAATAATATTGTAATTTTGTCTGAAATGCCACCAGATTCCTGAGGAGGCAGGTATTGAAAAACCATTTCAGTGGTTATGGCAAGATCTCTTGTCAGTAGGACTGATGATACAGCTTGCAGTTTGCATAGTAAACCACTGGCTTACAAAGTGGTCTAGTGCAATGTGAAAAAAAAAAATCGCATTCACTTGGCCCAATGTTAGTCAATGAGACAGAGCAGATCTGTGAGTTTTACTTAACTCAAATCAGACTGAAGAAAAAAATCACAACATGCTGAGAATGCACTTGTTTATCGAACAAGACTCGTCAAGTCAGTGGGTGTGAGAAAAAAAAAAATGGACGGCTCACGAACCATCCATATGCCATTTATGTTTTAGGGGTACATTACCATTCTGCCGCATGGAACACTGTAAATTGTTTGTGATGATTGTAGAATAAAAGTTGCATACAGATGGCACCCAGATGATAGGCGCAAAGAAAAAATCACACAATCACATCGCACTCCCATGACATAAGGATAACTATACAGATTCCACTCATTCCAATTTTCAAGAGCATACTAAACATTAAATTCAAGACATCTCTGAACTCCAATATATACACTGCTACTGACCCAAAAGCACAGCAAAAGTCTGCTCCAATATGCTCAAAACAATATTAATCAGCTACAGAGGTTAGGGAATTCCATTTTATGGAATATTTGGGGACTTTGAATCAGAGGTATGTTTGTATGAGAAATAATGAAGCATTCACTGAAAAGAACACCCTACCTACAATGAAGCAAGGCAGTGATTCGGTGAGAAAATATCATGCCTTCTATAAAGAAGTTGTATTATGGATGTAATTGGACCTTCCCACAGGTCAATAATCCCCAGCATACCTCAAATTCCACCAAGGCTTGGTATCAGAAAAAGTTCTGAAAGATTCTGGTCAGGTTATCACAGTTGCCTGACTTTAACCCTTTGCAAACATTGCAGTGAGTTACAAGTTGTATTGCAGCTAAGGAAAAAGTACCTTTGAAAGCATCTAAAAATAGTCAGTAAACTAGCTTGCACGCTATTTGTTCTAAGTGGAGGTTTTCATAGTTTTCATAGTTTTTAAGGTTGAAGGGAGACTCTAAGTCCATCTAGTTCTACCCGTAGCCTAACATGTTGATCCAGAGGAAGGCAAAAAACCTCAATGTGTCAAATAAGCTCCAATGGGGATAAAAATTCCTTCCTGACTCCACATACGGCAATCAGACTAGTTCCCTGGATCAACACCCTGTCATAAAATCTAATATACATAACTGGTAATATTATATTTTTCAAGAAAGGCGTCCAGGCTCTGCTTAAATGTTAGTAGTGAATTACTCATTACAACATCATGCGGCAGAGAGTTCCATAGTCTCACTGCTCGTACAGTAAAGAATCCTCGTCTGTGGTTATGATTAAACCTTCTTTCCTCAAGACGTAGCGGATGCCCCCGTGTTCCAGTCGCAGGCCTAGGTGTAAAGAAATCTTTGGAAAGGTCTCTGTACTGTCCCCTCATATGTTTATACATTGTGATTAGATCCCCCCTAAGCCTTTGTTTTTCCAAACTAAATAACCTCAAGTTTAATAACCTGTCTTGGTGTTGCAGCCCACCCATTCCTCTAATAATCTAGGTCACTCTTCTATCTACCTGTAAGATTATGCTATTTATAACCTTCTATACTTTTGTTATCAAGAAAAGCATCCATTCCTCTCTTAAATTCATTCAGTGAGCTGGCCATCACCACTTCCTCAGGAAGAGAGTTCCAGAGCCTCACTGCTCTTACCGTGAAGAACCCTCTTCTATGCTGATGTAGGAATATTCTTTCCTCCAATCGAAGAGAATGCCCCCTTGTTCTTGTCATAGTCCTTGGTACAAACAGATCATGGGAGAGATCTCTATATGGCCCTCTGATATATTTGTACATATTTATTAGGTCTCCCCTAAGTCTTCTCTTTTCTAGAGTAAATAGACCTAATTTTGATAACCTTTCCGTGTATTGTAATGCACCCACTCCATTTATTATTTTAGTAGCCCGCCTCTGAACCCTTTCAAGTTCAGTAATGTCTTTCTTGAGCACCGGTGCCCAAAATTGCACACAATACTCCAAGTGTGGTCTGACGAGTGATTTGTACAAAGGGAGAATGATATTTTCATCTCGTGCCACCAGACCTCTTCTAATGCATCCCATCACCCTATTTGCTTTGGTGGCTGCTGCCTGACATTGGTCACTCCAATTTAGATTCCTATTGACTAAGATGCCTAAGTCTTTTTCCATGTCTGATTTCCCCAGCCGTTTCCCATTTAGTAAGTAATCGTAGCATCTGTTTCTCCTTCCCACGTGCATAACCTTACACTTATCTGTGTTAAACCTCATTTGCCATTTTTCAGCCCAATTCTTCAATTTTCTCAAATCCATCTGTAGTTGCAAACTGTCCTCCTTTGTGTTAACTACCTTACATAGTTTTGTATCATCTGCAAATACTGATATTTTACTCTGTAAACCATCCACCAGATCATTAATAAATATATTAAATAGTAGGGGGCCCAATACAGACCCCTGTGGCACCCCACTAGTAACCCTGGCGGCCCAATCTGAGTATGCGCCATTAATAACCACTCTTTGTTTTCTACCACTAAGCCAGCTACCTACCCATCTACACAGATTTTCCCCGAGCCCAAGCTTTCTCATTTTACTTAGCAGTCTTTTATGTGGGACAGTGTCAAATGCTTTACCGAAGTCGAAGGTTTGGCCAAAGTGTATGGAATTTTTAAGGGAGAGACTTGTATTAATTCACTGATTATATTTACTTATTATTCTCATATTTTGTGCCCTCCCCATTAGTAAAAAGAGCAAAATTTTTGACAATGTCATCCAGTTTCCATCTTGTCGCATGTATATGATCCTTGACCAGCTGTTTGATGGTGCATACTGCTGTACTAGATGTTTCACATTAAGACTCTGGAAGCCCTCTTACTGAATGTAAAAAAGCAGCTAGCAACACTAAGATCCTTTGTGCTGTTTTGGACCACAACTTTAACCACTTCTCAACGATGGACGAACCCATACGTCCTAGAAGGGAAAATATTTCCTGACCAAGGACGTAAAGGTACATCCTGGCGATCATGGAGGCACAGGAGCCCTTAACGTCACGATCGCCGAAAGGCACACAGCTTTTACAATAGCCTATCCACGGCTCTCACAGCCAAGCATAGAGTTCACGCCATCCCTGGCTGTTTAGCCCCATAATGACCTCAATCGCAGTACTTGGGGACTGGCATCGTGCTCCCTTTCCCCTCTGATTTGTGATCCCACAATGTAATTGCGAGGGCTCGATCATTGCCGTGGTGACCCGAGGCCATCATGATGATCTCCTGGTCATCTGATTATAGGAAGCCTCAGAGATCATGCCTGCAGCATGATCACAGATGCTTCTGACAGTGCAGCTCTTACAGCTGCACTGTATTGTAATATTCAATCATTGCTATACAGTGTAGCTGCGATTATAGCACTGTCAGGTAATATCCTATATAGGGACTAACTAAAAAGGTTAAAAAAGTTGAAAAAATATAAAAGAAATTAAAAAAATCGGAAAATAAAGAGCAAAAAAGAAAAAAAAACTATTGCAATAAATAGTTATATTTGTGTACAAAAAATAAACAAAAAAGTAAATATTTTTGGAATTGCTGCATTTGTAACAATGCAATTTATAAAACTTTCATACTAGTTAACCCCTTTAGTGAATACCTTAAAAAATAAATTAAAAACATGGCAAAAACTGCCTTTTTATCTTACAGTTGTCAAAAAAAGTGCAAGAAAACGTGATAAAAAAACACATATAAATAGAATTGGTACCTCTGAAAACATCATCTTGTTCTGCACAAATCAAGTCACCATACAGCTCCATCAGTGAAAAATTAAAAAAGCTAAATCTTTTAGAAAACAACATTGCAAAAACTGTTTTTTTTTTATAAAATAGTTTTTATGGTGCAAAAGGAGCAAAACATAAAAAGCTATATAAATGTGGTATCGCTGTATTGATTCTTACACAAAGAAATAAAAAATGACTTAAAAAAAGAAACAAACAAAAATATTCCTGAATTGCTGTTTCTTTTTGATTCTGCCTTACAAAAAGTGGAATAATAAGAGATCAAAAAATAATACATGGCCAAAAATGGAACCAATAAATACTCCAACTCATCCAGCACAAAATAAGCCCACTCATGACTGTCAGCAGAAAAAAAAACTATAAACTTCAAAAATCAGTGATACAAAAGCCTTTATTTTGTAAAAAAAAAAAGCGTCTTTAACCTGGTAGTAGCTAAACCTAAAAAAACTATATAAATATGGTATCTCTATTATCACACTAACCAAAAAAACCCCCAAAATTTAACACAAGGTAAATGGTGTAAATCTAATATATAAAGCTGAATGTGTGTATGTATGTACAGTCATGGCCAAAAGTTTTGAGAATGCTACAAATATTAATTTTTACAAAGTCTACTGCTTAAGTTTTTCTAATGGCAATTTGCATATACTCCAGAATGTCATAAAGAGTGATCAGCTTAACAGCAATTACTTGAAAAGTCAATATTGGCTAAGAAAATGAACTTTAACCCCCAAAACACATTTCAACATCATTGCATTCCTGCCTTAAAAGGAGCAGCTAACATTGTTTTAGTGATTGTTCCATTAACACAGGTGTGGGTGTTGATGAGGACAGGGCTGGCGATCAATCAGTCATGATTAGGTAAGAATGACACCACTGGACACTTTAAAAGGAGGCTGGTGCTTGGTATCATTGTTTCTCTTCAGTTAACCATGGTTATTTCTAAAGAAACACGTGCAGCCATCATTGCGCTGCACAAAAATGGCCTAACAGGGAAGAGTATCGCAGCTACAAAGATTGCACCTCAGTCAACAATCTATCGCATCATCAAGAACTTCAAGGAGAGAGCTTCCATTGTTGCAAAAAGGCTCCAGGGTGCCAAATAAGGAACAGCAAACGCCAGGACCGTATCTTAAAACTGTTTCAGCTGCGGGATCGGACTACCAGCAGTGCCGAGCTAGCTCAGCAATGGCAGCAGGCTGGTGTGAGTGCTTCTGCACGCACTGTGAGGCAGAGACTCTTTCAGCAAGGCCTGGTTTCAAGGAGCAAAGAAGCCACTTCTCTCCAGAAAAAACATCAGGGACCGACTGATATTCTGCAAAAGGTACAAGGAGTGGACTGCTGAGGACTGGGGTAAAGTCATTTTCTCAGATAAATCCCCTTTTCGATTGTTTGGGACATCTGGAAAACAGCTTATTAGGAGAAGAAGAGGTGAGCGCTACCACCAGTCTTGTCTCATGCCAACTGTTAAGCATCCTGAAACAATTCATATGTGGGGTTGCTTCTCAGCTAAGGGAATTGGCTCACTCACAGTCTTGCCTAAAAACACAGCCATGAATAAAGAATGGTACCAGAATGTCCTCCAAGAGCAACTTCTCCCAACTGTCCAAGAGCAGTTTGGCGCCCAAAAATGCCTTTTCCAGCATGATGGAGCACCTTGCCATAAAGCAAAGGTGATCACTAAATGGCTCATGGAACAAAACATAGAGATTTTGGGTCCATGGCCTGGAAACTCCCCAGATCTTATTCCCATTGAGAACTTGTGGGCAATCATCAAGAGACGGGTGGACAAACAATAAACAACAAATTCTGGCAAAATGCAAGCATTGCTTATGCAAGAATGGACAGCTATCAGTCAGGATTTGGTCCAGAAGTTGATTGAGAGCATGCCAGGGAGAATTGCAGAGGTCCTGAAGAAGAAGGGTCAACACTGCAAATATTGACTTGCTGCATTAACTCATTCTAACTGTCAATACAACCTTTTGGTACTCATAATATGATTGCAATTATATTTCTGTATGTGATGTAAACATAAGACAAACACAATTAAAAACCAGAGGGCAACAGATCATGTAAAAAAATAATTTTGATGTCATTCTCAAAACTTTTGGCCATGACTGTATGTGGGTGTGTATGTCCGGGATTGGCATCTGCACCGTCGCAGCTACAGCCACAAAATTTTGCACACTCACACGTCTGGCCCCTGAGAGCGTCATAGGCTATGTTGTGAGGTGAAATTTTAACCCCGCGCGTTCCAATTTACCGATCAATTTTGCCCTTATCTACATAATGGGGAAAAAGTGAAATGAAAAGTGTATCCACACTATTGCATTTGCAATCACGAAATTTTGCACAGACACCTCATGTGACCCAGGGAATGTCGTAGACTATGTTTTGACAGGAAAATTTAACCCCGTGCTTTACAGTTACTCTACAAAAAACATGCCTCCATTAAAGTAAATGGAGAATGGAACTACAGGTTATTAGTAGCAGCTGTGATTGGTTGCTATAGGAACAAAAGATATTCATAGTATAAGAAGCTTATATGTGAGGTAATAAGATGTCGGTGGGGAGACGGATAGAGAGAGACAGACAGAGACAGACAGGGAAAGAGACAGAGAGATAGAGACAGACAGGCAAAGAGACAGACAGAGACAGATGGTGAAAGAGACAGACAGAGACAGAGCTGGAAAGAGACTGACCTGGAAAGAGACTGACGTGGAAAGAGACAGATGGGGAAAGAGACAGATGGGGAAAGAGACAGATGAGGAAAGACAGACAGACATGCAGACAGGGACAGAGACAGGCAGATAGGGAAGGAGGAGACAGCCAGAGAGACATACAAAGATAGATGGGGAAAGACACAGACATTGATAAAGACAGACAGGGAAATAGACAGAGAAATAGAGACAGACAAGGAAAGAGACAGACAGAGACAGGCAGACAGGGAAAGAGACAGACAGGAAAAGACACAGACAAAGACGGGGAGACAGATGGGGAAAGAGACAGACCTGGGAAAGAGACAGACCTAAAAAGAGACAGATGGGGAATGAAAAAGAGAGATAGAGCCAAACAAAAAAAAAGACAGACAGAGACAGGCAGACGGGGAAAGAGACAGACGGGAAAAGAGACAGACCTGGAAAGAGACAGACGGAGCACATTACTTGGCCAATTTAGTTAAATCTGTGTGGAATATCTGTGGTGTTGAAATATATGTTGTGAAATGCTTCTATTAGCTTAGTTTTTGCCTTTTAATAATTACATTTCTATCTATTTGTTTTGTGGTTTTTGTGTGCAGAATACATTTTTGTTAATACATTCTATATTGTTAACAACAGTTATTAACCCGGGCAAAGCCGGGTAGTACAGCTAGTAATAAATAAATAAGGCCAATTCTACAACTGCTTTTGATTTTTTCATTCTGTCACATAAAGATCTCAGTACGGTACAGCTTATATTTATCCTGTGCTCTATGCTGAGCACTTACACTGGGGATTACATGTAAGGGTATGTGCCCATGATCAGGAATAGCAGTGTTTTGGATGCAGTGTATTTTCACTCTGTCCAAAACACTGTGTTGTGCAGTTCAAGCACAATGGATGGGATTTTTAGAAATTACTATGCTTCTTTCCAATGCAGCATAAAATGATATCCGGAACAGCTTCCTAAGCTGCAGCATGTTAATTTATGCTTATGGAGATGCGAGCGTTCTCCTCAGAGAGAACAGAGTGAAAGTCTGCAGTGCCATGAACCCTGACTGTGGGCATGGGCAGCTGCGGTTTCCTGCGGAGAACACTTGCTAGTGCAGATTGCAATTCAGACAAAATTCCCAATGAAAAATTCACTGTATTGAAGAAAATGATGTTACTTTGATCATCTATCTGGCCTGTGTTGCCGTGGTGTCCATCTTTTTATGCGCATTTTTAGGCATGAACAAAAGTGTGATCAGCAACAGTTTTGTTCACTTTTGAAAAGACAGACACCACTGAACAGAGGCCAAACAGAGTCCAGAGTAACTCTGATGCTTCATTATAGTGAATGGATCTGTCATGGGTTTCACCTGAATCACGTATTTTGGAGATGTAAATGGAAACCCCTATGTACGTGTTCAGCATAGTGCACCTGTTACATATGAAGTAATCCAAAATGCTCTGTACCAAAATTGCTACCAAATAGCATTCACTTCAACCCACAAAAACACAAGTCCCCACTCAGATCTGTCATCTCTTAACAGAAATATAAAGGGCTTCCATGTTAGTGGTATCACAGAGGGTCTCAAAAAATGCTATGGCTCCCACCACTTTAAAAAAGAAATCTAGCAAAATCTGCGCTCCAAAATCCAAATGCTACATTCCCTTCTGAGACCATAGTTAGTGTTTGGCATTGTTGTACTGAACAGAACCCGCTTAATTTATGGGGTGCAGGTTTCCAGATGCACATTGTATAGGCACTAAAATGTACTGGGTAAAACAAGGACTTATTTGCAATTCTTAATTCTGCAACGTTCACTGCATTTGTTACCATTTTCCAGAGACTAAATCGTCAATACAC
Source organism: Anomaloglossus baeobatrachus (assembly GCF_048569485.1). NCBI lineage: Eukaryota > Metazoa > Chordata > Amphibia > Anura > Aromobatidae > Anomaloglossus > Anomaloglossus baeobatrachus. Next base: position 254,584,039 of record NC_134356.1, read on the forward strand.
CCGTAAATGAATTCCCAGATGAGTGTAATTTTTAAAATGTGGTCACTTGGGGGATTTCTTCTGTTCTTGTATGTCATTGCTCTGCAAATGGAGTCCGCAAATTATTTTTGGAAAGTCTGTTTTCCGAAAATCAAATAGTGCTCCTTCCCCTCAGAGCCCTGTGGTGCAGACAAATAGTACTGTAGTCACATGTGGGGCATTTTCATGTTCAGGAGAATATGTGTAAGACATAATGGGTCCTTTTTTTACCTATTCCCTTTGTGAAAATTGGAAATATGGGATTAAAACAACATTTTAGTAGTAAAAATGATATATTTTGTTCACTACCCAATAGTATAAAATTTGTGACACACCTATAGCTTCAATACGCTCACTGCATTGCTGAATGATTTATTGAGGGGTGCAGATTGTAAAATGAAGTCACTTGTGGTGAATTTCTGCTGTTCTGGCACTTCATGGACTCTGCCAATGTGATATGGCACCCGTAAACCATTCCAACTAAACCTTAACTCAAATATGGCGCTCTTTACCTTCTTCACTTTGTACTGTGCCTCAAAAGTAGTTTTTGACAACATATGGGGCATTTTTTGTACTCAGTAGAAATTTCACAACAAATTGTATATAGTCAATTTTTTCCTGTTACCAAGGGATTTGAAAAATTTGTGGTTAAAGCAACATTTTTGTGGATAAAAATTTATTTTTTAATTTTCACGTCTCATTGTTATAAAATTCCATGAAGCACATATGATATCAAGGTGATAACCAAACATCTACATAAATTCCTTGAGAGGTCTAATTTCCAAATTGGGGTCATTTATGGGGGAGCTCTATTGTTTAGGCACCTCAGGAGCTTTGCCAATGTGACATGGCACCCACAAACCATTCCAACTAAATCTGAACCCAAATATGGTGTTCCTACCCTTCTTTACTTTGTACTGTGCCTCAAAAGTCTTTTTGACATATGAGGTATTAGTGTACTCAAAAGAAATTGCACAATAAATTCTATGGTCCATAATCTCCTGTTATCCTTGTGAAAATGAAAGATTTGGGGTTAAAGCAAAATTTTTGTCTTAAAAAATGTATTTTTTTATTTTCACGGCTCAACGTTAAAAAATTCTGTGAAATACCTGGGGATTCAAAGTGCTCACTAAACATCTAGATAAATTCCTTGCAGGGTCTAGTTTCCAAAAATGGGTAACTTGTGGGGGAACTCCACTGTTTAGGCATATCAGGGGCTCTCCAAATACAACATGGTGTTCGCTATCTAGTCCAGCTAATTTTCTGTTAAAAAGTCAAATGGCGCTCCTTCCTTTTCAAGCCCTGTTATGCACCCAAATAGTTGATATCCACCACATATGAGATATCAGAGTACTCAGGAGATATTGCACAACAAATTTTATGTTGCATTTTCTCTTGTTACCCTTGTAAAAATGGAAAGTTTTTGAGGGAAAAAGTTGAATGTTAATTTTTTCCTTCCACATTACTTTAGTTCCTGGAAAGCATCTAGAAGGTTAATAAACTTCTAAGATGTGATTTTAAGCACCTTGTACAGTGCAGTTTGTATATTGGTGTCAGTTTTGGGTATTTTCTGTCACCTAGGCCTCTCAAAGCCACTTTACATATGATGTGGTTCCTAAAAAGTGGTTTTCTAAATTTTATTGGAAAAATTAGAAATTACTGATCAACTTTGAACCCTTCTAACTTCCTAACAAAAAAATGATGTAAATGATGTTTCAGATATTGTGCTGATGTAAAATAGACATGTGGGAAATGTGATTGATTAACTATTTTGTGTGACATAGTTTTCTGTTTTTAAAGCATAATAATTCACATTTTAAAAATTGCGAAATTTTCAAACTTTTTCACGAAATTTCTCATAATTTTACAAATAAATGCAAAAAATATCATTATAATTTACCACTACCATGAAGTACAATATGTCCTAAAAGATAGTCTTAGAATAACAGGGATCCGTTGAAACATTCCAGAGTTATTACATCATAAAGTAACGGTGGTCAGAATTGGAAATAATGACTTGGTCACAAAGGTGAAAGCAGGCTAGGGGGTGAATGGGTAAATCAATAAGAGCCAATAAGTATAGGCCACTAATCATGGGCCTCTGCTTTGTGCCTGCCCCTCAGGCCATAATTTGTCAGCCAGTCCCTTGCTATCATGTAGAGAGTGCGCAGTAACAGAAATCACGCAGCCTTTGTAAAGTGTCCCTGTATCTAATCACCTTTACAGCTCTTAAGCTGGGTTCACACTAAGCGACAGCGACAATGACGTCGCTGTTACGTCACCATTTTCTGTGACGTAACAGCGACCTTGTAAGTCGCTGTTATGATCGCTGCTTAGCTGTCAAACACAGCAGCTGAAGCAGCGATCATAACAACACGCGTCGCTGTGCTGCAACATGTGCAGAGAGCAGGGAGCCGCGCACACTGAGCGCTGGCTCCCTGCTCTCCTAGCTACAGTACACATCGGGTTAATTACCCGATGTGTACTGCAGCTACATGTGCAGAGAGCAGGGAGCTGCGCACACTGCTTAGCGCTGGCTCCCTCCTCTCCTAACTACAGTACACATCGGGTTAATTACCCGATGTGTACTGCAGTCACACGTGCAGAGAGCAGGGAGCCGGCGCTGGCAGTGTCAGAGCGGCGGAGGCTGGTAACGAAGGTAAATATCGGGTGTGATTGAATTTGTCACTTGATAGGGGGGCCTGTTCAAAATGCAGCCCAATTTTTTCCAGACCGAATAAATGTTCTTTTTCTAAGTCCACATGGGCATGGAGTTGTTTATAATAGAAGCGGGGGGAAAGGGGGTAAAACCCCCAGATAGAGAGGGTGTGGATTATAGTGGACCGGAAGAAACATCACTACGCCCACCAACCAAGCTGGTCACAGCCACTAACCAAGCCAGCCATGCTTACTAACCTGTAAGGAGCCCATACATTCTAGGCTCAACTGTATCGTTGTATAAAAATAAATAAATAAATAAGTTAAAAAAATTGGCATAGGGTCCCCTGTATTATGATACCCAGCACAGATAAAGTCTACAGCTACAGGCCGCAGACCCCATCCGTGCGCCTTTCTTGTCTGTGTATAAAATAAGAGGAACCACATGCAGCTTTTTATTTAATATATCATTTTAAAAAATGGCGTGCAGTCCCCCCTAATTTTGGTACTCAGCATGATAAAGCCCAACAGCTGGGGGCTTGTATTCTCAGCCTGGGGAGTCCCATGGTTATTGGAACCCCACAGGCTAAGAATAACAGCCTGCAGCTGCCTCAAAATTGTCGCATCCATTAGATGCGACAAGATCGGCGCTTTACCAGCTCTTCCCAATTGCCCTGATGCCATGGCAATCGGGGTAATATAAGAAGTTAATAACAGCCCACAGCTGCCACTAAGCTCTAGATTAGTAATGGCAGGTGTCTATGAGACATCCCCATCACTAATCTGTAAGTGAAAGTAAATAAATACAAACACCCAAAAAATCCTTTATTTGGAATAAAAGACGAAAAAAAATCACTTTATTAACCCCCAAAACACCCATACAGGTCCAACGTATACCACACGAGGTCCCACTGTGATTCAGCTCTGCTTCATCTGAACCTTACAGCACGTAATCATGAAACATGACTGCCTGCTGGTAGCTTCAGAGAATAAATGAGCCACGGAGATAAGTGGTGACATCACTTGGTATTTGCCAGGGGTTGGCAATGTCAGTCTTAAAGGGCTGGGGGGGTGCGGGGCATGGCCCCACACTTTAACACTGACAGTGCCGTAAGGGGGTGCAGAGTTGCCCTACATTCCCCGATCCCTGGCCGGCACTGTCAGTGTTAAAAGGCTGGCAGAGTGCGGGGCATGGCCCCGCACTTAAATATTGGGTCACCAAGCGCTTGGTTAACCGATATTTACCTTACTTACCAGCGCACACCGCCTAGCGCTGGCTCCCTGCACACCTAGCCAGAGTACACATCGGGTTAATAAGCAAACCGCTTTGTTTATTTACCCGATGTGTACTCCGGCGATGCGTGCAGGGAGCAGGGAGCCGGCACTGGCAACGTGAGAGCGGCGGAAGCTATTAACTAAGGTAAATATCAGGTAACCAGGCTGGTTACCCGATAGTTGCCTTGATTACCAGCGTCCGCAGAAGCCGGCTCACTGCACAATCAGATTGTTTCTATCTCGCTGTCACACACAGCGATGTGTGGTTCACAGCGGGCGAGCAACAACTAAAATATGAAGCCGAGCTGTGTGTAACGAGCAGCGATCTCACAGCAGGGGCTAGCTCGCTGGTCAGTGTCACACACAGCAAGATTGGTAATGAGGTCACTGCTGCGAATTGGTTGAATTAAATTGCAATGTATGTAAATTTTGAAAAAAGTCCCAAACTGGTTTTCATTTCATTTTCTTTTCTTTTCCAGATTTCTGGCCACTGGAGAGAGTTTTGCATCCCTGCATCTTCAATTTCGGGTTGGTAAATCAACCATTTCCAAAAATGTGAGGTGCACATGCGACGTGATCTGGCAGAAGTTGCAGTCCATAGTGATGCCTTCCCCAACCGAGGAGACTTGGCTGCAGGTTGCGGCAGGCTTTCAGACTGTGGCCAACTTCCCCAACTGCATAGGTGCCGTCGATGGCAAACATGTAAGAGTGCAGAAGCCACCGCGATCAGGATCCAATTTTTTTAATTACAAAAAATATTTCTCTGTGGTCCTCATGGTGGTGGCGGATGCCCATTACAACTTTGTGGCCATCGATATTGGTGCTTATGGCAGTAAGGGGGATTCTCGGGTGTTGAGAACATCACAGATTGGTCTGCAAATTCTTCAAGATTGCGTAACGCTCCCAGCCCCACAACCTTTGCTGGGCTCCACAGATCCAGTCCCTTTTGTGATGGTATCGGATGAGGCCTTCCCTTTACGAACAAACCTGCTGCGCTCATACCCACGGAGGGGACTGGATAACCGGCGGAGGATTTTTAACAGCTGAGTTGTGCACAAAGATATGTGGAGTGCACCTTTGGAATCATGAGTAGTCAGTAGAGGATCTTTCACATAGCCATCCAGTTAAAACCAAACACGGTTGATGCTTTCATAAAAGCGAGCTGTACTCTACACAATTTTGCTCGTCAGTACACCAGTGATGTAGTTGAAGAAGCACAGGCACGAAGCTTTATGCCAGTATTGACCGTTTCTGGTCGGCCTAGTAATTCTGGTTTCTCTGTGAGAGAGACCTTCACTGACTACTTTATAAGTCCGGAAGGTGCCGTGCACTGGCAATACTCCAGTGTCGGTGTTGAGCAGCCAGACCAGCAAAGAAGACAGGACCCCGAATGAAAGACAAGATGTTGAAGATTTTTTTTCATGCTCAATGGAATAATACATCTTGTCACCCCTAATTAATACCTCAAATGCAACATGTTTATGTTATGTGAAATAAATATGTTTTACATGAAAAATGATGTAATTATTGTGTCACAATTTGGATGAAACAAAAAAAGAAGTTAACACACACACAAAGTCAAAACTGTTTTTCACAATTTATTTAACCAAAAAGATTCAATTAAAACCTAGTATTTTTTATTTTACAGTGTTCTAAACTTGACAGTGTAAAAATAAACATACACATTGTTTTAAATTTTTTTTTAAACATTAAATAATTCTTTAGGATAGGACCCATTTTTTTTTTATTTTACAGTCTAAACATAGCTGTGTAATAAACCTCAACATTTTTTTGGAATTTTAATTTAGAGATTAAAAAAGTCTTGAGAATACAAGTTGGTCATGGCTTCAAAGCCTTGTGATGGGCCAGTAATTGGGTGGGTATTTTGTTCAATGTTTTTTGGGTGAACCTCCTGCCTTAATTGTGCTTGATAATATGGGGTGGCAGGTCTCACCCCAAATGTGCTAGGAAAGTCTGGGTAGGGGGAGGGACGAACAAAGGAATAAGGGGCAGGTAGTGATGGAAGGGTGGCACTAGAAGTTGTGATGGTGGCACTTGTTGTAGTTGTTGTTACAATTGGTGTTCTTGCCTGTTTCCGAAAAAATAATTGTTCAATGCCACAGGCAAGCTCACCTCCTGTTGGGAAGGTCACATCTTCCTCAAAGCCAGGTAATACCGAACAAATGCCCGTCATGCATGTAGATTGTTTACAACAATTGTTAAGGAGACGCAATCGACTCGCAATGCTTGCCCCAAAATTATCAAAGTGATCCTCCTGGGCCGTACTTTTTAGCATAGCCAAAGTTTCATTTCTTAGTGGGTCAGGACTTGGCTCTCCTTGTGTTGAGGTTTTTTGGGGTTTTTTTTTCCCTCTTTGAGTGTTTGGACGGATCCCAGACACTGAAGTTGCCGCTGCCACCGACGAACCGCCTGTGCTGGGATTTTCATGCTGTTCGGTTGCCGCCATGTTTGAATCCTCAGTCACCTGGCTGGAGATGTCTTGTGGTGGTTGTTATAACACCATCTCTTCACTGTCCAGAGAACTTTCTTGTGCAGGCTCCTGTGGAGAATCTATATTTCCTTCGGTCCTGTGAATACATAAAATAGTTCATTTTGAGAATTTATAATATTAACAAATTGGTAAGATCGGTAACATTGGTTGGTTTTTGAGCAACAATTTTGCAAACTTACGGATGTAAGACTCGACTTGTGTGGAGAAACTGCAACTCATCATGGAAAGGAAATTTAAATTTTGAAGGCGAAGATCCACTCCGGTTGGCATCCGTTTGGAACCTATTGTACCGGTCCTTCACTGACTTCCATCTTTTACGTATATCGTTTTCTGGAACAAATAAAAATTAAAAAATCTTGAAGTATAAAATATTTTGGTAGACAGTACGAAGCATCAATTAACATTACCAATTTTATTCTGCAGAGCAACATCAGCCTCATGCCACCGAGGGAAAAGTTCACAGCAGATAATTGTCCAGCTGTTTTGCCGCTTTTGTTTCTGGCTATAATCTTGAGTGGATGGGTCCCATAAGCAGGGGAACGACTCCACCTAGAAACACAAAAGAGCAGTAAAAACCATGTTCCGGAAAAAAAAAAAAAATTGTACAGATAAATGTAAAATTTTAATTTAAAAAATATGGATACATGGAAAGATAGAACAAACAGAAAGATGGATACATGGAAAGATAAAACAAACACATAGAAAAGATGGATACATGGAAAGATAGAAAATATACATAGAAAGAAGGATCCATGGAAAGATAGAACAAAAACATAGAAAGATGGATCCATGGAAAGATAGAACAAACACATAGAAAGATGGATACATGGAAAGATAGAAAATATACATAGAAAGATGGATACATGGAAAGATAGAACAAACACATAGAAATAAGGATCCATGGAAAGATAGAACAAAAACATAGAAAGATGGATCCATGGAAAGATAGAACAAACACATAGAAAGATAGATACATGGAAAGATAGAAAATATACATAGAAAGATGGATCCATGGAAAGATAGAACAAACACATAGAAAGACGGATACATGGAAAGATAGAACAAACACATAGAAAGATGGATACATGGAAAGATAGAAAATATACATAGAAAGATGGATCCATGGAAAGATAGAAAATATACAAAGAAAGAAGGATACATGGAAAGATAGAAAATATACATAGAAATATGGATCCATGGAAAGATAGAACAAACACATAGAAAGACGGATACATGGAAAGATAGAACAAACACATAGAAAGATGGATCCATGGAAAGATAGAACAAATGCAAATAGAAAGATGGATACATGGAAAGAGAGAACAAATACATAGAAAGATGGATACATGGAAAGATAGAACAAACACATAGAAAGATGGATCCATGGAAAGATAGAACAAACACATAGAAAGATGGATACATAGAAAGATAGAACAAACACATAGAAAGATGGATACATGGAAAGATAGAACAAACACATAGAAAGATGGATACATGGAAAGATAGAAAATATACAAAGAAAGAAGGATACATGGAAAGATAGAAAATATACATAGAAATATGGATCCATGGAAAGATAGAACAAACACATAGAAAGACGGATACATGGAAAGATAGAACAAACACATAGAAAGATGGATCCATGGAAAGATAGAAAATATACATAGAAAGATGGATACATGGAAAGATAGAACAAACACATAGAAAGATGGATCCATGGAAAGATAGAACAAACACATAGAATGATGGATACATGGAAAGATAGAACAAACAAATAGAAAGATGGATACATGGAAAGATAGAACAAACACATAGAAAGATGGATCCATGGAAAGATAGAACAAACACATAGAAAGATGGATACATGGAAAGAGAGAACAAACACATAGAAAGATGGATACATGGAAAGATAGAACAAGCACATAGAAAGATGGATACATGGAAAGAGAGAACAAATACATAGAAAGATGGATACATGGAAAGATAGAACAAACACAGAAAAATGGATACATGGAAAGAGAGAACAAACACATAGAAAGATGGATACGTGAAAGATAGAACAAACACATAGAAAGATGGATACATGGAAAGATAGAAAATATACATAGAAAGAAGGATACATGGAAAGATAGAACAAACACATAGAAAGATGGATACATGGAAAGATAGAACAAACACATAGAAAGATGGGTACATGGAAAGATAGAAAATATACATAGAAAGAAGGATTCATGGAAAGATAGAACAAACACATAGAAAGATGGATCCATGGAAAGATAGAACAAACACATAGAAAGATGGATACATGTAAAGATAGAAAATATATATAGAAAGAAGGATTCATGGAAAGATAGAACAAAAACATAGAAAGATGGATCCATGGAAAGATAGAACAAACACATAGAAAGATGGATACATGTAAAGATAGAAAATATACATAGAAAGAAGGATCCATGGAAAGATAGAAAATATACATAGAAAGATGGATACATGGAAAGATAGAAAATATACATAGAAAGATGGATCCATGGAAAGATAGAAAATATACAAAGAAAGAAGGATACATGGAAAGATAGAAAATATACATAGAAATATGGATCCATGGAAAGATAGAACAAACACATAGAAAGACGGATACATGGAAAGATAGAACAAACACATAGAAAGATGGATCCATGGAAAGATAGAACAAATGCAAATAGAAAGATGGATACATGGAAAGAGAGAACAAATACATAGAAAGATGGATACATGGAAAGATAGAACAAACACATAGAAAGATGGATCCATGGAAAGATAGAACAAACACATAGAAAGATGGATACATAGAAAGATAGAACAAACACATAGAAAGATGGATACATGGAAAGATAGAACAAACACATAGAAAGATGGATACATGGAAAGATAGAAAATATACAAAGAAAGAAGGATACATGGAAAGATAGAAAATATACATAGAAATATGGATCCATGGAAAGATAGAACAAACACATAGAAAGACGGATACATGGAAAGATAGAACAAACACATAGAAAGATGGATACATGGAAAGATAGAAAATATACATAGAAAGATGGATACATGGAAAGATAGAACAAACACATAGAAAGATGGATCCATGGAAAGATAGAACAAACACATAGAATGATGGATACATGGAAAGATAGAACAAACAAATAGAAAGATGGATACATGGAAAGATAGAACAAACACATAGAAAGATGGATCCATGGAAAGATAGAACAAACACATAGAAAGATGGATACATGGAAAGAGAGAACAAACACATAGAAAGATGGATACATGGAAAGATAGAACAAGCACATAGAAAGATGGATACATGGAAAGAGAGAACAAATACATAGAAAGATGGATACATGGAAAGATAGAACAAACACAGAAAAATGGATACATGGAAAGAGAGAACAAACACATAGAAAGATGGATACGTGAAAGATAGAACAAACACATAGAAAGATGGATACATGGAAAGATAGAAAATATACATAGAAAGAAGGATACATGGAAAGATAGAACAAACACATAGAAAGATGGATACATGGAAAGATAGAACAAACACATAGAAAGATGGGTACATGGAAAGATAGAAAATATACATAGAAAGAAGGATTCATGGAAAGATAGAACAAACACATAGAAAGATGGATCCATGGAAAGATAGAACAAACACATAGAAAGATGGATACATGTAAAGATAGAAAATATATATAGAAAGAAGGATTCATGGAAAGATAGAACAAAAACATAGAAAGATGGATCCATGGAAAGATAGAACAAACACATAGAAAGATGGATACATGTAAAGATAGAAAATATACATAGAAAGAAGGATCCATGGAAAGATAGAAAATATACATAGAAAGAAGGATCCATGGAAAGATAGAAAATATACATTGAAAGAAGGATCCATGGAAAGATAGAACAAAAACATAGAAAGATGGATCCATGGAAAGATGGAAAATATACATAGAAAGATGGATACATGGAAAGATAGAACAAACACATAGAAAGATAGAAAATATGCATAAGATAGAACAAACACATAGAAAGATAGAAAATATACATAAAAAGAAAGAATCGATAGATAAGATAAGATCACAAAAT